>NC_135503.1:89660455-90260455 GCF_052857255.1 Amblyomma americanum
AGCGAGCAAGGAGCTCCTGGATATACCGCGCCCGATCGCTAACAAAAAACACAGGCGTTCATTGCTCCACACAGCACGCCCCATCACCGTGAGAGCGCACTTGCTCCTACTCATATTCACGAAAGAACGAGCTATCTTCCTGGCCACATAATAAGATGGACAGAATCACTGGCACGCCGCGATGCCGACGTCAGGCGCTCAGTGTTTGTTTGTGCTCTACCCTTCCGCTCCCCTTTCATTGGCGAAATTTCAGAAACTGGCACATAAAACATATCCAGTCTCAAAATGGGGCAATAAAGATACAGAACATACATTTTGTACGTTATTATGCCAAACACTAGAAGTCAAAGCTACAGAACGTTTTATGCTGAAGTTTACGGCGAGCAAATGGTTTGTGGTTTATGGGGGTCTTACGTCCCAATGCGACTAAGGCTATGGGGGACGCCGTAGTGATGGGCTCCGGAAATATCGACCACCTGGTGTGCTTTAATGTCGACTGACATCGCACAGTACACGGGCCTCTACAACTTCGCCTCCATAGAAACTCGACCGCCGTTGCTGGGAATTACGGTGAGCAAAAAATAAAAAATAAAACTCGGTTGCTGTCACGTAGCGCTTTGGGCTACTCCGCAGTCCAGTGGCAACATGTATTCCAGGCTGTTGTGGCAATAGACGTTTTTAGCATACCGGAGACGCATACCTGTTTACCGGACACCGCTTGTGCACGCGTAATGGCTCCCCCTCACCCCAACAACACCACTGCGCATGCACAAGAGGGGTCCGGTAAACCGGTATGTGTCTCCGGTAGTACGTCTCCGGTATGCTAAAAACGTCTAATAACTGTGTCCGCTACGCTGCTAGTGGCACGAAATTGTTCAGAACATAGCCGGTACCTTCAGAGAGGCCCTGAGGGCCACGATTCTCGTCATCAACGGCGATAATGAAACTTTAAGCGACGTATGTGGATAGATCGGGCAGGTACCAGAGGTAATCTTAGTGCGAGGAAAATTAACACGAATGGACATCCTTTCGCACAAAGCTGTCGCTAGTATCTTCGAAGTCAAGTGCCGATGCTGCAAAATCGCGAGAACACCGTTGCTGCTGAGCGGGGTCAGTGCGGGACGAGGACGCCACCTTGGGAACATGCTTGCGCTGTCGCTTACTATTGAAAGGTTTCATATGAGGCTTAAAAGTTCTCTCATACGATACCGAGGAAAAATCCCGACAAATTGCTTATCAATAAGGATATTTATTTTTGGGATGTCGCGAGTAGCCGAGCGGTCCCAGTCAGTCATCCCACGACGGACTGACCGGTTCCAACAGCCACCATATCCTTACCAGCGTCTTCGTAGTCCTCGTTGAACGTGCGTTCTAGTTCAGAGAATAGTAATAATTTCCTTTTCACAAATATCCGAAGCGTGCTTTCAAAATCTGCTGCCCTTCCTTCACTCGCCGTTCAACGTGCGCTTCACTTCTGGCATGAACTTAGAATCGGTTGGATGATTCTATTACGGATGTTGACATTATTCTCAGTGAATCCGAATTTTTTGCTTTTTTCGTTTTGATTGAAAAAATAGAAAAGGGGGTGGCGTCCTTAGTGCTACATAGAAACAAACATCTGCTGTTCCCATTGTTGCCACTACTTTTCTTGAATGTGTTTGGATACGTTGCAAAATCGGTGTTGTTGATGTTGTTATTGCTACCTTCTACCGACCGCCAGATATGACCGCCACATTTTCTCGAGAATTTCATAGATTAATCAGTGGCTTATATGTGCGTTTTTCTAACTCCATTTTCCTTGTATTTGCTGATTTTAACTTCCCAAAGAATGATTAGCCTAATCTTACGGTTAGCCCGAGTGATGAGGACGCCCACAGGTTCCTTTACACCTGCTTATATTCTTCGCTTGTTCAACTTATCACCAGTCCTACCCGGCGCTCCCTCACAACGGCAAATATTGTTGATCTCGTCCTAACAAATAACCCTGATGTTTGGTCCGATATCTCGCATTTACAAGGCGTATCCTATCACGACATAATCACCGGGTACATTACTCGGCCATTCATTAGAAAGAAAACTTCCACGAATGGAATTAGTTGCTACAACCACGCTAATTTTGATGGCATTAACTGTGGACTGCAATCATTCTCGGAGGACTTCCTAGCTCACTGTTCGTCTCGCTCAGTCGAAATAAATTGGCAACCGCTTAAAGACACATCGACTAACCTTGTTGACAAGTTTGTGCCAGTCAACACCATCGGATGTCATAAAAATGCACAATGGTTCACAAATCGCCTTCGTGGTCTTAATAATAAGAAAAAACATTTGTACCGCCAAGCCGTCAAAACAGGTCTTCCCTCATTATGGACAAAGTACAGGCATTGCAACCACGAATATGAGTCTGTGCTTAAAACAACTCCTCGTAATTTCTTCACCCACGACCTGTCCACGATATTAACCAATAACTCTCATAGATTCTGGCACGTCATCAATCCGAGTTCCCACCCCCAAAATAGTACTAACAAATACTGACCTTGAACAAGTCACTGAAACTGAGGGTGCACAGCTCCTTAATGACGAATTTTTTATCCGTGTTCACCCATGAAGACACCACTCCTACGCCCATGTTACAGCCATCTTCCGTCACTTTCATGCCAGATATTATCATTAGTGAATCAGGCATTCTTGCGCTTTTGAATAACCTCAAAATTACTTTTACTTGTGATCACCTGTGTTTAAATAACAAAATACTAAAAAATGCCTCTCTGAACATCTATCAAGTATTGTCATCACTTTCTTCACAATTATTATCATCTGGTACAATACCTGATGACTAGCGTACAGCGAAAGTAATACCCACTTTCAAATCCGAAGATCCCTCTACTCCACTTTACTATCGCCCTATCTCACTAACCAGTAACATCTGTAAATTCCTCGAGCACGTAATACATACTGGAGTCATTATCTAGAGGAGCATGATATCATTTATGAAATACCAGCACGGTTTTCGGAGGTGTTACTCATGCGACGCCCAACTCGTTGGATTTACTAACGACATATTTCACGCAGTAGACGCAGGCTTACAGGTTGACGCAGTATTTTTAGACTCTTCTAAACCTTTTGATCGCGTTCCCCATCACAGGGTCCTATCCAAATTGACACACTTAAATCTCCATTCAATTGTTATTTCATGGATAAAACAGTTTCTCTACAATAGGAAACTATTCACGTCTCTCAATGGCTTTAACTTATCTTCTGTCCTCGTAACATCTGGAGTTTCCCAGGGCAGTCTACTTGTTCCTCTGATTTTTTAAAATTTTTATAAACGATTTACACAGGTGCGTATCGTCTCAAATTAGGTTATTCGCGGATGATTGTGTTGTATATTGTAATATTACTAACGAAACCGACCGCCATTCTCTTCAAACTGATCTTGACGCTGTAACGGCTTGGTGTTCCTCCTGTCTAATGTCTCTAAATGCATCTAAAACAAAATTAATTTTGTTTACTAACCGCTCCGCTCCTACAGCCCACTTCCACAATAACAATAGCGTAGAACTTATAACAACTTACAAGTACTTACGAGTTGACTTTCAGTCAGACCTATCTTGGCATCACCATATTAACAGTCTTAGCATCAGCAAACCGCGCACTCGGCTTTCTTAAGCGTTATCTCAAAAACGGGCCTTCACACTAAAAAAAAACTTGCTTACGTCACGCTAATCCGTCCTAAAGTTCAGTACTCTTCTGCCATATCAGATCCTCAAGAAGCATATGTCATCCACAACATTGAATCCCTCCAAAACCGTGCTGTTCACTTCATCTTTTCAGATTACTGACGCTTCACTGGTGTCAAAGAATTAAAACAACGTGCTCAGTTGGAACCACTATCACGTCGACGCCATTTCACTCGCCGAACCTTACTTCACAAATTGTATCATCATCCCACCCTCCACGATGACTTACTTTTGCCACCCCCTGCAGTCTTTCCTCGCCGTGACCACGATAACAAAATAAAAACATAACGTGCCGTTCATCGCTTTACGCGAAATCATCATACCTCGCACCATAATAGACTGGCACAGCCTGCCATCACACGTAGCTACTGAGGCTAACTTACAATCCTTTCAGCATTTGTTAAAGAAAACCATGGACTAACAGTTTTTGTATTTTTGTTGTATTATGTGCATTGTGGTATTACTGAGTATTTTATTCAGCGCTGTTTGCTATTTTATTTGTGTACAATACTAGACTTATTTCATACTTCGTTATTACATGCATTATTTTTTTCAATTTCAAGTGCCTGTGCACTATATTTATGCTCGTGTCGTCTACCCCTATGCAACACCCTCGCAAGAGGGCCTTTAGGGGTATTGTAAATAATAATTACGTTACTGACATACACTACTTTCACTATACAGTAAACAGCATTAGCTGTCCGGAAGAGGCCCGCATGTTTCAGAACGGGGAACTTTGCGCCATATATCAAATTGATTGATTTGAATTGATGCGATGTGGAAAAAGTTCAGATAAGCGCAGGAGGCGCACAGGCCAACCAAAGTAAATCTATTCGGTATCTTGCAAAAAAGCATCACAACACTGTTGTCATATTCCGAACTCTTTAGATGAGCTGTGTCAAACATGATTTCACTGATATATGGTGCCTAATTGTATGCTACACTTATTGTCGACAGACGACAATTAAAGGCCTGACAGGCGACGTTCGCCTGGAGCAACGAGGGATTCGAGAGGACTTCTATATGGACGTTATTGAACTCAAGTCGAGGGGGCTGACAAAGGTAAGCAGTGCTCCGGTGATGGCTTTAAAAGTGAGTACACTTCGATTTTTCGAAATACACTTGTCACTAATCAACGACACCCCGTGGAACAATTTTTAAACGTTCAGCGGAAGACAAAGGTGAAAAACGTTGTTTGTGCTCTCCCACTACAGAGAATAGAAACCAACACCATAACATCACGGGTAAGCAGCCCGCACGTTTTCTTTCCATTGATTAATGAAAATCTTTTTCTCGGTAAAATTATTTTGCCTCACCGGAAGTAGTCCCATGGCGTCGGTATCTCGCTGGCGTTTTCTTTTCTCAATAATTTTTATGCATCATTATGGCACGTAAACACTAGTTTTATGATTCATTCATATTTAAGCGCATAAAAAATCTCGTTTCTTCTTTTTCAAAGTGTTACCATCACTAGGAAACCATAGCCGCTGTTATGAAGTATAGGAATTTTTTTTTTTAGAAAACTTTTGTTCGAAGACAGAAAGCTGGCTCCAGTTAAGAAAAAAGCAGTGAAGCGAAGCAGGCTTTGCGTACAATGCTGGCGGAAGCGCGTGAGCACCCAAACATAAGTCGGTGCAAGAAACGTGTCGTATGACGTTTCGAATTAGATTTAAGACATTTCATTTTATACTATACTGTTACAGAAAGACCTCACTGTAGTGATCGCTTAGGATAAAAAAAAGACAGGTGTTAGCATAAAGAAGAGAACGAAGTCAACATTTAATGTGCTTATAAGACTCAAACTACAAGCCGTCGTATGCTGTGCAAGTGTGACAAAAAGGTTTATTGGAGTGGATTTTTCAAATGTCACTGTGTAACGACGTGAGCAGGAGAGTGCTCTATATTAAATTTGATGCGCTGAGGCGATATAGCGTGAGCCGAAATATCAGTGCACGGCTGCTCGGAACCAAAAAAGTTTTTCTAGGCATCGATCAGAATGTGTCCGCCAGCGCCAAACTCTCAAACTATAGTCACTTTTTTTGCAACACTTTACACTTTTTACAACTTCATAAACTTTTTCTTCTATATGTTTTATGTCTAAATAGGAGTTTTCTCGTCGTTTGATCAACACAGTTCAGCAAAATTCAAATAAAATAGCACACCGTCTTATTATTGTTAAAAAACGCGCCTTCTTGGACACATTAGGTGAAAGAATACGCGGAGCGTTTCGGACTGACTAGACTACCACCGCTGGAAACTAGCTGTGATCGAACATTTTTTACTAAAAGTCGCTTTTACAGCTACATAAGTAATGCGGTCAAAAGAGCTCGATGTGTACGAACCAAGTTTTTAAACAAACACGAGAGCAAATGTTTGTAATCGTTAGATAAGCAGTATGCAGTATTGTTACCTGCAATCTTGATTTTCTTCTCCCCTTCAAGGTTGGC
The DNA here is from genome assembly GCF_052857255.1 of Amblyomma americanum. NCBI lineage: Eukaryota > Metazoa > Arthropoda > Arachnida > Ixodida > Ixodidae > Amblyomma > Amblyomma americanum. The sequence goes on from NC_135503.1 coordinate 89,666,640, forward strand.
ACTTGGCACCCGGTCAACGGCCTCTCATACTTCGCCAATTACACCCTGATTGCTGAAAAGGAGTTTTCGGACAAGCTGGAAGGCTTGACCCTGCGCGTTACAACCGTTGAGGTGAGCATAGACAAAGCTGCTACATCTTCCCGCATGTCCTAATACCCACCGGCGGTGCGTAAACGCAGTATTGCACCGAAAGAGAGGGAAAGTGTCCGCAAAATATCTCCAGAACTTGTCTGCCACACACGTTGCATGTAACGTCCTCGCAGGAACGACCAGAAAAGGCAGGTCTGGGGCGAAGATAAAAGAGCAAAAAGCAAGACTGACATAGTTCTCTGAACGACGCGGGGTGCTGCCGAACACATTTCTAGGGCTGGACCTGCCGTGAAGTGAAATAAGGCTTTTAAATGATATGCATTTAGCTTTGAGTGAAATCCCTTAAAGATGAGTTAGCAAGCTTTGAGCGCCTGTTTGACGGGACTGCGTCAGAAGCGAGTGTAACGCCGACTTATCTGTCGAAAGGCTTTACAAAGTTTGATTAATTTTTTGACGTTGCTGGTTCACAGAATAACGTTGTTTTATTTTCTTATGTTAGTGTTCTACAGGGATGCATACCACAATGGACGAGAAAACGAAGAAAAACAATGCTAGAAGGCATCGAAGGTATATGCCTCCGCGTCCCCATGGCGATTACTTAAGGAATCGAACGAAAACTGAGAAATCTTTTCTCTCGAATTGCCTGCAATATTCCCTTACCATCTTCATTTTAACTTAGCCCATCCTCATTTATAACCTCCCTTCCCTTTCCTCCAGTGCAATGCAGCAGGTCGGTGCCTTCTCCAGAATAACCTTCTTCTTATTCTCCTTAGTACACATGGCACATACCCACGCTGGGGGATTGGCCAAGGTTAAGTAGATAAACCAAATGAGGTATTTGCGCGGGGAGAAATAGGCGTGAGAAGATTAAATCAATATAAAATTTGGAAAAGCCAAATGAATTAAAGAAATATGAATTACCAGCAGTAGAATCGAGCAATTTTGGACATGCGACAAATTTTGTATACAGCTAACAAGATAATCGATCAGTTGCACTATGTAATCATGAAGGTAGGCGCAGACACTGCTGAACGGGAATCCCGTTGCGCTCGCACCGAACGAAAGAATAACTGGAAGAGACAGAGGGAGTCCTAACCTCGAAAGAGGGACCTCTAAATACTGTTGCGGGAAAGAATATATTTACAGTTACTTACAAAACGAATGAACAGCTACGGGCGGCACTCAGAACACAGCCAGAGATGAGTTCTCGTCTTCTTCCTCGTCCACTCGTTCACTCGCTCAATGTCGTCGTCGTCGTCTACCTGCTGCAGGACCCCCGGCTGATGAAACGCCGTCTCGGCGTTAGAGTGGTGGCGTAGGAGCGTCGTGATAAGGTTTGAGGCGGCATACATGGACGACGTCGGTAGAGGGGCCAGAGGATGATGGCGAGGACGCAAGGGGAGCAATTTCATAGTTCACGTCGGTGACTCGGCGCACCACACGGTAAGGGCCACGGTAGTGAGAAAGGAGCTTCTCGGAGAGACCGACGCTGCGCGACGGCGTCCAGAGAAGGACGAGTGATCCGGGGTGATATTCGACGGCCCGGTGCCGGCGGTCCTAGGCGGACTTCTGGGAAGCTTGAGAGGCACGGAGCCGACTACGGGCTATTTGGCGAGCCAGCGTGGCCTGGGCGATGGCGTCCTGAGCGTAAGCAGTGGTGGGGACTGAAGAAGGCGGCATGAGTGTGTCCAAAGGCAATAGGGGGTGCCTACTAAACAAAAGGTAGAAAGGGGAATAGCCTGTTGTGTCATTCCGTGAAGAGTTGTACGCAAATGTCACATAAGGCAAGGCTGCGTCCCAATCGCGGTGGTCCGGTAAGACGTACATTGCTAACATATCGGTGAGCGTGCGGTTGAACCGTTCCGTAAGCCCGTTGGTTTGTGGATGGTAAGCTGTCGCGAGCTGGTGCTGAGTGGCACACGAACGAAGAATGTCATCAATCACTCTGGACAGAAAATAATGACCGCGATCGGTGAGCAGTTGACGAGGGGCGCCATGTTGAAGAATTACTTCTTGGAGAAGAAAATCGGCGACATCGGTAGCGCAGCTGGTGGGCAAAGCACGCGTGATGGCGTACCGAGTTGTATAATCAGTTGCGACAGCGATCCACTTGATACCGGAGAGGGACGTGGGAAAAGGGCCAAGAAGGTCGAGGCCAACACGGTGAAAAGGTTCCGGAGGTACGTCGATGGGTTGTAGAAGACCGGCAGGCAAAGTGGAGGGCCTTTTCCGGCGTTGACACAGGTCGCAAGCGGCAACGTAACGCTTGACGGAACGATACAGACCAGGCCAAAAGAAGCGGTGCCGCACTCGAGCGTACGTGCGGGACACGCCAAGGTGGCCGGCTGTCGGCAGATCGTGCAGTTCCTCAAGGACAGAAGAACGTAGATGTTGGGGTATGACGAGGAGCAGCGGAGGACCGTCGGAGCGTAGGTTGCGGCGATACAAAATGCCATTCTGGAGCACATAAAGTTGCAGAGACGGAGATTGGTTTGCAGAGCGGAGGCCATCAAAGATAGGTTGTAAAGATGAGTCGTTGCGCTGTTCGTTGGCGATATCGGTGAGAGCAGTGATAGCTATGAGGCAGAGGCAGGGTAGGGTCTCAGCGTCTTCGAGGTCAGGTGGCTTCATAGGGTATCGGGATAAACAGTCAGCATCCTGATGGTGACGACCGGACTTGTACACGACAGAGTATGAATACTCTTGAAGGCGCAAAGCCCAGCGACCAAGGCGACCGGTGGGATCTTTTGGTGAAGACAGCCAACAGAGAGCGTGGTGATCAGTGACGACAGTGAATTAGCGGCCGAACAGGTACGGGCGGAATTTAGCGACAGCCCAGACAGGGGCGAGACACTCGCGCTCAGTAATGAAGTAATTTTGCTCTGCGGCGGAAAGTAGGCGGCTGGAATAAGCGATGACGCGATCTTGACCCTGTTGACGTTGGGCTAGCACGACACCGATCCCATATCCGGAGGCGTCGGTGCGAATCTCTGTGGGAGACGACGGGTCAAAATGGGCCAAGATGGGCGGAGAGGTTAGCGAATGAACGAGGGAGGAAAATGAGTTTTCTTGAGCAGGGCCCCAGATAAAGGGGGTGTCGTTCTTAAGAAGGTTGGTGAGGGAGCGAGCGATGCCGGCGAAATCTTTGATAAAACGTCGAAAACACGAGCACAAGCCGACAAAGCTGCGCACATCTTTCGACAAACTAGGAAGAGGAAACTCCTTCACGGCTTGAATTTTGACTGGATCTGGGCATCAACCCGGACCAGAAGCATCAACCAGGTGTCCGAGAATAGTGAGTTGGTGGTGACCGAATTTGCATTTCGATGAGTTCAGCTGGAGTCCGGCGTTACGATACACTGTCAAAATACTGGAGAGGCATTCGAGGTGCGTGGCAAAACTAGGCGAGAAAACCACAACATCGTCTAGGTAGCAGAGGCAGGTAGACCACTTAAAGCCGCGACGAAGGGTGTCCATCATTCGTTCAAAGGTAGCCGGAGCGTTACAGAGTCCGATTGGCATGACTTAAAATTGGTATAAGCCATCAGGCGTCACGAAGGCGGTCTTTTCACGGTCCTTTTCATCTACGGCAATTTGCCAGTACCCCGATCGAAGATCAATTGAAGAGAAATATTTGGCGCCGTGGAGGCAATCTAATGCATCATCGATCCTGGGGAGAGGATATACGTCTTTTTTTGTGATGCGGTTTAGATGCCGGTAATCAACGCAGAAGCGCCAGCTGCCGTCCTTCTTTTTTACCAGGACAACTAGAGAAGCCCAAGGGCTTGACGAGGGCTCGATGATGTCTTTTGCGAGCATTTTATCGACCTCTTGAGTTATGACGGTACGGACGTCTGTGGAGAGGAGCGGCATCACCGGGGATTATCCGATGTGTCACCACAGAGGTACGAGTCAAAACACGGGCATCAAAGTCGAAGATGTCGCGAAAAGATGATAAGAGGCACCTAAGATCGTGAGCTTGCATCGCTGTAAGTTCAGAACAGATCATGTCGGCGTAGTCATCCGTTGGTTTCTCTGGTGATGTTGCCGCAGGCAACAGGCATTGATGAGTGGAAGGTAAGCAGCTGTCCACCACTGATATGACACATTCGGCAGCAGGGCACAGCGTGGCGAGTGAGATGCCTTGCGGGAGCGGTTGGATAGACAAGCCAAAGTTCAGAACCGGAAGGTACGCACGGTTTGCCGACATTGTAAAGACAGTGTGCGCAAGCGTAATACTTCGCGTGAGAGCAACGTCAAGGTCCGGAGTGACTACGTAGGGGCCATCAGGGACAGGGGGAAAAGATGAGAAAGAAATGTAAGTTGCGGCTTGAGGCGGTAGACGAACAAAGTCGACAGCACAAAGACGAGGTACAACTGGGGACGGCGACTCAGCAGAAAGAGGAAGGTCAAGCTGGACAACACTGGTGGCGCAGTTGATGAGGGCTGAATGCTCAGACAGGAAGTCGAGGCCAAGAATGACGTCATGAGGGCACTGGTCCAGAACGGAGAATAGAACGGATGTATGGCGGCCGGTTATGGTCACACGGGCTGTGCATAGTCCAACCACAGGAGGCGTTCCGCCGTCGGCAACGCGGAGAACGGCTGTGGGTGCAGGGGTCAGTACCTTTCTGAGGCGGCGTCGTAGGTTGGAATTCATGACAGACACGTGCGCGCACGTGTCGATCAGGGCTCTCACAGGGACTCCATCGACATGAATAGCGAGCAAATGTTGGTGTGCGCGAAGGGCTAAGCGAGGATTTTGGGACTGGGGCTGTACTGCAGCATCACCTCCAGACACTGCAGCGTCTAGTTTTCCGCTTGCGAGCGTCCGTAGGGGCCAGGAGAGGAGCGACGGCGTAGGGGCGAACGAGACTGCCGACGCAGGAGGGACGGGGAGCGGCTGGAGCGGGAAATCTGGCCGTCAACGGTAGCACTCTGCTGGGCTGGAGGGGGCGTGAAGTGGCGGGGCTGGTCATCGTTGCGGTGAAAACTTAGATGACTGTATGTGCTACGACGAGACCAATAATTGCGACAGTGACGGGAGATGTGGCCAATGCGGTGGCAGAGAAAACAAATGGGTCTGTCGTCGGGTGTCCGCCAGTCGTTAGGGTTACGGCGACGTGGAGCGAAGTAGGAAGGTCGTTCAGGAGCAATCGTAGTGATGTCGAGTGGCGATGAAGGACGCACAGGGCTGACGGGCTGGAGACCAAGGTTTGCAAGCTCTTGACGGACGACGGCTTGTACCATCGAGATGGTGGGCAAGTGGTTGTCGCCATCACGTAGAGGCAGGGCGATCCCCTTCAACACGTGACCCACTTTGTCAGATTCGGGCATGTTATTGTCAACTTTGTGGCAGAGGGCCAACACGTCCTGAATGTAGGAAACATAGGATTCCGTAGACATTTGAGCTCTGGACGCAAGCTACCTCTTAGCGGCGAGTGTTCGGCCGGGCGGCCGTCCAAACAGCTCACGCAGTTTCTGCTTGCAGACGTCCCAGCTAGTCAAATCATCTTCGTGAGTCTCGTACCAGACGCGGGCGGTGTCTTTTAGATAGAAGATGACATTCGCGAGCATAAGAGTCGGATCCCAGCGGTTGTACGTGCTCACGCGTTCATACATGTTGATCCAGTCGTCCACGTCAACGTTGTCGGTGCCAGAAAATGTCCCAGGGTCACGAGGGGAAGAAAGAACGAGCGATGGCATTGCCGATTGTGATGTTTGCTGGGAGGCGTCTTGGGTCATGGTGAGCGAAGTCAGCTCGCGGCCGCTGCGGAGCTCCGTCTTCGGTAGGCGTAGAGGAAAGCCGCACCTCCACCAAATATGTTGCAGGAAAGAATATATTTACAGTTATGAACAAAAACGAATGAACGGCTACGGGCGGCACTCAGAACACAGCCAGAGATGAGTTCTCGTCTTCTTCCTCGTCCACTCGTTCACTCACTCAATGTCGTCGTCGTCGTCTACCCGCTGCAATACTGTTTTCTCTGAACTGCGAACCGCCGGCGCCTGTATTTCGTTCTGTCGTATAGTATTTATTCAGTGTGTCGTATAGTTTACAGTGTGTCGTATAGTTTACAGTGTGTTAATTCGTAAGAAGACATTTTAAGGAAGCGTTCCTGTTATCAAGCAGAGCCAGGAAGTCATCACGCATATTCTTACTGTGTGTTGCCGTTAAGAGCAATTCCTCATGCCTTTCCTAAACCACGCACCGAGCTCATTTCACCGTATTGCACCTGAATTGCTGTAAAGTCTGCCGCCGAGGAAATGTACAAGTATTGAAGAAATTAATTTCTCACGTACTCTTTGCATCGATCTATCAGGCTAATAGGCTTGGCTGGGTTCCCTGACTATCAAATATTTTCGCGGTTATTTTTCTACGACAGCGTAGTGCGCCGCCAACCGCCTACTCGTGCTCGGTTATTTCGCTCGAAAAACATAGCCAGCCAGAAAGTTTAAATGAAAATTGAGAACAACTGCGTCCATTTTTTTTTTCAATATAAATTGTTTACATAGCGCTTTCTTTGTATGCGATATTTGTGCGCTAGCAAAAGAGACATATATGACTGAGAAAAGTGGCTTTAAAATTTCCCCCGCCATAGACTTTGATATCATCGTTAAGAAGTGAATGGCGGGTTAGCATACCCTCAGTGGCAAACGTTAATTTTAAAAGCATCCGTTTCGCGGTTTCCGTTTAAACAACCCTACGGGCAGCCGCGACACTTTCAACGTTCACAGCGCAGCAAACATTACAAATATGACGCGGAAATCAAGCGAGGCGAACCGCAAAGCACCACCAGGTTGAAAAAGTCAATCACTTCACGAAAATTCCAGCCGGGACTGCTCCTTGAAGTGCATAGCTGGTGCCTTCGTGCACGTTCGGCAAATCGCCTCCAAGAATCCTCCAAGCAAATGCGAACCTTAAAAAACCCTTGTCAACGCCTGTATGATCGAAGCTTCCGGCCAGACGCTCTCAACGCTGCGAATTCCGCCCTTCACGTTTAAACACAATCATTCCCTGCCTTTTAATGCGCAAGCATTATTAGTCCCATTGCGAGAACAGCCGGCAGCGTGCGTGTCCGGCGTGTGCGTGTGTATGTATGTGTGTGCGTGTGTACGTCGTGCTCGTGCGTGCGTGTGTGTGTCCGATTATTCACAGATGGTGCACAAAATCCCACCGATGGTAACCAAAGAAGCGTGACGTCATCAAGCAGCTGTATGAGTCACACTTGAGACAATCCTATACATCTAAATCGTCTATATATACTCGCCGCTGTCCCAACTTCATGTTTCGGCAGTTTTTCCAACATTCGTGTCAAAACTGTGACGCAATTCCGTTTGTCGCACAGCGTTCCGGGTGGTGTCATACGATTTCTCCTTGCATATAGCTTACATGTGCTAGTCAAGTTGAAGGCTAGCTTGCGGCAGGGGTTCTAACCGACAACATATGCAACTTCAATTCGGTGTATGCTTAGGATTTCGTATGAAAATTATGATGCAACCGTCCGTCGTAGAATATTCCTGGAGGTGTCATACGCGTGCGTCTTTATGTGGCCGTCGCAAACAACCAAACGCCTACGCCTTGCATCCACGACATGCAAACTTGGCTGACCTCATTGCCATTCAGCGCGAGGGTACAAACGTTTACGGTCTGGTGCGCAACTAATAACAAAACGCATGAATTAGTAGAAAAGTACTTTAATGCGTAGGCAAACATTGAACGTAAATAATGGGTGCATGGACAATAATGCTTTCGCATTCCTACAAGTAAGCAGTCTTAAGTGTCTCTGGTGAATTTTTTTTCTGCTTCAATGTAAGATTTAAGCAATTTAAGAAATTTAATTTTTTCTTTTACCTAAGGGGCTCCGCCATCAATCATTTCATAAGGGTCTGGAATTGAAGTACCAGTAATAGAAGACATGAATTGTGGGGAATGCTAAAAAAATTCAAGCACTCATATTTTCTTTCCATTTAAGCGGATGCTTTTGTAAAGGTTGCCAACCATTCGTTTCGTGTCTACCGCTTTTAGAGAAGGGTAGCAGGACGGCTCAGAAGGGTGAGTTACTGATACGAGCAGGAAATTGCCGCTAGTGCAGCAACGGCAACCTCAGAAAGCGGCGCCCACACAGAGACAGAAGGCAAAGCTAAACAAGACTACGGAGATTATTGACCGTTTGATGGCCAAAGTAAATCAACCGAATGAGTTTTTATCGGTCTCTGAAGGCTCCCAAGAGAGAGGGTGCTTTTTATTTTCACCTGAAAAGCTTCCTTGCTTCATTGTACATTGTCCCGCAATATATTTTATTGTGTACTCGAAAAGAAACCATTCCTCAACTTGGATTGACCAACGTCCTTCATGCGGGCGTTTTCTTGTGCGTGTGGCGCCAGCGTGGCGCCAGCCGCTTGGTAGTGGCATGCCTTAACCTCATAGCTCAGAATGCTTGTGAAACTTGCGAAATACCGGAGAGCTTAGCCTCTAGAGGCTCAAGTGTTCATTTACTGAGCACTGGAGGCACAATGCACGGCTTTTTAATATCATTCCTTCTAGATACCACTAATCACCCTGATTAGAGATCTTATGTTAAGGAAGAAACGGCGAAGGGTCATTGCCCCAGCTGGTGATAAGCACATTTTTATTCCACGTTGGCGGAAAAAAACAAGAACACGAGCCAGAAGATAAACAAGAAATAGTCCCTTCTCCAGGCGCCCCTCCCCCCCCCCCCCCCGCCCCCCGCCCCTAGTAGTACCTCTTTTATCTCAGCAATCATCTCACTGGTAAACTCGATAATAAAACGATATTACCGCCAGCGCGCCTGCGCTAATCTCCTGTTTTCTGCTATGCATTCTGTGCGACCCTCTCTTTCGTACCAAAACACATTTGTTCCCACTGCGCGCCGAATGACCCCACGAACCTCCCGGGGAGTGGGCTACGTATTGTTTGTATTCGGTGGCCGACCGGAGTACCGGGCGAGCTAACGAAGCCCCGTTGGGAGCGGGCGGGATTATCGAGGACAGTGATTTGGGAGGAGCTGCGTCTGGGGTTCTGTCTTCCTCCTGCTCCGCGCAGAGCCGGCCGTACACGATGTTGTACCCCGAAGGCAGCAACAAGACGGGGAACGACCGCTTCTACGGCTACTGCATCGACCTCATCAAGATGCTGGCTGAAGAAGTAGGCTTCAAGTACGAGTTCTACCTCACCGCAGACGGTGCCTACGGCAGTCCGCAGGCCAACAACGAGTGGAATGGCATGATCAAGGAGCTGCTCGACCGGGTAGGCGATGGGGCTGTGGGGGACACACTTATCTCCATATAATAATTATCACGAGAGCGCGGGTGTTTAAACTATTATTAACAAACTAGAAGATGTCTTAACTAGTGCAGTGTGTCGGATGTTTTTCACCTGCTACCATACACTGAGCCCATAAAGCATGAAATTAGGCATTGAACTTGATAGAAATTGCATCCCGTTGTAAGTCTGCAAGTTTCTGGGTGGTTGATCATCCGCCTCGCATGCGGGAAGTGCGGGTTTCGATCCCCAGTGCCGCCTGGTACCCACCGGTGATACAATGGGTACAAGCTTTCCCCTGGACTGCTGCTCGGCTAGTAAGGGCTGAAATGCTTGGAAAATGGGTCGTTGACCCCACCTTGAGTAATCGAAAAATACCTTGTGCCATGGCGCTCTTTGGCCGTAGACGCCCTTGCGCCATAAAAATCCATAATCATCATCATCATCACCAAGTCCATACTAACCTGGTTGGTGTACACATTCGTGTCCACTACCGCGCTTTGACCACATGCTTAAAGATGCCACAAGCCCATGCCAGAGTGATGCATTATTTTTGTTACTTATTCATATCGCGCTTCATAAACCTGTGGCACCCTTCCCAGTTAGTTGCGGCGATTACTGCCTTTCACTATTCCAGAAAGATATCCACAGTGTAATAGATTGACTTGCCCTAATATTGGTCTACTTAGACCTAAATGCTTTATTCAAATTTTTTTCTCGCATGTAACGCATAACTCTCCGTTAATATTTTTTCTCCTGCAAAGCGTTATGTATTTAAAAAGTTGTTAGCAATTCCTCGTTACCGGACGGTATGCCTTGAGGGTGGGAATAAGTGAAATTTCTTGGAAAGATTTATTACTTCATACTACAAATTCTAAAGCTTGAAAAGTTTGCTATTGTGGGCAGTTCACGGAAACTTGAACTACAATATCGCTAGCATTCGCTCGGTATAAAACAACGCGCCATCTCTTACACTCGGGGAAATGGAAAGACACGAACGGCGGATAGGCGCTTTACTCAACAAAAACCCGCTCTTGGATAAACACACTGCATCTGTTTAGCCCTTCACTGGTTTCGCCTCGAAACATAAAGTATGAGCGTAACAACGCTTCATCTATACGTGCCTTGTCTCTGACTTGGGACACCTCTTATCAATAAAGCACACACAATCCGAAAGTAATAAGAGAGAGGTTCCCCAAAACGCATATGGCGATTGAACGCCCGCAGGTGGTGTTTAAAGCAGCGCCGGAACTTACCCGACAGGGTTTGCGGCCACTCTAGTTTTAGCCAGTAATTACCTGCTTGAAGCACGGATGAATATTTCCAGCAGCCAGAAAGCCAATCTCACACGCTGTATTCCGACTTTACGTGCCCCTCGAGGCTCCCACTGCGCGAATCGATCTTGTTACCAGTGCCACCGAGTAGCCGGTAGGCGTCTTTTACGGATAGAATAAACATCATAGCTTATGTTGCAATGGCACCGCTTGGGCTTTGTAGACCAGCAGCTGGAGGCAAGTGGCTTTTAGGCGCTGCAAGGCAGATGTTTTTCCTTTTACGGAGATCAATAAACCGCCCCCGCTTCTCCGATAATAGCCTACAACATGACTAAGTGAAACTGCAGCGCTTAGAGGGACGCAAAAGGTACAGGAGCAGGGAACAACAGCTTTGCTTTGGCAGCCGGATTACTGTTATGGAAATAGACGTACTTGCAGGCAGCGCAGTTCTGTTTTCAGCAGAGAATCGAATGCTGCCTGCGCATCCTTAATACCGCCAAAAGAACATATCGGGCCACCTTTCCCAATGAAAGCGGGGAAAAAAAATGCTAGCGATCTCTATATTTTGTATCGTGAGTGCTTCACCCTCAGTCCGCCGTTACGCTCAAGCTACTAAGAAGGTATAAGGCGAAAAACAATAAGACATAAGTTGCCATTAAATAACATACGTAACTTTGTTCCAAAAGAGCTGTAAGTACGGCAGTTAGGTTATTTTTAAGGTCAGTGATATGAAATTGATGCGGTTGAGAAATGTAATCTGAACTTTCCATATTTTATGCGTATATTATGCGCACGTCGGTTATTCAGAGATGCAAGATGTATAGAATAAACTTCAGTCTATATAATGCAGGGCATTTCGAGGTGGACCTTGCAACGATAACCTCTAAGACCGCTCACCAATGTTAAAAACGCGTGTTGTCGCGTAGGCAAAAAATACGGGCGGGAAAATATATTAAAGGAAGGATAACATCGCGGGACAATTGACCTGGCTTTCTTACCCTATCGACGTTATTTGCGCTTGCTGTAAGTGTTTGCCAGCTGCGCTAGTTTTTCTCTTGTTGTGTTTAAAATTTCTGCAGCCAATTCAAACAAAACAACATAGAGAAACTGTACGTTTCCATGCGTCCACGCGTTGTGCTCTTGCAGAAAGCGGACGCAGCCATCGTGGACCTCACCATCACGTACGAGCGCGAGCAGGCGGTGGACTTCACGATCCCCTTCATGAGCACCGGGATTAGCATCCTGTTCAAGAAGCCCGACAAGAGCGACCCGTCGCTCTTCTCCTTCCTCTACCCATTCTCGGTGGACGTGTGGTTGTACGTGCTTACAGTCTACCTGGGCGTCTCGCTGCTCATCTTCATTATGGGGCGGTTCACTCCCTACGAGTGGGTCTCGCCCCACCCCTGCGTGCCCGAGGAGGGAGACCTGCAGAACCAGTTCAACCTGCCGAACAGCTTCTGGTTTACCACTGGCGCCATCATGCAACAGGGCTCCGAGATCACGCCCATGTGAGTGTGACGCCTGGGTGGCGATTCCCCGTGGAAAGGCGCAGATGTGAAAACGGTCTCCATCTGAATTTAAAATTTTACTGTTCCGCATACCCGCCGCGGCGGCTCAGAGGTTAGGGCGCTCGGCTACTGATCCGGAGTTCCCGGGTTCGAACCAGACCGCGGCGGCTGCGTTTTTATGGAGGCAAAACGCTAAGGCATCCGTGTGCTGTGCCATGTCAGTGCATCTTAACGATCCCCAGGTGGTCGAAATTATTCCGGAGACCTTCACTGCGGCACTTCTTTCTTCCTTTCTTCTTTCACTCCCTCCTTTATCCCTTCCCTTACGGCGCGGTTCAGGTGTACGCCGATATATGAGACAAATACTGCGCCATTTCCTTTCCCCAAAAGCCAATTATGATTATTACTGTTCCGCATGGGCAAAAGAAAAGGACTGGGATAGAAATAATATCGTTATTTATTCTATTCACTCATAAATATACATATGCGGGCATGGCTAAGCCATTTGTTGGCTATAGTGACAACGCCCTCAAGCAGCGGAAGTATTTGCGCAGCTAGAAAGTCACTGAAAAAGGGGCAATCATCATGGCAGTGTTCAAACATGAATACGACATCACTGTAATCAAGATTTCTCAGATTGTTTAGCGTACATGCCATTTTAATCTTCAGCAGTGATGAATGTGCAGAATGGCCGCTCTACGCAGGCTTTTAAAACTTGAGAAAGGCGTTTTATTAGGTAGCTCATTATGAACCGCTTTAATATACCATGAAGTTATTGCTTTTCTCTACATCGCATGAAATCTTGATGAAATCAAGCGACGAGACTGGCGTAAAGGAGAAGGATGCAAACAAGGGTTATGATATGCTAATAATGATGAGTTGCGAGATTATGGCTCCAGGTTTGGGCGAGCAGAAGGCAGAATACGCCAAAACGAAGTTGCTGCATATTTACAGCTCGAGATATCTAAAAAAAGCGTACCTTCTGATGAGTCATGAAATAATTATTGCCGTGCGGAGATGGACTGCTCTTGAAAGTGAGGCATCCTTGAAGAAAATGCTTTAAGCAACTTTCATCCCGGCCTGAAGATGCACATGCGCATGTAAATCGCGGATTGGTAAATTAAGTCTGAGATCTCCATTTCGCCTATAAATAGCAATTTTTAACAATATGCTATGCGTTGACCTAGCAGCCAGGGCTTAAAACGTTGCTAGTTGAAAAAAAAAAAGCGTTTTGGGTTGTTTTTCTTTGACGTTCTCAAAAAGGCAGGTAATAGAAGTTTGCCACCAGGTTAGTATGCTAGCATACAGATGATATTCCGGTTGTTGTGTAGATTCAGATCCTCATAATAGATGCCACGTTATCACAAGCATAAAACTCGGCTCTCAGCTCTTACTTCAATTATGTTCATCGCGCTGAAGTGACCGCACTTTCTTAAAACCACGAACAACCCGCAGAAGGCATAGCAGGCAGCGTGAAACATGGAGATGCATTTATGTGATAAAATACAGTGTTATACGGCAGCGCACCAGCTTTGCTTGACATAAGTAGCGGCACAGTTACCGCAGAGTAACAAAGACAGGATAATCCCGGCGCAAAGAGGATTAAAAGCACGCTGCCAACTGCGAAGGTAATCCCAAGCAGAATATGGAGCGTTCCTGTCATGGCGTCTCCCATTGCATTGCATACACGCTTGGCATGATCACGCATGCCGATGCAGTGGGTCTTTTTATTGCGCTAGAATTACATCGCTCATGAGAACGGAAACTTGTTTTATGTCTGTTGGTTACCGCCCTTCAAGAAAGCAGAAAAAAATTAGGCAGCGGCTTAGCTCTTGTTAAGCCTGGATATACAAGCGAAAAGCACTCGCACTTTCACTAAGTCGTACCACGTGGTCGTTGTAACGGCGAGTCTTGGGATTTTCCTCTTCTGACTCTCTTGTTTCCTCTTCCTCACTCGCTTGGCTGCTGCTGGCTGAAGATGCGGCCAAGACACGCTTTTCGGCTTCTTTCCGAAGTCGTTTAGCAAGGCGTATTTCCCGTTGTTCAGGAGTTTTGGCTGCACGTTTAGATTTGGCTTTATCATTTTTCGCTGTTGTGCAGCCAACTCCCAAGCGACTACTTCTGGATCGGACGAATTTAGTTTATCAGCTTTTCTGCGTAGTCTAGCAGCAGCCGCACTCTCCTTCCCTTCCATGTCGAGCGCTCACGCCTATTCTCTGGCAAGCGCATTATATAGCCTCCTTGCGCATGCACATGGCGCACATGTGCAGTAGCGCGCGGCTGCGCCGAAAGGTCAGGCGACGGCTGCGGCAGCGGCGAGGAGCGACCACCTGCTCGGCGCGTGACGTCACTCGTTTTCGCGCTTGCGCATAACTCACCAGTTCGGCTCACGCGAAGCTCGGCTCTGACCCGCGTAGTGAAGCTTTTCGCTTCAAAAATACTTAGGGCCTCGAGCGCTATTCGAACCAGCGGCGGCACGAAGAGATCAAATTCACTTCATGATCCGTTAGGTAACTCGGCCATAGCCGCTCTTTTTTTTTGCTTCTTTCCTCCTCAAAAATTGAATGGAGGAAAAAATTGAAATGCCAATAGAATTACATTGCAAGCGGCAGCCGCAATTGCGGTGGCGCTGAGTTTCAATATGCGAACGTATGCGCTAAGAGCGACACAAGAATACACACACGACACACGCGCAAACTTTGCTTTGCTGGCTGAGTTTCAAAATTACTTTAAGGTGGCCACCCCATCGACCACTAGCATCAAATATTGAAAATTGGTTTTTGGCCAAAGGAAATGGCGCAGTATCTGTCTCACCTTCCCTTACCGCTAGCACCTTTCAGTGATTCCCGCTGCTGTGCGCAATGCGAACTTCTTTTAGGTAATTCACTTTCAATGAAATACTGCCTAACCGAGCGAGCATCTGCATCAGCGTGTCTTACAGCCATTCTCGTTTTCCATAGACTAATAAGGCAGAGTAACATGAACAAATCTTGTGGCACGCACCTTGTATTATCGACATGTACAGACCACGAGCCATATGGTGTAACTGGCAGGTCTATTCTTTTAAAGTTCCCTGCAAGATGTCTCAGAAAAAATCTGCGTCCCAACAGTCAAAAACAATCTGGTCTAAGATTTCTGGTTTACGGCGATTCCGAACGCACAGCGTGAGAAATTGACACCTCAGGGAGAAAAGGCAGGGAGAAAAGGCAGCGTGATGTACTTTATGGCATTTGTCGTTAACCGGGCCGTCGCCACAGCCTTTCTCCCCGCGTGCTAAACTGCCAGCCTTTCTTGCCATGCTTTATAAATCATCGTCGTCATCAACCCGTACATGTGTGCAACACAGTACAAACGCAAGAGCGCACAGGTACTTACACACGCCAGCCCATGTTCGAGCACGTGGCGGCATTTGTCCGACTGCTTACAAACGCAAGAGCCCGCTCGAACTTGTGCATGCGTGAGCCTAATTTTGTACGCGTGGCCTCTTTGAAGCCTATGCTTGATGGCACTTGATTATACGCTTGACGAGCAGGGCATCTCATTTAAACAAATTGGACTGTATCCCACAAAGAATCGGAAAACACATGAAGCTGACTTTCTCTTCGCGTGCTGAACTGCCAGTCTCTCGCGCTTTGGCTCTACTCAGCAGCGCGCAGAGCACACCATAAATCTATGGGGAACGGTCTACTTTGTATCACTCCGCAAGGAAGGTGCCATGTTTATCTATCCAATAACTCTAGTGCGCTCAAAAACTTGTAGCCCGCATTGTAAGGCAATCACCTCCGCATGAATTGCACTGACCCCCTGAGAATTTTTTAATCGGGTGAACTGCTTCGCTTTAGAATGCATTTATTTTAAGGCCTAAATCAAGAAAAATATTTTGTTCCCTGACCTAATTTTACTGTGCAACTCAATGCAGGGTAGTCGGCCGGGTCATCCCGGGGGAGGTAGGCATTGGAGCGGCAATTTAGGGAACACTAAGGAAAAATAGAGCTTGCCCTGTATGAAGCGATTAATGCTAATGACAACTTGTTCTGAAAACGGATCTTTAATAAGCCATTAAACACGGAGAATTGAACTCCAGTTACCAACACCACCGGCTCTTTTCGCAAGCAAGCTTTGGCGCCATGAAAGGAAATTTTTTGTGCACGGGTTCGTGAAGTCTTGATAGACCGCCACGCTCTTCAAAACCGGGATCACGATATCTTTTTGGTGTCGACGTAACAGCTTTGTATCGAGTGGCACAAAGATTACTTAATCGAATATTTTTCTGCGACAAATGCGTGTTCCGCTGCAGTAAAAACAGTAATATAGGCAGAAAGAGCAGCAAATTGTTAGTTTAACTGAGGACAAAAATTTGACGGAGCTGTTCCCAGTGTATGTTTACTGTTCCTGTGCCTATCACTTGAAGGATTTTCCCTGATGATGCACCTGCCATCTGCAAATTTCCCGTAGCGCATCTATAAAAAAAACTTCTTGCTGAGCTGTGAGGTAGTAGTACCGCTATTGTAGAATCCTGAACCGAGGAAACCGAACTCAGACGATTCAAAAAAGAGCAACCATCTTTTTATTTAAGTCACCGGTGCACACGTATATTGCCTTGGAGCAGAAAGACTCACTTTGCGTGTTCTGCTAACCTCTCTCCTATTTTTTTTTCATTTGACAGGTGAGGAAGAATTACATGTTTTGCATGTGTAGGCGATGTTAAATTTTTAGTGCACCTGAGCTTAAATTAATCACTTGTACCTTGAAAGGCGGCTGGCGTCACAATTTACTTGATCTTTTTCGCAGCGCCCTGTCGACACGCATCGCCTCAACCATGTGGTGGTTCTTTTCGCTGATCATGATCTCGTCCTACACTGCCAACCTGGCCGCCTTCCTCACGGCCCAGCGCATGACGGCACCCATTGAGAACGCCAACGACCTTGCCAAGCAGACCAAGATCTCCTACGGGTGCCTCGAAGGTGGCTCAACGTACCGCTTCTTCAAGGCGAGCAGACTTGAGCTACTTTTCTGATTCGCTTTAAAGAAAAGACTTATCGGAATTGACTCACCCACAGAGATAGAGAAAAAAATACTGGCTGGATGATTACGATACTCTGCAATGCGTTATTCAACGCAGGAGTGAAGGGATAATTTCCGATTGGCTCATTATACTGAAATCATTATACTTAAAAATCGAAACCTGATTTTTAAACTCAGATTATGAGCAATTCAGAAAAATCAGTTTTTTTTATTTACGAGATAGGTTTTGTGGCATAGCAATGTCAAAAATGCAGTGCATTAGTATACAGCTAAGATCTGCTTTTTACCAGGCTAAATAGCTAACATATGTTAGTTACCTTTTTAACTGTTAGTGTTCGGCTCCTCATTTATTCAGACGCGTGTAAACCATCGTAAGTTAAATCTATATCAGTGCTTGCAACATCGAAAGTGCTTTTCTTGTCACTGCAGCGCGAGAAATTCCGGGGCCGCACACCAGCGACGGCGAGACCGTAATTCCACAGCGCGAAAGAAGAAGACGAAAGAAAATGAGGCGAGACAAACACGGCACAGGTTATGGAATCGAACAAACTCGCCCAATTTCTTGTTCTGTGGAAGGCGAAACCTTGCGTTCAGAAAGCGCCAGCATCACCTACGAGAAGGCATCACACAGCGGTGCGGTTGGGGCGTGCTACTTTAGGAGCTCTCGACTGGGAGCGGCCGGCGGACAGATAGCACGTGACAGGCGCGCCGATGTGCGATGCTCGCTGGTAGGCATTGCTGGCGTTCGGACCGATGAATCACACGCACTTTGCCACTCGAATTCATCGCACGACAGACGCCCAGTTTCTTGGCTGACTTAAGAACAGCTCGGATAACGCTTGCCAGGAGTGTCAAGCACATCGTCATGGTTAGCCATTATCCAGGTTTCGTGCCGGTCTGCAGTGCGACATGGGCGCGGGCCTCGTTTATGAAGATAGGTGGCATCACTGGCGGGTTTCTAACGCAAACAGCGTGACGTCATTGCCTATGGCTTAACATCGTTGTTAGCGCCGGCCAGCTGTGTACGACCAAGTGAATGGAAAATTAACTGGATCGTTATTAAATACGCCGACGAGTTTCATTTCTTTCATTATAGTTCTTTATTTAATGCTTATTTTTTTCTCCTAAGAGTGTGCCAAAAGCCATATGTTCATAAATGTGAACGATAATATAGGAGCCACCACCGTCGTTAACCTGATATTATGAAAATGCGGCTGCAGGAAGTGAGCTGGAGGAAGAAGCTCATGTTTATAAGCCGGCGTACGTAGGACAAGATTAGCCGGATATCAGTGGGAGCTGTATTGGGCCTTCAGTGGATGTAGTTGAGATGACTATTACAATGAGTTGTATGAGAAAATACTGCCCGACGAGCAACGTAGCTGTCGCCTTTTCATATCACAGTCGGCAGCCTCCCACATTCATGGGATGTCCGATGGGGTTGGTGTGCAGTTGGGCAGAAGAGCAATGACTGCTGAAAACTGTTCTGCGATACAGGTTTCTTAAGACTGCGGAGGGGTGGATGTGGGTTTAAGAGCGGCTGCTCTCATCGGACATTACCCACTCATGTGACTGGCGGGTGTCCTTTGAAAGTGCCGACGCCAAACCTAGCGTTACGTGAATGGTGACGGCGAAATGACTGTCTGCAGAATAGTTTATCGAGGGCCTCGAATCTGGCGGCCTTGATTCCATAGGTAACATAAGAGGGTTCTCGCACGGCTTCCGCCCTCACCGTTCGACCACGTACCTACGTGGCACTCGCGGTAATACAGGACGTACTATGTACGCCACTACGGAAGAGGGTGGCGCTGGTGAACACTCTCAAGGGTCGGTTACATTGCACATAAATACCCCCGACAGCAGATTGGACACCGATCGCCGCAGCTCAGTTGGCAGAGCAACGGACGCGAAATTCGTACGGCGTGGGTTCGGATCCCGCCGGCGGCAAGTGGTTTCTTTATACTGCTTTTGTAATTTTCCCATTGAAGATTACTGCAAATTAAAAAAAAAAGACTTCCTCTCTGCTTGATGGTTTCTGTGACTGTTGGCTTCCGTCATATTTGGCACATTCAAGACTCTTAGCGATAGTCCTAACAGCATTCAATTTCGTTCACTGCTGTAGCAGTTGTAGATGAATTCTTGGATGTGAATTTTGGGAAAGAAAGGATTACGCGAAAACTGAAACCGAAGAAAAAAAAGTGTCTGGCAGTTTAGCATTGCTGAGCACGGAATATAGTGCGAAAGGACAGTTTTTTTACGGGTGGGCATCACTATTACATACATGAAAGAGCGACTGAGGTGTCCACTGACCGATGAGTGCAGTAATGCGCGTCTTCCACTTCTTGATCATCAATGCCAATTTACCCAGTGTACGCCGGCTGCATGTGCTTCTGTGCGCGTTTCTGCAGCAATATTGTCGGCGCCAACGCGTATTACTCTAGTGCTGCCTTTCTGCCGCAACGTTCTCCGCGCCAACGCATGCAGCGCACACCTCTCTGTCACAATATTAGTTTGATAGTGGTATTAGTTCATGAAGAAGACATTGCGCAATGCACAACGCGAGAGTGTACTGCAGGCTTGTCCGGTTGCGGCGATAGCATAGTGCTCTCGCGCAATGACCATCGAAGCTCATCTGTTCGCGCCGGCGCGTTTTCAAATCCAAGCCGTGGCTATTTATTATTTATTTATTTATATCAATTGACAAAACCCTACAAAAACCGCAAGAACACAAACATCAGAAGATCTTGCTCGGGGTTTACTCATCGAAATAGTGCTTTCGAAGTCATATATTGCGTAGTTCCGTTCCGTCTAAAGCGCCAGACCACTGCTTCCGCTTACGAGTTAAAGCTCGGCCTGGATATTTCTAAAGGCACGTTTCGGCTGGCAGCGATCTTAAAAATGACCTAGCAGGTAACATATAACCAGATGGGGGACAAGTTATTTTCGAATTATCGATTTCGCTCGACGAAGCTGAAATAGTCAGGAAAAGGAAGATGATTCCAGCGGTCACGCCCCATGTGCTTAACGTACCGTTAGTCGACTCCACAACTTTTGCTGTTGTCAACTCAGCGTAGTATGAAGAACGTTAAACAAACGAATTTTTTTTAAAGAAGCACCGTTCTTTGTATGGTAAAAGAAAGATTTAAATGGAATAGTTATTTTGTTGTTTTGGATCTTATTGGATAGCGTATTTCAGGTAACCGTAACATAAACATCTCAATATTATTTGTGATGATATATTGAGAACACTGCCTCAGAAACATAGCCCCCTCAAGGGAAATGATAGAAGCCTTTTTAGATGGTCGAATGCTCTGAACGCCTCCCTAGGATATTATATTTAGTTGAAGCAGAGGGGAGAGTAAAGTCAGAAAATCAAGCGATGGCTGAAATCCGTAGCGGTAACCGCCACCTCAAAAATCTAGTAATTCGATATTACGGGTCGATGGCACTGTTTGTACTTCGAAAGCTCGAGCAACTGCGCCCTTGCATCTGCTGCTAATAGATGCTGAGGGGCGGCTGAAAAATCTTGCGAAATTCGGCAGATTGTGCCATAAAAGCCAGTTACGAAACCCCTGCGTCGTGTTGAAATTCACACATGTGAGAGAATAGACATTGTGCTAGCGCTTTACCATGGCAGTTCATAGAATGGAGGCACGCATTTCGGCGGGCAGTGCAAAGATTCCGCTTGTGAATCGCTCCTTTTTATTGCGAATATTCTGGTCAGGCGCAAAGATCGGTCCACGTGCTAGTTCCTTGGTGGCATTTTACATAAGAACGACTGGAGCCGATTACCCGAGCGGCATATTCATCATCGTATATAGCACCAATAATCTTCTATTTATTTGGGTTCGTTCTACAAACCTCATCTTCCTTATATTTTGACAGTCTGAAAGGTCGAGTTTGGAGACGTGCGTATATATATATATATATATATATATATATATATATATATATATATATATATATATATATATATATATATATATATATATATATATATATATATATATATATATATATATATATATATATATATATATACTGGGCGTCTACTTTTCAATGAAAAGTTCAAAGCAGCGCCAGTGTTTCGAGTGCGGCATCGCTGTCTTTGCTGTGTACACTACAACCTAGCCTTAGCTCTACTTATTCGTAATTACGGTTCCTGCTAACGGTGTTACTATCCCTTCCCACGAAACACTCATGTTGCTTTTAGGTGGCTACATATAAGATGTGGCAGCGGTCATGTGCATTTCAGACAATTGCATCACGCCAAAAGGCCAAAAGAATGCAACGCGCCTAGGCTATTATCGCCGGCAGCTTCGTGCCACATAATTTTTTGTCAGCCTTAGTTCTACGAAAGAATGACAAATAAAGCATTCGAGCTTTTGGCCTCGTGAAGCCAAACTTTCGGCTCCTAATTGATTAACGAAACGTAAAATTAAAAGGGCTCTGAAAAATGCGTTAAAGCGCGGAGCGGGTATGGTACATTGCCGAGCGCCCGTGCCCCAGTGGACTAGACCTTTCGCTGCGCTGCATCCCTCCGTCCACTTGATCCTACCCAGCATTCCTTTTGCTTTCCATTGGTACACACGCCATCGAACAGCCGCCGATATTAAAATGAATTTGCCCGATGAGGTCTGAATGGGTGGGAAAATTCGCGCAATGAAACTCGATGCGTATGGTTGGCTGCCTTCATTGACAGCCCGCTATTAATGTAGGCTGCAGAGGCGCGTACTTCGCATGCGTGCCACTTAGGGAGCCGGACTGAACAAAAGACAACAGACGGACGCAAAAGCAGTGCAGGGTAGCGAAGTTCTGCGCCAACCAGGAACACTGAACAAGGGTTCCTAAGAATGTAGGTTTTGCTACCCGCAACTATGATCCATGAAAAACAACTATAGTATAATGCAGATAATTTGATCGTTGTCCCGCAGTCAGCTTAGCTGGATACCAAAAGTCTCTCCTAATCCTATGCAAACTTCCTTACTCCGTCTGCATCCACTATGCTGTGTCATCTTCCTTAGCGTTTAGTTTCATCCGATTCTGCGCCGCCAACGGCTACAGATCCTAACTAATCACTCCCTCATTTTTATTGGCCACAGTTACTGTTCTTCTTCATTTGGACAGAATATCCTCAATTTGCCTTTTTTAGCCAAGCACATGCTGTGGTAGTTCCATTTGTTACCTTTATACTATATCCCATCCTGTCCTTGAATCGTTGACCTATCGCCACTTCCGAGCTAATTTTATTCAATGGCACTCAAGATTTTTCCCTTAGATGATTGCCAGTATGACGCCTTGGTTCTGTCTTCTTTACTAACTCGTCCATCATCGCGTGGGCGTTTTTTCCCAATAGACAGGACGCTACGCTGGCTTTTTGTTCATTCTCTTAAACGCCCGCATTGTTCCGTCGCATCACCGCCAGTGTGTGAAAGGGTTCAGGTGGCCAAAAAGGGGTACCAAAATTGCTTCCATTTTCCTTTGAATGAAACGGGCAGCAATGGGGCCTCTTCTTTAACACTATAGCAGCGTGCTATATGTGAGGCCTGAATCATAGACCTCTAGTCATCTAAAAATAGATGAGTAGATACAAAAACGTGTCGCATAGTTTTAATAAAAGTAAGGCTTGTGAGTAAGAATAAAGCGGGAGAAGAATAAAAAAAAAAGAAGCTTAGAGTAAAGTTCGAGCTTTTATTAGGGTTTTTATTTTTAATTTTCAGGCGTAAGCACATTCCTTCGCAAGTTTCCAGCGGCCCCGTAGTTCGCTGCAACAAGCAGGGATAAAGTTTGAATTTCAAAATGGGACAGAGAGACACACGGCCATATCCGCGCAAACAGCTCGCTGAATGCTAGCAATGTGAGTGTCAACCAAAAGTACTACTCTAAAGCAACTCTTTTGAATGCGGTATTCAGGCTTACAGCAGTGACAACACTCAGTAGTGTGCGGCGCGGTCTGCATTGTGAATAATACAACACTGATGTGTGCGCAAAGGTAAACGCATGCAGTTCAGCTTAATGGTGGTGCGCAAGCATGACGGAAAAGCTGTGGGCAGGAGCAGGTCGAGCAGGAGAAGACTCTCATCGAGTGCAGTGTTTCGGCTCCTTTTTCAGCTGTTTCTTCGCGCTGTTTTTCCTACCCGCCGTGGTGACTCAGTGGCCGTGGTATTTCGCCGCTGATTCAGATGACGCGGAATCAAATCACGGCCACTTTGGCCACGTTCAGAAGAAAGCAAAATGTAAATTCCCGTGAGCTGTGCGTTGTCAGCACACGCTAATAAACCTGATTGGCTCTAAATTAATCTAGATATCCCTCCAACTCGGCGTCCCTCAGAAGCTTTGTGTTTCCTTGGAACGGGAAACCGTAAATACCACCACCGCTGCAGTTGTTTTGTGTTATTTTCATGTAATTGTGAATTTTTCTCCCAATTCTGTTGTATTCTTGCTCGAAACTTTTGCGTGATAGTGATGCATGCTTCTTTGCTGTTACTTGTGCAAGCTACTACGTTGCCTTCCACATGAATGAAATGCCTTCTGTGACCTGTTTTCGTCTTTCTTAAACAGAACCCGGACGGTTTGCTGCAGCCGCTGAGCGTGCTGAAGCTCGACGCCACAGTTTATTTTGTGTGAAGCCTCCGAAGTCCATGAAAGGCTTCAGATGTGGGGCAACGCTCTTTGAATCGACATATCTGTCATGGACATCTAAAGTTGGCCGCGGTACGGAGTCAGGCCTGATGACGTCATCACAGCTGGAACTGTGATCCGGGACAAATATGCGCTGAGCTGCCACCGGACGCGCTAAAGTCGCGGCATAGTAAGGAAATGAAGGAAAAAAAAGCCGTGTACAAACACAGGACGAAGAAAGAACTCGGCGGCACAACGCGCAGACCAACAAATCGTTTTTTATTCCGCCAAAAGCGAAATATACAGCTGCAAACACATCTGAAACCAAAGAAACAAACATTGTAAAACCCCGGTACACCAAGGTGCAATCATTGCAGGTAATTTGCAGAAGCGAAACTGATAAATAACTTAATTCCTTCTAAAGCAGCCTGAGAGATGGCTTGCTGACGAAAATCTGGCATCTCTGCAGAATGATTAGTGCATCGAAAATTTCCCTTGCTTTCTTCGTTCTGTGTTTCTTTAGGACGCGCGTGCTGTCCGGGAGAGGAGTCGAGTTTTTTTGGTGGACATTCTGTGCAATGCACTGCTGGATTTCTATCTGTGCCTGTCTTTTGCAATCTGGCGTGCTCGCTTAGTCGAGAATTCAGACAGCGACCCGTCTGCCCGTTATAAATTTTCCCCCACGATAGTGGAACACCACACCGAATTTACAGTCAGTGTAGCGATTTTGATGCTTCATGTCACATGTGCCTTGTAGTGGTTCGTCCTTATTGACCCACCGGTGGTTTTACAACACTTGCGTTTTTGCTTTCAGATGTGTCTCCAATTATATATTTCGCATCTGGCAGAATAAAAAACGAGTTGATACTCAGCGAGCTCTGCCATCGTGTTTTTTCTTAGTCCTGTGTTTCTACGCTGTTTTTTTTTCCTTCTGTGAGATGCACCAACTTGCCCAAGTATCTGCCTTAACACAGTTAAGGAAAAGAAATGGACAGACGTTATCGTAGCTCTATATATCTTGTGCGCTCTTGTCGCTGAAGTACGTGACAGTTCCCTACATTATAGAGAACGGATTACGCAAGGCTGTCATCATTTTCTACGACTCGAAGGAGAGGAAGTTATGCGGAGATATTTTCGTCCCACTCTCCTGTGCTCTTTATTCTGAAACATATGGTTTCTTCCGCTGTGCATCTTCTGTTATGTTCGTCTCTGTATATCTATGCTCTTGAATAATTCGACATTCTGTTCTTTCAATAGATGCACTTCTATCCAGCTATTAAAGCGGATAAATGAACGATGAATTTAATTTCAATTATTCATAACCGCTCCCGCAGAACTCGGACAACCCGCTGATCAAGCGTATGTGGACAACGATGAGCACGGCCCGGCCCACTGCGTTCCCGACCAGCAACAAGAAAGGCGTGGAGCGGGTGAAGCGCGGCAACTACGCTTACCTCATGGAGGCCTCCTCCATCGAGTACGAGGTCGAACGAGACTGCAACCTCACCGCCATAGGTGGCCTGCTGGACAACAAGGGATACGGCATCGCCACTCCACCCGGTAGGCGCTTCAAATATGGAACGAACGCAAAACAGAACTCATTGCGAGGTAAAGGGACCGTTGTTTAAACTTACCAGATCTCGCAGTGAATTTCGGCAAGCGTTTTTCTGGAATGTTTTTGCCTCTCCCTTTTCTGCAAGAGAAATTTTGCGAAACCTTGAACGTAGATTTTTAAACTGCTCAAAATAATGTCCGAACGATTGCATAGACATCAGTGAGGCTGAACGGATTCTCAATGCTTTCTCTGTTTATTTCTGAGTGCTCTGATCTGATATTGGTTCATATGTATAGCACACTTGACAGGAGGGCAAGAAAATACAAAACTAGCTGGGAGCTGCAGAGAATTAGATGGTTTTTGATTTTTATGGGAGTTTAACGCCCCAAAGCGACTCAGGCTGAGAGACGCCGTACTGAAGGGCTCCGGGAATTTCGACCACCTGGGTTTCTTTAACGTGCACTGACATCGCACAGTACACGGGCCTCTAGAATTTCGCCTCCATCCAAACTCGACCGCCGCGGCCGGGATCTAACCCGCGTCTTTCAGGCCAGCAGCCGAGCGCCATAACCACCCAGCCACCGCGGCGGCTGAATTATTAGGTGGGTGAATGAGATTAGAAACGTTGCTTGGATAAGACTTCTACAGCGGGCACAGGACAAGGTAATTTGACGGGAGTCTATCATGAAGTTCACGTAGTTCTGGTGATTTGGAGCGACTTAATTGTGTGCCAGACCATCGTGCCGCGGCTTACCCAGGGCAAGGTAGTTTGAGGTGAGCAGTAAAACTCTGTTCTGAAGTGAAAGTACTCCTGATGATAATGATGACCACTAGAGGGACTTGTCTGCCAGACCTTAACATGCTTGACAGACCTTGACATGGGACAGAAAATTACATACCACTCGACTTCCAACGCAACAAAGCGTTTTGAGAAAAGCTGTTGTTATGGGAAGCGTCCGCACATATTTGATTACTTGAGTTATGCCTGGGCACAAGCGGTGTTTGTTCCTAATAACCGATGCTGTGATCACAGAAGCATTTTTATAGTAAACTGAAGTGGTCTTTTTTCCTTTCGAGTCCACACATCGAGAGTATTCAACAGAGTAAGCCGCGTACGGGAGAGCGTGTCTCTTCAATCGCGCAGCACCTCCGCTGAGTTCAACATTTTTAGGAGGCAGTGCTTTTTTTTCCTGAGACAAAACTCAATAATTCTAGCTCGGTGTCGACGAAAAGTTTGTTTACATTATGCATATTTCGCAGTAAGCGCAGCGCGATTGGGATCCTCGTATTGCACGCGATGCATTCGGGACCAAGTCTTCCGTTCTAATAAACGAATGGTCTCGTTAACTGACTAGGAAATAACGAGATTTCATGCTATCGTCCCATCGTATAATCAGTCCGTTGAATCGCAATATGTTGCTCAGAGAGGCTGAGAAAGGCGCGAGTGTTGGTAAGTCGACAGGTATGCACGCAATTGCCTTTCTGGGCTCGATATGCCATATAATCAACCCAGTGTGTCGGAATAGAAATAAAAACGTACAGTGACCACGACTGTTTGGACAGTGTAGCCAAGAGCGTGTCGCTCAACAGCATATTTCAAGCGGCTGTTGGGGTGCGTGACGCAGGCTCCCCAGTGCGGTCGGTGCTCTCGTCGTACATCATCCGGCTGCAGGAGCGCGGAGACCTGGAGATGCTCAAGAGGCGCTGGTGGCGCGTGAAGGGCAAGGACGCCTGTCCCGTCGAGGGGGCTGCCTCATCCACGAGCGAAATGGGGCTGTCTAACGTGGGAGGCGTGTTCCTGGCCCTGATATTCGGCTGCGGGGGCGCCATCGTCATCGTCACTCTGGAGTTCTTCTGGAAAATAAAGAAGATACCGTACGGCGAGAGGGTGAGCTCAACGGTCCTCTCCACATCAAGAATTCATGCAGCGCATAGATAGTTCCCGAATATGCACGATGCCCCTATTTACAAAGTTTCAAAAGGTCGTGAAAGATTTAGCGCACAATAAGATGTGGATGGTGAAGAAAAAAAGGAACACACGAGCGCTAACTTGCAACAGTTTATTATGAACAGCCGAGCCGAATATATCTATAGGCAAGACGTTGCCTGACATCACGCAATGCCCTGCCAGCCATAAAAAACAGCTACAAAGCAAGTATTTAAATTCCTTCAAAGACAGCGCAGTATGCGGCTTGGGCACACAGATATGCTCGAAACGTCCAATCAACTCTGCCTCGACGATTTCGCGCGTCAGTTGTCAACTGCTTTTTGTGATCAATTCATAGTGCAATCTTGATACATTGGTGAACAATTCGAGTTCGAGGAATATAATGGTATTTTATTTTATTGTTCACTCAGACGGAGCTTTTTGAAGTAGGAAGAAGTGCGGGACTGTCAACACATTACGCCCAATATGCAGATTCTTTTGTATAAAAACTCCGCGTTATCCAGTTTTCAATGAAAGTAAAATGCATAAATGGCTCAGTTACTTAATGGTAAATAACGCGCTCGGGTCAAATACCTCAGAGTTTAGCGCCGGATGATGGGAATCAGCATTGCCGCGCGTCAAACGCTTCTTAAGCTTCCAGCTCAAGGACTTCTTCACTTGTCATAATGTTGCAAGAATAATATTCACGAACAGTGGAGTTCCAATCCCGCTAGTTTAAATGCTGAATCCTTGGCGAACGTATTCCTTCAAATTAAGAAAGAATGTATTAAGAAACAAAGAAAAAAAGAAATATGTTTGGTTGGGCTGGATAACTACCTTTCGTTGTTACTGCAAGATACCGGGCCCGTGTTCTATAAGGATCCATTATCCATTTCATTTTGCCAGATCTGGGCGTGACGGCAGCATCAGACGAAAGCAGTACGCGGGCAGTCACAGTGATCGCAGCTTAGCGGGTCCCCACGCAGATGGTGAAAGTTCACGAATGATAAATACATCGAAAGTAAATAAGAACAGAAACAAAATCGAATAAATAATTATGAAAACTGATTGAAAAATAAAATTGAATTTAAAAAATCAGTTTTTGACAAAGACCATTAAGCGCTACTGGCTGCGACATGCCGGCAATTTTGAGGCTCAGTCACGAACCAGCCATTTGTTCAGTCGCTTTCTGCTAAAGCTTCAAAGCCATGTCTATGTCACCGCACCACAGTGGCCGATACCAGAGGACAAATTGATAGCAAAGTGATAATTGCTTTTTTATAGATTACGGTACTTGTGCATTATTTCGGAACACTACATATTACTTGCATAGAACCGGAAGGTTTTTTGCTAGACTTCAAGCAATATTGGACGCCTAAACAGTTTAAATCGGACTGAACATTCAGGACAGATGCGTCCAGTGAATGCTTGCTTGCACTTCATTGGAGGTTTCTGGCCAATCACATGGTTCATCTTAGCTCGTTGTCGAATCTGTTCTGTATTTCTGAAATAAAATGTGCAGGTTTGAACAGCGAATGCATGTCTCCATCAGGCACAGTCGCCTTTTTTCGTTTTTTCATGATAAACTTCACTGAAACACAAGCACGCCATTACAGTCAGCAGTTCAGAGAGCGCATGTCTTCCGGTCAAGCTCCTAATCTCTCCTCGTTCCTCTCTGTTCTCTATTTCTTCTATTAGGATTCCGTCTGGATTGAACTCTGGAAAGAACTGAAGGTGGTCCTATCCTGCAAGGGCTCCAAGGAGAATCCACAAAAGACGCCCGAAGACTCGCTTTCTAACAGCATAGGGCTCAGTTCACTTCACCACATTAACTACAGCACAACTAGCATAAACCCAGCCGCGAACATACTTTTGCCTAAGGCGGTCATACGACCTGAAAATAAGTGCTGAAAAGTGCACAGACACAGTTTTCCTCTGAGACCTTATCGAAGCACCTCCCCAAGCATCGCCCCGACATTCCTTAAAACAGATATTTTTTGGTACTGGACTTTCGCTTGCGCCGATGTTTGAGGCCCTCGCGGAGGAGCGAAACGACCAGGCCGATGAAAGACACGAAAGAGTTGCCATTAAAAAATACACCTTAAAGAAAGAAGTTTAACCCTACATACTTTTCATGTGTGCAGTATGAAAAATTAACGTAGTCCTAGCATTACCACGTCCTTATACTATGCAAACCAGAACATAAAGAATAGTTTGGCACCCTTAATGAAAAAAACATAAAGAGGCCGTAATTTGACGTGTGACAACCGCGAATCGAGAAGAAAGGGAGTACAATAAATGTTCCGGCAACAACCCAATCAGCCTAATGTTTTTTTTATCTACTTAAAGATCACAGACTGCTTAACCAGGCGTGACAGTCCAAGCGTCTTGTTAAGCGTCCTTCGACATGAAGCTTAACAAGAACCTTTCAGAAAGCGTGCACAAAAGTCAGCAGACCAAAGGTGAAAACCATATGTGATAAAGAGTGCTGCACATCAGAATGGTGGGTCAACATGTGCTAACTTCGCTGCCACAAATTACTGAAAACACGAGGATATCACCCTGTTTGCGCTTTTTCTTCACCATCGAATAACAACAAACTAATTGTTCGGTAAAGCTTGCAGAACCCAAGAGAAGAAAAGTAAATGCATGTTTTTTTTTTTTTTGACGTTCGCGGTATTCGTAAATGAATAAAATAAAGGGGGGCTGTCTTTCATTTAGTTAACGTATCGGGATTTTCGCGGTGCGAAATATTATTTTTCCCTTGCACTTGGGCCCCTGTGGGAAATTCTAAGCTTTTCATTTACTATGGTGTGCGCGTAAACTTGCGCAGTTAATACACTTGCATACACTTTCACACCTATTTGCTTCAGTTTACACACCGCGTACACCACGTTAGCAAATCTCTCGGCGTCACCGAATGACACTAGTTGAGACACGTATTTCATTCATTCATTCATTCACATAAGCAAGACTGAACAAACAAGCCTGCTATGCATGCGCGAATATAGACATGTTCTTGTAATATTATGATCTCGATGCTGCTACCTAATGGAGAGAATCGCAAGCTTCTAAACCAGTTCATTATAGCTAACAAGAGGAGGTCATTAAGTCACGAGCAGAAATTAGAAACGTAATATAGCGGGAGTAAGGAAAACAATCTCAAGGGCTGGGTCCGCAGAAGTGACAGCTCATATCCGTAAGTACTCTGTTGAAGCACACTAAGGAATAACAAACTGAAGTCTGATTCGTGAAGACATTAATCTCTTTGTTGAGGAGTACCATCAGCAGTGAACAACTTGCGCTGTTGGCCTGAATACTCGCTTGAGTATCACCGTGTAGTGAGCTCAGAGCGAGCTATAACTCGAATTTTTATTTGTAAGTACTGTGAAATCATGTTTAAAATTTTTTTGCAACTGTAGTTCGGAGATTTTGTGAAAACCGGTACTTTATAGTGTGCCGAAGTACAGAGCGATGTCAGCGTAGAATTCTAGAAGAAACAAGTTTTGCTTTTTTCGTGATCGCCTTTGCTAGCCGGCATCCTTTTTTTTATGTCGTTAAGAATAAAGTGCTGTATAGTTCTACGCAAGCCCATGCACCATCAACAAATCGTCTCACTTTTATCGCAGTTACGTTTTCCTCTTTTCCACTTGATAATGGTTGTATTGTTATCTCTATACAAACCTAAACTAAGTTTGTTTAGAAAAATACATGGACCATTCCTTTTTTCTGAGTGATAATAGTGACATAATGATAAATACCGAATTTTAAATGCTAAAGCATTGTATGGCTCACCGGCAAAGAAACCCAACGTGGGCGCTGACGAGACACAGCTGTCCAAAACATGCCAGATGAAGTCATCATGGTACCAAAGAAAAATAAAATTTATTCCGTGGGTGTTGGGGAATTGAACCAAGAACTTACAGATTGCGAACCGAGCACGAAACCATTAGGCCGCCAATTCGCTCTACTTTTCTTTGCGAGCAAATGTGAAACTAGTACATCCGTTCTCATATGAATGTATGCTACTGAGCAGGCGTGTCATTGTAACGAAAAAAATAAATAGAAATAAATAGAAAATAAAAAAGTCTCGCATTCAAATTTTCAAGTAGCTTTAAATGCTCTCTGTAATTCTGCCCTCTTTGCGAAGAAAAACATTGGTGGCCGCGAAGAAAACGTGTTTTGCCACAGTGTTTCTCAAGTGGTGTTGACTGAAAATTGGTTTTTGAGGATGTGTGTGGAGGATGAAACATTCAGTGAAAGGGCATTATTGTACATCTGAACGAGACCAGTGCAACATAGTATGCGCCTTTCCTCTCCTCATGATCTTTTCCTCCTCGTGACGCCATTGCCACCGAGCTTGGGCGCGCCACTTCCGTTTCCCGCTCAAGCTACAGCGACATTCCTCTCATCGTAATTGCCCCGTTCCTGAAAATCGACAGTACTGAGTGAATGCGGCGGCCGCATTTCAATGGAGGCGAAATGCAAAGGGTGCACATGCGCTGGGCGGCGTTAGTGCTCGTTAAAGAACCTTTGGTGGCCGAAATTATTCCCTAGCTCTATTTCTGGCTTATTTCGCTTCCTCGTTTTTCTCGCGGCGCAATTGAGGTGTCCACCCAGACGCGAGACAGTTACCGCTTCTTTTCAACCCTCGAAACAAAACCAACAGAGACGAGAGGCGGAGGTGCTTCGTGCGACCGTTGCAGCGACTTTCCTCTGCGCGTATCTCCTCACTACCCACGTCCCATTTTTATCGCGCCCTCATGAAGTCTCTGAGACTGGCTACGCCAGAAGAGTCACCAGCTATAAGAAGTGAATCATCCTGGTCGTGAATGAAGAATTATTTTGAGGATACAGGCACTGCAACCTTTCCAGATAGTTTCATCGGTGTAGAACATACTTGAAATCGGCGGGGAAATCCAGCTGCAAGTCGCCGCCCATCTTCACTGAGAGGTCTAGTGGCAATTCTTATACAGGGTGTTTCAAAGAAGACTAAGTATTTCTCAAAAGTAGGCTGTTTGAGGAAAAATATGGCTTTTTAGCATAGCATGATTGTTTTGGCAGACACCAGAGAAGCGGTGAATCGTCTTAAGTATTAAGCTGGTTGACTTATTTTTAATAACTTATTTTTCAGCTATTACACTTATGCGCCTAGTTGCAAAGAGGTGTTTGTAGCCGGTTTTTAGTAATAGCCATATCAGTTTTGAAAATTTCACAACTGGATTACCCTTCGCGCTTTAGCTTGAGAAAATTTGTTTTTTTTTTTACTAGTTACGTGCACCGGAAAGGTTGCTTTGCCTGCATGTCTTTCGAAAGCGCATGTATTTTGGCACTATGCAGCCCAATTTTGTTGAGCCACAGCGATAAGGGTAATCGCGTTTCCGAAATTCTAAAAACTGAAATTTATATTACTAACGACCGGCAACAAATCTCTAATTGCAGCCAGTTGCCTAACTCTGCTAGTTAAAAAGTTAATTATCAGAAATTAGCTAACCAGCTTACTACTTAAGACAATTCACCGGCTTTCCTGCGTCCGCCGACGCTATGCCCTTTTACCCTTTTATTGGCCCTCTCAGAAAAAATAAAAAAACATAAATGAAAGAGAGAGGAAGCCCGGACCAGCAACGCTTTACCGGGCTTAAAGCCAATAAAAAAGAGAAGAAAAGGAGCTAAACGCTAAAAAAAAACCTAATTTAAAGAGGAAAGCAGAAAAATAGAAACAACAAACAAACAAACAAACAAACAAGAACATAAAACCCCCAAGGCGCAGAACAGACAGAAGCGCAGATAACGTCACAGAGAATGTCAGCACGGATGAAGTCACAGGCACAGTTGGTCCAGAGACCGCAGACCGTCAGAAGCACAGATAAAGTCACAAATAATACCAGCACAGATAAAGTCACAGGCACAATTGGTCTAGACACCACAGACAGTCAGAAGCACAGATTAAGTCACAGAAAATGTCAGCACAGTTAAAGTCACAGACACAGTTGGTTCAAGCACAGTGTCAGACCACAGAGATATACATCATTGTCCAGCAAAGGAACACAGAGCACTTCTCGGTACAGAGCTTATGCAGGAAAAATGATAGTGTCGAAGGTACTCATCGGGAATGTGTAGGAATTGTGCTGGTGATGAGATGAACCATTTGAATCAGAACAGCACAAGCAGCAGGTTTATTCAGAAGAGAGGGGTAAGTAGACAGTGTAATATCAGATGAGCAGAGAGACTTTAAACGGGAAACTAAAGGAGCAGTAAGGGAGCAATTCCGGAAGTATTGACTGACATCTTCGCACAAAACACCGCATGAGCAAATTGAAGAAGGAGATAAGCCAATTTTTTTCAAAGTAGAAAGGGAATCGACCATGCCCAGTGAGTGAAGTAATAAGAGGACTCCTAAGTAGAAGGATGGAAGGAATATTGAGCGTATCGGGGATCCAGTTAAATAATTCTGTGCCGCCATTATTTTCTTGCCCATAAGTGCGCCATAAAAGAAGTGAAGAATGGTGTAAACGGGAACGCACGCAACGGCGTGAAAGGGTAGAAGTGTGTAAATGGCCATATTGCCCAGCTCTACCATCAGCCTGGTCGGCTACCTCATTTCCCGAAATTCCGGAGTGACCCCGGATATGAAATAAAAGAAATGAGGCAAGTCAAGACGAACGATAAAGATCTTTCTTAATGGAAAAAATTGTCGGGTTAAATGAAGTAACTGAAGACAGGGCATAAAGCAGAGACAGAGATTCAGTATAGAAATGAACGGGCATACAAGGAGGGTTATTAATAGCAAACTGAGCAGCAGAGTGGAATGCTACAAGCTCGGCGGCATAGGCACTTGAATGTGGTTTTAAGGACATGCGATGAACGTATGAAATATTTTGTGTGGAGCTAAGAACAACAAAAGCAGCACCAGCACTGTGATGAGTGAATGTCCCGTCTGTGTAAATATGCAATGCGCGTTGACACGAAAAAGGCAAGGCTTCCTGATAACTAAGTTGAGCAAAAGAAAATTTATTTTTCAATGAGGGATGGTCTGACCAGATATTTAGTACTGGCTGAATTTCAAACGTGTCATAAAATGTCTTGCAGTAGAGAACGGATTACCGTAATGTATAAAAGCATAAACTCTGCACATAATTGGTCCAGATAAATAGGCAATGGAAGAACATTGGCAAGGACATGAAGAGCAACAGTTCTCGTAGTACTGTAGGCACCAGTAAGAGCAAGAAGCGGAATGCGTTGCAACGATAAGAAACGATCTCTAAGTTTGGAAGGCGGACAATGGAACCACCAAGCTGGGGCGGCATAGGTGATTGTAGGAAGAATAACCTGATGATACATTAGGCGCAAATGCGTTGGAGAAACACGAAAATGAAAACGGAATCAATTAAGGAGCTTTGGTCGTAGATGCAATAATTTTCTCTTGCAAATGACTAACATGAGGAATAATGCTTAGCTGTAAGTCAAAAACAACTCCTGATAATTTAATATTGGGTTCACACTTGAGACTTTAATTGTCTAGGCGTATAATTGGCTTATGTTTGCGCAACACCGGGACTCTATTAAAAAATAAAACATAAGAACACGATACTTGCCACACCAAAGTCATATTTTTTTCCCCAAAAAAGCGTGTATTGAAAATTGCTTAAAGTTCTCTGAAACTCACTGTACGACGAAATTACTCCCGCCCTGGCTCCAGTTGCTTCACTAAGACTGACGCATGGTGTCAAAGCCGCCGCGGTGGCTGAGTGGTTATGACGCTTGGCTGCTGGCCCAAAAGACGCGTGTTCGATCCCGGCCGCGGCGGTCTAATTTCGATGGAGGCGAAATTCTAGAGGCCCGCGTACTGTGCGAAGTCAGTGCACGTTAAAGAACCCCAGGTGGTTGAAATTTCCGGAGCCATTAACTACGGCATCTCTCATAGCCTGAGTTGCTTTGGGACGTTAAACCCCCATAAACCAAACCACGCATGGTGTTGATGCATAGGCTCCACTTGCGCGCCTGTCTAAGGGTCTTCCTTCAATGCTTTGACCTTATGGCTTGACTTACCACTATGCAAATACATTCCAAATACTACTATCACTGCTAGTAGCACCACTACTAGTACTATTATTATTTGAAATTTGTAGCAATTTATTTTTTATAGCAATGTGTAATATGTATTTTCTTTGCTTCATAATCCTGTATAATGGTGCTGCAATATTTTTTCGGCACATATGAATTATTACTTAAAACAACCGCTCCGTTTTGAAGGCCCTCTTCATAGGCAATGAGGAAACTTGAAATAAATAAAGAACACGTGATCGCATACAGATGCTCAACCCTTAGGAGTGCTCTCACATTCGAACTCAAAGCATCAGGACTTGGTTCGTGGGGTTACTTATACCCCTGTCACTAGGGTACCGCAAAGGCCTTTGAGAATTAGGTCCTTATATCCGGAAGCGTAAGGAGTGCAGCAACACGGCACAAATGTTGCGCCTTTACCGCTAAGGACCTTGGGGATGAAGGCGCCCGTCCGAGACCTTTAGAGCCTAAAGGCGCGGCCTTCGATGACCTGCGATCGCAGTGCCGTCCAACATCAAAAAGTATAAGCAAAGAAAAAATGATAGATGCAGCCAACGTTGTTTTGAAAACGTCGTTATAAAATACGAAAGGTGTGACTGGCTTTGCTTTTTGTACGAGTGTTTATATGCCCAGATTTCATGACAAAGTGTTACAGCAACACCGAGTGCCCCTGGTGGCCAAGGCAATACACAAAAACCTGCTGCTGCTGATGAGAGCAGCTGTTGCAGTTGCTTGAAGGAAGCAGTTAGAGTGAAAAAGATTCTGAGGTCAGCAAATGAACAGAATACCTCACTTTAATTTTAAAACACTCACTTCAGCCACTTCTGCCGCCTCTTGCAGAGCAGGGCGTGCTAAGCTTCAGCGACTGTTCTACCTTTGGGCTGCACCGTGTAGCTGCGTAGCTGCTCCTTTGGGGTTTCGCTCCTTTAGTGAAAAGAGGTGCTTTTGCTTCAAAGGCCTTCGATGAATGCCGCGTGATGGGGCCAGACAACTGATGACAGTTTGTAATTGAGGATCAAACTGCATGATAAACGAGACCATCCAAGGCTACGGAGACTGCGAGCATAGAAAGGTCGTTGAAACCTGCTGGACATACTCTGTAAAGTTTCGAAGCCGAGTGCAAAGGCAAATATTTCAGAACAGTGTTTACAGCAGAAGACTTAAGCGGGACAAAACCGAAAGATACACGGCGATTTCGCAGGGGCTGAATAGTGGAGGTCGTTACTGAAGTGCGCTCGCCATTGAGTTAGCTCCTACGCATGCGGAGTCCCGGCGAATTTCGCCGTCCGTACCAGGTGTTTAGGAAACGGTCTTTTTGCTTCATTATTTTTCTGGCTCCATTTGAGGGCTTCGCGACGTTTCTGATGGTGTTCCACGTGCCTAGCGTTTGAAATCAACAACCTAGACGAGCGCTGAAGGCTAACAGAAAAATGAAGCTTCACCTGCAAAGACACAAAAACTCTGAAATAAACGAATCCGAAAGTTTTGCAGGAAAATAAAGCATGTTGAAAAACTTAACGAAAGAAGCGCAAAGCGAAGTGGTCTTCGAATTTTGACGTCGAAAGCTGCAAATAAAAGTGCACAAATGTTTTCTTAAATTTACATTGAATAGTATTGAAGTTACAAAGCATGATCAAAGAGCTAGAGATGCAAAGGAGAAGGGTAGGCCAAAACATTACTATGAAGAAATCTGAGTTAATGTTGTGTAGTCCCGAAGATCGCAATTTAATCGCTGCAAGTTGTAGGGAGCACATCAACTAAGGGCCGTTAGTCATCGTAGATTTGGACCGCGAGAGTGAAATAACCAAAATAAAAATGAGGTCGAATGAATTTGGGAGGCAATCCCAGGTGTCCAAGAATAGCAGTTTACCAATACCTCTCTAAAACCATATAAAAGCAGTGTTTTTGGTAGTAACCTATTCGGCCAAAACTTTGAGGATAACAAAATGAATTTACCTAAGCTGAGGAGAGCGCAGGAAGCTATGAAAAGGAAGATGATAGCACAACGTTAAGAGACATCAAGTGAGGAAAATAAATCAGGGAGCAAACTTGTGTAAATGATATCAAAGTAGAAATCACGAATAAATGGACACGGGGAGGACACATAATGCGAAGACATGGTAACTGATAGGCAGTCAAGCTAATTGAGCGGATTCCAACAGTGGGCAAGCGTAGCAAGAGTTGTGAAAGGGTCAGGTGGGTGAATGAAATTAAGAAATTCGCTGGCATGAGGTGCCTCAGCTGGCGCAACACAAAGTTGGTGGGAGGAAACTGGGAGAGGCCTTTATCCTGCATTAAAAGTAGTATAAGTAGTATCCAGCGTGTGAAAAGCATAACCGTGTTGCCTTTTCGTCTCTTTCCGGCAATCGGGAATCCACCCGAAGCTTTTAGCTAGTACTGGCAACAGAGAGCAACCCCAGCATTTTTTTTACCGTACTCACTTCATGGTTGATTTCGAACCGAACCAAAAGCAGATCGGCAACAGAGCGACACGTCCAAAGACCGACATCACACGCGCGGATTTTATACATGCCTCCAACCGTAAGAGTGACGACTCAGGAGACGAAGCTTGACTATAAATGATTCCCTGTTTATCGATGACCTGCCACCACGAGGGAGTGCTCATCGGGGTGACGTTGGGCTAGTGAAACACTTCGCTCTGCAATAACATTGCAAATTTTCAGTGTTTAGGAATTATGAATGTAAAATAAAGTGATTGTTGTGAACTAGACAAGTGCTGAAAGGGGCTAAAGCACAATGAAGACCCTTTTTCTACGCATAAACCTGCATTATACAAAGGGCAGTGCCGGCCGCACAAGGCGATTTCTTGGTGCGGCTGTTGGAGAAATGTTACAACCGTAGTCGTCATGAATATATCTAACAAATTGATATCACGTAATCAAGTGGAGACAAAACATGAGTGTGAATGCTGACAACAAGCTCTTGAAAACTTTTGATAAAATTTCTGACGGCCTTCTTATAACTTGAGCACTGATGCAAATGGCATATTCGGCTAAACGGCGGCATTGCGAGCGTGACGGCCAGTGAAGTTTATCGATAGTCAACCATTGATTTATTAATGCCAAGACCGCAATATGTAAATTGCATATTTTCTATCAGTTGTCCTCAGCATTTATTACGGCGTTGCCGTAGGTATTTTTGTTCCTTTTCGCTACGTGCACTACTTTATGCTATCTTCATTTATTAACTGAATAAGACCTCTATATACTCTGCTAAACCTGCCACTTGTAGATTGATTTGCATAGAATTCTCCGGAGAAATTAGCTGTTTAACAAGCATCATGCATTAGTACAATGTCGGCAGAGCCTCCAACCCCAGAAACCTCCTGCAATTCTGCTGCACGAAACGAAACTTGTCGACGAAAATATGCTGTCTTTGCGGTTCTGCCGAGTGAAATGTTCAGAAAAAACAAATACACTTAGCAGCAGGGACCGATTAATGCGCGAGCCAGCATAAATTCAATTTTCACGAAGCATTTTGCGGCCGGAAAATGCGTGATAGCACACTCCGGTTGTCATCGATGGGTGAATCGTGCAACCCACAAAATAACACGTCACCAGAACAACTTGACGAGCATAAGCGTACAAGCTTTGAGAAGGAGAATGAAGCCGAACCCAGGAAAACTGTCCACTGCCGAGATGCCGTCCGTATGCGCCGTGTCAGGTTGAATTAGCTGCGCCAAGTGTGACGTCATCATGCACGGGGTTGGCCACGAAAATCACAAGTTTGACGGACGGAATCGGGATAATGTGGAACTATGGTTAAAATATTTTGTTGGAAAAATCAAATCATTCTTAATCGGTTCGTTTGGCGTACGCAATCTTGACTTAGAGGAACCCTTACGTTACTAAATTCATGGACGTCTGTGAACATCACAATATCGCTGAGTGGCCTTTGCACTTGGATGATGCTTTCTTGACAACCCGCTCAGGCAATGAGTGGATGGCCGCTGCCGCTCATATGTGACCAGACCATGTACGCTATACCCCTCACCAGTTATTCAGCAATTGCGCAGTCAAATTTGCAGAATTTCTTCGGCGTTGTTATATCCTTCATCATTATACCCCACAACCACGCAACGCGGCAGAATGGTGCTACCTTCTGATTAATGCGATATCTCAAGAATTTCCACGAGGAGCAAAATGCACCGTCTAATGCGGCAAAACTCGTTGATTTCTACATGGTCGCGCGTGCTTACGGCGTCATCACAGCCCGTCCTGAGGGAACAGCCTTATTGGTAAAGAGAGGCCATGTGACATTTTGACGTCATCACAACTTTCCCACCACGGCGGCTCCCATCTGTCCCTCGGATCGTGAGCAAGCCGCTCACCATGGGAGATGTTTGATAAATTAATTATCGATCGAGAGAGGTCACGTGACATTGTTATGCTGCCACAACATGCCCCCGGGTTGTAAGCAACATTGTTATGAGACAGTGACACACACAGCATTATAGTACATGTCAGGAGAAACGCGCGGGTCGTCTAGTGTCAAGAAATTCGCTGAGTGGTCGAGAGGTTACGGATCACAAGATCACATCATCCAGAGCAACCAGATAAGGAAAATTCAAGAATGAATCGAAATTGGTAATTCATGCATAGACTGCTAGTAGTGGCTAGTACAATCATTAAGATGAATTAGCACACTGATTGCGAGAAAATAGTTGTGGGAATAATAGACAAATGGTGGATTAGTGGATAAGTAAGAAATCAAAATTGAAAGAAATGTGATATATTCAAATGCCGGCACTGTTAAAGCATGGCGTATACCTGCTGATGCACCTAACACTAAAAAGTGACGCAAACCAACAGAGAAGTTAAAAGAGTATCCGCAACAGATTTGAAATCTAATGAAATGATTCTTCAAGTGCTCGTTCTATCTGTTGGTACATATAAGAAGCTTTTCAGACAAGCATCGGGTTACACGTTGAAATTTATTCTTTCACGTCAACGTGCGAATCCAAAACTCGGATCCTGAACCTTACAGCCTGCGTGGTTAAATACCATTCACACACTATGCCCATCCACGATGTCCGAGGTTACGTCCCGGGGAGGTATCGTCAGCCACCCAGCAATGCTCCTCCTTTCCTTCGGAGATTGCCGCGGATCACCATCCGACATGCATCCTTGCCACTGAGGTAACAACTTCGCGAAGCTGGGCCTCAGCGGGCCCCAGCTATGCGTTGTCCAATTCTATCGCCGCCGCCCGCATTGGCTGCCGCCTCCACCAAGGTTGGGCGAAAACCTTTGTGTTCCTCACCCGCGAAAAGGCCGTCGGGGCTGTTGTCTCAACTGATTTCGTGAGATAGCAAAACCCGGGAGTAGCCCGACCATTAAGCCAGTGGCCTTCACGCATGAAACTAGACCAAAGACTCCGACCTGCACAGGGAGGTTGCCGAACGGCGAGACAACAGCGCTAAATCTTTTTACTCTCCAGCGAAGTCTCGTCAACGAACGCTTTATTTAATGCCATCTCGCGCAGATGGATCGTCATTTTGTGCTTCGCTCCGTCATGACACGTAGTTCTCCGCGTGCAGGGCCGTCAAGAAAAATTGTACAACAGCTGTAGCTGTAGCAAAAAGGTCTCAGCTTAAGTTATGGAAAACGCAGCGAATTATGAAAAGAAAAATGATAGGTGTTACGGTAGGAGATCGGAAGCGGGCAGAGTGGGTGAAGGAACAAATGCGGATTAATGACATCTTATATATAGTCTAAATCAAAAGGAATAAATGGGCTTTGGCAGAGATGTAATGCAAAGGCAAGATAACGCTGATCCTTAAGGGTAACTGACTGGATTCCACGAGAAGGCAAGCGCAGCAGGGGGCGGCAGAATGTGAGGGGGGGAGGGATGAGATTAAGGAGCTTGCGAGGATGCGGTGGCAACAATTGGCAAATGAGAGGGTTAATTGCAGAGACATGGGAGATGCTTTGCCTTCAAATGGGCGTAGGCAGGCTGATGATGATGATGTTTTGCTGTTGTGACAAGGCTGGCCCGAGGAAGCCGCTCATTTGCAGTGCGCAGGTAAACCAACAGTAGGTGTAGCGCGTAACAGTGACTTAAGCATCTGCATTGTTTTTGTGGGCAGGTTTTACTCTATACGATGCCACTGCGCGCTCTGGTGACTACAAGTACAAGATGGCTTGTTGCTTCGTTTTTTCTTCCTGTAATTTTTGTTCTTTGCCGGAAACTGCACTGCCCGCAGGCTGCGAAAATATTCGAAGTGAACGAAAGATGTATTTTATTATTCCTTTCTTTAAAAATCTCTTCGTGTGCGTGGGGCGGAAGGTTGGGAGGGGAGAAGAAGGAAATGGAATGGGGCACTCCTTACCTGCCGCTTTCTCAGGTGGTTAAAGAATGCATTTAACGTGATCAGAGTGTCGAAGCTTCCAAGCCAGGTAATTCGTAAGAACGGCAGAGAGCTAAATGGTTCTAGAAATGCCGGAAGGGACGAAGTGTGCACTTAGGTACGAAAAAACAAAGCAGCACAGAGGCATTCAATCGAACCAATTTCTCATCCCATCACTGACCTGTATTTCGCAGTGCGACAGCGCTTTGGTGCAAAACTTCGCAGTGCAGATCTAGCCAGAAGTAACAGGTAATTTTTTCACATTTTTATGCAAGAAGTGTGAAAAAAAAGATGCCGCCACCGTCCGGAAGACGTTGAAGTAACGAGTGTTAGCAGCCGCCATCTTAGAATAACTTATGGTGTCATCAATTAATTACCATTATTGGCCGACATCTTGGAATTATAAGTGACGTCCCCAGTCAATCACCAATTGGGTTGTTATATCGATTTATTATGGCGGTCGCCATCTTTAATTCCTCGGACTAAGAAAATTTAACGCTGAAGAGAGGTGGTAGCAGACACCAAGAAATCGAGAAACGTGATGAATAAAAGCTAACGCTCTTAAAAAAAAAACATTCTAAAAATCTACGTCTAGCATACTTTCCCGGCCAGACCGAATGCTTTCTTATAGCTTTCGTTTTTTTTGCAGCGCTTACTGAATTAGCCTCCTTTACCGGATTTTACGTGTTCGATGTTTTTCGTGCACATGCACGGCACAAGCTCGCCCGCGTTCACGTCGCTACACCGTGCACGCATCCTGTGCCTCGTGGTGCCTTCATCTTGCACAGGTGGGGCACGCGGTACTAACAGCACGCCGGAAAGTGCATAAAAGAGCCTAAATAACGCATCCTAAAATTCTCTGTACTCTGAAAGCTTATCCAGTGACTCGACTGGGTGAGCGTCTGAAAAACGATTGTTCCTCTCGAAAGGATGTGTGTTACGGCGCTACGATCGACATGGTAAGCTTGAGCACTACTTGCCTATCATCCTGATGCAAGAAACAGGTACTGCACTTAATAAATGAAGTGGACAGTAACACATATGCTCCTCATTTAAGTGTTAGCTATGAACCAGCATCGTAAACGCAAAAGCTATCCTAAAACTGTTAATGCATTCCTTAATAATTTCGTCAATCTTTTCGCAAATCAGCTACCGCTAATCGCTGTCCTGACTCCAGCGAAATTTCTTCTCATTCATTTTTATCACGACAGACATGTGTGGCTAGATAATTGTGTAACCTGGCTTTACACAAGCTTTATGTTCTGCAAGTTTTCTTCATTTCAAGCAGCATTTTAGAAGAGAGACCAACATTTTTCCTCTATATACAGCATTATTAGTGACGTTTCCGTGCAGCTTCGTGTAGAAAATATGACGGCACAGGAGTGCATCTAGCCTACTGTCACGCTGTCCAGCAATGACGAAAGATTATTTGTATTCTATATTACGGGAATCAAAACTATTTTTAATAGCAATGCACTATGAATATTTCCCTCGTAAATGGACGCATTGAATAGCACTGAAACGCAACAAAATGACATAGTGCCTTCTCGTCAGGAATATTTTTACTTCTTTATACTTTGGGAAGAAATTTCATCTACACGTGATGCTCATATTTTCTGCGCCGTCCAGTAAATAAAACAAGCAGTGTTGAAATCTAATGGTATATTCCTGCGCTGTAAATAGGATTTCCGAAGCACTCATCCAATAAACCCTCTTTGTTTTATTTTGAAAGATGCCCCCGAGTATCAGATAAAGCAGATTGGGTGCTTCTAGTTGAACTCCTAAGACAGTGTCTAATTTGCCGATTCCTATCACGTTAAAAATGGGTAAGTACGGAAATAAGGGCTGATGTAATGCGGCTAGCAATATGCTGCATCGAGATAAATGTTATCAGGGAACGCCCGTTGGCCTCATTCAGCACGTCCAATGCGAGCTAAATGCAATCTATCGAGCTTAGCTGCAGGATCAAGAGGCGCGGTGGTTAAGACCGGATAATTGTGCGAGCGCTTACGCTGAACTATATAGGACGGGATGCCGAATCACAGATGGAAGTGGCTTACTACGAGCTTCCGGCGAAGATTCGTTTTAAGATTGGCGGCCTGTCATGAGCTGTTGAGACAGACCTTCAAGTTCTCGACATTTTTGGAAGGCTCAGCTTCGGATGAACCGCTTGAGTAAAGCCCTCACGTCCAAGAGGTTGCTGAGATCATAAGGAGAGGGTGAGATCCAAGTTAAGTGTACAAATGTCTTGTCAAGTTTGTGAAGGCCGCTGAACAAAAATGAAAAACGGGGTTGATCGTACAGTGCGAAT
This sequence comes from Amblyomma americanum, assembly GCF_052857255.1. Lineage (NCBI taxonomy): Eukaryota > Metazoa > Arthropoda > Arachnida > Ixodida > Ixodidae > Amblyomma > Amblyomma americanum. Next base: position 89,710,665 of record NC_135503.1, read on the forward strand.
GTATAAGGTGCACGCAAATGAAAAGAGTGTTTCTATACTTATACACGACCTAGTATTAATGATACTTTTTGATCCATAACTGTTCCTAAATTCGCTTTATTTGCAACCTACAAGTCGGGGGTCTCCAGGCAAAAAGTTGTCACGGACAGCTTGACTGGGCCTGCTGCTTTTGAGTGAAGTGCGTTTTCTCCGAAATGTCGAAGTTGACTGCTGGTATAGCTTTATGTGTGACATATTAGTCGTTTTTGATCCGATTATTCAAGCAACTAATGGAAATAAGAGCCGGGAAGGAACCTAAGGTATTATTCGGATATTCTCGTGGTCTTCACTAATGTCGGCTGATGATCCTAATATGGCCTTCCACAATTTCTACAACATACTTAAAAATGGACAAATGTCTAATTTCTTACAAATCTCTATTTACACTCTATTTATCTTACAAATGGCTATTTACTGGTCAAAACAGTAACTAGACAAATTCCCAAGGAGTCCTTAGATTAGTCTTCTCTTGTGTTCGTGGCTAAAGGGTAACCTTTGCAAAACGAATAAAAAGCAGCCGTTTTACCGAAATTTACTCAAACCTACAAAATATACCGTGAACAATTGCAAAATTACACATGGAATCTAATCGATGGTAATATGAAAACGGGATTCGACGCACTGGTAAAAGCATTAGGATGTAGTGAAAGATTTGCAACTAATTTTTGAACAGATCATCCACTAATAAAACGGCAACATTGATCCCATCTGACGATGACATCTGAGATAATTCATCTCGCATTGCTAATGCGTTCATCGAAGCTTTTTCTTTTTCCAAGCCATAACCATTGTTATTACGTCAAGAGGGGCATGTTCTATAAGATGCCCATTTTCTGTTGCTCATTCGCTCCTGTGTCAGCTGTCACTTTAGTATACTCGCTGCTTTCGAGCGTCTGCGGCAAGCGACGCGGCCATTGGTTGCTTGGCAACCGAACATTACCATTGGTGGAATTGGCTCCAACATGCAAAGAATGGTGAGGTGCATCACAGCGCTCTGTCAACAGCAGGCGACCAGACTTGACCACTCTCTGCCATTGGCTACGATATGAAGCGAGTGGTGAGGTCACCTAATGACCGGGTCGCCTGCCACAGACATTGAAAGCCGCGGATACATCTGAGTAACCACTGACAGAGTAACGAATAAACAAGAAATAGACAACGGAAAATGGAGAGCTTATTTAGTACGGCCCTTGCAATACAATCACTTGCCTCACACTTTTTTTTTTCTGTATCAGGTGTCTCCTCGTAAAGCGTCCTGCTTCATACTTAACCTGAAGAATACCAAATTTACACTTGATAAGTTTCACCCTTCCCACATTAAACTAATTGCTAACCTTACCTCTTGTAGTTTCGCATATAGTTAACCCTATTTTCAAAACGGGCATATTCTATGACGCACTAAATGAAGCAAAAATTCCTGTAAAAATGACAAAAAAGTTTTTATAACTCTATGCTCTTTGCGATTTTGCAAGTCATAGTAAATTAATAGAAAAACCGTTTTTTATCATTGCTAAAAAATACTTGAACAAATTTGCCACCTCGTCTTCAAATCAGTTTTGCTTCCGAACAAACTTTTCGAATGAGTGAGCTCTAATACCTTGCACTGATCCAATCAAACCTGCTATTGACGCTGCTAAATTGGCCCAAGGTTATTTATAAACTTTTCAAAAGCTTTCGATTAAATGCATCATAACATATTGTCACGATCCAAGGAGAGCCGTGCAGGTAGGCGTAGGGGAAAACCCAAGAACGAGGTCGGTCCTGTTTAATCCCTGGCCCAGGCCTAGCCGGAGCGCGCCTCTAGAGCTAACCACCGCTTCGTTATGGTTTCGACTAAGCACAGAGCCCGCACGGGGCTAGGCACGTGGAAATATACTTTATTAAATTACCGACTTTTCCTCTTAATGGGCTGTAATTATGTTTATCCTCAACCATTTATTAGATAGGGACCGAGTAATATATGAGGCTCTGTTTTTAATCCTTGAATAACTAATCATTAGCCGCGGTTCTGTGCTCTAGCCGTTACTTTTTCTTACATACATAAACGACTTCCCTGAACGTCTTAGCATTTCTACTCATCTTGCATATAGGGATCATACCGTAACTTTGTGCAAAGATAACCGTCTATATTCGTTGATTAACTTAGGCTAAAATGATTCCTCTATAATTCCTAGGTGGTGCCGGACAATTATGCTTCGCATGATTACGCTCAAAATCAGGGTTTATTTAATTTTCGTCAAAAAAGGCACATATCTATTAACCTATTTCTGATCTTCAACTCCACCGTCATCAGAGCTGGCGAGCAAAATATCTCTCTTGGCGTCATCTTTATTAAGCACCAAAAATTCGAGTGAAAGTCTTCCTTTATCCCTTCCCTTACGGCGCGGTTCAGGTGTCCACCGATATATGAGACAGATACTGCGCCATTTCCTTTCCCCCCAAAACCAATTATTATTATTATTAAAGTTTCACTTCTAAAACAAAGCAGCCTACGGAATTGAATACTGAAATCTATGTACGCAAGTTTATTCCACTATAATATTCCTTTATTAACAGCCATATTTCTTACTACATGCCATTGTTGGGAAACCCACTTCGCATATAGGCTGTTATCTTTACAACGTATCCACAGTAAATCTATTAAAATGATGATATTTAGACATTTATTGTGCAATGCATCGCAGTTACCTTGTAAAAACGGGCTATTGTGATTTTATAATTTAATGAAAGTTTCTCTGGGGATAACAGTATATAAATTGCACAAGACGTTGCCTTTCTCCTTACTTAAAAACAACTTCCACACCTCAAACAAACACGATTTGCACCTGAGAATGACGACCTATTACCTAAACCAAAAACGAACCATGGCGTCCATACCACTAATTTTCACACTTAATGAGTGTTGAATACACTACCGGTCTGTGTTAAGGAGTGCTGCTCACTACGCCTTTTCAAAAATTATCTGCGCTCTTCTCTCTATAAAGATCTAGTCACTTTATTTTCCATGTGCTCTTTTTCACAGTTTAGGTAAATATACGACGCTAATTTCCTCGTGTATCTTTTTTATTATTGTGTTTTCTGCTTTTGCATTCGTAGTTACCTATTAGATATTTCTGATAAGCAGCCGTGGAACTTCCTTCTGTATTTTCAGTATTTTCGCGAAGACTTGTAATGCTCATTTGTGCGTGTTTAACGCCGCCGGCATGTGGCTTTATCGCCCTATTTAAGATGTAAGACGTCACAAGATTGATCTCGAAAAATAGCAGCCAGGCTGAAGGAACTACGTTCCCCAGCAGCACAAGTCATTAGCCCAATATTAGATATAGATGGTTTCACCTTGGCCCGCTGTAGGACCGGCTTTTGCCAATACATTTCCAATATTTGGCAGAATAGCTACGCTGCTGGGGTTGTTGCAGGCTGTTGTAACTTTGCACGCTGTTTCTCGAATGTTCGCTATCCACTTTTAAATTGTGCATGGCCTAAAGAGGCAGGCATTCTGTTCGGCGACCGATTCGCACGCTGGTTGCTACGTCACCTCCGAGTTATTCAGTTCTTTGCGGGCGCAAGCCAGCTTAAATAAAGAGTGTCGTTTGGAAGCGATTCTCGCTGGCTTTCCGCTCTCCGAACTGAAGTCATCATTACGTGACAATATGCATTGTACTATCTCTCTTAGAATTAAAACTTTGCAAATTTTCAACTTTCAAACTTTCAAAGCCTGAAAAAAAAAGGAAGATGTGGATAGATGTGGCGCATTTTTCGTTGTTGCGGGGCGGACATGAGGATTGCTCGCGAAGGGTGGGTGAAAAATTAAGCAGGGTGCTGAAGGTCATACCTAGTTCTTAAATGTTTTCGTGACACTGTACACTAAAGGCACACGCCAAAGGCAGGCTACCGTAACGGGGGTTTTGCGAGTCCAGCGAATATCGTAGGTCATCTGAGGTGAAGCTTTCAATCAAGTACAGATAAGTCGTGCGCGCTATTGCGTGGCTTCTGTGCTCTCATAAACTTTACGGTCGACAACTTGAATACAAGGCCGTTCGCTGACCAGAGATGTGAATGATGAAGCGCCTTTTTTTGTTAAAATAGTTGCAGGTATAAAGCTACAGCGTCCAAGGCTGAACAATAACAGTTGCTTAAGTAGCCTATTGGCCTAGTTGGTCCCGCATTCTTTGAAAGCAGTGCTGGAAGACATGTGCAGACCGAAAGGAGACACGTATACGGTGCTGGAGCCAATAAATTTTTCTAAAATTAAAAAAAAAAACACCGTTGTTCGCAGGTAATATGCTCAGTGGCGGTTCATGATTATAGAAAATTACGCGCCCTAGGAATAGGCGATAGGTAGCAGGCTTACATCGTGGCAGCATATGTATTCCCTCTGAGATGTTCGCTCCATTTCTGCTCCTGGTTAACTCTTCTTGCTCCTCTAAAGGCTGTTCCTTGTACGACAAGATGAAGGATTCACTTCGGAAGAAGGAGTAAGCACAAGAGCGTACGTGCACATATAGATGCCGCTACATTTACTGTCATCGCTTAAATGAACAAATGAGATAAGTGCAAGAGATATATTTCAACAAATTACGTCAGTGACATAGAGCATCTACCAAGTATGGAAAAAGAGGCAGAGTTGAGCGTCATAAACAAGTTTATTGAACTGTAAAGGTCGTCGAAGTAATTGACATCAACTATGCTAATATATTCTTTTTTCACATTTCCTAGGCGTGAGACGCGTGCTTCAAGGCACAGTGCACAACCTTATCCTCGGTGCTTCAAACAAGTTCAAATTCATCGATTCTGCACAGTGCAGGTTAAGTGCAAACTGTACGAAATGTGTTTGGTGTTCACTCTTCAACTACAGAGAGCAATAAGTTGAATATACAAAATAAAACAACACGAATTTTCCGCGTAGTCTTTACTACCACGACAGCATGATTGTAATAAAGAACTTGGCAGTGTTTTTTTAACGTTTGTTTTTTTCTTTTCGTAGAACCAATTTCGCAGCTTCAGATGTCAAAACTCTCAGACAATAAAAGAAATCAAAAAGAAAACAGGCAGTGGTTTCACAGAGCCATCTCTTTTTCGTTCACCACAGGTTTAGTTGCGGGGCCGCAAACAGCTTTTGGCGGTGCGAGTGAAAGCAAAGTGTATAACTAAATTTGTTGTGCATAAGAAGGGACGCATATACTAACCATCTGAAAACGTTTCGAAAAAACACGAACGTTTTATGGTAAGCTTGATTTTATGGAAAGCATCAATTCATTAATTTTCCTAAATACCCACCTCGTCGTGCTCAACGTTTTTGACAGGTGAAACACTGCAGCAAATCTGCGAGGAACCGCTAGAGTAATTGGTAATCTTCTAGTGCATATGCTATGTCTCCGCGGCGTAGCTGTGTCAGTCAATGACCATTGAGCATCATTGAGCAATAATTATGGTTACGTTGAGTATTTTTTCTCACGTATTCTTGAACTGAGACATTTACTCACAAGACCAGAGGTTCACGTAAGCGGTGCAACAATCTTTTTTAACCAGAGATTTTTACTTTTTTGCCAATAATAAGAACAGATGATCTAGGAAATCCTCAGGGATAAGTTGAGCTGGATTACGTATGAAATTCTGGTCGCCTAACAATCTCGTCAGGGGTAGACAGAGGATCGGAATGAAAATATTAACGTTGAGGACGGAGCAAGTCTCAAACAATTTTCCTTGTATCGATGTGTAACTTCTATACATTTGAAATTTTTTCCCGCAAATTCTGAAAAAATTTAAAGGTATCTGTTCGTGTTCAGAAGCCTCTGGATGCAAGGTAGAATGCTGCGTGTTTGTGGGACGGTGACGTGCTCGTAATGGTCGCACCTTACGTGCTACCGCGGATACATAATGTGGACACCTGTGTCGCCTTGGTATAACTTGCACTCGGCGCGCGAATAAAAACGAACAACTCCATCCAAAGCGCTTCCTTCTCTACACGTCATCATTTGCTATAGCACCCTTGGTATTTAAGAAAACTATATGCCACCTGAGAGAAACTGGGGCCGTGGACACGTCGGCGCCATCCTGCAAATCTTCTGGCATAGCCCACAGCTGGGGCGCCTCATTTGCGCTTAAATGTCTGAGAGACACAAAACCATACTGTGACCATCGTGGCGCCGCATATAGAACGAGAAGTGCGGTCCAGTAGGTAGCACTGAATAGAAAGCTACTGAAAGAGTCTGTTTTATTTTTGAAAAGCATGATATTGATGATGGTTAATATTCATAATTCTTTCTAAGACGTGTTATGAAGGTAAAGAAAAACATCCGCTGATGCAAATTAACAAATACATCAAGAAATTGTTCTGCGTGCATCAGTAGACGGATGGCGTAACCTGCATACACCGAAAACAGTTTAATTTTCGGGTTTCTTTGGTGTGAAAGCTAGTGTTGTGTTCCTACTCAACTATGAATTGCTCAGTGCAAATTAAACTTTTTATCACACACGATCCGTGCCAAATAAAACGTAAAGCAAACATTTAAACAAGAAGTGCCCTCAGGTCGCACACAGGTATAAACAGGTAAGTGAAATATTTACAAAGTTAGAAGCCCGTCCCGTGTAGCCCTTCAGACCAGTCTCTGCTTGTCTTGTAAGAATTAAGGCTGATGAAGAAGAGTAAATAAAAACTCTTTCAGTAACATCTAAACATTTTTTCTTTGACATTTGATTCACAGCTGCCAGTCCTTTTCATCTGTGTACTGCTATGTGAGAGGCTCGCTCTTGTATGACGTCATGGGGAAGTTGTCCTGGTCGTCCTGAAACTCCTTGGGAGGATCGAGGATGATCAGGTTTGAGTCCTGCAAGGACGCACTTGCCGGTATCTTACGTCGTGTTTTTCTCCACCTGGGTCCCTGCGGAAAAGTAAAAAAGAACAAATATATATATCGCAGTTATTCTTTCCGGACCTATGAGTTTGGGCTAGCTACAAAATGTACCGCGGTGTCGATGCAATGCCTACAACACTCTGGGGTCGTATTCTATAAGCTGTGCATTTTCTGTTGTCCATTTCGCGTCCATTCGGCCTCTCTTAGTTTTCATTCAGACATACCCGCGGCTTTGAAGCGCATCGGGCAAGGCTATTGGGCGAGTTGCGGTCAGACCTCACTATTGGATGAAATTGGATGCAATATGCAGCCAATAGTGAGGTGCATGGCAGTGCTCTGTCAACAGTAGGCGAGCATACCAGACCACTGGCTGCCATTGGCTGCGATGTGCAGCCAATGGTGACGTCCGGTCGGCAACAAGCCAGTGGTCGTGTCGCTAAACCTAGGCGCTTAAAATCCGGGGGTATATCAGAGTTACCACTCAGGGAAGACCAAATGGACGCGAAAAATACAACTGAAAATGGACAGCTGTTTGAATAAATCTCCCGGTTTCGGTCAATATGACATTAGAACAATTGTTTGTTTTCTGTCACTAATCGCGTGTCCAGCTAAGCTATCATTTTTCTTTTACTTGGAGAAAAACTGTTTTAAATTTATCCTCGACTTTCCACAGAGCGACCCATCAAACCAACGTTCTCGTTTGACAGGAACAGTTTTGTCATCCAGTTATAATAACAATGTAAACAAATGAAACAATGCTTGAGACATATAAAGACGTGCCCGACTGTTCGTTTGCTTAAAACACTTAATGCAGCTTTAGATGCCTAGAAGCTTTTGCTGTAGCAACAAAATTATTCACGTATTTTCGAACTAGAATATGTCTATCTCTATGTGACATTCCTCTTGTTATCACAGCCTCTTCGGATGTAATCCATAATTTTCTGCCCTCAAACAGAAATTGCGCTGTGAAAACAGCGAAACAATTTAACGGCAAAAACTGTTTTCAGGCGCACATTAGTTAATCGGAAACTGTGCTAGGATATTGACTGTTGCGTTAAAGCAAAATTTTTAGTTGTTAGGTTCGACTAAGCTCACAAGAAAGAAAAAGAGCTGCCGTACCAGGGTCGAAAATGCATTGCAGTACATTCCTGTCTAAATTTACCTAATTATGAACGCACTATAATGGACCAAGCCTAGCAGGTTCTAACCTGGTTCCTCCGTTTTGTTGAGCAGTGAAACCTCCAGAGGCACTCGGCGACCACCACCACCACGGAAATAAGACACCCGACACCAAGGACTATCAGGAGCCCGCGAATGCCCAGGGCGTCCTTGCTGCTACTGCTGCTTCCGGCCGCAGTTCCGCCCGCGGAAGAACTTCCAGCTTCAGCACCGGGGCTGCAGCGGCGGTCAGCGCCGTCGCCGGTCACTGGCACCGCCGACCACCAGCGCTGGCGCAGAGCAAGAAGGGTGCCATTTTCTTGAAGCTGCAAGATCTTGCTAGTGAAGAGCTGCCTCAGCGGAGAGCCTGCGAAGAGCGAGTGATGCAGATTTAGCGCGGACAGCAATTCACATATTCGATCAAGCTACCCTATTAATAACGCGACGGCGTTAAGGCTGCCGTTAGGCAGAGAATCAGCCGTCGACGTTGTGAGGGAAACAGCTGGTTGCCCACCTGTCATATAGGTCACGCGACCTTAAGACGTCAGCACAACCAGCCAAAATGATTGTGAGCATGATACCCACCGCGGCAGCTGGCAGTTAAATGAATGATTGATGGGGAGTGCCCGCTGAGGAAGATCAACCTGGATATCACCAGCCCTCCCTGGCGACTGTGTTTGAAAGGGCTACCTGCCGGGGCACAGCCGCTACGAGATTAAGTGCTGCAGCACTGTGCCGGAGCCGTATGATAACTACTAATATCTTTGAATGTAAAGTAGGGAATGATAGCGTCTGCGAAATAGTACTCAGAGAGGACCATGGCCGCCTAGGGGACTCATTAACGCTATCGCGTCATACCCTTATGGTGGGATCCCTCAAATATTTTCCAGTTACCACTACTTTTATGAAATTTAGTACATTATTCATTCTTGAAGCCCGCAGCGCAAAGTGTGCAGAATGACAAGTGACTAGCGGCCTAGTACAATGTAAAGGGTAATTTGCTTTGACTTTTCTCAACATGAACAGAAGGCTACTCTCTTTTCTTCGGTAGAAGGCTCACTGCACAAAAAGCAAACACTGTAGATTTTCTTCAGGAGCGAGAGAGAGACACACACATAACTTTATTTGCCACAGATGTCAGGAATTAGGCCAGGTGGGTCCTGTGTGGCCCACAGGTGAGGGCGACGTTCTGGCCCCACAAAATCAGTGAAATTTGAGTGGGCTTGTCTGGCTGGGTGAGGAGTTGGTCCCAGCGCTAGCAGGAGGACCTGTGGAATTGTGTTATTTTAACATCCCAAGAGAATGAGCGCCTGACTGGCGAGTTGTCCGTGGTTGCAATTTGGGCATGCGGGGTCATATTCCCCGTTGATGATTAGTGACAGCCTGGAGTGATTGAGAATTGAGTGCGTCTACGATCTGCGGAGCAGGGTGGCTTGCGCTCGGTTGAGATCGGGGTGGGGAGGCGGGAAACGTCGTCTCGTCTATTTATAAATGTTGGTGATGTCGCCAAAAGTCTGGGGGGCTTCAGCGAAGGCGTCTGGATCCTTAGGGCCGGCCGGCCGGCCGGAGTGTTAATCCTTGGGCAAGTCGGTCAGCTGCTTCGTTTACAGAGTAGCAAGCGTGGGCGGGTACCCATATTAGGTTAATTTTGCGGTCGGCAGCGCAACCGCGCAGGATGCGTGCGGCAGGAAGACAGATGCAGCCTGCCGAACAGTTTAGGATTGCTCGTTTTGAGCCACTGAGGGCTGTGCGCGTACGGCGGCCAGCGATGGCCAGCGACAGCGTTATCGCTGTCTCTTCCGCTGAGGTGGGGAGGGGGCGTGCACTGTGGCGGCAGAGATAAGGGTAGACTGCGGCGTGGCAGCACAGACCACGCAGGTTGTTGCATCTTGCCTTGCTGCGTCCACGTATGGTGTCTGTTCGTCGGCACGATAGAAATCATCTTGTACTCGGACTTTGTGCTGACAGCGCTCGTCGTGTAGGCCAGGGAGCATATTCTTGGGTAGCGGTTTCACAACGAGGCGGCTATGTACGCAAGGGAGCTGTGGGATGGGGATCGCCTATTGGGTTGACGTTTAGCCGGTCAAGGATGACACGCCCATGCTTGTTTCTAGAGAGGCAATGAATTTGGGCTGCCTTGTGTCCCTCTATAATTTCTGTTGAGGACGTGTTGTGTGCTGGCGTATTGCGGCAACCCTACGGCAGCCTCGCACACCGAGCGGATGATGCTGTTTACTGCCTCGACATCTTGTTGGCGAAGGTAATAGTAAGTGTAGGAGTATACTATCCTGGTGATGAGAAATGCCTGTGTTAGCCGACAGAGGGCGTCGTCTTTCATATCTCTACGGCGTGTGGAGATGTGGTGGATAAGGCCGATTAATTGGTGAACTGTGGTGCTGAGGCATTGTATTGCTTTTGAGTTGATATTGTTCTGTACCAGCATGGCCAGGACCCGAATGGTCTGAACGGAAGGTGTGGGGTGTGTGTTGATGTGGAGCATGATGAGCTCGCCTGCTTCGGGGGCGCGTCGGCGCATTCTCTTGTCACGGATGAGGAGCGGTTTCGATTTTGTTGAGGAGCATGTCAGGCTTTTCTCCCTGTACGAAAGTGTAGACAGTGTCAATGGCTCTCTGGAGAGAGTTCTGGACCTCCCCATTTGAGACAGAGTTGGTCCAGTGGATGATATCGTCGGCGTATAGGGAGTGTTGTACGTGAGGTGTGTCGTTCAAAAGGGTGGAAGATCCCTCATGGTGACGTTAAAGAGGAAAAGGGAGAGGACAGTGCCTTGCGGGGTTTCTCTGGTGCCCAGGGTGATCTGGGCACTGCTGAGTTCTCCAATGTGGAGTTCTGCGGTGCGGTTGTGTAGGCAGTCTGCGATATTATTGTAGGTACAAATGCCTACATTAATCTCAGCGAGGTTTCTCAAAATGGAGGCGTGTGATACGTTATCAAACCCCTTGCCGTTGTCAAACATCGTTGCCGAGAATAGTCCGTGTGGGTGGGATGGGCCTGGGTCGAGTATGTCGTACTATTGTATTTGCCACATGATGTCTTGAGTGGAGAGTCTGGCATAGTGGGCGAGAGGAGGTCTTCTTTGTCTGTGTACGTTTGAAGTCTGTGGAGGCTGACATGCTCCATGACCTCAGTAAAATCAGCGAAGTTGTCAGTTACAGTATCAATAAAAGGCCACAGCTTCGATTGAAAAAAGAGAGGGCTGTCAGTACGCGTGATCTGATAAGGACATGATGGCCTCAATTTTCACGTTGTCGAGGTCGGCCTAAGTGTAGGTGCTTTAAAAGTGAGAGAGCAATGTTGTTTGGCTTACGATACACTATTGCCTTTATTTACTGGCCTTAACGAAAGTAAAAAAGTTATTTGTGTTGTTGCAGGTCTATTGAACTGTGGCTACAGCGTAGAAGCAGTGGGCAGATGCAGAACAGCGTTTTTTTTCTACCAATTTTACGTAACAGAGAATTTCTGAAGGTGAGGCGTAGACATGAGTAAGAAATTGTGTGGCGAGATTTTCGGGTTTTATAAAGTTGGCTTACGTCAAACTTTACGGCAACAGGTATCACAGACAACGCTTTTGAGTATAATTCTCGCAGCGTTATGTGCATATTCCAGCCCTTTCAGTCGATTGTGACCAGACACCTGCTTTTACTGTAAACTATCGATAAAATTAAGATTAGAAGAAGCAGCCTCTTAGATGGTAACTGAAAGAGGCGGTAGTTTTTTTTAAAAGATCAATTCAGGCGCGCATCTGAGCCAAAAGGTATGTGGTTTGTCAGGATCACTAATCGCATGTCATAGCTATTGACAAAGACGCATTAAATAATTGAATTTAGCGGAAAATATAATTGAGGTGGCGATATGATGAGTTCGGTGCGGCATGATTAATAACCGTATGGATGGAGCTACGTGGTCTTTCTTTGATTAGAAACCAGCCGAGCCAGGTTCTCAGCCTTATAGTTAGGTAAACAAATGTGCTATGTGTTGAGGCAAGAGCGCACACGCACTAAAGGAACCGCTTGAATTCAGTTTCTGGTTATATTAAGCAAATTCAGTGAAGTTATGCATTGAACAAACCTAAAACTGAGCACCTGAACAGAATTGCTTGTCTAATTTGGATTTCACTTAAACAAAAAAGGAGCTCATAGTCTCTAAAAATATTTTTGTTCAGAAACATTTTTCTTGAAGCGTTCGGGTCTAAAACCAAATTGTGGTTGTAGACAATATCACCCGCTTCCCCGTCTCTCCTTTTGTAGCGATAGCTACATTATGGTAGCATTTCGAGCCTTCAGCGTGGCGCCGGCACGTGACCGTGGTGGCACCGCAACGGTGACGTGGCTGGTCACGTGGTTGGTCTCATGACTAGCCACGTCGTTGGTCACGTGGTGCAGAACAGCTGCTGCAGCCGGCGGCGCGGCGCCCCGGTGAAACCGAGCTGCAACCGCTGTGCGCATGCGCCGTGCAAAATGGGACGAAGATGAAGAAGGAACGCCAAGCGAAACGGAGCGGCGAAAGACCGACTTTGCGATTCCACTGAGCAAGTTCCACTCGGCCAGCTGTAGCTAGCGCGTCACCCCAGGTTTAACCACAGGTAAACCACCGCCAATTTTTTTTTTCTCGAAAGGAACCTGAAACGAATTGAAGAACGTTCATCAATGAAATTCATTCACAAGTGCACCTCGCATTTGGCACGTGAGTGGGCAGTGTGTCTGGAATTTTCAGGGCTGTGTACACGTGCAGTCACAATTTGCGGGCCGTCAGACGGAAGCTACAGCGACCGCTTGTAAATAAGAGAAAAACTATAAAATCTACGCGAAGGTTAGAAGGTCTTTGCCGAGAACCCGCACTATGTAAGCAAAACAACCATCCAATCACAGCCTTCGCTTACGCACAAACCTGCAGTTTTATTGCTTTTTCCGCACAATCAGAGGGGCGGCGCTCCCTCTTCGTGATGACGATGAAAGTGGAGGACGTCATGCCTTCTCTGGAACCTAGTGGCTCGGCGTCAGCCGCCCAGAGGAAGCGCTTCTACCAATCGAACGAGCCAAGCAGCCAGGCCACCGTGCTGCACTCAGCTGCAAACGAAGACTCCTCACCTCGGAAGCAAGAAAGCCAAGAGGAGACTGCGTAAGAGTGAGGACTCGTCCTCATCAAGTACATCTACCGTCATCACGACGCGTGGTGCATCGGCATGTACAGTCATGTTTGCGCCTGAAACGCCAGCCAACAACCTTAACTCTCTAAACAGACAAGCTACGTCGGTGTTCTTCGACGATCGCGTCCCGGGAGTGATCAAGGGCATCAGAATCAACAGCCGTAGGAACCTCCTTGCCATCGATGTAACGAAGAGGAGCGCCATGGAAACTCTAGCCACCATCAAGAAGATCAGAGACGTCCTCATAAGCTCTCTTGTTCTTGAAAACAATGGCACAACCGCTGCCGCATTTACAACATCGACGCTACCATGTCGGACTGCCGCCTGCCGATACTCATTAAACCAGCGACGAACATCATCTAAATAACCGAATTTCAGCGCCTCGGCGATTCGAGGTGCGTCAAACTCACTTTTAAGGGCGACTGTATTCCACAGCACGTGAAGGTTGGCCACTTTCGACATGCTGTTCGCCCATTCGTCCCGAAGCCTCTTCAGTGTCGGAAATGCATGAAAATTTGGCATGTCAGAGCTGTTTGTACTAACACCATAGCGTGCCCACGCTGCTCTTAACCACATAGCGGTGAGAGTTGCCGCGCCACTGTCTTGAAGTGCGCCAACTGCCGTGGCCCTCATGACGCTTCTTCAAAAATCTGTCCCCGCCTGAAGAAAGAACGGGCGGTGTTGAAGCAAATGGTGCGAGACCGTTCAACGCACAGAGAGGCCGCAGCTACGGTGCGTCGGCCTCGTTCTCGTCGCCGACGATCTGCTAGACAATCGGTTGCCAGCAGCAGGGAAGCCGCCATCGCTCCTGCTACTTGTCCTCCACCACCACCGAGTAACGTAAGCCCGGTTACTGGTGAAGCCGGACCGAGTGCTTCAGGGGTGACATGGCCACCATTGCAGCAACCACGCTCGACGTCGGTGTCTGAGCAGGCGCCACGCCCCCACTGTCTTACGCCTACAGCTGAGTGAGCCGAAGGCATAGATCCAGCCGCCTTAGGTGAGGAAGTGCAGGTGATCGCCATCTTGAAGTCCTTTATGAATGCCATGCGTGTGATGCTGTCTAGCCTTCACTCGCCAGGAGCACGGAATGTATTGCAGGTGCTGTAGGCGCTATATCCAGTGCTTGCAGCTACAGTAACAGACACAATGGCTCTCCTAGCATTACCATTTGAAATCCAAGTCATAGAAGCATTCATTTTCCAGTGGAATGCCCCTGCACTCAATTCTTTTGTTTCGGACATTTGCGAATATGTCTATAAATACAGATTTACAATCCTTGTGATTTGTGAGCCCAATTTACAAAAGCCTATCCGAATTTCTGGCAATGAAGCGTTTCCATCCTCCACACTCAGGGGAAACAACAAGGTCATCGTCTACATTCGAAGAGAGCTTACTCTTTTGCACCATACGGTTCCCCCTCACAACCATAATCAGTACGTCTGTTTAACGGTGAAAAGGCGCACCCTGACGTTTACGGTTGTGGGCGCGTACTTATTTCCAACAACACGGTTTGAGGCCGACAGACTGAGGGACTTGCTGGCTGCAACACCTGGGCCTTGGATCGTCACTGGTGACTTTAATGCGCATCACACCATGTGGAGAGGCATCCGGATGAATTCCAAGGGAAGAACTCTTGTCTGTTTTGCCTCTGAACACGACCTACAATGGCGTAACGACGGTTCTCCACGCACATTCACGGGTTGTCTTACAGCAGCTCTCTGGATTTGGCGTTTGTGTCTCGGTGCCTTGCGAGACGAGTCCGGTGGTTTGCCGATGTAGAAACTCATGGAAGTGACCACATCCCCACATATATTATTGTTCCAGGTCTCGCTGCATACCGCTCTGCCAAACTTATGCAACGCATACACTGGTCTATGTTTAAAACCCTCATGAAGCCTCCCGCAGAGAAGACATTACAACAGACATTGAAGAGCGCATCATGGAGGCTATGGAAAACGCGAGATGCTTCTTCCCTCTAATGCCAAAGTTAGCAGACTTTGACGTGGAGCGCCTCCGATCACTTAGACGAAGAGTAGAAAGAAGATTCAGGCGCACAAAGTCTCTGCTTGACTGAAGGGATGCAAGGCGCACGCAGAAGAGAATCCAGAGCAGGATTCAAATTTTGCAGGCTGACCGTTGGATGGCATTTTGTGAACCACTAGATCCTCCAAAGCCTCTCTCACGCATCTGGAGTGTGCTGCGTGGTATACGAACATCTCCTCAGACGCTCCAAACATTCAAGTCTCGCACTTCATCAAGGACGCAGCGAAGCGGCGATTGGCGAAGAGTTTTGCGCAAGAAAAGCAGGTCACAGGCACCCACACACAACTCCGAATTGCTGCGAAGTGTCTAGATCTAGGGATTCGCGAATGGACCTTCTTTTCTTTATGGAAGAACTAGACGCCGCCATGGCCGGTTGCAGATGGTCTTCATCACCGGTGCCGGATAGAGTAACATACTCTGCACTTTCAAACCTTGGTCAGGAGGCTCGACATGCTCTTTTAGACCACTTCAATACATCATGGTGTGCGGTTACAGTTCCGGACGCGTGGAAATCAAGTATTCCGGTTCGAGTCCTTAAACCCGGAAAATCGCCGCTTGACCTAGCATCGTATCGTCCAATAGCATTGCCTAGTTCCGTGGGCAAGCTCATGGAAAGGATAATACTTACGCGAATTGAGTGGTATCTGGAGCGCTACCAAATATTCCCAAATGCAATCCGGGTTTTGGTGTGAACGTTCGTCTATTGATAGCGTGATTTACCTGGTGTTATCAATTTAACATCAGAAGCATCTAAAGCGCATAACACAGGCGTGGTGTCTAGATGTCAAAGGGGAGTATGATAGCGTCACTCATCACGCTATTTTGGACTCTCTAGAAGCTGCAGAACTTGGTGGTCGCATTTTGTGCTGGATACGCGCAGTTATCTATCCAGCAGATCACTAATTATGCAGACTGAGGACGGACCAACATCTTCACAGTTCACTTCCCTTGGGGTCCCACAGGGTGGAGTACTTAGCCCAGTGCTTTTAAATCTTGCGCTTGTCAGCCGCCTTGTCGATGTACTACCACCATCGGCACGAGTCTCAGTCTATGCGGACGGTATTTGTATCTGGGCATAAGGAGTTACGCTACCACAAGTTCGAGCAAGGCTTCAAAAGAAGGCAAGCATTCTTACTGCCTGGCACCGCCTGCAAGGAGTGGAAATTTCTACTGGAAAATGTTTCCTTGTTGATTTTACATGCAAGAACATGTCCCACTACCCCGTACGCATAAGTGGCTCAACAATACCCTACGAAAGAAGCCATCGCTTCCTTGGAGCAATCATCGATCGCAATCTAACATGGAGCCCACACGTCTCGAAACATGAAAGGCGACTGACATCGATCTTCATGTTCTATCCTTTCTCGGAGGGAAGTCGTGGGGAGCATCAGTGCAGTCGATGCTCCAGCTGGACACCGCATTATTCACGGGATTCCTTCGGAACAGCATCCCTGCATTAGGAAACTTGAGGAAAACGAACATAGGGTGTCTACAAAGTGTTGAAGCTCAAGGTCTCCGGACGTGCCTTGGACTGCCAAAATGCGCGTCTACAGCCGCAGTAGTACTCATCGCTCAGGAGATTCCATTGAGTGCCTATGTAACAATCTAAGCCTTGAGAGCTTATATTGTTCACCTCTCTCGGATTCCCGCACATCATCTTGACAGTCTTCCTGCTAACCGGCCGAGTACATCGTTTGCGACAATTATTGATGCCCCTCGCCACTTTCTACCAGCCCAATTAACACCAGCCTCTAGACCGTCTTCCGTCTTCTCCATCATGGAGTCTGCACCAACCTCGTGTGCTTCTTGCCGTACCGGGCATCAAAACGAAGGCTGATTCATCGTCGACAGCATTAAAACAGACCACTCTGGAATAGTTGCATGAGAGACACGGACACCGACTGCACGTATCCACCGATGGCTCAGTGACCCCTACCAGTTCCTCGGCCTCCGTGGTCATCCCCGTAACGACCATAGTTAAGAAAGTGAATACATCAATCCGGACTTCATCGACTGGGGCACAACTTGCTGCTATTCGTGTCGCCATTGAACATATACGCGAAGAAACTCCCTAGCATTAGTCTGTTTTCACAGATTCAAAAACAGCCCTCCAAGCCTTACAATCTGCACTTCATCATGGGTCACATGAGCAACTGGTTATTGTTTACCAATGGCTGCCAGGACACATCGGCATCGCAGGCAACCACCGCGCGGACGAGGCCGCGCGAAGTGCTCGCCATGCGAGCGATTGTGTGTCCATCCCCATCTCGAGAGCCGACGCAGCGGGCAGGCTTCGACCACTGGCGCAGGACATCACGTTTGCCACGTGGAATTGAGGCCAATTTTCGAATTCGCATTTGAAAACCTTTGACCCAGATCTGAAGCCCCAGCTTCCATCCGGCCTACCACGACATGAAGCAACTTTGCTGTGTCGCATGTGGCTTGGTGTAGCTTTCACCAATGATTACTCTTTTTTCATCGGTATGGCTGATAGCACTGCATGTGCCATCTGCGGGTGTGATGAGACTATAGCCCACATTCTTTGTGAATGCCCTGCCTGCAGCGCCGAAAGGCAGCTTCTCTGCTGTGCACTGGAGCGTCTTGATCCACGCCCACTGACGGAAATGAAGATTCTCGGCCACTGGCAACGGTGATCGTCGGCGGTGAAGGCCTCCATGGCACTTCTCCGCTTCTTGAACACTTCTGACCTGCACAATAGGCTCTGAGTGTACCGAACGCTATGACTTCACATAGTGGCTTTAATTTCCTACTAATGTCTTTTCTCCTACATCTTTTTTTTATCCCCTCACCCCTTTCCCCCTGTGAAGGGTAGCAAACCGGTTATTATTCCGGTTGACCTCACTGCATTTCCTCCCCCTCCCCCTCTTCCTCTATCGAAAATTTTCCCGTTGATTCCTATCGTCTACTGTAGCTCCTGCACCAGTACAAGGAGGTACAAAGTAGAAGAGCATCTTGAGAAGGCAGCAAATTTTTTGCCGCCTTGCGTAGTTACAAAAGCTTCGTTTGGCTTTAATTTTCCTTTCAGTCTACTCGTCTGGTAGCATCGCGCTTCTCAAGTAAATCTCCCGGTGCACACAGTGAAACAATACTAACAGCTCTTCGCTCTGCCTCAACCTCTGTGTTCTTACCACGAAGATATGGTAAAGCAGACCAGAGCTGGCCTGGATCCATAACACCTCTCATGGTGGCTTAGTATCGAGCGCAACGTCACTGGCGAACTCAGAATGGTGAGTAATATACCTTCATGCTTTGAACTTCAATTTCGAGCTGCCCATAATGAAGAACAGACACAAAGAGTTCCAAACCAAGTTTATTCTAGCCGTCCAGAGGCTGAGTGGTTATGAGGAGCGGCTGCTGACCCGAAGGATGGCGGTTTGATCCCGGCGGCAGTGGTCGCCTTTCGACGAACGCGAAACACTCGAGGCTCGTATTCTGTGCGATGTCAGTGCACGTTAAAAAAAAAGCAAAGGAGGTCGAAATTATCCAGAGCCTTTCACTGCGTCGTCGCTCAAAGCCTAGGTCGCTTTATGATGGTAAGCCCTATAGAGCAACCCAAACAAGCTAGTTTATTCTAAAAACAAACTTTCAATTTTAGCTCGGAAGGCTTGTATATTGTAAATAAGTATATGCAAAATTCTCACACGAGCAGCCTGTTTAGCATAACGGACGTACTTTAAAGATATAAAGATTATTAATGTTCTACAATACACGCACACAGATGGGCACGCAAGCACACAAACACACTCGAGCGCACGTGCACTGATATACTTGGGAGAACCTCGAGATAAACCTATTTTTTCAGCTTGGCTAGTCCTCAGTCTCTTACTACACCAGCATCAATGACAAAAAAGAAAAGAAATAAATGAAGCAAAAAGCACTCTCTGTATAAACGATTCAAGATTCTGAATATACTAAAATACCGAAACTGCATAACCGAGCCACAGGAAGGGCTACAAAAGGTAGTGCGTAGACATTCAGGACCGTTCAAAAGTACTTGAAAGTAAACGGTCCTTCACAGCTAAACTGTAAAAGATAATGCAGTGCTGACCATTAATGCACGGCTTCAAATCACATAAATCATTAGTGTTTTTGCTTATTGTTTTTTCGTCAGTACTTTGTTTATCGTAATACTGGAGAAGCGCTGACTCTTTTGCTCTTTTCGACCGCGCTCGTTGTATGAGAGCGCATAAGGCAATGAAAAGGTTTAACGAAATATTGTAAATTGTGGGCTTTAACGTTGCGAAGCTGCGCATGGGGTATGGGGGATGGCGTTGCGGTGAGATTCGAATTACATTTGACCACCTAGAGTAGTTAAACGTGCGCTGACAGCTCACAGCAAACGAGAGCCTTATACGTTTTTTCGCCATCTAAATAAGTGGCCGCTGTGAGCAGAATTCAAACCGGATCCCTCGGCTCAGTGCCCGAGCGTATTAACCACTGAGCCACTGCAGCAGCTGAAGATTAAAATACCTCATCCACATAAAGGAAATCAGTGCGTTCACCATTGATGACAGTTATTTCAGGCAACCGGATTATTGTGCACTAAGACTAAATATAATACACTGTCGAATCGAATACTGGTAGTTAGCACTCCGTCCCGGTTAGCTCACTTGGTAGAGTTACTGTTTCAGAGAAGCAGTGGTACTGGTTTCGAACCCCGCACCAAGATGAATTTTTCGTTAGCTACGCAATTTTTGTGGAGGCTCTATAGCTTTTCTTTGTGGCCGCTTGGGTGGACGTCACTGAGTTATTAGTCCCTGATTAAGAATGCTCGCAAAACTTAGTTAATTGCCTTCAAACCACAGGAAATTTTATAGGGCTACTGAGAAGAATGTTCTAAGCTAAATAAATAACTACAGATGCAGTGCATCTCTACTAACGTAAGATGAGCGTTGAGCATTTAATAGGTTGCAGTGTAAGAACGTGAAGACAAAACTCAAAATAATAACGCGTTCTTCTATCACGTCATCCCTTGTTCAATGATTTAAAAGCTGCTTATTGATTATAGATCAATCGGAATTTTCGATGCCAGCCAGATTTGAAGGCCAAGAGTTATTCAGGACCTAAGAGGGCACGCAAAACTAAGGCCGAGATAGTCGATGTTCTATAGACCAAAATATATTTCATTTCGTACTCAGGCCCTCAATAAGGCGCTGGCACTGCACTAGTTTTTCCAGGATTATTTATTTTAGGCAGTGCACCTCTTATCTATGTAACTGAACAGATAACTATATTGCACCAGTTCTGAGAATTTTTGCAACAAGAGATCATGTCAAAAACATCCGACGCTTGGAACCGCTCTCTTTGCTCAACAGTTGCCCCTACGAGCACTTGGGCATAGCAGCACAATATTACTCTTCTCCGGTCTTTCAAGGGGCACATTTACAACGCAAAACACAGGTATTCGAGTTATACTAAGTTCGCATGAAAATTCGGTCTTTTAGGGCTTTTTTCTATCCTCTACGGTTTCCAGAAAAAAAAATTCACGCTTCCGCAGTGCTTTAAAATTGAATCTTTCATTGCCGAGCGTTTCCTTAAATTACTGCACTCTAAAAATGCACCAATTTTTCTAGCGACCACATTCAGCGCTGCTTCTGTTTCATTTTATGTTTCCTATGACTATTTTTCTAGTGCCTTGGTATGCACCGCAGAGGGTACTCTGCAAAAGAATGCAGCCTTCAGGTAATATTCAGGCATCCTCAAGAAGTAGAACCGAAGTACGCGATCTATTACCAGCAGGGAGCCGAGCACAACATCTACCGAAGCAACCCTCGCACAACTACGAATGCACAAACAGCGGTATATTTACCGCTTATTTATTGATGGTACCCCAGGCAGAGAAGACTTTACGTACATGCATTGCTTACGCAAAGTTTTTCGGCGTGTCCATGCAATCGGTTTCTGTGTTTTTATTGTACCTCCAAAGCTGAATCTTGCCGTAAAAATCGCGCCTCATAAAGGAGCCATTCATTGCTGAAACGAATAACGAAAAACACATGAAATGGTTTTCGCGTTTCCGCGTGCAGTTGCAACTGCAGACTCGTATTCCTTTGAGCCATTGTTTCGACGATAGCTGTGTTCGCTTCCAAAAGGCGTACGGAACCGTTCGAAAGCTTCGTTCCGCTTTTTTGCAGGGCGCACGAAGACCATAAGAAGACGATGGAATACCAACCGGGCCTTTCGGGCCAGTTTAATGCGAGTGCGTGAGAGAAGCCCATAGCAAAGCTTTATGGCAGCAATTCATTGCACGCCGTTAAACTCCATACGGGCGGTTTTTCAGCGCCCTTAAGAATAAGGCGGCATCTTTCTTTCGCAGGCTATTGCGCAAAGGTATTATTACGCAAGGCCGGGATGCATCTGAGATCCCCGCCAATGAAATGGCATTTACAGCAAGTAAAAGTGCACGAGATGGGAGCCAATGACCGCTCGAGTTGTTGCGAGTTCCTGGTGGGGTTGAACTGCCGCAAGCATTGCTTCGCATCTGGCGCTCAATAAACTTGGATGGGGTAAGCGTCTGCAAACAAAAATCAACTAACCGCTTAAGCTAAGCGCTTTTCGTAGCTTCTAAAGCAGGTGCGCCACTCGTGCATAATGAGGCAGACGGTTAAAGTATCTTAATTGCAAGTAAACTCAGAAATAGTACCGGTCTGAATAGGTCCACCGAAAGCCCTGCTTTGAAAAACAGAGTAAAGCTATTTAGTGAAGTAGTCTCGGCCAATGACTCTAAGCAACGCACAAACGGAGAAGGGTACGCTTTAGACTTTCGCTGTGTATCTTTCACACAGTCAGCTGATTGTATACATTTAATTATCGCAAGGAATGCACTTTGGGCACTGTGCATGTGGAGAAAATACTAGCGTGCATATTAAGAAAGCCCATTTGTTTACAGGTGCCGAAGCGGAGATGATATTGTTGAATCTCAGAAAACCGCAGGGAATATTCTTCAAGGATTGCATTAATGAGAAGGCGTTTAAAGCACTTGCGGTATTATAGGACATACTACGTCCACCGCTATGGACTAACACGGCACTGGTGAACACTCTCAAGTTTCGGTTACATTACACATAAATACCCCCGAAAGCAGAAGATTGGCGAGCCGTTGCCGTAGCTCAATTGGTTGAGCTCCAGATGAAAAATTTGGAGGTAGGTCGTGTGTTCGGATCCAAACGGCGTCATGTGGTCGTTTTTTCTCTTGCTCTGTAATTAACTATATTTAAAATATATATCCTATTCCTTTCTTATTGACGAAAACCAGAAATTTAAAAAAATCATCCTCGATGTTTTTTTGGCTTCAGTGACTGTTGGCTTCCGTCATGTATGTCGGAAGTAGGCCTTTCTTGCCCTTTTCTTGCCATCTAAAAACGTCCACTGCTGACTCAGAATTTATAGTAGTCAACCTCTGAGGCTCGTCATGGACTATTCGAATGAGTTCGCACAGTGAGCTCGCATTATCTGCAGTCAGTACCACCGCCCTTGTAGTAGCGCCGCTGGCCGGGCACTCGCACTGGCACAACCGCTCTTGTAGAGCTCGTTCGATAGCTGTGGCGTCATTTACAAGCTCTATGGCGGTCTGAGGCTGGTTATGTGCCAAGCCGGCAAAAACCTGCTCCTTGACACTGCGGATGAGGCGTAGCTTCTTTGGTTCACTCATATATTGGGATAGGCGCGGTGTAAAAGACGAGCCATGCTCTCTGCGAACATAGCGATGTTTTCGTTCGGCTTCTGGACGCGCACTGCAAGCAGGCGTAGTGCCTTGTGTCCTCGGTCAGTGCTCGCAAAGGTGTCCATCAGCTGTCGGTGGAAATCGCTCCCGCGTATCAAGTTTCCTGCGTTCTCTCACCCACAGCGGTGGCTCAGTGGCTAGGGCGCTTGGGTACTGATCCAGAGTACCCGGGTTCGAACCCGACCACGACGGCTGCGTTTCGATGGAGGCGAAATGCTAAAAGCGCCCGTGTGCTGTGCGATGTCAGTGCACGTTAAAGATCCCCAGTTGGCCGAAATTATTCTGGAGCCCTCTACTACTACATCTCTTTCTTCCTTTCTCCTCTTAGTTCCTCCTTTATCCCTTTCCTTACGGCGCGGTTGAGGTGTCCGCCGATATGTGAGACAGCTACTGCGCCATTTCCTTTCCCCCAGAACAAATTTTTTTTCGTGGTTTCAAAACCATGTTCTTGCACTGTCCTAAATAACGAAAGCAGCATATTGCAGATCTTCTTGTCCGGGTTCCACTGATTAAACTTGTAGAGACCCGCTCGAATTCCTCCAGCAAGTATTGCGCATCCTCAAAACCATATCTGTGGATGAACTGCGGAACGTTGGCGTTTTGGATAGTCGCTGGTGGAGGGCTGGTACGTGGAATGACACGGCGAACTTTGCTGCTTGAACAGGTCTCTTGAATCGAGCTGCACCTTGGGGCAAGGCCTGGAAGCCGACATCTAGCATGTTGGAGAAGACTGTTCACGCTTGGGATGCGCTTTGGACTGCGAAGAGGAGTCCCGGGCAGACCCTGCACCTCCACCTTTGTCAAGCCTCGATAAACCTCAAGGCCTATCCTTAAGAACTTGTGAGAAGGGGTTTAATGGACGACTGCCAGATGTCTTGCATTAAAGCTTCCTTTATTTCAGCCCTTTAGCCCCCAAGCCGTGCGCAGTCCGGCGTCGTTCTCTTTGGTCCAGTCGTACTATAACTTAAGCCGCAGGGGAAAGTCTGCCAATGAGCTTCGGGCGTCTGGAGATTCCTAATTTGCCTGAGGTGGCTTTGAGAAAAAAAATTGCAGTTTCTTTCCTAGATGACGGCCTTCTCTTTATATCGTTGTCTCACAATTCGCAAGTTAAACAACCATAATGGCTATCGGACTGTCTAGCTTCTAAACTTGCTGGTTTCAACGCCTCTCTTTATCGATGGAATGCGTTTCAAACAGCTTGCAAAGTATTTTCACGCACTTTCCCTTCTTTTCCTCGTTTTACTCTAGCATCCTTACCCGAACAACCAAGCATTTGCTTCGTCTGCGGCTGCATCCTTCTGCATTTTTTTTCATTACGACAAAAAAGAACACAGCCTGAGCTTTGGCGGTCGCTTCGCCAATAAGCACTCCGTTTTTCCCACGGAAGCCATTAAAAAATTCGGCGTGCTACTGGAGCTACTGGAGCCATTCCAAGAGCTACAAGTTGTTTACTTTTCTCTTTTGGTCAGCGCGAAATATAAACAAACGCTGAAGAGAACGCCTACCTCACTACGGACCAGTAAAACTGCGCAGAGTTCGTAATTCCGAGGGCCGAAGTACTTTTACCAACAAAGCAGCTCACGACTGCAAGAGAGTGCTGGCGCAGCTAATCAATCATTATTGCCCTGCTTCCCGACTGCATTTCAAATGTACAGTACAAACCCAGCTGGAAGTACAAACAGAGCACCGTGCTTCGAAGCAGTCTCCGGGCAGGTCAAAAGTTGGTTCGCGCACTCGAAGAAACGCTGCTGTTTTCTCATTTCTGCGCAGGAAGACTAAAGCCCCGCTGAAATTGCTTTCTCGCCTGCCTAACTCGAACTGCGATGCAGCTTGAAAGTTTCGTTCTCTCATGATAGCGTGCAAGGTACCTTAGATGTTTATTTTTGTCTCGGAGAAGGATGCTTTGTTTGGAAGAGTTACCGAGAACAGTAACCAGCTTTTCAGGACGCGTATGATGTAGCGTTCTCTGCTACCTCGGCACAACGCTTATTTTTACAAAGTGTTTAAGCACCCAGGGTAAAATCCCGAAACTAGAGTGAACCCAATAATCTGAAGAATTTAACCATCAAACCAGAAGCAACTCACCTGAAAAATACATCTGCCAGTTAAAGATCATCCAATCAGCAGGAACTGAAGAAACGTAACAATCGCATACAGAATTCCAGTTGTAATATAACTTAAGCCCCAGGGCTAAGTCTGCCAATGAGCTTCGGCCGTCTGGGGACTCCAAATTTGCCTGAGGTGGCTTTGAGAAAAAAGTTGCAGTTTCTTTCTTAGATGATGGCCTCTTCTTCACATCGTTGTCTCACAATTCGCAACTTGAACAACCGTAATGGCTATCGGACTGTCTAGCTTCTAAACTTGCTGGTTCCTCACGCCTATTTTTATCGATGGAGGGCGTTTCAAGCAGCTTGCAAACTATTTTCATGTATTTTCCGTTTTCTCTCTTTTAATCTAGCACCCTTACCCGAACAACCAAGCCTTTGCTTCGTCTGCGGCTGCGTCCTTCTGCATTTTTTTTTCATCATGACAAAATAGAACACAGCCTGTGTTTTGGCCCTCGCTTCGCCAATAAGCACTGCGTTCTTCCCACGGAAGCCATTAAAAAATTCGGCGCGCGACTGGAGCTACTGGAGCCCTTCCAATAGCTTCAAGTTTTTAACTTTTCTGTTTTCGTGAGCGCGAAATATAAACAAACGCTTAAGAGAACGCCTAACTTACTACGGACCAGTAAAACTACGCAGAGTTCGTAATTCCGAGGGCCGAAGTACCTTTACCAACAAAGCAGCTCACGACTGCAAGAGAGTGCCGGCGCAGCTAATCAATCATTCTTGCCCTGCTTCCCGACTGCATTTCAAATATACAGTACAAACCCAGCTGGAAGTACGAACAGAGCACCGTGCTGCGAAGTAGTCTCCGGGCAGTTCAAAAGTTGGTTCGCGCACTCGAAGCAACGCTGCTGCTTCCTCATTTCTCCGCAGGAAGACTAAAGCACCGCTGAAATTGCTTTCTCGCCTGCCTAACTCGAACTGCGATGCAGCTTGAAAGTTTCGTTCTCTCATGATAGCGTGCAAGTTACCTTAGATGTTTATTTTTGTCTCGGAGAAGGATGCTTTGTTTA
The DNA here is from genome assembly GCF_052857255.1 of Amblyomma americanum. Lineage (NCBI taxonomy): Eukaryota > Metazoa > Arthropoda > Arachnida > Ixodida > Ixodidae > Amblyomma > Amblyomma americanum. The sequence continues at coordinate 89,736,791 of NC_135503.1, forward strand.
GAAGAGTTACCGAGAACAGTAACCAGCTTTTCAGGACGCGTATGATGTAGCGTTCTCTGCTACCTCGGCACAACGCTCGGCACGAACACCCAGGGTAAAATCTCGAAACTAGAGTGAACCCAATTATCCGAAGAATTTAACCATCAAACCAGAAGCAACTCACCTGAAAAATTCATCTCTCAGGTAAATATCATCCAATCAGCAGGAACTGAACAAAGGTAACAATCGCATATAGAATTATAAAAGTAGAATGAAGAGAAATAAAAGCCAAGCTATGAGAAAGAGCTATCGAACAAGTTTGGGTTTAGGAACTATTAAATAGTCTTGTCTTGTTCGCGCCCACAGTACCGGTACCTCCCGTATTCTTGGCGTATGATAGTTGAATTACACCCTAGCATCCTTGCATCCTGACATCCAAGCAGATTTTAGAAAGCGGACCCGAATTGCTTCTTAGTCCTCCGCTTTCTCTCCTTTCCAAATAAAAACAAACCGAGAAAGCGTATTGAGCTCATTTAAATTTGTTGGGGTTATAATAGCTGCTCTGAGGAGAAGAAGAACCGAATTTTAAGACCCGCTTGGGGGGATACCTAAAAGATTCAAAATCTATCACCACCTTCAATATCCCTTGCTGTAGGTTTCAGTAATTCCGGTGGACATGAGATAATCAGTTGCGCTCCGCTTCAGGCGCCATGAGTTTTCCGTATTGAGCCTACAACTTGTTGGCGCACTTGTAGCGCACCTTGATTCCGCGACCTTTTACAGCGTCAGTTGTGAAGCGCAGGTTCCTCGGTTTCCCGGCTTTGACGTTGACGTCGGCGTAACGCTGCGCGACGCTCACTGTTACGTCAGGAGTGAGAAGGTGTGACGTCAGGGGCAGTCTTTCAGAGGATAAGAATAACATTGCATACACAAACTCAAATTAAAATCACAAAGAACTCTTGCTGAATTTTTATTTAACCTGTGGTAAGCGTCCAGAGTGCTTTTTCTTGCGAGGCACCGTGTTAGTAAATACCCATGAAACCTACCCTCCTCCGCTGATATATTATAGTAGTGATTTTCATTCGAGTTTGTTCATATGTTTTTATACGCAGGGCCAAGTGACTCATCCCGAGATTAATGAGGGAGTCACAGCGCCTCTACCAATGAGCAGCAGCGAGAAATAATTGAACCGCTAAAGAATTCTGTAAATATTTTCGCTTTCTGAATTGACAAGAAGGTGAAATTATGCAGCCACATCAGGAAATATCTGAAGCCTAATCGAAGAGACGTTCGGTTTCCTCCGTCAAAAATTGATCTTTAAGAAGATAGGAGCACAAGCATTTTTAGCCACAGAAAAAGAAAGAAAATGCGGAAGCTTGCTGCTATGCAAGTATGGACTATTATAGCAACATGAAAAAGGGTCTTAAAGGGAATCTTAGGCCAAATAATGCCGGCCTGTATCGATAGAACAAAACTCTACTTTCACCAACGGTGAAAGACAGAGGTCCTCACCGATCCTAGCGTCACGAGTTCGAATCGAGACGCAAATAATTTATATCCTGTTTTCTAGATAATAAATCAACATTTTGTGGCGGGCCAAACTCCAAAATAGCCAGAAAGCGCAAGAGATGGAGTTATACTCTTGGTTCTTTCGGAACGGCACGCAAGCGGCCTTGATTAACCGTGATAAATCCCACGCCTTATGGGAAAGCCCTTGCCATTCGCAACAGGGCGATCTATGCAGCGCTTTGTTCAATTAGTTGAAGCCGTTAGGAATCACGAAATAAACGCTGATTAATTGTCAGGTATTTCCGCCTCTTTTGTGCGTAAAATAATACCTCAGACCACTAAAAGCAATCTAGTTTCACGCTGAATACTCTTCGACCTCTGGTTGTTAGCGTTCCCCACAGCTGGCCACGTATCGCTCCCAGTACAAAGTTTTGTTCCCGTCTCTGCATTTTGCGATGCAACACGGGCTCAGAGAAAAATTGTGCATCGTTTAACATTTCAGCGAGTCTTCAATTAATAGTGTACTTTATTACGAAAGTAATAGAAGACGGCTTGCATAAAATTAGCGTGATGCATACACAACATGCAGCGTGAACGGGTTGTGGTCTATTTTATTATTTTTATTTTCAAACTTTCTCGGCAGTGTAGTCGCTTCGCCGGAGAGGATTTTTAGCCCATGAAGCCACAAAGCTTTATTAACTTAAACTGAAGGCATACGGCAAGCGTGTCATCCTGCGCTACTCCCGAGTGTCGCTGTTTTAGCGAATTTCTGCACTTTAGGCGTGCATAAATAGAGCGCCACTGATCTGATGTTGTAGAGAGCGGTGAGGCATTTTTAGCTAATAATTAGTAACGGCATTGGGATTGGAATGACAAACGCGCGCTATAATACGGATAATGCGTGCTGGAACCGTGTTGTAAAGCTCCTAGTATAAATAGCTGATGATCGAACATGATACCGGAAAGAAGGGCATTTTCTGTCATTATTCTTTCTCCCCTGTTTACATCGTCCATCTCATTCTCTCCTCCTTTGTGGGTTAAATTAGAAGCCGACCTAAATTATTAATTGAAAATACATCTAGATTCTGCACTCTATTGGCGTGCCAAAACAGCAAGTACGAAATGTTCTTCGATTCATACACGGCAGGCTTCGATGTTCAGATGTGCACATGCCTAACGCAGAAGAATTAATAACAAAACATCCATAAGTATTTCAGCTCACAGTTTCATGACCTCATATACATGAATTCATGAGCATAGTAGAATTTCTTTTCTCGAACAGCCGCCGGGAACTTGCATGAGATGCGCCGCGGTCAAGGAAAAACATGACAGTCCTGGTAAAAGGGCAACATCGGCTCAACTTTTTCTGCTAACTTTAATAATCGACCAAAGATAAAAGGGCTGAATCTCGAATTTATATTAAGAGTATTGCTTCACGAAGAAAAAAAAATCACTTAGACGTACTCTACCCATGTGGAAAACTTCCATTTGTGCCTGAAATAGACTGCACACGATTTGCGATCATGACTAAATCTTATCGTGTCGCCTCCTTTAAAGACTGACTTGTGTTTACGCCTCAGAATGCCCGTTCAGATGCACGATGCTTATTACTGCAGGAAGCGCAACTTCACGCAGTTTGTGCGAGGAATACGGTTCCGCCATGCCAGTGCGACGCAGAAATCAATATAATCTCGAAGCGGAGTGCAGGGCATGTCGCTGCGAGCGATGTGCGCATGCGTTGTATTTGTGTGACTGCAACTTCCTGTCTTTTGCTGGCTTCTCGTAGCCTACATCGCTAAAAGGCATTCCAGGAAAATGTGTCCTTCCGCTTTATGGAAGACTTCCTGTAATTGTTCAGTTCGCGCCTATTTTATGTCTTGGTTCTCGTGCGACCAGACCCGGAGCCCTGCAGAGCTCTATGTGTGTGGCTTCAACCACAGAACGACGAAGATATAAATAAATCCGCAACGTTTTATTGCCTTGACCTCGGCTAGGCGATATCCGCCAGCACGAATGAGCTCAAGTTCTAGCGTGCATACTCTAATTTTGCTCTTTCATGGTGCGAACACTTATATTCTGTGGCTAAGTTACGTATTACAATTAAGATATGCTTCAGATTTTTTTCCTTTGTTTTCTTCTCTCCTGTTTTTCTGGTATTCGGCGAGGAATATGGCTTTTACCCGCGTTTAATTATCCAGTTGCTGCTGTAAAGTACATAAATGAAGCATACTGCAGGTGTTTCTAAGAATCCAAATATATCCCTTCCTTTGGGACTGCTTCCCTCGAGGAGCTTTACCCTCTCAAAATATACTCAAGCCAACGCAGCAGTTTGATTGCGTTTGTTCTTGTGCCTCCACTGGGGTGTTTTGCGTGCGCACTACAGCTGTGAAGGAAAAAAAGGTTGGAGGAGACACTTCAGCTGCGCGTTAAGGGTATGACGCGATAATATTAAAGGGTTAATGCCTACATATGCGAAACTGGTCACTCACACAACTTTACATTCATAGACCCTTCGCAACCCCCCCACCCCTCTTCCCGCAGTGGTGCAGCGGTTAAACGATGCACCATTAACCAACGATGGCAGGTGCTGCCACCGACGGGGCGTGTGAAAACTAGGTTGCTCTTCCCGAGCAACTTCTCGTGATTGATCATTGATTCAACGGGCGCCTCTCCTGCTGGAAGGGAAGGGAAGGGAAGTGCAGCAGGGGGCGTCAGAATGTTAGGTGGGCGAATGAGATTAAGAAGCTTGTTGGGATAGGCTGGCCGCAGCTGGCACAGGTCAGGGTTAGTTGGACAGATATGGGAGATGCCTTTGTCCTGAAGTGGCCATAGTCAGGCTGATGATGGCGATGCCCATGTGGACAGTTCGCTCACAACCTTGAGGAAAGGTTGCGTTAATGCCACGAGGTAGCATGATCTAGGTGGCCAACCTTTGTTGCTTCTGCTATGAGTTTTCGCTCACAACGCCGACGGCGACGACTACACCATATTTTTGTATAACGGGGGCCTTCGCTGTCGCGTTAAAAATGTGCTACCTGCGTCTCAACTATGCAGCCTATTTGATGATAGGGCACAATATAAGAACAAAGACAGACATGTCCTTCCTAGTTCTTTTATTGTTTACCGTGAACAAACAGACACGTGCATCCAAATTGACCACCAGTTCGTCCTGAAATATCCAGCGCCGAGGCCGACACCTGAGCTATGGGGCAGTGTCGAAGCTCGTGCAAGGAAGAGATAAGTTGGACACAGAAAACAGTACTACTTGCCAAACCATCATGTGTGCAAATGGATCAGCAGGAAGAATTCTGTGAATAGAGGGAGCAAGAATATTCCCATCCCAGGGCAGGGACACTTGCAAAACGCATGTGTTCGGGACCGTAATGTCGCAGCGTACCAAACAACTGCAGGTGACTGATGGCCCTTCAGGCCAAGCGTCGAAATTCCACTATAAGCGAGACCTTATTTTTTCTTTTATCAGTCACTTTTTTCCCATGCGCGGCTGCTTGGGCAATTACGCAATAGGCGTGTTTCGTAAAACGCACAATAACCACAGTACAACACCAACCGTATTTTCCGGACTATAGTCCGCGTAGCATGAGTGTTTTATTACTGGAGATTTCGCGTGGTGCAGACTACCTATGCGCCTGGACTATTATATGATATATTTTTAAGATTGTATGTCAAAGACAAAAGCCTAGCCTGAATGTCAAAATAAAATATAAAAATGTGACCCGATTGCGCATGAGACAATTTGCCATACATGCCATCTCACCGTCGTCAACGGTTTCACAAAAGCCGGATCAAAAACTGCTGCAAAAAAAAAAAAAACGCGCCGGATTCTGAAGGAGATCGAGGCATTAAAGAGGCAAGCAAAGATTCCGAGATGCTTGACTTGTGTTATTTCTACAGTCACGGGGAAAGACGTTTGGAAGGGTTTTAGGACTTACTGTTATATGGTGGAGTAAAAGCGGCAGTGTTTTAATTCGTGATAAAAATTTTGTTTACCGCATCCACAGTGCTTGATTGCAATCTAAGGCAATCTTGCCGAAAGTGATGGAAGGAATGTTGTTAACACGCGTTGAAAGGTACCTGAAGCGATACCAAATCTACTCAAGATTTATGTCTGGGTTTCGACGTGGCCGCTCTTCTATCGACAATGTGGTTGACTTTGTAACATCCGTCCAGCGCCAAAAAAGTTTGAAAAGATTGACCATGGCACTGTTCTTGGACATCAATGGCACCTACAAAAATGTAACACATCAGGCCATTTTGGAAGCATTAGAAGCTGCAGAGATTGGAGGCCGCATGTTCTACTGGATACGCTGCTATTTGGGAGAGAGGTCGTGTTTGTTCCGGACTAAAGACGGACCAACCTCTTTACATCTAAATTCGCGCGGAGTCCCACAGGGTGGAGTGCTGAGCCTAACTCTCAACCTTGCTCTCATCGGCCTGACTGACTCATTGCCACAATCTGTTTATATCTCAATATATGCCGATTCTATCTGTATTGGGCATCAAGCGTGACCCGTCCCCAATTTCGTGCGAGACTTCAAAATGCGGCAACAATACTGACGTTTTACCTTCGTTAGCGGGTCCTAAATATTTCGAACGAATAATGTTTCCTCGTGACGTTCACACGCAAAAAATTGACAAGTTACCCTATACATATTAATGGCAACACTATTCCCTATTAGAGAAGCCACTGCTTCCTTGGAATTATTATCGATAGGAACCTCTCGTGGAGTCCCGATCTCTACGACATGAGAAGGAGACTGCCAGCGATTTTTCATATCCTCTCTTTCCTTGGGGGAAAGTCCTGGGCTGAATCTGTGCACTGGACGCTTCAACTGTACCGTTCGCTGTTGCTGGGATACATGTGATACAGCTTTCCCATTTTAAGCAATGTTAGATAGGCAAACATCCAGACACTTCAAAGTTCACAAGCGCAAACTTGCAAAATTGCCTTGGACTGCCTAAATGTGCCTGAACAGCAGCTGCTATTCTTGTCGCTGTGGAGCATCCTGTTACTACATACATTGCTGTGGAAACCATGAGAACACACATTCGGCACCTAAAAAGAGTTCCGAGTCATCATCTCGAAGCTCTACCAGTACTCAAACCGCATACTGCATTTGCAAAAGTAATTGAATCTCATCATGCCTACCTTCCTTCGCAGTTCACCCCTGCATCAAGACCCTGCTCACTCATATGGAGTCTGCATGAACCTCGGGTACACCTCTCTATTCCGGCATTTACTAAAAAATCTGGTTTACCATCATTGCCTGCTCTAAAACAAATCAGATTGTATCATCTGCATTTTAAACGTAATTACCGCATAGGCATATACACAGATGGCTAAGTGAACTAAACAAGTTCTTCTGGGTAGGTGGTGAAACCGGCCAGGTCTATCTTAATTAAGGTGAGTACTACCTATCTCACATCTTCAACTGGCACGGAATTAGCTGCCCTAAGGGCTGTAGTTCAGTTCATGAGTCAGGAATCTCCAAAAGACTGGACAGTTTTCACTGACTCTAAAGGAAGCCTTCAAGCCCTGCAAGCTGCGCAACGCCGAATGTCCCACAAACAACTCGTTGCAGAAATACGCAAACTGTACCACGACACCACATTGAGAGAACATGACATAATTTTCCAGTGGCTGCCGGGACACTGCGGTATTAATGAAAATCGCCAGGCAGACGAAGCTGCCCGTTCTGCCTACAACGACGGAATCCCAGTCAATATCTTTGTAACGAGAGCTGACGCAGCGTGTGGGCTTCCTTCTTTGAGGCTGGAGCTCACAGTTTCAGCGTGGAACACGGGACAGTTCTGCAACCTTCGCCTCAGGGCATTGGACTCTGGACTGCGCCTCCGTCTTCCATGCGACATAGCGCGTCGCAAAGCAGCATTACTATGCCGTCTATGGCTCGGCGTTGCCTTCACAAATCAATATGCTTTCTGGATCGGGATGGCCGACAGCCCTTCTTGTGTAAACTGTGTCTGCGAAGCGACAATTAGTCATCTCCTGTGTGAGTGTCCTGTATTTGTGAACGAATGACGTAAGCTGCGTTGGGCTCTGGACCGCCTTGATCCTCGCCCTTTCACAGAGGACAAGGTCTTTGGTCTGTGGCCACAACAGTCGACTGCCATCGAGGCTTACAAGGCAATGTTTTGTTTTTTACTAACGGCTGCCTTGATTGACAAATTGTGACTGTGTTCCCGTTCCTTCTCTCTTCCCTTTTTAATCCCCTCATTCCCTTCCCCAGTGCAGTGTAGCCAACCTGAAGCCTATCTGGTTAACATTCCCGCTTTTCTCTCTCTCTTTATCTATCTTTCTCTCTAAGAGACTTATTTTCAACCGAAATTTTTTTCTGCTGATTATACACTTGCGATGCCTATCTAAAGACATTTTTGATTTGAGCCTAAATATGTCCCTAACATATAATACTGTTGGCACTCCTAACCAGTGACTTCATTTACGGGATCCTGTACCTGGTGCGTTGGCAACATTTTGATGTAACTTAAATGTGGAGGGCGCATTTGTGTTGTGCGCATCCAACGCACGCTAGGGGGCCCGAGGTAGTCAAAATAAACCACAGCCCTCCACAACGGTATCCCTCATAGCCGTTTTGCACGTTCAGGGCTTTATATCCGACATCACATAGCGTTGTACGCAATAAAAAAAAGTTTTTATTTACAATACTTCTCTTATTTAGCATTTTTCTGTTCTTGCTCAGCATACAAATGCCAGACATTCAAGATAACAAAGCTTATAGAAAAAATGCACAGGCCATCAAACGGTGTGGAGCGACAAATCTACATTATCAGTGTTGATTGTTCATCTCGCATCCACTATGATTGCCTGCAAGTAGCGTCTATTGAGCTGTACTTCGCCGTCGCTTTTTCGATTCAGAGCTGTGTGAGCTTCCCATTGATGGAAGCATCGGATGGTTGAGGTAACTGGATCGGTGCCGGGTAGGATGTTCTGAAGGGTGGAGATGGTTGATCGGAGATGGGGGGTTGCTTCTGGACGATATGAGCGGGTGGAGGGAGAAGGAGAGTTGACAATAGGTGGAGGCCTTCCGGAGAGCGAAGGTGGATGTCTGGTGGTGGATGTCTGGTGGTGGTGGTATGGTCAAGGTGGGCAGTCTGGTTGTGAATATTGAGACTCTCGAGGGCCAATATTGATGAAGGAAAAAAGTGTATTGGTAGTTGGTAAAGGCCTCCTGAAAGATGGCGGCGGCATCGCACAACAGACGGAGAGGGTTTGCCAAATGGAGGATAGTAATGCTAGCGCATTAAAAACAACGCACCAGTACAGTTACCAAGCACGCAAAGGAAAAGAGGATCTGGCAGGCAACAAGATGATTGAAGCTAAATAAGCACCGTGGAACATAAGATTCAAAGAGAAATAGCATCGGATTCTTACTCGAGCAGCACTTCCGTCACGCAGGATGTGGCACGTAAAAAGAAGAAAAGAGAGCCGAATGCCCTGCTGCGTGCTCACCTCGTGGCATGGCGAAACCGAAGCCTCCTGTCTCAAGCCTCCCCGGCAGCCGGGCTAGGCTGCAGTCGTGAGCCACCAGGTAGTCGATGGTCTGCGAGTCGACAAGCAACGCAAGGCCCTCTTCGCGCACCTTGCGCACGCCCGCCGACACCGAGTCGAAGAAGGCGTACGGACCCGCCATCTCCACAGTCGACCAGAGCCGCTGCAGCTGCGGGTCTGTCGACTCCTGGGGCGAGGTTATTAATAGGGAGCGGGAACAGTCCGCAGCGAACCAATAGAAGTAGAAGCGACGAATATGCGCCAGACAGGGAAGAACACACGTGCACAAGGCTGGAAGGACACATGCGCGCAGCCTCGTGTACGTGTGTTCTTCCCTGTCTGGCACCTATTAGTCGGCTGTAGTTCCCTTGGGCCAAGCATCAGCTAACTCAGAATCGAATTATTCCACAGCGAGAATACTGCCATAACAGTAGTCACTCCACAAAAAACGAAATGGCTGCAGGAGGCGACACGTGTTACAGGTGCAGCCACACGGCGGCAAAGGAAATCTATAAAGCTTGCACAGAAACTACGTAGTTGAAGGAAAATTCTTCATGGTCGGGGCTCGAAACATAGACCACCGCCTCACCAGGATAGCTAGCATATAGTAGGACGAGAGCGAATTTATAACTAACTCGAAGGGCGAACGGTGCTGGTCCAAAGTTTATCGAAATCCCCGCAACACTGGAACAAACATTGGCTGTATGCTCCTTCGTTCTTTCCAACTGTCTGCTGTGAAAGAACAGCACCCTGGCACGCTAACTGCACGGTCGCCGCGTCCTGAACTTCGCAGGCGCTGGAAGTAGTTACTGTTCTTTGAATAGAATTCACACCCTTTTCGAAAATGCAAAGCGGCGCGTCGAAACAGAGGTTAAGCCAAATGCCTAAGCGTTCTCGAAACAAACAGGCCAAAGCCAAATAGTTAAACAGGTTGAAAAGGAAGGCGAAGGAAAGTAGCTTCACGTGCCAGAAACAGGAAACCAAAGCCAAATAGCTATTTGTGCGTCAGGTTGGCTCGTCGCGTGCATAACGTGTCTGTAAATATGCCTGTGCTAGCGCTACCGAGCGTGTTGAATGTATGCGCCAGACCGGCATTACCTGCCGGGAGCTAGCTGCACAGCTTAATTGAGCATTCGCAATCAGCTTTCGCTTATTAATGCGCTAAGCCTTTATTAGCTTAGTTCTAATATTTTTTTTCTGTTCACACTAAATGATGCATATTTTGCTTCTACTTTATAGGAACACGACAATTATTCAAGCAAGCAGGTTAACAGAAAAGCTACAAGCCAGTAAATATATTTCGCAGATCGGAAGAATATAGTGGCAAAAATTTTACTTGCGGGAACCAGAAACGAAGAGAAGCGACCACTTTTTTGCAGTATATGGGAAAAATTTCAGAATTTAAATCCGACGCCGAACACAGTAGATTTCTTGATTTTTAGCCCCTATACATAAGAAAACGTTTTAAGAGATACCGCGGAACCTGTACAACACGTCACGATTTGAGAGTGTTCCAATTAAAACTACATGGCCTAACACCGTAAATATGCAGCGTCTACACAAGGTGCTTTCACGAGATTGTAGCTGGGGTGTATAGTTTCCTTTCACAATATACTACTCTTGGCTTTGTGTCCTTGCGAGTGAAGAGCGCAAGTCGACACACACACACGCACACACGCACACGCACACGCGCGCGCACACGCGCACACACACATACGCACGCACGCACGCACGCACGAACACACACACACACACACACACACACACAGACACACATACATAACGTCTTTAACTGTTCAGCGTGACAGGTGATTAAAGTACTTCACTCACCTTCAGCAGTGATTTCGCTACGCTTTTAGAGACACAGCCGTAGCTGATTTTTGACTGCTTGGAGAGGTCTCCTATGCCCTGTATTATGGGCGTCTGCAAGTGCTGCGCGATTATCTGCGACGCGAGGCTGGCAGTGTAGGAAGAGATGAGCACCAGGGCGAAGAGCCACCACACGACCGCCATTATGCGTGTCGCTAAAGCTCTGAAAGACGAAAATGGAAGAAAAATGAAGCAATATTTTCAACAGATGTTTCCGGTGGCAGAAAATTTGCAGAATACGATGCCTTACTAAAAATAGGCACTGCCGTGCTAACATAATCAAATAAGATGTATATAACTTCTTGCGCTGAATTATAAAGAGGAACATGCTGAAAGCGAATAGCGTAGGCATGTGATCCAGCCAACTTGTTCTTTAAGCCGTGTTCCGAAGCTTTAAGTGCACCATGTACTTTTGTTCTCCCTTTATTTTGCGTGAACGCTAGAATGGCTGTTTCCTCACAATGTCGCTGCCGAGGTTTGAGTAAGATCATGTGAACAATAAGCCACGAAAAAAAATGATAATTCAAATATAGCTACGGTACAAATCTAGGTATACAGCCGATATAGATCGCATGTTGAGGTGAAAGAAACGAATGAGTTCAATTTATGCCATAATTCTGGAAAAAAAAAGAACCTCCCTGGGTGGCGCATCCCACATTTATGAGCCTTGAGCGATCAGATGCAAGCAAGGCAGTAAGATTTCTCAAGATTATAAAGATAACATGATCAAAAACTGAATCGCTTGGAGACAACGAAGGGAAGACCTGGCGGTGCTACTGGTGCGGGTGTTTCTACTTAGATCATTAGATAAATCGACGTTTTGAGTCCACTAATGTACCCGCCGCGATGGGTCAGCGGTTAAGGCGCTTGGCTACTGATCCGGAGAACCCGGGTTCGAACCCGACTGCGGCGGCTGCGTTTTTATGGAGACAAAAAGCTAAGGCGCCTGTGTGCTGTGCGATGTCAGTGCACGTTAAAGATGCCCAGGTGGAAGAAATTAATCCGGAGCCCTCCACTACGGCACCTCTTTCTTCCTCCCTTCTTTCACTACCTCCTTTATCCCTTCCCTTACGGCGCGGTTCAGGTGTCCAGCGATATGTGAGACTGATACTGCGCCATTTCTCTTCCCCAAGAAGCATTTATTATTATTATTATTATTATTATTATTATTAGTAGTAGTAGTAGTAGTAGTAGTAGTAGTAGTAGTAGTAGTAGTAGTAGTAGTAGTCCACTAATATAGGCCTGTTGCCTAATTAGAGACCATCTTTCTGTGCAATACGGGACAGCTTCCTAAGTGGCGTCTATTTGCGACGTTGAGGACCAATAAGGCCAAGTGCGCCTGGAGCCCATGACCAACCTGAAGAGTTCTCAGTGGTGGTATGCGAAGAGTTCTCAATGGCAAGACATGCGATGACAGTTCCTAAGCGAACAGCGGCAGGAAAGGCGGTTACATGGAAGAAAGTTTTCTACTTATCTCTCGTTGCAAAATATTCACCTATATTTTGCCTGAAGATATGTACGGTTTTCACTTGTAGATACGTTTGTCTTATCTTGCTGAATTTTTCTGCTTATATACTGTACATCTCTGTAGTCCGCTTCAGTACGTGCTGCCGGCTTCATCTCATTTGTCGCGTTTCGCACACAGACAGACGGCTTGGCGATCCGTCAGCTCCGTTACATTACCTTTTTCTGCAGCCCCACTTCATACATTTTAGTACACACTAAGTTAAAGGCCACTTTCTGTGCCAGCAATATGAAAATTATTGTTCTTCTTTGCTTTAGTGATTTTGATAGTGCTAGCCTATTTTTATTTTTACTCAGTATGATTCTTGTAATGCTTTATGTGTCTTTTTATAGACAATTGCCTTCTTTATTTGTACCAGCCCACTCATTCCTACCGCATTCTTTGAAAGCTGGCGGTATTATTAAATACCAAAATAAATAAATAAATAAATAAATAAATAAATAAATAAATAAATAAACAATATTGGATTTTATACCCTGCATTTATTTTGCTCTATGTACAGTCTTTTGCATAACCTGCCTATTGAAATGAAATATTTGGTTTAGTAGACTCCTTGAAGGGGGCAAAGCGCAGTTAATCTTCCACTTGTACACATAACAAAGACGATGGCACTTGCCTAGGGAAGACTTCTGTGCCCTGCTGTAGTAGCGAGCCGAGTATGAACCAGAGGCTGTCAACGAGAGTGAAGCGGCTGCGCAGCGCCTGCGGCCTGCGGGGCGCCTTCCTGTAGGCGGCGCAGGAGGCGGAGGCCCTCCTGGACATCGACGCCGAGGAGCAGGCGGGCACCCATTCGACCGCGCTGAGCCTCGCCGCGAACGCGAGCGCCAGCGATGAGGCCAGCGCAGCCGTGGCCACGCATAGCCACAGCTCGCCCGTCCAAGGCCGCAGGAACGCGGGACGCTCGTGGAACTCCCGCTCCACGTTGCGGTACAGCACGCCCAGATCGTTCTGCGAATGAACCCGCACACACAGACGTCCTGACGAGGAATGTTCAGCTCGCACACTTGTAAGGGAATATGTGGAAGGTCAGTTCGGAGTGATTTGCTCTAATCATTCCTTATATCATTTTTCCTGTTCCCCGAATAGCAAGCTTAAGCGATTTTCCACAGGCGAGAAATTAGGCGTTTGTTTCACTGCATGTTTGCAGCTTGTTTTCAATGCAGCGAGCATTGTTTCTACATTAAAAAGCAAAACGCTACATTTTGCATACTGAGAAACACAAACCACAGCGGTCGCTACCAGAACTTCACATCTGGCACGGCGGTGACAACTTAGCACCAGATTTCCTGAAAAAAAAACCGTAATCACTCGCTGTGTTCTTCTTTAAACTTTCGGTGTTTTGAGAGCTCTATACGAAAAACGAATTAAAGCCCAGGGAACTGTTACCTCATTGCAACAGTAGCGCATCTACTTAGCAAAAAGAGTAAGAAGAAATGCACTTATGCTGCGAAATCGACCTTTTATGCCTGCTAATGGTATATAATTAATACCATTAGGAGGCGTTGATGGGATATAATAGACATGCACATGCGTCCAACACCGTGCGATTTCAAAAAGTTGTCAATTTTCGTTACACAGCGTTTGCGTGCCGAAACTCCAACATCTCAAAAAGGCGCCAAAATAGTTATTCAACCCGCGTTTTTGTTTCCCATCGTATACTCTTCCCCCCTTGATGATATACTGCAGATGCGAAAAATTTTATATCTGCAATTAAACGAGAACAAGCCCTTCCTTTAATGCGTGAGAAGGAGACAGCACACGATGAGCTCAAGAGCAGAGTAGAAACGATCGGTGTGATCATCATACTTTCTGGCTCCAAAAGGCCTGTCGAGGAATATACTGTGTTCAACTAGGGTCAGGCCCTTTTACATTGTAAGCTCTCTAATCCCACTGATAATCCACAGACACGGCAGGAGCGACTCAAGATCCTTAGCGAGAACTATAAGCTAAAGGCATTTTATAGCACTTGTTAAGGGGTTCAAAGCGAAAGCGGTACTAGCACTTCCACTAACATCGAATCACGAGGACGCGGCAGTCTCAATACGGCATGCATAAGTAGAAAATAAGCATTCAGCAAGGTTCGATGTGTACCTTGTATGGGAAACGTTGGGCGGCGAAAAGGCAGTTCAAACCTTTTGTGTAAACTCTATAAATGTCCGAGGGGAACAATTTGCGCAATTTGCGAAAGATCATCTAGACCATTCCGCGAATTAGCCATTCGATGGTAGACAAAAACAATCGCAATGAAGAGTAAAAACGAAAAAACTTTAAGGTACACTTAAGTTCTGCCTTAAGGGTATGATGCAATAGCGTTAATGGCTGCGTCCAGCGGCCTGGGGTCCTATTTGCGTGTTCCTTCGCCTTCTGCCTACATGCCTATATATGCGTAATTGCTCAATCTCAATTTTACCCTCGTTAAAAGCTAGGAGTCCTCATACCTGTCCTTGCGCAGGGGCGCAGTGAATATTCGATGCGCCACTACTCCGGCAGCTGGCTGTTTCAAACGCAGTCACCGCTGGGCTTGTGAGACCAAGGTTGCTCTCCACGAGCGAACTCTCGCGACCAATAATTAGTATAACTGGCACCTGCCACGATGGGCGGTTTGCTCTCTATCCGATAGGCAGGTTGCTACTTGCCAACGGCGGGCAGGCTTTGACGACGTCTCAAAGTCACGTGACCTAAGTGGTTGGAGGGCCTGTGGTTTTTTTTTTTTTGCTCACAGCGCTGGTACCGGGTATTCTACACAATGGGATCGTTAACGCTATCGTCTTCACCGAGTCTCTGTTGTGCAACACGCACATAAACGTAGGCGCAGATACGTTAGGCAATTTTCGTAGACAAGGAAACAATGAGATGTGAATTTGCATATAATTTAAATTAGAACGCGTTTCGGTTGGCCGCTTTTACTGGGGAACAAAAGAAGGGGCGAAAAGTGAAACAGAAAACTGAGAATTGCGGTCAGGAGCATGCACAACGCGCAAAAATACACGCGCTGAACGTCAGAGCCGCAGCAGCAGTGGTCTGCACACCTTCAGGGCCGCCGAGCACTGCGGCCTCAGTACAACACAGCGCCCGTCCGTCGTCCCCAAAGCATCGACACAGCGCAGATTTTCTACAGTTGAGCAAAGCTGCTTCGCGTCGCGGTTGAAAATGTGGTTAAAGGTTTGGTGTGGTTTATGGGGGTTTAACGTCCCAAAGCGACTCAGGCTATGAGAGACGTCGTAGTGAAGGGCGTCAGAAATTTCGACCACCTGGGGTTCTTTAACGTGCACAGACGTCGCACAGTACACGGGCCTCTAGAGTTTCGCCTCGATCGAAATTCGACCGCCGCGACCGGGATCAAATCCGCGTTTTTCGGGCCAGCAGCCTAGCGCCATAACCACTCAGCCACCGCGGTGGCCTGCGGTTAAAGGGGTCATGACACCATTTTTCAAACTCAAGCTTTTTATTGTATGTTGTTCGCGGTACATCTATAAACAACTGGACAAAATATGAGGCCATATATTGAAGCGATTAATTTGTAATTGAATGTTTAAAACTTCTCCTGAACCGCGTGGCAGTATGGCAACACTGGCACATTCCAGGTTCGTGACGTCAGACTGACTGTCAGGTGCATGCTCGCGACTGAACGACTGAACAGCGGGCAGGGAGCATAGCGGAGGGATTTGTTCACTGTTAAAAAGTGGGTTGCGGTAGGGTGAACGGGGGAAGTTGGAGGAGGACAAAAGCAATAGAGGCCTGTTTCCCTCCCCTAGTTGTCTGTCCAGCTTATGCCCAGTCTCGGCGACTTCAGCACCATGTGCCACGGCCGCGCTCGGGTACGCGCGCGCTCTGCTCCGCACCGACCGTGCGCGCGCGGAAGTTTTGCTTGCAGCAGACGACAGCCAACACCCTCTCAATGGCTGTTGCTGCGGCGCTGTTACTTTATGACGTCATGCAGGCTGTTTCAATTTCTAGCTCAAATCCGGGCGCATTACCCGACTTCTCGTGTACGCATAATAACGTCGTAGCTTTTAGCTTCAAGGTAAAATCACAATTTGTTGGTAGACATGCCATGACGCCTTTAAAAAAAGAGGGCAATTTGAGTTCTCGGAACGATGAGGTTGGAGGAGGCATTGCGTCACCTAATGAATAGCTCAAGTGTCCGGACTGAGCACGTCTAACACCTGTAGTGGATTTCGTGCTGCTGGAGTGTGCAGGCTAGAGAGCAGCACACGATGTTCATAAAAGTCCTGAAAATTGCAATAGCCAGCTCGTCTTGGACGTTGACCGCATTTTGGTCGAGTTTTAGACATGCAGCACGCTCGGTACATTGGTAGCGCGATGCCTGCTCTATCACTGAGGGTGTGCATTGCTTCAGCAGCGAATGAAGAGTCACTTTAGGGAGTCTGCCTTAGACCAGGTTGTGGCCTGGGGTTCGGTTAGCAATTGGCTCGGGACATTGCGTGTGCAGTACATGAAAGATCACTGTGGTGGTACGCAGCTCCGGTAGGGGTGGCTACGGCACGTCTGCGGGAACCCAAGCGGCTAAGCCAAACCTGCGGCTCCCGTTTTTGGAGCGAAATGTGGAGGGAGGGGAGAAGTTGCACGATCATCTGACTATCTTTTCTATGACCACTGCACTCTTGGCGACCTTCTATGGGGATGACGACGTCGTCGCACATTAGCGGAGGCCTTCCTGCGTGTGGAAATCTCTTGTCCTTTGTTTAAGCACCGCCGGTTCCCTGTTCACGCGAGGACAGTCCTTGGAGACACCATCATGAGGGCCACGGCAGTTGTCCCACTTTAGAACATTTGCTTAGCAAATGTCACCGCTCTGTGTTTCTGAGAATCATGGGCATGATGGAGGAACTGCACAAAATATTAACGTGCGCGATCTTCACGTGTCTGCGGCACTGGGGTGGCTTTGGGGCTAAATGCCTCACCGCGCTCCGAACGTCTCCCACCTTCAAGTACGCTGGAATGCAGTCTCCCAGAGAAATCAACTTTACAAACATTGTGCTACCAAGAAGCTGAGTTAGCAGCATTGCAAAGCCAATGGCCGCTGCCCGGAGTCGCAGATGGCCGCATCGACATTGTAAATTGCTCCGGCTGAGGTTCCTCTTCTCTGAAGGTGCTGTAAACGAACGCTGACACTGCCGAGCTTCTTGATGCCCCTAAATCTTTCAAGCACGCTCAGGGCCATGGAATTAGTGGCTACAGCATTTCTGAAGCTTTTCGCACTCAGGTCCTTAATCGCTCCCGGGACGTGAGTCTGTAGGAACACTGACCTGGCTTGCCTTTTTGATGAAGTTGAGATTATAGGATGACAGTATATGGCGCTGGGCCTCACTCCATGCTGATTGCACGTACTCGACGGAGAAGTGTCCTTAGTTCTGCGCAGTGGTCGTTTGGCATTCTTGTTACGACTCTGATGAGGCCGTTATCAGCCGAGGAATCATCGCTTCGACTAAGTACAGCGTGGTTGCCTGGCTGCTTGTGTCACTCCAGGTCCCCAGAGGTTCCTTCTGGGCAGCCGCGGCCTACCCACCTGTTTCCATAGGAGGCCCAGGAGCCTACATTTAAAGCACCATTGCTAAACAAGGACCGACGCCGCAACACTTAAGTAGTGAACTGCAAGAAAAGTGAAACGGCGTAGGGATAGCGCTTCAGTGTAAAACAGCTTCCTCATCTTCCTCTTTAACGAAGCAGACGTGCAAAAAAATTGGGCGAGTACGGAACACTGGCAGAGTAGTTGAGTTGCTAATAGACATAGGATGTAGAAAAGGACAACAGCAGGAAAAAACTGCTGGAAAACAATGCAAAATTTAAAAGCGACGGAAGTGTAAGTACCAAGGCAAGGCAACGTGAATCCGCAAAATTTGACGGAAGATTCTAAAATCCGCGTTGCAAACCACGCTCTTGGTTTATAAAGCATTGGTCAGACCCTCTACGCTGCACGATTCCTGTTCGTTTCACCTTATTGCCAATCCGGAAATAATTAAAAGATTTCTAGTAAGATTTATTTGTCACAGATACAGGATCTTTGATAGGAAACTTAAATTCTGATCTTGAAATATTTTCGATTGGTTGTGTCGAAGGCAGACAGAAATGCCTGCAGCTAAGGGTAATAAAAAAAACTAGACACTGGTTAGAAAATATAATTACCCAGAACCTTGCGTGGAAATCGGCATTTTTGTAGCCTAGAAAAGACACAGGAATATGACATGCTTGTTACAGTATATTCAAGTATTCTTTTCTTGCCTTGGTTATGTGTACTAATGTCATGAATTTTTTACGAATATTGTCAATAATCCCAATGTTGGAGTGTTCATGTAAAACTGAAACCTTTTTGTTTATGTAAAGCTGATCGTGTGTTGCGCTCTTATCAGGGACACCTTTTTTAATCTCTGCAGTTTTCTTCGTGTTAGAGTCGAGCGAGTCAGCCCTGTTAACAACCCAATTATTGATTACCAATAAGACATCAGCGCATACAAGCTAACGTGGCCGGTTTAGCCCCAGAGGCTGCACAACAGGTTTTCCTTCCGGATTTTGCATAAAAAGATGTACCTAAGGAGGGTATACCCAAGGCTGGACGAGTTGACAGCCTTGGCGCGGCAGTAAATTACGACGGTAAAAGACAACGGTGATCACATATGATACTGTTCGATGCTTTATGCGCCTCGGTTGCAAGCATAATTTCGAAAAAAAAGAAAATAATAATATTCCCGCCAAACAACCAATAATATTAGCCGCCGCGGTGGCTCAGTGGTTATGGCGCTCGGCGGTTGACCCAAAAGACGCGGGCTCGATCCCAGCCGCGGCTGTTGAATTTCGATGAAGGCGAAATTCTAGAGGCCCATGTACTGTGCGATGACAGTGCACCTTAAAGAGACCCAGGGGGTCTAAATTTCCGGAGCCCTTCATTACGGTGTCCCTCATAACGTGAGTCGCTTTGGGACGTTAAACCACCATAAACCTAAACCAAATAATATTCCTCAGCGCTGTAAAGCAGTATGATCCGTAGTGTAGGTAGTTACGGGTTCATTTTTCAATAATGACGATTGCGCCGCTAAAGGGGTGAATTCTTGCATATCTACTGCATACGAACCCCTCTTTAGCGCTGCCCTTGCGCATGTGAAATGCTGCCAGCCATAGGCAAAGTATGGCGCACGAGATGAAAGTATAATGCATTGTAAACTGCCGAATGAACGGTACAAGTCGAGCTCGCGACTGTTCTCACCAACAACCCTAAGATTATGCACTTTATAACTACTCAACGCACTGCACATATACTACTGAAGACTTTTTCCAGAGAAAAAAAAATCATTCGAGGAATCGCCACCAGGCACGAGGCACGAAGACGCTCAGACAGTCCTCAATCAATGACAACCCCAAGAAAACGATTGCCTGTGTTGGCAAAACTTCTCTCGCCACCCATATCAATGGCGTAACATGACTCTGCGTATAAATGCTACTATCTCGCAGTGCGGATTTCCAGCCCTTTTGCGAGAAGGTAAGCTGATACGGCAGTTTCTGCCATTGAAGTACCCTACCTCTCCCTCCCCCCTCTCCGAGCTAGCGTCATCTCACGAATTTATGCTGGAATGCAGGTATTATACGCATTTATTCGAAAGTGGATTCTGTGCGCCACACATGTATGAAGGATGATAAAAGCGATGTTGAAATGCGCTGGTATCGCTGCTCCACCACCATGAGCGAAGTTTAATCAGAAGCTGTTGGCCTAATCTCGGACATTGTAGAGGAAAGCTGTCGTCAGAAGTGGCTATCTGCTGAAATGGGCGACTGCTAATATTAGGAGCTTCAGCAGCGTGCAGAAGAGCATAGTAAGGTTCGCTATCGCACAAACCCTTGAAATCAATAATCACAATGGCAGCTTATCCATTTCAGCAATATTCGATGCTGGCGAAAGGCTAAAAGATAAAGAGCGTTGCCTAGCAACAAACGGCTGCATCGAAAGTCACACATCGCACCGCGTGTATAATGTAGTTTTCAGTGCATACTAAAAGCTTGTAAGGCCGAGAATTTCATAGCCTTTCCAAGGCAATCAATGGAATTAATGATAAATGCAGCTAACGTTAAGATGTAAATTACAGAAATTTGAGAGCTGTGACCTGACGGCAGGACTTTAGTGTGCCAGGAACGGAGTCCTGACGTCATCGGTTGTTGTAATGGTCCTGAAGTGAACGTCACGTTTTGGACCAAGCTTCGCAAGACTGCAGTACATGGAATCATGGCGCACGGCGATGGTTTATCTCTCGAGTAAAAAGCGAACAATCCAAATCTTTCACCGAGGAGATAAATGAAAAAGTATCGAAAGCCAGGCATCTGGCAGGAAATCGGCATTACGGACAGAGCAGCTGGAAGGCACACAATTGCGTCTTCCAGTCAACCAGCTTTCCCGCGCTTTCGACGGAGCAAAATATGATCGCGTGAAGCAGTTGATGAGATCAGTGCAGGCCAGGCAGAATACCCGTAACACGCAAGAAAATGGCAAGCTATTTATGTGAGCCGCAGAAGGTCTTCCTATCAACCCTCTCTGGGCTTTTTCAATGTTCCATTCAGATTCAGCCGGCTGGCTTCTGACATGAGTGAGGACAGGAGCCTACTTAGCGTTTGTTTTTCTCCAATCTTGCTTTTGTAGATCTGCTCAAAGAAGCATTAATTCTGCATCAGAAAGCCTCTTTACAGCCCCTTGAAGTTTATCCTCCGGGCTTGAAGTGACGTCAACAGAGAAACGACTTCCACAAATGCTGAAAGAATGACCAGCTCATCTCTAAAACAAATTTTGGTCAAAAAGAGGTACCTAGCGTTTCTGATCTTAAAAAAAGTAGGTATGCTGTCGTTGCAATCCGGTATCATGGCTGACAGCCACTTAATCTTATCGGGAATGAATCCAGTAAAAATTTGTGTCCAGACGGCTGAAACAAGTCAGCCAATCAAAGTTCGTATGCATTTTAAAACGCCGCGGATCACGATAGAAACCGATTGATACAAGATTTCTTTTTAAAGAAGTCGCTTTTTGCTACCGCAGGCAATGTGGAGAGGTTACAGTCGCCAGTAATAATCCATGTACTGTATGTAGCTACTAATCAGTCACACAGTTTGATGATTTCCAAGCCGCCGAATAGAAACCCTTGTACATATCCAAGCGAAAATTAAAGGGTATTCTTCTTGGGTGTTTAGCCGGCATATTGGATATTGCTGTTGGGTCGAATAGGTTCATTTTCAAAACGTATTATGACTACCTCAAAAGCAGCAATGAAGGCCGCAGACAATCCGCTCTAAACTAGACCCTTTTGTGGCGGCTTTTTGGAATGAATTACACAATGTTGTTGGAATTCAATTGCAAATTGAGGCGCATTGCGTGCAAACTTTTGTGCGCATATTATATGCACACTGACGATACAAAATCCAACTCCGAACGGCAACTACTTTGAAGTTTTCTTTTGTTGCAGAGCAGTTTGTGTCTTTCGACTTTACTTTATTTCAAGAAACTAACCTAATGACAATTGATTACGTAAATGTGGCGGGCTACGAGAGCG
Organism: Amblyomma americanum; assembly: GCF_052857255.1. Taxonomy (NCBI): domain Eukaryota; kingdom Metazoa; phylum Arthropoda; class Arachnida; order Ixodida; family Ixodidae; genus Amblyomma; species Amblyomma americanum. The sequence goes on from NC_135503.1 coordinate 89,758,764, forward strand.
TGTGGTTAAAAACAACTGGGCACATGTTTTCCTGATGTCTGGATCTTTCCTTTCACTGCCATTTTAGAGATGCGGGTTAGGAATACTCGCTATTTTACCAACAAATTTTTGCCAAAGTTAACAAGCATATACTGTGTAGTTGCATCGAATGCAGCTCCATGATTTGTATAGAAGAGTCACATATTAATCCACGTTGTATAAGCGTCACAGAAAACTATAACTGCACGGTGTTGGCGATGATTTCATCAAAAAATACTACTTCTTGCGGTAGTATTAAAATACCTGCTCGACTATGAAACTGTTAGCAATGATAGATTGTCAAGTTTTACGCGTCGATATAAAAAATAAATAATTAACTATGAAATGAACTAGCTTCATCCCAATAGTTTGTGTTGATTTCAAAAAGTTGACCATAAGCCAAAAAGTGATCTTCGTTATTTACTCTTTGAACCGCAAGCACTTTTTCATTCTTGTGCTCCATGTGTATCTGAGTCCATAAATATCAGGATTCGTTTGCAGTTCGCGCGCCCCCTAGAATGTGAAAAAAGCGATGCATTTTTCTATCACCAGCTAGTGTAGCGCCTGCTACTGTACTAATTCAGTCGAAGCTCTGGTTCGTGTAAGTTGCCGAAACTATTAAAATAGACTCAGTGGCAAGACAGCCAAACGCTTCCAGGGGAAGGTGGCCGACACCTTCCACATGGCTTGGGCATGCAGTCCAATTACTTCTCTCTCCCCCCCCCTCCTCCCCATCACCCCTTCCCCTACCCGAGAGGACTGGGAGGCGGCTCTGCTCGCCTGCCAAGAAGTATCGGCCCAACAGGCCCTGGTTCGGCGGACCTGCGAAGCGGTCAGGACCAGTGGGGTCCCGGAATGAGGGATTCCGCCTTCTATTGTAAGGGGCGGGACCCACTAGGGCCCTCTCCCCGAGCACCTCTCTGTATATATAGAATAATAAATGCTTTTCACCGCCACCAGCAGGCGGCAGCTCTTTGGATTCTTTCTTCTGTAGACGCGAGGGAGCTGTCGCGTGCTAGAGACCAATGTGAGAACTGCATGAATTGTTACACGTACCTGCAGAAAAGGCGTCGTGAAGTCGACGTAGTCCAGACGCTCTCTCGTGATCGTAATGTCTCCGATTGCCAGGTCCGCCTCCTAAGGAAGAAAATGTTGAGCTTATTAACGTCGCTATTTAACCTAGTGTGAAGGATACTCAGCGTGCTGTATATCTGTCTCTATAACACCTACACTAAGATGTATTCTTTGCATGGTCGCGGACCATATTGACCGCGCCATAGTAGAATTACTACATATAATCAACGGTAGTACCTAGTAACACCTTTCAGCTATGGTGAATTGTACGAGAGGGATAGAATAATGTCAATATTAAAATTGTAGCGGGCGTATATTTGATAAACCATAAGAAAATAACAAAATTTGAGACGAGGGACAAGATAAGTCAGATGCAGTTATTTTTTCGTTAATACAACGGCAGCGCTGAGATTGCCACACACACACAAAAAAAGAAACCCGGAAGCTATTTAAGCTAGTTCGAGAAAGCAAAAGAAGTTATTACTCCTGGTACAGATACAAGTGTAGCGCATGAGAGTACCGCGGATTACTGATTTAGTCTTGTTTTTTTTTTCAGTGACATTTTTTTCGATGTGGCCTCGCCCAAATTGTTGTCATAACGATTCACAAATGAATCCCTACCTCAGTATGCTAGTAGTTTTGATGACGTTGGGCCAGCCTAGATTTTCTGCCATATACCGTATATGTCAACGTGCAGTTAGTGGTATTAATCGGTGCACTGAGAGGTTCTCTATCTCGCAAGCACTCTTGATAGAAAATAAGCATAGGGTCTAGTGAGAGGACTTTCTGCTTCGAAGATATCGGAGCAATTAAGCGGCCTAAAATGTGCTGTTCGTTTCCTATTCTAGCATTTTTCCACATAAACATACCATTCCTCATAATGAGTTGAACGCGCATCGGCTCTGAAATCTTTTCTTCGCAAAGTAGCATATACGAACGCTTTGCACAATAATCGTTTTCCGAGTTTATTTGTTTCACGTACATTAAACGGTACTGCGTTGAAGAGCAGTGCACTTTGGCTGACAAACATAGAATATGAAAAGTTAGTTTATTGATCTTCAATCGCTTGTGGCACAAAAGGGGATGTATGAAACACTTTAGGCGTCCCCTTATTGTGTGTGTTTTTTAGACAGTTTTCGCTTTTTTCTCAACTTTCAACAGGATTATTACTCACTGCTTCTACAGCAGAGAAGCGTCTATAAAACAATACAAGAAATAATATTTATAACGTTGCAGTGTCACATACGTGATTCCACTATTTAATTCTGCAGCCTTCCGATAATTACACACGCAAAAAACGAAAAAAAAACTTGTAAGCGGAACTGCTCTCTCGAGTCAGGTATACCGCACAACCGTAGCAAAGCTCTTTCCGATTGTTCATTACTCCCTTTCTTATCCCAATAACATGAGCACTGCTTTCAATGTCGTGTCATATCGCCACGGCCTCAAAGCAGCCATAATCGTCTCTGAGTGCTTTCTCTTGGATGGACTTACACGCTGGACTCGAAATTCTGCTTCTCCCATGAAGCACGAACGACGTGACGAAGCCAAATTTATTGTGCGAGGCCCGCAATGACAGTTCAGGGCAGTCCGGGGATAACGGCTGCTCTTGTTCATAAGTCATCAGAAAGTCACATTTCCACGAGCGATAGAAGTTTTATTGAAACGAGCCATCTCATATTTCCTCTAGTTTAGCAGCCGTGCCGTTTCTTATCTGTTCTCATTTCACGGGCCAATGTTTAACATATTGCACTTTATACAACCCTTCAAACGTTTTCCCCTGCACGTTGTCCAAAAGTCTCCACAGAGCTCCGCTTTGCGCAGCGAAATCGCGTAGGGAGAGGAAAACAAAGACGGTCACGTTTTTCGAGTATGGCATATATGCACCCGGAGAAGCCGTGTATACAACGCAGGCTGTTAGGTGCTCGCAGCACAAGGGAATCGAGCTGTCGTTCCGAGACAAAGTGCGCGGGTCTCCTGAAAGGAAGTTTTTTCTCGCCCTCTGGTTGACATTCTCTTCCCGAGCGCACAACAGTGCAGCCAAAGCCTCGCCGCCTCGGGAACAACAAAACACCCATAGTCAGCGGGGGCGCTCTTTCGAGCAGATATATTACCGGAGCGCAGTTCCCAGGGCGCGGAATATCTTCGCGCTACCCCCCCCCCCCCCCCCTGCCACCTTTCCTTGCTTTGTTTCCGGGGAGCTTTACCAGGTTGACAAGTAGTAGGAGAACAGGCCGAGTTTCACGCGTTTAAATCTGGAACGCGAAAGTTTCCAGATTCCCAGTTCCCCACGTTTGCACACGACAATTCTTGCAAAGCTACGCACCCATTGCTGAAACCGCAAGTCTTGAGAGGGTAACTATATTTTTCTTTGCTGCAAGGTTTCCCCGTCTTCGGCAATTGTCACTACGCCTTCTGTCGCGCTGCGTGCAAAAGCGCTCTAAGGACGAAAAACCCAGTGCCTCCCAGGCACTGTCGCGTTAATGTCTTTCCTTATTGCGCGACACATTTACGGGTGCGAGCCAAAGTGTCTCGTTACAAACATCGAGGATACTTCTGCAGAACAATGCCGCGAATACTATTTCCCCTCGGGAACGTAGTTGAACGAGCATTAAGCCAAGTAGCGAAGCCGTTACTTTGAATAGCGTATTTTATCGTTGGCGACGCGTGAGGGAGAGCGCGTGCGTACAATACAAAGGTGTTCGCCTCGCCGCTGTGGTTTTGGGGACGCGGCATTCAGCTGAATGGCTGCCCCTAAAACCTAGGAACATACAACCGCGGTTTTCGGGGACCTAACTTCGGGAAGCCTGCGGGGCTGTGACGTATAAACGTTTCTGGAAATAGTTTCTCGGTGGTAACTACATTTACAGCCACTCTGCCACAATGCCGAGTTCAGTAAAGTGATTAGTCACGCGAAACTTCGGTAATGCGCCAGAACCCGAACGACCGGACTGCTCTTCTCTCCTAGACCAACAAAACAATTAGCCTTCGTGTATGAAATATGGCATGAACACCTAGGAATCACTGCTTGCGGAATGTCTCGCTACGAGGAACAACGTGCTAACTATCTCGGTAGTGCAAGCAAAAAGATGAGTTCTTGAAGGTACTTGGAGTTATAATGTAATTTGTGCTGAATGTATGGCATTTTTCGAGCCGTAGAGAGACAGCAATTTCCTTAAAAGCTGACGCCAGTTTAACCTTGCACGCGTTAGGAAAGTGACCTATGCTGTAGCATAGCTCTAGGAATGGAGCGAACCTGGAGGATTCGCTGGCTGTTAATTAAGTGTAGTTAGTGTTTAAAAACAGATCTGCGCTAATTATTTACAGTCGGCATGGCTGTAGGACTCTGACAGAACGCAAAAGATATGCGATTATTTCGACCATGGAGAAGGGGAAGTTTGAAACAGTCCATGGCCTTCGTCCAACACAGAGCTTCTCCAAGTGTGTGCCATCGCAGTAGGAATACCCTGTATTAATTGCCCCCATCCCGCCGTACACAGTGCATGCTGGGTGTATACAGGTCGTAGGCGGAGAATATGGAATATATGCTACATACAGACGGAAGGACGCAAACTTCTATGCTTTACGCTAAAAAAAAGAAGAATAAAACGACCCCCCCCCCCATGGCAGGGGCCGTGAGCACGATTTGTTGGGTCCTCTACGCCATTGCTGGTTAAGCTGCGCGCAATCAATTCAGTCATCCGTCGCCTGCTTGTAGTAAAAACACATTTAACAGGAGGTGTATGAGGGAGGATTTTAAACAGCCATGGGCGTTGTTATGCTGCTGCTAATGATTGTCGCCGGTCGTAAGCACCGTATATATAAGGTTATTTCGGTACGTGTAGGTATGGGCGCTTATATATAGAGTTCCCACAAAAAGTTACTTAGGACAACCTCGCAGATTCGTCTACTGTCAATTGACTGTGTTCGAATTTACGACCCAAAGGGAAAGAGATATTGATGCCACAGGCTATCACAGCGATTAATAACCGCACCCGCAGGCTGCATCAATAACTGCTGCCCCAAATCTTTGCCACACCACGCAGACGTAGAAGAAGCAGAAACGGATTGCTTGGTGCCTATTTTCGCCTCCGCCAGCTCCTTTCCTCGGCCTGTCTAGCGTCAGAGAATCTTCATTGCCTATTATTCATGTAATTGATATATATATATATATATATATATATATATATATATATATATATATATATATATATATATATATATATATATATATATATATATATATATATATATATATATATATATATATATATATATATATATATATATATTTATTTATTTATGAAGGGAGCCAACAGTCACCGAAACCAAGGTGCATAGGGGAACGTTAAATTTTTTTTTTTAATGTGTTACTCTTATCAGGGGGATAATAATACTTCGGTTAATAAATCGCTTAAAGAAAATTACTTATAAAGCAGCAGAAAAAACAACCATGCCGCCGGTGTCGAGGGTGGCGCTGGTGAACACTCTCAAGGTTCGCGTACACCCAGTAAACATAAATACCCAAGAGAGCAGCAGTTTGGACAGCCGTCGCCGTAGCTCAGTTGGTAAGAGCACCGGACGCGATATTCGGAGGTCGTGGGTTCGGATCCCACCGGCGGCATGGTTGTTTTTTCTGCTGCTTTATAAGTAATTTTCTTTAAGCGATTTATTAACCTAAGTATTATTATCCCACTGATAAGAGTAACACATTAAACAAAAAAAAATTAACGTTCCCCTATGCACCTTGGTTTCGGTGACTGTTGGCTCCCTTCATAAATTTGTCAAACGGGCCCCTCATTTCCTTTAACTTGTCTGCTAATAGCCTAACGAGGGTCTCGGTTCTGGCAGTCTTGATGCCATAGGTAGCATAAGAGGGCTCTCGCACAGTTTCCGCCCTCGCCGTTAGATGACGTTCTACGTCCCGCTCGCGGTATTACAGGACGTGCTACGTCCGCCGCTATGGTCGAGGGTGGCGCTGGTGAACACTCTCAAGGTTCGCGTACACCCAGTAAACATAAATACCCACGAGAGCAGCAGTTTGGACAGCCGTCGCCGTAGCTCAGTTGGTAAGAGCACCGGACGCGATATTCGGAGGTCGTGGGTTCGGATCCCACCGGCGGCATGGTTGTTTTTTCTGCTGCTTTATAAGTAATTTTCTTTAAGCGATTTATTAACCTAAGTATTATTATCCCACTGATAAGAGTAACACATTAAACAAAAAAAAATTAACGTTCCCCTATGCACCTTGGTTTCGGTGACTGTTGGCTCCCTTCATAAATTTGTCAAACGGGCCCCTCATTTCCTTTAACTTGTCTGCTAATAGCTTAACGAGGGTCTCGGTTCTGGCAGTCTTGATGCCATAGGTAGCATAAGAGGGCTCTCGCACAGTTTCCGCCCTCGCCGTTAGATGACGTTCTACGTCCCGCTCGCGGTATTACAGGACGTGCTACGTCCGCCGCTATGGTCTAGGGTGGCGCTGGTGAACACTCTCAAGGTTCGCGTACACCCAGTAAACATAAATACCCACGAGAGCAGCAGTTTGGACAGCCGTCGCCGTAGCTCAGTTGGTAAGAGCACCGGACGCGATATTCGGAGGTCGTGGGTTCGGATCCCACCGGCGGCATGGTTGTTTTTTCTGCTGCTTTATAAGTAATTTTCTTTAAGCGATTTATTAACCTAAGTATTATTATCCCACTGATAAGAGTAACACATTAAAAAAAAAATTTAACGTTCCCCTATGCACCTTGGTTTCGGTGACTGTTGGCTCCCTTCATAAATTTGTCAAACGGGCCCCTCATTTCCTTTAACTTGTCTGCTAATATATATATATATATATATATATATATATATATGTGCAAAGTGAAACGGTCACAACTGGTTCGATTATCTAGGTTTACTCACCAACGGTTTGAGACGGTGGACCGTCCTTCATCAGGGTTAAGGACGGTCCACCGTCTGAAACCGTTGTTGGTGAATAAACCTAGATAATCGAACCAGTTGTGACATTTTCACTGTACACACACACATATATATATATATATATATATATATATATATATATATATATATATATATATATATATATATATATATATATATATATATATATATATATATATATATATATATATATATATATATATATATATATATGTGTGTGTGAAGGGAGCCAACAGTCACCGAAACCAAGGGGCATAGGGGAACGTTATTATTATTATTATTATTATTATTATTATTATTATTGGCACAATATTACTTGGATTAATAAATCGCTTAAAGAAAATTACTTACAAAGCAGCAGAAAAAACAACCATGCCGCCGGTGGGATCCGAACACACGACCTCCGAATATCGCGTCCGGTGCTCTTACCAACTGAGCTACGGCGACGGCTGTCCAACCTGCTGCTCTCGTGGGTATTTATGTTTATTTGGTGTACGCGAACCTTGAGAGTGTTCACCAGCACCACCCTATATATATATATATAATATATATATATATATATATATATATATATATATATATATATATATATATATATATATACATACATACATGTACACAAACACTTATGAAGGAAGCCAACAGTCACCAAAACCAAAGTGCATAGAGGTATGCTTATAAATTATTAATATTTTTTTTAAATTTTGGTGCTGAACGATGGGAGAATAATACTTGAATTAATTTGTTGCTTAAAGAAGGAAATAATTTTCTTTAAGCAACTGATTATTTCAAGTATTACTCTCCCATCGTTCAGCACCACAAATAATAATAATAATAATAATAATAATAATAATAATAATAATAATAATAATAATAATAATAATAATAATAATAATAATAATAATAATAATAATAATAATAATAATAATAATAATAATAATAATAATAATAATATTAATAATAATAATAATAAGAATAATAATAATTATAACACTTTAATTTTGTCAGGCAGTACCGAACATCAATTCCGGGCATGCCAATGCCATCATTGGCTTGTTGAGGAAAACCGGGAAGCAGGCGGCAGATCTTTTTTACCTATAGAGAATCCTGATATTCAATTGGAAATTTAAAGGTAAGAAAGAAAAAAACTGAATCAAGGAGACACAGTAAAACTCATTTGAGAGCAGGAATGAAGGCAACCGTTTCGGTTGTGATTGCGCACTTATACAGAAAAACGATGGAAATGAAATTATTGTACCCTACGCACACAAAAAAGTGTGTTCGAAGAAAAACATGTGGAGCATTTCCCCGCTTTTTATTTTTTTCGCTCTCTCATACACATCAGAATCCCGAGACTGTGTAGTTGAAGAGGGCTTTCTTGACTGTCCTCTTATTATTGAAGACCCCTATCTCATTAGGAGTCCCCTAAATACTGCTGGGACATAAAAGCTGCGCTGACTTTCGCTCTATTTGGTTCTCGTAATGGGTACTTCAAAGATGGATGCAGTACTGAGGTTATTAGTAGAGGAGCGTTCAACCCTGAATTCTTCAGTCCACATATGCCTGACGATGGCATGCTGAATAAATGCATTATAAAATTTAGAGAAGCTAAAGCTAAGAAACAAATCTTCCTTAGACATAGAAGTGTCGTACGCTACACTTTTTAACGCACTCCCCGCCGATTAGTTTCCACTGCGCTGGTACGCGGCTGTTTCGAAAGCAGCCGCCGCTTAGGTTCCACTACGCTGGTAGGCGGCTGTTTAAAAAGCAGCCGCCGAAGAGGTTCGAGACACCCAGGTTGTTCTTCCAGAACAAGGTGGAGAAGAAATAGCTCCGGCAAGACTCATATTTAAACCGTTAAATCTTTGCAAGTGGTGGTTATTGCGTAGGCAACTGATTTGTTCGATATATTCGTTTTTTACTCTGGTATTTCATTCTTTAACAAATTATTAACCCGCGTTTTCAAGAATTTCGCACAATTAAAGAAATAGCAAATACCATATCGCAGCACTGAGTAGCCTAACGAGTGATGTATCATCATTCTATCTGAAACAGACATGTACAATTTGACATTATACAAAAGGCATGACACAGTTCTCTGTTTACATACACAGAGAAGTTGGAGCGCCAACTTAAGTCACAGTCAAGGTAAATACCCATGTAGTTTACCATTTCGTCATAGGGAACCGGCGAACATTGACAGGAACTACAGTTAGAGGAATGCAACCTTACAGGAGCATCTATGTTGAGAATCTTCAGTGGGCTTCTATAACACACTAGCTAGGTCTTTGCGTTATTTATACTGATTAGATTAGAATCGTACCAGTATAATGCAGCAGTGGCGTCTTTTTGGAGCATCTCAACACAGGCATAATAGTCTATATAGCTTGAAATAAGAAGGGTGTCATCTGCATATTGACACAGGTTACATGAAGTTATAGCAGCAGCAGCGGCCTTACGCAGCAGGAGCAGCACCAGCGGTCGAAGGTGATGACGCCGAAGTGCGGTGGAATTGAGCTCGCTCCTCGTGCCGGCGTCACGCGCCGTTCGGCTCCCCGCCATCAGACGTTCTAGCACTTCAGCCAGTAAATCAATCATTTCCTTCATCGTGGCGGCCTCATACTGATTGGCGCGACAAAGTTATAGTTTGTTTCAAGTCATTCACAAAGAAATTAAATAATAAGGGTCACACGATACACCCCTGCGGAACACCACACTATTGTTCTACGGGGGAGCTCTGTATTTTCCCGATACAAACAAGCTGGGAGCGACGACACAAGTATCTCTTCAAAAACTCATGAAACTTGGCACGGAAACCATAAAGATGCAATTCATGAAGCAATATCGCGGCGGCTGCGTTTTTATGGAGGAAAAAACACTAAGGTGCCCGTGTCCTGTGCGATGTTAGTGCACGTTAAAAATCCCCAGGTGGTCGAAATTATTCTGGAGCCCTCCACTACGGCACCTCTCTCTCTTCCTTTCTTCTTTCACTTCCTCCTTTATCCCTTCCTTAACGGCGCGGTTCAGGTGTCCAAAGATATATGAGACAGATACTGCGCCATTTTCCTCCCCCCCCTCAAAAAAAAAAAAATTATTTATGGTCTATTGAATCAAATGCTTTGAACACATCTAAGAACAGACCACAGGCAACCTGATTAAGTTCAAAAGTAGAGTACAATAGATCCGAGACGTCTTGCAGCAGGCTCAGTGTGCCTTTTCCTGCCACAAACTCGTACTGACTGTTTGAAATCATATCATGTATATCCAGGAAGCTATGCATAACTGTGAACAGATGTTTGTTTTCCTAAAATTTGCGCCAAACAAGGCAGCAAAGATATCGGATGGTAGTTCTTCATTTCTGACGAATCAGTCTTTTTTGGCACATGAATAAGTCTTGCACGTTTCATACAATCAGGAATTTTGCACGTCGCAATGATATTGTTTATCATACACAGTAGGACATCTTTCAGGACCTCTAAATTTCAACAATATCCTCCATATGAATGCCAGTGATGCCAGCGGACGTTCTTGAATGATTGCAAAATTTCCCGCACAACAGCTTCGCTCATTTCAGGCAGGAAGCAGACTCTGAGATAGCGACAATACGCATTCGCGCCGATGAAGAAACACTCGAGGATTGAAGGCTGTGCAAAGATAAAAAATGCAGGGTAAATGGATCAGCAAGATCGCTGCCTACAGGGCCAAAATTTCGCTCAACAACCCCTTGCGTGTCATAGGACTTGTAAATTCGTAATTCATTTACCAGCTGCAATGTTTTACCCGAGTCATTCCTGGAATCATAAAACTGCTTCTGGTACTGGTTTCTTCTTGCTAATCGAGAAAGTGCCGTGTCTCTATTTCTTGCAGCTCTGAAAGAATTTCTTAATGACATATTTTTCGGATACCACCTACATCGCTGCCTAAAACTATTTTTTTTATGTATTGCGGCGAGCACATCTAGTTGTAACCAACTGAGGTCATAATTACGTTTTTTTCCTTCACCTTTTTTTTTTGAAGTTTGAACAAAGGTAGCGAAACAAACAAAAATTATCATACATCGCTACACCATATAGGGGTCCACCAAATATGTGTCCCACACGTAGATAATTCTAATAGCTGCCGCAGAATCACTTGCTTGCCGGATCATGTTTGTGCTGGGAGGAGAGTATGACATGTAGTGTTGTATCGGCAAATGGACAAGCCGAATATAAATTATATGGGTGGCATTTTTTGTGGAATAATTAATCGAACCTGCTACAAATAGAAGGACACATTTCAATTCGTGCAGAATGGTACCTTTATTTCCTTCCAGACAGCAGAGACACGCAGAAAAAATATTCCTGCAGCCAGCAACATAACAGTTTGCCATCATAAAAGCCATTAAGAAGGATATTCAGCGTAATCTGAGACACACGCAGCTGTACCATTAGCAAGGAATGCCACGTTTCTTTAAGTACTAAGATGTGCAACAAAAACAATGCCGAAGCCTTTAGCTCGAAGGTAGAGAGGGCAGGTAAGCAGAAAGCCGAATAAGCCCAGGAGCCTCATGGAATGAAACGAAATAGCGCCCAGTAAAAACCATCCAGGCTTATGTAAAAGGCTAAAAGGCACCTGCGTTCCACTTAAAGCAAAACAGAGCTTAGCGGTGGGAGCACATCAAGCACGCTCACTTCCTACCGCATTCTCAGCTTGCCAAGAGAATCCTGGAGTCGGCGCGCGAGGCTGGCAAGTAATCCGCTTGAGCGAAGTCATAAGGAATTCAATAGGTGAGGCAACTCTCGCAGGAGCGAATGAACGGAAACAACGATTTCCTTTTGGGTGCCCTTCTAGCGGCGCGCTTGAAGCACTAAGCCGACTAGAATGTCTTCTCTTTTAGACGCAAACTGCCAATCGAGAAGCACCAAGAGCGCCGATTCAGACTCTCATTGGGGCCATCTCCTTTGGAGGTTTAAGCGTAAACTTCCGGCCTAGGAGCACTTAGCTCAAATCAGCCAATGATTCAGCGTATTTCCTTCTGAGAAAGACTATGGTTGGAATGAGGCAGCGCTGCTAAAAGCCTGCGACTGAGTTGTTTTTGTCCACTCTTAGAAACAAAAGCCGTCCTCCGATGGAGCGGAACGTTAGTTCCGCCCTTTATTGTTTATTTCTGTCCGAGAGCTCCCAAGTCTGGGTTTGTTTTAACAACGTAGTTTTCAGACAGAAAACAAACAATTTAGCACTGCAAAGGGTCCCCCCGCTGGAAGCAACAAGATCCAATGGAGTACTTCGATGAAGACATCGGGTCCGTTTGCTTTTCCTGTGATCTAACTCCTCGTTCAGTAGGACCGCAATGCTTTTTTAACCGCGCATTTATTCCTTTTTGCGCCATACATTCTGCAGTCAGACTTACAGTTCTCTCTCTGTCCGTTCTCTCATCTGTTTGTGCATGAAATCAGGCTAGAGTCAGCGGCCAAGTTTCCAGCGTAGCAAAATCGCTCCACCTCCCTAGCCAGAATAAAATGATTGCTTCTGATTAGAGGTGGATATATATATATATATATATATATATATATATATATATATATATATATATATATATATATATATATATATATATATATATATATATATATATATATATATATATATATATATATATATAAACGTCCAATCTGCCTTCGTAGAAGCTACTGGCTACAATCGCTGCACAATTGCAGCAATCCGATAAGCAAACACTTTGCAGACGTATGCCTCAAGCGCAATGCGACTTCGAATAGATGTTCTCCGACTGATTTCCCCAAAAGGACCAGACCAATGCAGCCGTTACATGTGTAAATAAAAATAAAAGTATAAAACGAAAGACAGAAAGAAAAGTAATGGGCGGGAAACGGGAAAACACTTGAATTTGGGGTAACTAGAGTTAGTGCAGAAAATAGAACCGCCATTTCGCGGTGCATATACTCCGTTGCATACGTAGCAGGCAACGCTGCAGTGGCAGCGGAAATAGTGCTTCCGCGAAACCATATTACTCTGCCACGTATTATTCTTTCTATAACTTCAGTGAGTGTTTGGACTAAAGCGAATAGCTGTATACAACGAAGAGGTAGCATTGAAAATCACTGTCGATGCTTTGAGGCGCACAGTGTTCGGGCCCTCTGGCTCCAATTTTCATTGCATGTGTGAACTACTTTTTAGGTGTGCATTGAGTAAGAGCGATTTGCTGTACCAGCCGCGTATCATACCGCCGCTTGCATATTCTTACTTTTAGAAATCTCGATGAGTTGCACGACAAACATGTGTAAAGAGGTAAAATGAAGTGCAGGAGGTGCCAATTACGACACTGAAGGTTTGTCGCAACGAATAATGCCTGTGTTCGCTTTTATTGTACGACGAACTACAGTTTTCGTGGCAGACTTAGCCTGTGCGAACAGGCTCGCTAGCTTTCACAACCTTGGCTGGTGCTATGTATGAAACGGAGTGTAGTGATGGAACGTCAGCGGGGCATCATTACAAAGATTCTCTTTATGCATTCATGTTTTCGAAGCAATACTGATAAGTTTACAAATGCATGAATAGTTTTTTTTTCTAATCTGGCTCCAAGCAGAAATAGGCAGCTACGGTGAGAGTCATCCTGCAATTTGCAGATAGATGGGTACACGGCCAGTGGTCGCACATTCCCACGGCCATATACGATCATGATCCACAACAAGGTCTGCTTAATAAAAAAAAAATATTGCACCCGTAATATTGCGGAACATGAGAGCTAGCTGGTCTATGATGCGATTTTACAATCGCTGCATTTGCTTTCGATGTTGCTACCACGCGTGAGTGTGCGACAATTGTGGTTTGTTCTTTGCCGGGTTACAGCGATCGTTTATGATGTGAGAAATGTGTTGTGACGGTCATGAACATCTTGTCGCTCACAAGATGCGGTCAGCGCCCCAACCGCATTCGCCCTGTGTTTAACGTGCCGCATGTTGCTCTTGCAACATGCGCGCAGGGTTACGAGCACGACGTTAACCACCTCGGCCACGTCCATACCTATCCCGCGGCGCGACTGATGCGCTACTTGGACGCCGGCAGCTGTGTCATAACTGCTGCAGCTGCTGCTGCGGAGGCGCGCTGTGAGCAGCAATTGCGGTCATTTCAGGACTGGATCTTGAAAAGCTTTTAAGGCGTTCCGCATCATCTTGTTGCGACCGTGCGTCGAACCTGATGAAGAAGAAATTCGCGAGAGCCGCGGGGCACAATGCAAATAATTGTAATTCAGGCTGACAGGCGCCTTTGTCGCAGCCACCATCGTCTTTTGGAGTTCTAAAGCTAGTCTATGTCTTTAAGAAACTACACCCGAAAAGAACCAACGTACAATGCATTTAGTATGGTGCGTGACAAGGACTACAAAACGAATCAGCTACAGGGCGAGAGAGCATGGCGCGGATAGAAAAGATACAGCCGCTATAAAAAGAACCAGCTAAAGAGTGAGGATATTAATTTACACTTCACACGGCGCTCCTGCTGTACATATTGATAAACAACTTTGTTCAGCGCCTAAGCGGAGCTTTCTAGTAGCTGGAAAGTATTGCATTTGAATGTTGTTCAAATTCTGGAGACACAATGCAATGCTCCGCCTCAAAGATATGATGCGCTAGCGTCATTAGGTCTGTTCAGCAGCCTGTGGTTCTCTTTGCATATGACTTCGCAGCCAAGGAAACGGTTCGTTTTTCGTTCTGCTCTTTTCTTGGACCTATTTAAATTTTATTTATTTACACCTTTCTTTTCGTTTTATACTTACCACCAGACATGCAAGGCCCTTCTTTAACCATGTCGACCGATCGTTACCCAGTGGTCGAGCAATAGCGCGCCCAGCCCATGACCCAAGCGGCAGGTGTTCGTGTCCCGGCTCGACCATTAATCTCTTGAGTGCAGTCGCTATTCTATCTTCAGAGGCGCTACGTAATGGCTGTGGAATGACGTCACGACACTCTAGTTCCATAAAGAATTGTGTGTTGACGTCATCATGGTTGTATTGATTGTAAAACATTTTATTCGCCGGGAAGAGCTTGGCAAGAAGTCGCGTTAAGTGGTCGAGAGTACATAGCCCTCGACGACTTTGTCAGCCCACTCCACCGTCAAAACTTGCGTTCTGGGGTCAGAGCTAGCCAGCACGGTCTCCCACCGCTCGAGAGAAGGAGCTGTAACTAGATCACCCGGAGGTGGCTCTATTTTGCAGTCCCACAGGATGTGATCGTAGGTAGCACGTTGGCCACAGTGTTTGCAGTTTGGGTTGTAAAGATCTGGATAAATGTGCGCGAGGAGTGATGGGGTGCGTATCGATCTCGTCTGTAGACGACGCCACGTAACCTCTTGTTCTTTAGTAAGTCTTTTGTCTGGAGGGGGGAAAATCCTCCTCTCTAGTTTAAAATTGTTGGTGAGATCATGATATGTGATCATTGAGTCCTTCGTGAAATTCAGGGAGCCAGACTCATCCACTGCCCGGTCGACGAAACCTCGGGCTTTATTGTGGGCTGCCTCGTTCCCCGGATTCCCCGAATGGGCTGGGACCCATATCAATTCGGAATAATTTGGTGAGAATTTGGTTGCTTTAAGGATTCTAAGGGAGGTGTTTGTAATTCGCCCTTTAGCGAAATTATTGATACCCATTTTGGAATCGCTGAGGATGATGCTCCCTTGGGTATGTGCTAGGGCGAGGGCTATAGCCGCCTCTTCTGCCGTTTCAGAGGATTTCGTTTTGATTGTCGCCGAGACGATGCGGTCACCATTCTCGTTCACAACCCCAACTGCAATGGCATTGGTATTTTTGTATTCTGCCGCATCTACATAAAGCGTTGCAGCGCACTGTCTGTATTTCTTATGTAAGGCTTTGGCTCGTGCTTGTCTTCTACCCTCATGGTGTAAGGGGTGCATGTTTTTGGGGAGTGGTTTGATTAGTAGGGCCGTCCTATAGGCGCGGGGTAAGTCTACTTTAGCATCGTTATTCGTAGGTTGAAAGTTAATTCCGAACCTGGTAAGAATACTCCTGCCAGTTCTGGAATTGGCTAATCGCGCTGTTTGAGCCATTAAATGGGCTTCTTTCAGTTCATTGTAGGTGTTATGTATTCCTAACCTCATAAGCCTTTCGGTTGAGGCATTTAGTGGGAGTCCTAACGCTGCCTTATAAGCCTGCCGTATCATGCTATCCAATTTGTCCTTTTCTGCTTTCGAAAATTTCAGATAAGGGGTGGCATAGAGTATCCTGCTCAGCGCAAAGGCCTGCACTAGGCGGCATAAATCTCTTTCCCTCACCCCTTGTCTGCGGTTCGCTATGCGGCGGAGTAGTCGTGCCGTCGCTTCTACCGTGCGTTTTAGCTTAGTGAGTGTGTCAGTATTTTTCCATTTGTTTGTAAATACAACCCCAGTATTCTCATGGTCTGTACCTCTTTGACAGATCGTCCATTAACATAGACGTTTATTTGCGGGGGGATGTCGTGGTACGCCTACCTCTTTGTTTACGACGGATCACGAAGAGTTCAGATTTTTGCTCAGAACAAGTGAGGCCGGAATCCCATGCGCATGCCTCGATGATGTCCACTGCTGCTTGGAGTGTGTCTTCTATGTAGCCTTCGCATCCTTTGGTTACCCAAAGTGTGATGTCATCTGCATAGAACGTGTGATGTAGGTCTGGTATTTGTGCCAGTTTGGGGGGAATTTTGATGAGGGAGAGGTTAAAAAGGAAAGGGGACAGGACGGAGCCCTGTGGCGTTCCTTTACTTCCTAGTTTGATTGGGGCAGACTCTATTGTTCCGACCGTTATCACTGCTGTTCTGTTAGTGAGGAAGGATCGGATGTAGTTGTACGTCCTTTCTCCGGGGTTGATTTCTGACAAGTTTGTCAAGATGGCTTTGTGGGTGACGTTGTCGAAAGCTTTAACAAGGTCTAAACCCAATATTGCTTTCGTTCCTGTTCCCTCGTCAGCTTCAATTATGTCCTTGTTAAGCTGCAAGAGAATGTCCTGGGTAGATAGTTGGGCCCTGAATCCTAACATTGTTTCAGGTAGGAGGTTCATGTCCTCCGCATAGTTTTGGAGCCTATTGAGGATGACATGCTCCATGAGTTTGCCTAGGCATGATGTTAATGAAATTGGGCGTAGATTCTCAGTGCTGAGTTTCTTACCCGCTTTAGGAATAAAAGTGATTTTCGCGTGTTTCCACTCTGGTGGTATGTTGCCTGCATGCCAGTATTTGTTCATAAGGTCTGTAACCGCCGCGATCGACGTTGCGTCTAAGTTCCTGAGAGTCTTATTTGTTACTTTGTCTGGTCCTGCCGCAGATGTTGTCCGCAGTTTTCCAATTGCGTACCAGACCTCTGCGTCTGTGATGTCTGCGTCTAAATTTGGATTAGGAGTCCCCCGGTAGTCTGGTTGTGTGGTACTATCATCCGTGTTTAGATAACGTTCTGCTAGCTCTTTGATTAGGTCTTCAGTTGTACCCTCATATTGATGTATGAGTCTGTACAGTTGACTTTGTTGCACGGGACGTGTTTGTTCTGGATCGAGCAGGTGTCTTAGAAGATGTCATGTCTTCTTATTTCCGAGCTGTTCATTGACGCTTTCACATATTTGGTTCCATTGTTGTGTTTGGAGAGTAAGTGTATGTTCATCGATTCGCCTCTCGATTTCAGCGATCTTTTTGCGTAGTCGCTTGTTGTGTTTTTGCTGCTTCCAGCGTTTTTGGAGGCCTTTTTGTGCCTGCCACAGGTGTAACAGTTTTGAGTCTGCAATCTGCTCCTTCTCTCAACTGGCACCACAACGCTAGTGGAGCTGACATCCTCATTCAGGGAGATAACCCAGTCGCTAAGGTTACAGATCTCCTTTGGAGCTGTTTTGTCGCGAAGTTGCCTGAACTTGTCCCAATCCGTGGTTCGTATTTCTTTTGCTTTGTTTTTAAGTTTTGTCGTGGGGAAGGTGATGCTAAGGATGAAGTGATCACTACCAAGGTGTTGCCCGGTGTTGACCCACTTTGCGTCCTTGACGTTTTTAGAGAGGGATAAGTCTGGAGATGTGTCTACACATACACGGTTACCAATGCGTGTGTGGTCGCTCGGGTTGTTTAGCGTTGTGAGCCCTAGTGACTGTATGATTTGCCAGAGCAGGTTCCCTTTCGGAGTTGCTTTGGTATATCCCCATGCTGGGTGTTGAGCGTTGAAGTCTCCCACAATTAATAGTTGAGCCCTAGCAGCCAGCTTTACTGTGTTTATCAACAAGTGTGGGAGTCCATTGCCTTTGTTTCTGGGAGGGTTGTATACATTAAGGATGAAGAGATTTGAGCCTACTTTTTGCCTTGGTACTATTTCAAGTAGGGTGTAATCTTCTTCCGAATCATTTATAAAATGTTGAATTGCAATGATATTTCTATGCACCAGAGTGGCTGTGAAGGAGCCGGCTGCGTTACTAGTATCATAATGAGGTGGCAGATATGCTTTATAGCCTAGCAGTGTAGCCCTGCCGCTAGCTTCTTGCAATGCAATCACGTCTGGGGTTGGAACAGACGGTGCTTGTTGGATGTGGAGCTGCAAGTGGGCCCGCTTGCGGCGGAAGCCTCTGCAGTTCCATTGCCAAATTTCAAATTTTTGGCGTGGTGCCATGTTGGGTTATAGATGGTTGTGGCGTCGTGGACAGATCCAAGGTGGGGGGTAGGCGGGCCTCGATAGTTGTAAGCCTATCCATTATTTGCTGCATGCAGGTGGCTATTTGGGATATCTGTCCCTCTAGTGTTGCAAAGCGAATATCTATCTCTGCAAATTTGGTAGTAACGAGGCCTTGGAAGCTTGCTTGTTCTGTTGATATAGCGCTAGTTCTCTCTGACAGAGTATTGATGTCTGCCCTGAGTTTGGTAGGCGCTTTCGACGGCTGCGGGGTGTCGGCTTCCGAAGCCTCGGCCTTTCTTTTGGATTCCTCGCCTTCTTTTGTAGGATGCGGTCTTTTAGTTGCTATTCTGGCGTCTGTGTCCGTCGCGTTATGGGCTGAAGACTGGGACGCGTTGGAGGGAGTGTGGCAAATAGCGTCTGTTTCCATCGCATTATTGGTCGAATCCTGGGACGTTGTGGGTGGCATTCTAGCCGCAGTGGCATTCTGTACCTGATGCGCTTGTAACAGGCGTTTAATGTCAGCCAACTCTTTTTTAAGGCTGGCAATTTCTCTGTCTCGGGATTGTAGTTGGATCTGAAACTCCTTCTCTCGAGCGTCAATAGATTGGGAGGCCTCTGCTGGCCAGCTCACTTTTTTATTAGAGCGGCTATCGCTGCGTCCGCGGCTTGAGCTTCTCTTGTCGTTCCCTGCAGGGTTCCCCAGGGGCGGGAAGGAGCTGGAGTTGTTCCGGCTGTGGCTTCCTCCTTTTCCGGTAGCACCGTGTTCCTTCTTCCTGGGCCGAGACTGGTGTCAGTGTAGTGATGAGTCGTTGTCCCCTTGCTTGGGTGTCTGGTTGCCATGGGGCGTTCCTTGTTTGTTCTTGTTGATCAGCCGGAATTTGCAGTTCCGGCTGCCTGTGTTGTGGCCCCCGTTGCAGACGATGCTTACGGGTTGGCAGGTTGGCTGTTCTCCCTCAGGTGGAGGCGAGTGATTTTCTCCGCAGCGGCGGCAAAGGTTCGTTGTAGGTTTGTAGCAGACATCGGCCCGGTGTCCTACTCTCCTGCAGTTGTAGCATACCTCATGTTGCTCCCTGAAGGGGTGGACCCGAAAGACGCCGCACTGATAGATTACTTGGCTGGGTAGCTTCTTTCCAAAAAAGGTGATTTGTATTGTTCTGGATTTCCCGATCCTTCGGGCATCCACAACTTCTATTCCTTCGTTTCGGTTTCCGAAGCCTTGGCGAACCGCTTCGGGCGAGTCTCCCGCGTAGGCGTTGTAAATGACCCCTTTTACCGAGTCTTCGGGCGCCGCCACGTACG
This sequence comes from Amblyomma americanum, assembly GCF_052857255.1. NCBI lineage: Eukaryota > Metazoa > Arthropoda > Arachnida > Ixodida > Ixodidae > Amblyomma > Amblyomma americanum. Next base: position 89,778,720 of record NC_135503.1, read on the forward strand.
ACGTTACGTTGTAGGTTTGACCTTGGAGGTTCAGTTTTTCAATATTGGCGTATGCAGTCGCCCGTTGACGATCGGGCGTGCATAGCGTAAAGGTGTTGTTGGCCGTATTGACTCTGATAATGTCTTCATTCTTCACCGTATCATACGGCAGCCTGGCCACCTCGCAGGCGCAGAAGAGTAGTAGTCCGGGCGCAAAGTCCCTCAGATTCCAACCTTGTGATCGGCGGACGATTTTGTAGTCGTCGGTCGGTAAGCGCGGGAGAAGGGCTTTCTTGCTGAGTGCAAGTAGCTTCTTCCCGTTCTTTCGCGATGGAAAATTGGAATTAGACTTGCCTTGGCCGTGCCCCTGCGCAGGCTCGTCGTCGGTTGATGCGGGCCCTTTATTCTTCAGGCCTCGTTGTCGGTCGCGGTAACGAAGAATGGTTTCCCATTTTCCGGCCTCGAGCTCCGACGGTGATATTTTCTCGCCTTCCACGGCGTACTCCATCTGTGCGGGTCCCTGGGCGCTCAGTTCCCGGCGGAGAGGTGACGAGCTAGGTCGAGCTCGATGTCTAGGCCGGCAGTCAGCCGGCAATATGCCTAGGTGTCCGTAGATTGGCAAAATCCGGCTGCAGCAGGCACTGGACAATGGCCCGGATGTCGTCCAAAATATTCGAGCCCGAAGGCTGACTCTTTCTGCCGAAAAGTGGCTTCGAGGCGGGAGCCCATGCGAGACACGTCAGCACAGCACGACCGCTTCTTCTTTTCAGCACGAAACATTGGCTGTGGGGTTACTAAGTTCATGCGGTCCGCTTCGTGCACTACTTCTTCGTCATGGTTGTACTGTGTGATTGCTATTGGGCGGTTGAATTACCCGCGCGATGTCATGTGGTTGAGACGTCACGACCCTCTCGAACACTCGAGATTTTCTCCATATAAGTCCGGTGGCATCTACAACAACCGCTTTTCAACTGAACGGGATCCATAACGCTATCGGATTAACAGATTGGCTAAAAATTTTAAACCTCTTCTCCACAATTTTGTGCGCTAAATGCGAACGCATACGGCATGGGAGAGTGTCTAAACAGGGGTCCCTTTCTGCGGCCTATTAATCTCGCACTTATGTTTGGCGTTCCAGTGCGCAACGCTAGTTTCGTTTATTGCATCTATGGAGACCTCAAGCAACAAAACAGTGTTTGCATGATCGAGAAGGCTGGGTACTAAAAGCCACTACTTCGCAGAGGACAGCGAAACTTGTTGTCAGCGCTCAAAAATAACCATGGTTTGTTAATGTACGTGCCGCAAACATTGAAAGATTTTTTTGTAACACGTCATCTTAACATGCCTTAACATGTTTTGACCTTAACGTACCTTGCCATATTTTCAACTAGACATGGTTGCTTAGGGGCATATGCTTTCACTTAATCTCGCTTTCAAAGACCTTCAGATGATACCTCTGGACGTCACTAGCATAAAACCTCTTCATGTGATGAGATTCTTAAAACTTTATGAAAAATACGGCGGAATATGAAGAAAGCTAAGGATCTTAAATTACCTGTAGCCCGCAAATGAGCGCAGACGGCGGGCGGGTCCGTAATAGTAACGGTAACACGGTATACAGTATGTTAAAGGTGTCTATTAAGGGGTCCCAAGGGAACTCAAGAGAAACACTGGTGGCGTTTCGGTTGCTTCGCGGGCGCTATAATTGTTCTTCAAGCGGTTGCGTAGGCTTCTCAAAGGCTTAAATAAGAATATAAGCGCCAATTCACAGCGATATTCATTATATTGCACCTGTAGGTTCATTGTCGGTTGCCGTAGCCGAAAATAAAAAAAAGTACTTTCAATGGCAACGTATTCACATTAGCATCAGGCACTGCTCAGAAGACACTGCGTTATGACCCGCGTCTACATGGCCTTTTCCCTGTCTCATTACCGTCGGTATGACTTTTTCGCAGGTTTTTATAACAGTCGCACAATGCTGCATACCATGCGGTAGTTTCCGCAGCTCCATTGTCGCCACGTTTTCTTCTAGGGACGGGAGACCTGGCATAGATCTTGTCACAAGTTCAACTGGACAACTTTTCTGCTGCGGCAACCCTTCGAGCGGCAGCTCCTCTCTCACGTACGAATAGAAAAAGTTTGTCGCTTGAGAAGAGTCGGAGCGATGAGGTGGGGAGTTTTTTTTTTTTTTGAAGCGGTGTTAATTGCCTCAGGGCATAAAAACTAAATGGGAGTCCTCTTCGTTTGCCGGGTTTTCCTTCTTTACTGAAGCATCTCTCCTACCTTCGCACAAGGGCGTTGTGAAGAACTGCGACAATATCGATTTCAAATTAGGCTTCCCACTGCAGGAAGAAGGCAAAACTCGCGGGGAGATGTTCTTTTTTATTTCTCGTTTCCTCTCTTTGTGGAGCGTGGCAAATAATCCCACGCTTAAAGTACCGTTCGCAACATGAATGGCACTTTATACAGCGGATCTGAGACGTTATAACGCTCGCGTCTTGAAGTCTCGGAACAGAACTCGCTTCGAAAGCTATGTGATAACCTCTTCAGCATGGCGCATCTGAAGCACGACTGAGAACGGTAGGAGAGGGCTGCTCTAGGAAGCTTTATGATGAACTCGTTAGGCCAGTGATTCGCCCCGCTATAGTGTTACAGAGTGAGACAGAAATCATACACTAATTTCACGTTTGTTAAAAAAAAAACATGTTTTGCAGGTAAGAAATAAATGAGCGTGTATAATGAAAAGCGCATTAATTAAACCTGAAGCGCAGTGTAGGTTTAAGCATAGAAGCGCTTATAGCTTCCGAGTATAAACAGCCTCCACTGATATATATCTGCAGCTTTGGCAAACAACTAAGTGCCTTCTTAACTATACATTGCTGCAGGAGAAAATATTGATAGTACTTAGAAGTTGGCCCACCCTCAAATGTCCCAAAGGGGCACCCAAACTGTGGAAGTATACCCACCCAAAAAATAGACTAGAGTGAATTAGTAGGAATATTAAGGTAGAATATGCGTCGGGTTAGTATAATCGATAATGGATTGGAAGGTGCTCGAACATTGTGGTCGTCAGATTTTCTATTTTGGCGTTGCTAATAACGTAACAACTTTTCTCGACAAACCTGTAAATTTCATTACGGAGAAACCCAGTGGTTCTTGCAAGATGAAAATCTAAATTCTGCAGCACTAATGAACAGTTGGATTGGACTTACAAATGAGTGCAAGGTTACCGAAATCTGCAGGTGCATGCATAGCGGCGATGCTTATTTCACACAAGAAAAGTGATAACATGCGTTAAGTTACACAGAACACGTGAGCTGATGCTCCCCGAGAACCTTAAGCAAGAAGCTTGTTCATGATCTGCACAGTAGCCAGTAATCGAATGATGTTACATTGGCGTTTTACTGGCGACAGTCCAGACATTGTGCTGGACCAGAAATCGAGGCTAGGAGTATTGTTTGCTCATATAGCCGGGTACCACCTGGTGTGGCAGTGGCAGAATAGAGCGAAATATTTCCTCAGGAGCAAATATTGTCGAAAGTTTAAAGGGCACGTGTATATGTAGGCATCAAAAGTGATAAAAATCATGTTGCTTTAATGCGTCACGAAATCATGATCATCATTCAAAGCGCTGACATTCCTAGCATTCTATCGCGTTAATACGCGGAGTAAGGTGAGCAAACGGTTTAACCTTGAGCCGATGTTTGCTTGGCAACTACGCAAGCAGGATAATGGCTACGAGCTTTCTCACATATTTCAATTTCCGATTGGGCCTACTGTACATGGAATGGACGACAAGAATTACGACAACACATAGAACGGACGACAAGAACAGTTAAGCTCAACTTTAAGGATATGACGCTACAGAATTAATAGTTTTTGCGACTTTCTTGGCCACTGCCTCATTCTAATTACACACACAGAATAGCATTCATCAACAGGCATACAAGACCACGTGAAACACCACAAGACACGCAAGGTCTCCTTTTCACAATGTCAAACGAACCCACCTGGATTGGCATAGGTGTAGCATGTCTGCCCTAAAACGCACGTGTCATGTGCATAATTCCCAAATAATTGTCCCAATTTTTGTCCAACGCAGTTCATTTACTTTACAACTATATATGTAATGACATTTGATTTGATTCCTGCTATGCCCTAATAATTACAAATAGTGCATGTTCTATTCATTCCTGTTCCACAGCTAAAGGCTTTGGATCATGACCCTCACTCAATCCGCATTTTCTCGACTCGCCACAGGCGCCGCCGGGTCCCGCGCTGAACGGAAGCGTCACGCTTTCGCGTAACATGCGAGGCATGCGACAACCGGGAGACACCAGAAAACCAGCAATCCTGCATCGCCACGCCCTCTGACGACGCACTTCTGGTGTCGAAGCCTTGGTGTGTTCTTTGGCATCCTTACGCACTTTAAGCCGTATCTCTTTCCTTGCCTCCGGCGAACAACCTGGTTTTATGAAGCGTTAGGCGTGAGGGGTCGCTGGTTTACGATCCCTATGTGGCGCGCGAAGTTGGGCGGCGCACGAGGGACGAAGAAGCATGGGCTTTAACTGCGGGGTGACTGCACCGATTACACACTGTAGCAAGATTTTACTTTGTTTTTCAGAGTCAGTAGATCTTATCGAGACGTTACAGCGTAAGCCATGCCTTCACAGGAAAATAATCCTTCCCTTCTCTCCCGTAGCATTCATCAACTTGTCTAGGGGAATTGTTAATCATGAGATCGAGAAAAATAAGTGAAAGCGATTGAACAAAAAACACTCACCACTGCTACGCTTGTCGTCCTCCCCCTATAGTCCCTTTGTGAAGCCAGTTTTACGGGGAAGGTCGTCCGCAGGTAAACATACCCCCCCCCCCTTCAGGAACCTTGATTATATCTCAAGAATAGAAAGCTTTAGCGTATCCGTACAGCTGTCCGGTCAAAACGGCAACGCGTTGCCATTGCCACCGTTGTCAGGCTTCTCTAGCCGCATTTGTCGTACGGTAGCACTTGCCATACCTACCCTGTTTGCAGTACAGAGTGGCTAGAACTCTCTAATATCTAGAGACAATTTGAGAAAAACGTTGAATACACTACTCAACTACCCAATACGAACTACCGAATGCTCTCCCCCATTCCGCATCGCATCGGCCTTCGAATCTACAATCCGTTTTTTGACATTCCAACTTCCCCCGCCCGAGCTAGCGCTTAACCTTATCGTAAGGATCTGGTAACCATGCGGTAATTTTTTTTTAAAGCGAAAGCTTTACTACGCCAGCCAGCGAGCCATTTCGTCTCGTCGCGCACTTCAGCCGTATGCCGTGTGCCGTGTGCCGTGCGCCGTATGCCGTGGCCGACCAACGACCTTGAGCCGCCATTGCCTAGCAACGCCGCAGCCGCGCTCTAACAGATGGCGCCGCCGTCGTCGCCACTGCCGTCACCACTTGCTCCACCAGATGTGCTCCGCTGGGGTAGAGGAAGATGAGGTGTCGCCTCACGGGGATATGTATATATGCTCTTCGCCTCAGTGTATTGTAGTCGTTATGGAGAGCGCGAAAGAGATACAACAACGACAGAACGAAGCGAGGAAGAGACAACAACGCGGCCAAGAAACGCCAGAAGGACGCACTGCAAGGCTCGAGAAGCGTCGTAACGAAGATGCGGCTAGAAGTCGTGCCACGTCCCGAATTGACTCTTCAACTGCAAAAGAGACCGGTTTGAGTTCTCGAGAGCGTCGGAATGAGACGCTGCGTAGACGACGTGCCGAGGAAATGAAGCTTTCGCACTTCAACTATGGTTAACCAGAGCTATACCACAGCCAATTTTTTTTGTTTCAGTGTTCTTATAATTGTTTTCGCTTGCACGTAGGCATATCATTTGCCATTTACCAGGCAGGAGGAGATGTAATTTTAGTTCACGGCAGACGCGGCCGGGTTGCCCTCAAGAGATCGCGATCGGGCGCAACAGCTTGGAAAACGTATAAAACAATTCGAGAAGAAAAAACCATGCTCGCCTCAATTCTCTTTTCGTATTGGGCTAAATACTTGTTTCTTTTTCTGAGCTTTACCTTTTTTAAGCAACTTAGGCTATGATGGACGCCGTTGTGGAGGGCTCCGGATAATTTCGACCACACGGGGTTCTTTAATGTGGGCTGAAATCACACAGTACACGGCTCTAGCATTTCGCCTAAATAGAAATGCGACCTGCGCTGCTGAGATCGAACCCACGTCCTTCAGGCCAACAGCCGAGCACCATAACCGCTGAGCCACAGCGGCAGCCTCATATGGACCTAACACTCTCTCTTTGCACACACGAAAACAACAGGTAAAACGGTGAATAATGCATGCTGAGCCTTTTAGTTGCCGTGAGACCTAAGATATGCGATCTTCCTAATCCCGCTATGCAAACAGCGCACGCTTCATTACACGTCGTGCGTCACCGAACTATGCGCGCGAAAAGGTGCTGGAAAATAACTTCTCGCACCTAGCCATCCGTATCACTAACGTGTTTGCCGCGATGAAAAAGACATAACTGCGAGCTCGAAATGACATGCCTGCGTAAAACAAGGCCTAGACTCCAGAACTTCAACGTCAGATGACACGGCGTTGGAGTTTTGCCGGATTTTGCCGCCTGTGCAGTGCCCTGTTCGTTTTGACGCAGGTGCTACGGAAAATACCCTCCGTTCAAAGTCGGCAGGGAACGTTTCAAAAATGTTAACTCGCATTTACCTCAATGTAGCATACCCTGTACTCAAGCTAGAACAGCAAATTATAAAACGAAAAATTATAACCACTGTTCGCGAGTTTTAGTAGCCGAATATGTTCACGCGATTTCCGTGAGAACACTGCATGCACATGTGAACCGGTAACATCATTGTTTTAAGGCGACAGCATTTAATGGCTCATACTCAGGGTGACCGTCCGTCCATTACATCGCCAACTAGTTCATGTGATCTTGTGATGTCACGTGATCTTTAGGTCACGTGATCTATAATATAGGTAATTCAAATCAGAGCAATGAGTACCAAACGGTTTTCGCCTTTCCGCAGTTAAGAGACATCTAAGTGCCTCCAAATAATTTTACCTCCTTTTACAGATGACCAACGACGCCGTGAGATGGCAACGTATAACGTGGCATAGTAAACTTAATGAATTATGAAGGGTCTGTTTTTCAGCAGAGGATTATTACAGGTACCCACATTCGCCCCTGAAGCAGATCTGATTATGCGTCGCAAAGGCACGAACAAAAAAAACAAAGCAACAAAAACGAACGGCATGAAGAAAGAGAGAGGAAGTCTCTTTTATGCACTGCATTTGGCGCTAAGTGCATTGAAGAAAAAAATTATGAAGTTACGCAACACTTCAGGAGCTCACAGCCTGCAAATTTTCTGAAACTCTAGGCAGCTTCGTAGAGAGTCCAGTATTTTAGAGGAGTTATATAGTGTGACTTAGATTTTATTCTTGAGTTATATGAGAAACACTCCCACTAGCTCGCCTCTTATCTAATTTGTACGAAGCTCGTGCAAGCAAGAACAGACTCCTAGGAACAAGATTTCGTTTCGTGAACGGCACACCATAAAATCACTGATGCGTCAATTGCGCGCGCTCACTCAAGTCTTCAAGTACTGGACACTTGCCTTCGGCGCGCAAACGCCTTCTTTCTCACATATTCGTAAATGACTGTGCGCGTTTGGGAGCCACGCGCATAATTACGACGATGAGGCGCCTAATGCATTAGGAGGTTAATGGACATGACTGTCAGGGCTGTTTCGCTACTCGTGGAAGCTGCATTGAACGCCTGTTATTTAATTAATGAGATTGAGAGCGCACGTTGCTAAGCGCCCACACGACTGTAGCAGTTGTGCAATGTGCGCTACGGTCGAAAAGTTGCGCAAAACGCTCCCGAGTGAGGCCCGAATTAACGTGGGAAATCTTGGGCGAAAGCGTTCGGTTAGGCCTCAGGGCATACAAGGTGAAAAGGAGAATTGCATACTACAAAAAGTGGGGAGCGTTCGGTTAGGCCTCAGGGCATACAAGGTGAAAAGGAGAATTGCATACTACAAAAAGTGGGGAGTGCGGCGCCAAGATAGTTTTCTCTGAAACCCGCCCAAGTGCAGACATTGTAGACACTGCAGACTTTACTAGTTGTCTCAAAGTCATTGCAAAAGGAAGTGAATGAGCCTGTTAAACGTTTTTTTTCTTTTCTTCGCTCTACTCAGTCTTCAGAAGACTATCATGTCATTGCAGCGGTTTAATACTTTTATAAAATACGCAGAGAATCACTTAGGCTGCGAAAAGAACTGTCGCAACTCTCAACAACGCCTTATTCGCTGTTACTTAACCCGGTGCATTCGAACAGGCTCAGTAATGAAATCCAGGGACTCTTTACTGCTAAAGCTCTCCTTATAACAACACAAAGCTGTAAACATCACCTTTTGCAGAGAAGCTTTATGGAGTAATTCAACATTTTGGTTTTACTTCCCCATAAAGTCGTTTCGAATGAGGCGTATCCATTGTTTTGTAGGCTCACACTGCGTTGAACCGCGACTCTGTTCGCCGACAGTTGAGAACGGAAATCGGTCGCTTCTCTCCATGCCATTTTGTTGACTTTACTTGCAGGACTGCACTTTTAGTGAGGAGTCATTATACCGCACATCGACTCCAAAACCCGACGCCGCCCGAAAAGTACCGGCGTTACAAAACTCACGACTTCTCGAAACGATGTGAGGTAATCAAAGGCGGCAAATACGAAATTCTAAGCAGTAATTTTCCGTACGAGCACTTACAACCACAGCAGCTATAAAGGAATAGAATCGGAATGTAGTTTAAATAGCATTAGAGTAGGATTGAAACAAAATTAGAAATAGAATTTGAATGGAGTTTGAATCAAATTGTAATAGAGTTCAATGCTTTCTCATCAATCGCACGCAAGTTCAATAAATTTCGCGAATAACTTTTTTGTTTCGAAATCACAACCCATGAAACCCTCGAGCCTCCAGAATAACTGTTAATAGTTGACTAAAACAAAACAAGTTAAAGAAACCGAGTGCTCTATAATTACAGGTACGAAGAACATCATGCCCCGTTGCACTTCCGTTTTCCTCAATAACAAAAAAGAAAAGAATACAAAAAAGTGTCGACGAAAAGAACAACAAGTCCGTTGCACGGCTGTCTTGTCGGCTTCTGAAGTACCGCATTAAGGCGGTGCAAACTCGCACGCCCTCCAAAATTCAATTATAGTTTCACACTGCATAGGGCGATCGTCGATCAAGAGAGAATGTGTCTGAGGAGAGGGAAAGAGCAAGCTCCTGCAATTCATCTCTTCGTCGAGAGCATCGTGCCTCCACCCTACTTGAGCGCGCTCCATTAAACATGGACCCCCTGAGAGTTTGGCAGCTTGAAGTTTTGAACGGGCACGTGGGAACGAGAAAATTTAAAAGAAGAAAATTTCACTCAGCGTCAATGTTGTAAGGCGTCAGGCACGGTACGTAAACGCTATTTAAGAGAACGCTCAGCGAGGCTGCCATTAAAAAAAACGAAAAATATGCAGGCCAATGCGGCGAACTCCCTTTCTTTTTTCTTTGTCTAGTATCGACTCCTTTGACGCTGCATTATCAGAGGGTCTAACGAGGCCTGTAGAGTTTCAGGACTTCCGGCGTCTCATCCTGCTCGCATGGCAATAGCTGGGTTGCCCTAATCTGCTAAGAGTGATCACATATCAAACTAGATTCCGCACCGCGGTTCTAATGTGCGTCGTGGTATGGTCGGAGTATTTCTACCCGTGAGGCAGTAAATCTACCAAGAAAATTTTCCTCTCAAAACAGCAGCACTCAGTCTGGAACTTTTCTACCACATTAACGTCTCTATGGGGCACTTTTGTCTTTATTCAATGGTGATAGAATTCACTGCGTGGAATAGAGCAATCATGCCGACTTCAGCTATATCAATGAATGGCACATCTAAGAAAATTATCGCCCGGTCATCTGGTACGATCAAGCTTTCGGTATGCACATGTAGGTTGCTTGGAAGATACGGATTAGAACACCACAACGAAGCAGCCCACAAGAAAAAGGCTGCGCCCGTCCTTTCTAGCATGTTCCTTCCTTTATTTAGCCGTGTTCGTATAATATGTGTCTTGCATCATCCAAGGCCCCTTTCTTAAACCCTTATACTTCCATCAAGGACGGAGACAGCACCATGTTTAGCTGTAATGAAGGCAACTCCAGTGACGGCTTTGAGCATATCCTCATTTGGAATCTCAAGAGTGTTCCATTTAGGACAGCAGTGTTCGCACGCGCTCCCAGCTTTCCCCAGCTCCCAGCTTCCTGACCTGTCTCATGGCATGAACAATGAGCATGCCAGACATCTCAGTGCACAGGTGGCACGGGTGCGTAATGAAGCCAAGGGCCTGAAAGTCAGCACTACGGAGAACATCGTTGCAATTGATAATTGTGCAATTGTGCCGAACTCTTCACTGCATCACAGAGCGTAGCGGCATGGAAAGGGCCGCGTTTCTGGGTGGAAATAATTTGTCAAAGGTAATTTCTAAATAACCAGAGCTAATTCGTTAAAGCGCGAAACTGTGGCCCCGGTTACATGGCGACGCTGTCGGAAGCGATCTTTCTAAAGACATTCTCTAAGCATGTTCAGCATTTTGGAACAGAAATTTTGAACATTGAAAAAGTGTAAGACACTGTTGTGGAAATATTGATAGTAATGGTTCATTCTTCCTCTGTGTAGCAAAATCTTTCTTTTAAAGCTTTTCCATTGCTCGCATGGAGCAGTTAAGACTAGCATAGAAAATAATGGAGAATGCTTTTGACGATCGCAAAAAGTTACTTGCAAAAGAATTCAAACATGTGGACGGGATATCTGAGGACATATTGATTGTTAGAGTGAATTTTCTTTATTCATTAAAATAAAATTATCAAACTAAAATGAGTCAATATTAGCTACAGAATGAAAGCCTATGGACGGGAGATTGCAGATGTATTAATTGTTATAATGAAAACTAAAATTAATAAAAATAATTGCTTTCATAAACTCTTCCCCGTTCAAAAATGCTTTCGTTCAGAATTGTTGAGTATGCTGCCACATTTGAACTCTTTATTTTAAATTTTTTCGAAATGTTTCTCCTGGCCATGAGAGCTAAAAGGTGTGGGTACGTTTCGCCAGTGCTAAGCATCGTTGGCGTCTTGGGGAAACAAACACTAGGCTCACTCACCCTCTCGAAGACCTCCCGCACCAGTCCTCTCCAGCGGCCCTCGCGAGCCGACAGAGTGCCGTAGTCAGAGCCGTCTGCCGACTCGCGGATCTCGTACTCGAGTCCCAGAGCCGAGGCCACCATGTCCAGGAGTTGGACGGCAAAGCCCGTGTAGCGCACACGTGCCAGCGTGGAAGACGTTGTCCCGTTGACCGATGGCGGCGACCCTCTTGGTGCGGGACGTGCTATCACATAGGGAGGGTGCTGGTCGGCGGCGCGGGAGAGGGCCGGCATAGAGAAGGAGAAAGGGAAAGCGCACGCCAGGCCAAAAAAGGAAGGCCGGGCGAGGGATATGAATGGCGGAGATGGAAACAGAAATGGCAAGAGGGAACAAAAGAAGCACGAAGTTCCGAAAGGGCAGAAAACATACAAGTAGGAAATTGGAAGGACCAGGAGAGGGAAAGAAGGGAAGGAAAAAAAAACGACGCCTTGCCTCAGTAGGTAGCAGGAAATGTCGTGTTTTAACAATTTTCTGAAATAATCTTTTTCTCTTCTTTGCGTTTGAACCCTTTCTTTCCGCTCAAATATTTTTTCGTCAATCACAGATGCTCTCTATTCCACCACAGTTAGGTGCACTTTTTCAGCCTAGGCCATTTAGTTTTCACATTTTAGTTAACGCAGCTACAGCTGCGGAACAGGGCATGCAAACAGAGCAGTTTCCAGGATATAGCATATATTGCTTATGACTCTCAAAGTTATAGTGCCATTCGCGCGTTTTATTTCTTTAGCTTCCCTTTGAAAAAAAAACTAACAGCTTTTACTTTTGAACGATGATGAACGATGATAGATGACCCCTTGTGCAGCCTGTATGCAGAAAAAAGTATATCAGAAATCGACTCCTCGGCCCACATCGTGGAACATTAATTTTGCAGCTTCAAAGAACTTTAGCTAGGAAAGACACTAAGGTGCACGGGTTACCCAAGCTGAAGACGCTTACGGCGTTCCTTGCTGCCTTTGTTTCGGCAGTAAACATATCGGAAACCCACTGAGTACCAGCGTTTGGCCCTTTCGTAACGACATTTTCCCAGTCAGTTTTCATTACGCCTGTGGCCGTAGTGTCAGTTGGAATACGAAAGCACATGCTGATTCGCTTAGTTTCTACAAAGAAGACTGGCTTATGTTGTGATATGCATCTCACAATACCAGACCTTTTGCCACACGGGCATCTGATCTTTTGCCACACGGGCTCTACTTAACACGATGAACTGCAATATCATTTTGTATTATTATCCTGTATTAATGCGCCGGTAGTACTACAGCATGAGTGAAGGCGCACACGAGGTGTTTGGCCGTATAATCCCTTTTCATGACTGATCATTATTACGCAACATATTTCGTCTTATTTCCTGCTGTTACATCAAAACAAAGAAGGCATCTCTTTTCGATCCAGACATACCGGGGCAGCTCAGTCGCTGTGCCGTTCTGTCGCTTGTCCCAAAGTCACGGGATCGAATCCCGGCGGAGGCAGCGGCTGGATTTATACTGAGACAAAATGCTAAAACATTAGTGCGTTTGTGATCTGGCTGTGAGCTGCGCGTCTTGCGCGGGTGTTAAGAAATGGCACGTATTCCAGAATAATTCGGACCCCTCAACTGCGGGTACTCTCATAGCCCCCATGTGAGGCTCCTCTTCAGACGCCTCCAGACCGGCTCTCTGTCATCCCCTCAGCTGTCATCGCACTATTGTGGCACATCCCCTGCATGCTCCGTATGCGGTGACCCTCACGCCGCACTCTCCCACATCCGTTTCGGCTGCCCTGCTGACCCTCCCCCGCAGGGACAGCATGCAATCTCGAGCTGGGAGGACTGGGAGGTCCTGCTCACGTCGGCAGACCCGACATCGCAGCTTGCTGCGGTGACTCGGGCTGCCGACGTCATGTCCCGACATGACCAACATGATGCAGTGCGAGACCGCACAGTTGCCCAGAGACCCAGAAGGGTCTAAAACTCACTTATAGCAGTAAAGTTTTTTCTCTCTGTTTGTCCGGGAAGTTAAGCCCCGTAAACAACATCACATTAGCTATTCACTGCAGAAGCCAGACGCATTTCAATCGCGTCGTGGGGATTCAATCCTCACTGACGTGCCTCTGCCGCTCAGATTCTGCTATTCTCTGGCGTCTTACGAGGCGTTTGCTTGGTTTCCTTTTGCATTGCACGACGGCCTGACTGCCCCATTACAGCGCCCGCGCGCATGCTGTCTTCAAACGGCGGTGCGTGGGGGGCCAGTATTGATCGTCTTACGTCGGGACACCTACGACGATGGTGGTGACGCGCAGGAGCTGTCGGTGTCGCAGGTGGGCGGCCACCGCCGCCGCCGAGGCTTGGACTGAGGCGTTGAGCCCTCCCGCCGCTCCTGCCGGAACCGCCCCAGCCTTTGTGAGCGAGGAGGAAGATTTCTCGGCGCTGCCGGCTGTCAGGCCTCCATCTCGGGTCCAGGCTCCTACCTGTCGAAGTCAGGGGAGCCGTTAAACACCAGCGCGTTCGTGAGGGAAGTGAGCAAAAACTACCACCGGGGGGGGGGGATGAGGAACGCGGCTGCAAGGGAAGATGACACACCACCCATTCTATCTTGCCTGGCGATAAGAATAAATGAGAAATCCGTTGCTTGTCATTACTTTGAAATGATATTGCGCCAAAAGCAGCAAGCAGTAAGAACCTTCTTCTGGGCGGGTTTTCTGTATACTCAATATTTCCATAACGCAGCTGGCATTTCATGCCGTCAGAACATAAAACACACTATACTCGCTTTTTTCATCGATCACACAGCGAATAATATTGCGAACGCCCAACAGAAGACCAACGCATCCTATGGCACATACTTCCTGCGTATCCGCACTGTATGCGCGTACTTTAAGAATCCTCTTACTCCCGTACAGGAAATTTCGTATATTCCCTCATCTTTACTGTTCACTATATTAGGGCCGCACAAAATTTCTCTTGTTTTCTTTCGCCGGGTGGCCGCGTTGAACACGACGCAGTTACTCTTACTGAAGCATCAGCGATGGAGCGCGCAAGTTACGCCTTTAGTGCCTTCGCCTTGCATTGGCTGGTCTGCGAGGCTGTGAATTTTGCCCACACTGGATTAAAGAGAGCGTAGAGTTTGAAATCAACTTTTGAGTACGAGTTGAAGCTTCCCCAAAGAGAATTGTGGCTGGAAAGCGAGGAGTTCTCGTATTACAAACAAAAACCGCATAGTCACAGGTCAGCTTGCTAAATGGCCAAATGGCTTAAACACAGAGTTGTTTCCTCGCCTCTAGTTTTATCGAATATAGGCACCGAAATGGCTTCAATCCAAGAGGCAAACGAGTAGCACAGAGCGCATGCAACAACGCCCTTAAGCATAGAAGCCACACTGAAAAGATTTCCTTTCTCATGTGGCCACATCTAGTCAGAGAAGCGACCGTACTCTCAGTTTGAGTTTAATGAGCCATGCAAGGCGAAGTCTGAACAGGTACAAGTGTAATCACCGAATTAGATCATTTGTGTTATGACATCCGTCATTCTGCTGATATGAGTGAGCAGGTTGACGGCATACTGATAGACTTATCTAAGGCACATGATAATGTGCCGCTTTCAAAACTCTTTCAAAAGCTTAATTTTACAATAAAAAATTCCCAGCCGTGTTACCTAAATGGCTAGTTTTCTGTACAAAAGCTCACAACACGTATATTTAAATGCCATTGGACCAGCAGGTGTTCGAGGGGGTTCCGTTCTAGGCTGACTTTACGTCTTGTTATAAATCAGTGATCAACCGCTGCATGTATTAACAAAAATATGCCTGTACAACGATGATTATGTGCTTTTTTATGCAACTAAATTATGCCTGTTTTGAGACCTTCTTAACAAGTGCTTCACAAACATCTGCAAGTGCTGTAATGATGTAGGAGCAATAATTCCCCCCCAACTCTTTTCGGGTCTTTCTCCATGCGCACATCTAATTCCTTGTTACCATATTCTTTCAAAGAGATCTACCTAGTAGCAGTTCTGGAATAGAGATCTCTGCGCCTTGCTCTCCTGAAAGATTTGTAATGATTGAAATGTATAGATCTGATTTCTAACAAATTTCTCCATAGGCTCGGATACCTTGGCCGCACTTAGGGTGTTGCTGCACTAGACACCAGGCTACTCATATACAAAACTACGATTCTCCCAATCTTCGTATACAACTTGGTCGCTTGGAGTCCCCATAGCCTGCTGGATGTAAACAAATTAGAAAAGGTTATAAAAATGCTGTCGGTTTTATGTTTCACCGATATGAGTGAGATTTTCCGCCTTTTTTTCACCTTCCCTGTCTTGAATTCACTCTACTTCGCTTACGTGTTAATTTAAATTTTCTGTGCATAATAATTACCTGTCCGCGCCTTGGTTCACTTGACAACTACTTAAAATTTTCTAACCCTGCATCGTTAAAAGAAGCTGTCACGAACTCGAGCTAAACATTTCACCTTTAAGTATTCATACTCACTTGTTCGAATATACTTTTTTCCGCGCACTATAGGAATTTGGCACCCTCTTCGTGGCCCTACTGGCGCCATGCCTCTGGAAGAAGTTTTAGTTTCTTCGAATTTGAGGTTACAAACTTTACTGTGCGGTCTTTTGTGCTTTCATACTATATCATAAGCTGCTGCTTGTTCAGATTTTTTCTGCATTTTTTCTTCTTTTCCTTTCACCTTAATTTATGCATTTGTCTCGCCATCCGATTTGCAGATCCATGCGGTCGCAGAGGTTGCGAAGAATTAGTGTTACGATTTTATTAAGATTTCGCCTTTCTCGATCAGGGGTGTTTTTTTTATTCAACTGACGTCTATGTAATACAATAACTGGGAGTGGTGACAGCAGTTTGTCTTCAATTATTTAGTTAACTACAACAGCAGCAGCGACAGACAGTTCTCGCTGTGTTATGCGTCTTACCTACCAAGAGAAAGCAGTGTCAATCTTTTTTTTGTCTAATTGACTTTATTTGCGAAATGCATACCTGACCATTGACTGCGCATGGGCATGCAAAAGTGCACAAGACTGCCTTTTACGGCTGTCCTGATTTCCCATTTTTGTCCCGTAGCACCCACTGGGCATGAATGACAAAATGCTACGTTAAGCTAAGTAGTCACGGACAAACTCACTTGACATGGGTTGGCTGCACCGGCTTTTTACCCTCGTGGGTACGAGTATCACACAACCGCAAAAACAGTGATGAATAGTTTGTCCTAGAAGCCGACAAGACTGATGGCTCCACAACAGTGATCAATTACCATGTTTTTTCTCGAAGAGGCAAAAATTTGTTAGTGACTTTGTGTCAACGAGCGTGCTAGCGTCTCCCACATAACTGACGTGACTGTCAATAACGTCACTGTCGTTCTCAGTTGTGTTTCTTTGGCGTCAAGAAAGATTAACGTTTACACAGAATAAAATTCCTAGGTGAAAGTTATATTGATTATACCTCCCTTGTTAACAAAGAGGCAAGAACTATTAACTTAATCAGGTAGGCAGTAGACGGACGTAATGAACTATGACGAAAAACAGAAAAATTTAAAGATTTTTACCGCATCAGTAGAATCAGAGGCGCACAGAATAGTGTTGCTGCTGATGAAGTGGTCATGAAGTTTGGACTTAATGAAGCCTTGTCACGAAGCCCTGTCAGGCTATGAAGAGCTATGTCAAGTAGTTTTGGTGAACGCGTTTATTAACATGTCATAACATGCTTGCACAGACGGAAGACCACACATCTCTACGATAATTTTCCTTGTAAAAATGTGTTTGGCAATGCAAAGGTTTGAACAGTACAAAGACTGTCTTGTGGTCGGTAAAGAAATTTTAGAAACGGGAAACATGTTGGTCTCAATACATCTTCTTAAAGACTAGATTTATACATGTTTTTCGATCAGTAATAATCATGCCTGGCGGTGTTGTTAAAGGAATCCACGCGCGTTTTTCAACTCTTCTCCTAAGTGGCAGTGTTTCAAAGATTCTTGGTTGAAGTCTCCCCCTAACAATGATTGTTTCCTTTGTGAAAAGCAATGGAAGACCGTCGTAAACAGTTTGAAAAGCTTAGGTTTTAGCATCATTGGGCGACAAGTAAGCCTTCACTGCAAAAAAACTGTTTGGAGGCCTCATGACATGCATGTCCCCGTATTTGAGCTGGTTATTGGGTAAATCAATTTCTTCAACCGCCTTTAGTACATCAGTACGTAAATGGAAACTACAGCGGCTTTGTTTATCGGCCTCTTTAATGCGCAAACGATTGTGAAGCCGGCTATCTGCAGAGCGTCGATGGGTTCTTGCCAGGTCTCTGTGAAACACAGGACGACAACCTTTTTCGGAAAAGAGTGCTTCTGAAAGCCTTCGTAGCGCTCTCGAAGAGAGTTGGGCAAGACAATTGGAAAAGCGCATAACTGGCTCCCTGGGAAAGCGGACACCTCAAACGGCCGTTTAAGCTACGCGGCAGCAGTGACTGATAGATGTGTGCCTAGTACGTTGGCGTTGACGACGCTGTGCCAGAAAGGCGGCAGTAGCCATCGTCGTTTACTGGGTTCATTGGGGTTGGAACTGGCAAGGTGTCAACTTTTACAAGGAAAATAGCATCACTTTATGCTGAAATTCTGAATTTGTTCTGAATTAAAGCTGAAATTCTTCCATAATGTAAATAATTTACAGCAGGTGTTGACCGCGACCGTTATTTATTTCCTCCAAACTATATATGTGCAAGAAGGAACCACACTTTCAAAGTAAAAAAAATTAAATGCAGAAATGATTTACTCATTTTTCCAAAAACAATAAACAAATAGAACAAGTTGCCCCAGGAAATCGTTTCAATAAAATTCAATGAACAGTTTGCCGCAGTACTGCTTATTTATGCTTGAGTTTGTATCAAATCATACTGCATTGCGTTTTCTCTGAGTATTTTTCTTTTTTTCTTTTTCTGCAACTATGTCACACGATTATGTTGTAACTCTGCCCCCCCCCCCCTCCCCCCCCCCCCCCCCTGTAATGCGAAACAGGCGCTAACGGTCATTTGATAAATAAATAAATATACTGGCTCCCTGAGTCAGTGGACACCTCAATAGCGCTTTGAGGTACGTGGCGGTGGTGTCCAGAAATGGCTGGTGGATCAGGTTTTATGTTAAGCACAAGCCCGTGGACTCCTGGACGAGTAGGGAACAACCCCGGAAGATTTTTTGTCGTCTAATAAAAGTTGTTTCCGTCCGTCCGTCCGTCCGTCCGTCCGTCCGTCCATCCATCCATCCATCCATCCATCCATCCATCCATCCATCCATCCATCCATCCATTGTTACGTTTCGAAATATTCCGAGCCTCGAGACAGTGGGTTTCGGACGGACATCCGCTGGTCTGGCCAAACTGCTCCAAGCTGCTTCCTCGGGTTCCCGGCGCGCGTTTGTTTTCAGTTGTGTGCATTGGGAGAGCGGCGCCGAGAGGGTCGTGCGCTAAGTGGCAAAGCCCATTACAACCAGTTGCCGGAGGCGGCGAGAGTGTGTCTGGGTGTCCTGTTGGGTGGCCCGTGCCCGGCGGCGGACGCGGCTGCTGTTGTTTACAGCGAGCCCCACCGCCTGTGTACCAGCCGTTCTGAAGACGCCTCCTCTTCCATTGTGCGGAACTCTGTTCGCAAGTGCTGCTTCGACTTGTGCCTTGTTTTCGCTCCTTCCACCTGGGTCGCCTTTCGTGTTTGTCATCGCTGCTGCAGGAACGGCCAGGCGCCGAAAGTGGCGAGGGTGTTTCGGGGACGTCTCGGTGGGTGGTTCCCGAAGAAAGTGCACGTGGCCCAAAAGGGTAGTGATTGGACGCTTTTCATTAAACCAAGTTCCCCAACTAGGGACCTGGGGAGACGGGACCCTTTAAAACGAGCCGCAGTGCTCATTGTGGGACCGAAATCGCTTCGATCACCATGTAAATAAATCTCTGTTAGTTTTCTCTATTGCTCGACTCGTCTCTGCATCGTCGTCAAACGCGATGCCCGAGTGCCTGCTGCCCGACTTCTGACGATTGGCTCTTCGCTACCCGTTGGGTCCGCTAACGGAGCAGACACAACGCAACAACTGGTTGGCAGCGTCGGGATCGACTCCACTGGGATCATGGTTGCACAGTTCGGTGAGTGCTGGGATTTTCTTCACTGAGGTTTCACCAGGCTTTGTACTTAGTTAGCTTACAAAGGTTTTGTATATTGTGGCTATCTTTGACATGTTGTTTCAAAATAAGTTGAAATATTTCCTGGTAAAGTGAAAATCTTGCAGCTCTAGAGGCAGCCATGGATCTGAAAGCATTAAAAAAGCCGCTTTTGCTGGAGTTGGCCAAAAATTTGGGTTTGGATGTCCGGGACCAAACAAGAAAGCCAGCCATCATCGCGGCTATCGAGGCACTTCAGGCAGACGACGATGAGCTCTCAGAATGTCTGGAGCTAATTGCGGAAAGAGAGAAATCAGAGCGGGAAGCAGAACAGAGAAATGATAAACGCTTAGAGAAAACGCTTGAGCTTAAGCGTCTTGAACTGGAGGTGCTAAAGGCTCGAAACGAAAGCGGTGAGAGCATAACACCTAGCGTAGGAGAGCCCAAGTCGGTCAGAATGAAAGATCTCATGCAACCTTATAGGAAAGGAGAAGACATAGGTCCGTTTTTGGTAAACTTCGAGCGCACGTGCGAGAAGGCAGGGTTTATCAGGGCAACGTGGCCACAGTACTTGCTGACTCTATTGTCAGGTGAGGCTGCCAATGTGATTGCCCGCTTGTGTAAGGAAGATTCAGACAACTACGACAAAGTGAAGTCTAGTCTGCTGAAAAAGTACAGAATGTCAGCTGAGGCATTCCGTCAAAAATTTCGCAACGCCAAGAAGCAGAGGGATGAGTCATACCCAGACTTCACGTACAAGCTGATGGCTAACCTGGGAGAATGGCTAAAAGAAGCTAAGGCGTATGACGAAAGCGAGAAAATGATGCAATGCTTCGGCCTCGAGCAGTTCTACCGTCGGTTGCCTGAAGACATAAGGCACTGGGTGCAAGACAGGCAAGACGTTACGACTGTCTCGAAGGCAGCAGACCTGGCAGAGGAGTTCGTCTCACGCTGTGCACTCGACAGAAAGGAAAGCCGCAGGAAAGAATACCAGAACAGGAAAGCATCTGGAGAGAGGGGGCAACTTTTCAAAGTGAAGGAGCAGGCACGGAGTGTAGAATCTTCAGAAAAGGGCGCGGGGATAAAAGAGGAAGCACCTGAAGCAGAAGAGCGCCAAAAGAAAGCATTTGAAAAGAGACGGGCGCTGGTGTGCTATAATTGCCAAAAGCCGGGACATATGGCGGCGGTGTGCAAAAACCCAAAAGCTGTTTGCTTGTCAGTGGACAGCAACGAGGAAAATTTGAAGCTTCTAGAGCACTACATCCGAGATCTTGTAGTGAATGGAAAGCCGTGTCGCGTGCTGCGAGATTCGGCAGCTACAATGGACGTAGTCCACCCATCGTATGTAGAGCCAGGGCAATTCACCGGGGAGTGTGCCTGGATTAAACAGGCGGTGGAAGCCAATAGCGTGTGCCTTCCTATTGCTAACATAAGCATTGAAGGCCCCTTTGGAGTACTTCATACGGAGGCTGCCCTGTCAGCCAGCCTGCCGATGCAGTACCCCTATCTGTTTTCGAACAGATCAGATAAACTGCTGCGGCAGAAGGACCTCGTGTTCGGGGAGGGGACTGTCTACGCACTAACTCGCTCGAAAGCACGAAAAATTGCCGCTAAGGCCATGCCGCTGGAAGCGTCAAGTAGCGTTGGTACGGTGGAAAGTGAGCCTCCTGACGCGTCAGGAGAGGTCCCCGCAACGGCGACTGAAGAAGTAAACATTCTGGGCAGGCCTGAAAGTAGCAAAAATTGTATGGAGCTTAAAGAGGCCTGTGGTGAGCTTCTGATAACACCGGCATCTGATAGCCTGCAAAGATTGCTAGGGGTTGACCGATCGTCCTTGATAGCTGAACAATGGGCAGACTCCACACTGCAGAATCTTAGGTGCCGGAAGGAAGAAGGTGTTGCAAAGAAAAATGTGCTATTTCAAGAAAGGTCCGGGGTACTCTATCGTAGGTATCATGATCGCAGAGGGGTACAGTTCGACCAGTTAGTCGTGCCTAAACGCTACCGTCGTGATCTTTTGCACTTGGTTCATGGTAGTTCGTGGTCGGGTCATTTAGGGCCCAGGAAAACGAAGGACCGCTTGCTGCAGGAATTCTACTGGCCGGGATGCTTTCGGGAGGTAGAGAATTTTGTAATGACCTGCGACACATGTCAACGGGTGGGCAAGCCAGGAGATAAGGTGAAAGCCCCAGTGAAGCTCGTTCCGGTGATCACAGAGCCATTTCGACGGCTCGTGATTGACACGGTTGGCCCCCTTCCCAAAACAGGGTCTGGTTGCTGTCACATATTGACTGTAGTCTGTCCCGCTACTAAGTTTCCTGAGGCAGTGCCGCTGAAAGAATTAAGCTCAATAGAGATCGTCAACGCACTCCTGTCCATTTTCGCGCGGGTCGGGTTTCCCGCGGAAATACAGTCGGATTAGGGGACCGTTTTTACCAGCGCGCTAACTGCAACCTTCTTGGAGAGATGTGGGATTAAACTAATAAATAGTTCAGTGTACCACCCGCAGTCCAATCCAGTGGAAAGATTCATTCGGTTATGAAACGCGTGCTGAGGGCACTGTGCTTCGAACGCAAAGTCGACTGGGATGCCTGATTGCCGGCCACAATGTTTGCCCTCAGAACCGCTTCTCATGAAGCCACTGGATTCACACCAGCGGAACTGGTCTACGGCCGTTCCCTGCGATCTCCACTCCGCATCCTTCGGGAATCGTGGGAAGGCCGAGGAGATGACCCCACGGTGGTTGAATATGTGCTCGCGCTGCTTGAAAGACTGCACAAAGCGCAGGAGCAGGTGGGACGCGAGATGAGTAAAGCGCAAGTAAAGGCCAAGCACTATTATGACCGGACGGCGAGATCACGCTGCTTTGAAGACGGAGACGAGGTAATGCTACTGAGGCCTTCGAAGAAAAACAAGCTAGAAGTTCAATGGGAGGCCCCAGCGAAAGTCATTCAGAGACTGTCGGACACGAACTATATAATAAACATGCCTGGAAAGTGAAAGGTACAGCAGATATACCACACCAACCTGCTCAAACCGTACCGAGAAAGAGAAAAGATAGTAAACATGTCGCTGAATGTTCCTGAAGAAACGCCGTTAGATTTCCCGGAACTAGGTGCACCGAAAAACGAGGGCAGCACTGACCTAGCGATCAAGGCCATGGTAGAGACTACTGAGCTCAGTGTTGATCAAAATAGAGATTTAACAGAACTCGTGCGCGAATTCAGACATGTTCTCGGACAAGCCAGGCAGAACTACGATGATAGTTCACGACATCGAGCTTACTTCCTCTCAGCCCGTGCGTTCGAAAGCTTACCGGGTATCGCCGCGGCAAAGGGAGATTATGCAGGCTGAAATTAAAAGAATGCTTGACCTCGACATCATTGAGGCTTGCGAGAGTGACTACACCTCGCCGCTCATTTTGGTGGAAGTCCCTGGCAAGGAACCACGTCCTTGTATTGATTATAGGAGGCTAAACCTCATAACCAAGGATCAGACCTACCCCATACCCAATATCGAGGAGAGAATTGAGAAAGTTAGCAGCGCTCAGTATATCTCTACGTTCGATCTCGTTCGGGGCTATTGGCAGGTGCGACTTACCGAACAGGCAAGCAGATATGCGGCATTTATCTCGCCCGTAGGGACATTGCGCCCTAAAGCTTAAAGAACGCTCCCTACTGCTTCTCGTCCCTGATGGATAAGGTTTTGAGGGGATTGCATGATTTTGCCCTGCCCTATTTAGATGACGTTGCGGTGTTTTCGGGATCGTGGTCCGAGCATATCACGCACCTGCGAACTGTTCTTGAACGTTTTCGCGACGCGGGTCTGACAGTGAAAGCTCAGAAATGCCAGCTTGGACGTGCAGAGGTGACCTACTTGGGTCACATGGTGGGACAAGGCCACCGCCGACCATCTGAGGTGAAGCTGACAGCTATCAGTAATTTCCCGCAGCCGCGTACTAAAACGGATGTGCGGTCATTTTTGGGCGTAGCCGGATACTACCAGCGCTATATTCCACGTTATTCAGAGCTTGCCAGTCCTCTCACTGATGCTCTCAGAAAAACCGAGCCGCAGATCCTCCGCTGGGACGAAAAAAAGGAAAAGCCTTTCTTAGCCTTGAAAAAGGCGCTAATGGGCCAACCTGTGCTGCAGGCACCCGACTATTCAAGGCCATTTGTGGTACAGTGCGATGCCAGTGACCGCGGCATGGCGTGGTATTGTGCCAAAGAGCCGAGGAGGAGGAAGAGCATCCGGTGCTCTACGCTAGCCGTAAGCTTACGTTACGAGAAGAAGCGTATAGCGCCTCGGAGAAGGAATGCGCCTGTCTTGTGTGGGCTGTGCAGAAACTTGCATGCTACCTCGCCGGTTCCAGGTTCATCATTGAAACAGATCATTGTCCTCTCACGTGGTTGCAGAGTATGTCCCCTAAAAACGGCCGACTGCTTCGCTGGAGCCTCGCACTGCAGCAATACTCTTTTGACGTTCGGTGCAAAAGAGGTAAATTGAACGGCAATGCCGATGGATTAAGTCGCTGCTTTTAGAGTAACCGATAGCCTCGGAGATTCTGGCTTGTGTGCATTTTTTTTCCTGACTTATGCGTACTATCACTTTTTTTTTTTATCGGGCATCTTGAACTCTTGTTTGTATGTTTGAAGAATGCTCAGGTTGCTTCAATTGCTGCCGTAATTGTGCAAGGATTAAAACCGTTTTGGTTGAAAAGAAGCCAGGTAAATTTCAGGGAGAGAGTCATGGCACTTGCTTGCTTTGCAGTTGTGGTTTCTTTGTTGTTCAACTGATGCTGCCTTCCTAGGAAGTAAACTGGCCTGCAGAGAACAAGAAGCCGTCATTTTGAGAGAAAAAAAAGGGGAGCTGCAGAGACTTCCTGAAGAAACAGAGTACCAGCATCAGTGAAGCACATGGTGAACACCATCCGCCCCAGTTATCCCTCTGAACAATGATTGTTGACCTTTGTCCATCGGGATCTCGGACGCCGCCGGAGAAGCTGTTACGTTTCGAAATATCCCGAGCCTCGGGACAGTGGGTTTCGGACGGACATCAGCTGGTCTGGCCAAACTGCTCCAAGCTGCTTCCTCGGGTTCCCGGCGCGCGTATGTTTTCAATTGTGTGCATCGGGAGAGCGGCGCAGAGAGGGTCGTTCGCTAAGTGGCAAAGCCCATTACAACCAGTTGCCGGAGGCGGCGAGAGTGTGTCCGGGTGTCCTGTTGGGTGGCCCGTGCCCGGCGGCGGACGCGGCTGCTGTTGTTTACAGCGAGCCCCACCACCCGTGTACCAGCCGTTCTGAAGACGCCTCCTCTTCCATTGTGCGGAACTCTGTTCGCAAGTGCTGCTTCGACTTGTGCCTTGTTTTCGCTCCTTCCACCTGGGCCGCCTTTCGTGTTTGTCATCGCTGCTGCAGGAACGGCCAGGCGCCGAAAGTGGCGAGGGTGTGTCGGGGACGTCTCGGTGGGTGGTTCCCGAAGAAACTGCACGTGACCCAAAAGGCTAGTGATTGGACGCTTTTCATTAAACCAAGTTCCCCAACTAGGGACCTGGGGAGACGGGACCCTTTAAAACGAGCCGCAGTGCTCATTGTGGGACCGAAATCGCTTCGGTCACCATGTAAATAAATCTCTGTTAGTTTTCTCTATTGCTCGACTCGTCTCTGCATCGTCGTCAAACGCGATGCCCGAGTGCCTGCTGCCCGACTTCTGACGATCGGCTCTTCGCTACCCGTTGGGTCCGCTAACAGAGCAGACACAACGCAACACCATCCATCCATCCACCTGCACACGCTCCGCAGCTCTTGCTCCACCAGCATCATCCCGACAAAGGAAGCCTTTTCGCTGGGAACCCCCTGGCAGTAAAGTAACAACGATGACAGGTTATGTACTCAAGGGCTGAACAGTCTTATTTGCATTTAAGGTTACCCTAGTGCAGTTTATGTCAATGATGATGTTAATATTGACAAATCTGCTGACTATATTTTATACGCCGACGACACAAGTGTGTTTTTTTCTGGACAATCGAGCATCATTTTAGCCGATCGAGCACACAGGACATTAGGACATATAAACACTTGGGCAACGGAGAATGATTTAAAGACCAACGTTGCAAAGACAAAAGCAGTCATCTTTCATCCACGTCAAAAAGGTATTTGTCTTCCATGCCTTGCAATAAACAACACTACAATTGAAGTGGTTCCCCATTTTAAAACATTAGGGGTAATTTTCTCAGAAAATATATCTTGGGACGACCACATTACCTACCTCTCCGGGAAGCTCTCGCGTGCGACTGGCTATTTACGTCGCTACTGTTCATCTTTTCCCATCTCAGTTAACATATTATTATACAATTCCCTCTTTTCTTCGGCAATGAGTTATGGCGCGCTTGTCTGCGGAACCACAACGCTTGACAATATTAATAAATTTTTGCGTTTGCAGAAACGTGTTATCCGCATTATTGCAAAAGTCTCTCGTTATTCACACGCAGCCGAATTGTTAAATAAATTTAATATAATTGGTATAGCGTCTTTATATTCTTATAGACTAATCCGTCATTACAAGTCGGAATTAATTAAACACGACAATTCTTTAGCAGCGCTAGCCGTACTTGCTACGTAATATCCTGTGTATTGTACACGAGATCCGGAAAAGTGGAAAGGTGATGTATGCCGCACAAATTACAGGAAACAAATGTTGAAATATCGTCTGCCAGCTATCCTGAATGAACTGTCCGGTGAAGATAACCGAGATGTCTTCAACAAATCGTTCAGGGATATACGCAGTATGTCTCTCTAAACTTGGAAATGTACCTGGAAATATAGTGAGTTTGTTTGTTTTGTTTGTGAGAAAAGCACACATACAGCGATGTGTGTTATTTTGCTCTCGTTTTTTCACTTCACTTTCTTGCCGTGCATTTTTTATTTTTAGCCACTTCTGTACACTACATTTTTTCATGTTCCGGGAACCTCAAGTTTGTTTGCCTTTTGTTATCTGCATTTTTCGTATCTTTTGTACGCCTTTCTGCCGTGTGGGCAGCTGCGTTTTCTGCTAATTCACTGCCTGTATTTCATACATTCCGCGTTTTCCACTGTATGCCTTGTAAGGGGCACAGACCTCGTCAAGCCACCTTTGACTTTTTGTCCGTGCCCCTAAGCATCTCAGGATGTTTGAATAAACTGATTTGATTTGAAAAAAAAATGCTTTCAATAGTGTCCCTTTCTCTCTCTGCTACACAAAATATAACGGAGGGAACTTAAGACTGCTGACGTGCTGCGATTGCAAAAGCATTTGTTTACCATCGCTAGCTACTAGTTAAGCACATTTGTTTACTATTTAGTACTAGTACTAGTCTCAAAGGCCTTCCGGGTGAAGGCCTTCAGGTCAAAGGCCTTTGGATGAAGACCATTAAAAAAGACCACCCGACACACGGGCACATATTAAGCGCCACTCTAACCAAAGAAAGCCATGTCCGGTTAGACGACGTCACTTCCGGTCTAATGACGCAATTCCCGGTTTCAGTTTTGGACTGATGGCATCACTCTGGTTTCACTTCCGGTTCGGTTGACATAACTCTTTGGTCACCGGGACCGCGGTGTGAGTAATGAGGAAATAAGCTATCGTCTAGTAAACTCCCTTCTATAAAAGTGAGTGCGCTAAAGGACAGTTTACTCCCATTTTTGATTATTTCTGTTTAGAGTGTGTCGAAAAATACACTTTTCCTGGTAACCTACAACACGACAGGTCGCGATGTAAATCAAAGGACAGTAGGTGACCCCATACTGACTTGTACTTTATGCATGATCAATTGGTTCATGTCTTTCTCTGGCGCACTTAGCAACCTGTGGACATTGGCAATCTCCTTTTTTTTCTCCAGAACCTGTAAAAGTGGTGCAAATTCCGCGGACTAGTCTGAAAGGAAAGATGCGTTCACATTTTGACAGCCCTCGTTGAGAGTGCACTTTGTATTTTCAGTCTACGACGCCGCCAAGTTTTGGGGATTGCGTCCAGCAAACCTGCATTCAGATAAAGTCACACACAAAACAAAAACTTTGATATGTAGTCCTTTTGACTGAATTAGAATCCCACTGTCAGTAAGTATGAACAACTCCCCATGAGAACAAACCCGTCATTCAGCATGAATTGAAAAGTGGTCAGGAGGAGATTGGAACCAAAGAACACAGAGCATTTTACCTTGTCCTGTTACTAGAAAAAACGCGCTAGAATATCGTGAGCCCATTCTATACACTATACTGCAGCGGCGCAAGCCGCCTATTGATGAAAGAAAACGGCCCGAAACGTTCACCTAGAAGCCATACAGCGACTTTCCTTAGGAACAGTGTGCTCATATCTTACCGTGCATAGGACCCATCTTACTAGCCTTGGAAAAGCTTAACGTAATAGCCACGGCTCCTGATTTAAAGGCTGCAGATATACTTCAACGTAACCACAACGCCTACATTCGCCACATAAAAGTAGGCTGGACATGTCAAGCGAGTCAAGAAATATTACCGGAACAAGACAAAGTTCAAGCCAAGAATGTAAAGAAGCTCGTGGTCTTTTGGGGAGGGAGTAGAATAATAAAATACACGGTAAACGTTTGCGCAAGGAAAGTGCTGGCAGCAGAATGTATGGGCCACGCAGGAGTGGGCCGTAGAAAAGGGTAGCGCTCCCCGTTAGCCTTCGAGTGCGACAGCAATGCAAATAATGGGCAGTGCGCACCTGTCAGACAGCACAGGTCAGGGAGCATTTCAGGATGCTTGCTGCTTTTCTAGGCAGTGGCTCTAACTTCTATTCCCTTTTATTATCGATGACATAAAAGGAAAATAAGGAACAAAGGAATGGTTGAGAGGAAAGCTGTTGTCCAAAAGGGAGTCGATGCGCTTGACGATGGCAACACGCACGAGAAAAAGCAAGATTGCCGCGCAGGAAAGAGGGTCAAAGAGATGCAACTCCAGGCATGCGTTCCTTTACACATTTTTTTTCCCGAGTTCCTCGCCCCACTCCCGCTGTCTGCACGCATAGAAGGCATCTTTTTGCTCATCCCACCTTTCGCGGTGAGTCAGCAGTTCGGCCCGCTGTTTCGCTCGACGCTTGGTGAGTGTAGACTACGGTGGGCCCACATTTTGAAGCCTCACGGCTTGAATTATGTTCGCCGCCGGCATCGGCACTGTCAGTTTTTGGTTCGTGCTTGGGCTTCAACGCTCCTGTATACGTGGAAGCCAGCTCCTCTTCTTAAGCCCGAGCTGACAGAAGATTCTTCAAGATAGGGCCGAAAAGCGGCAACCGCGCCAGCGCATTGCATGATGTTATTGTTTTTTTTCCAAAGAGTATTTTGAACGCCCTTCAGCAGTAAAAAAACAAACGTAATAATAAAATAGAACGTCTTCTCTGTTTTTCCAGACTAAAATTGTTATTATTTCGTTTTCTGTACGAAAAAGTTCTGTTTGACGCGTCAAACGCCAAAGAAAGTGGACTAAAAAGCATAATATGCAAGTTACTATGCGTCTGTGTCTGTTTCTTTCATGGATCTTTGATTATGAACGTTCCTCGCCTAACGTATTTCTCAAGTCTCGCTGCTTACATTTTGTTGTGTCTGCCTTTTGCTGAGATTACGACTGCTCATATCTTATTTTCTATTCAATGCTGAAACTGCACTCCCCAGCGGTCTCGTGGTTTGTGCATCCGCATAGTGTGAGAGAGGTGCGGGGTTCGATGACTAGTGCAGCCGGGTACCCACCGGTATCGAATGTGTACAGCGTTCCACTGCCCTGGTGCTGAGCTTCTATAATCTGACATGCAAGAAAAATGGGTCTCCTATCCCGCTTTGTGTAGACTGAAACTACGTGTGCCATGTCGCTTTTTCTGTCTTTGCGCCCCCGAAATTCATCTTCATCATGTATCGCGTATTGTATGCTTTACCTGTACCTTGTTGTATACTTTGTGGTCAGTTTTTCTCCGATTTTTCTTCTGTGCAGGCAGGAAAAGGCGGCGCCACTCACAAGCACCAAAGCTTTCTTACATGTTTATGTAAATAAAGTAAGTAATGTACCACCTATGAGTCTTACTCTGTCTCTATAATCTCAAGCCGAGCACAAAACTAAGAAATACAGGGCACAAGCTGAAGAACTCGCTCCTAGAGAAGGCGGTTGGGATTAGGCAGCCTTTTGTGGGAATTTGCAAGAAAGTATCTTTTTCCACACGGCAAAATATTTATTCTGTTGTAGTCCTATTGTAGTCATAGTTTTGTTTGGTTGTCAGATTCGTTCCCTGTAATTATATTCCTGCTTCTTTCGCTGAAGAAAAAATAGCCGGGGTTTCACTCTGCCTAAATCGATGTGTGTCTCGCGAAAGCGCGCTGACGTAAATGGTGACGCCACAAGTGACACCATAGCAACGAGATGGCGCAAATCTCAAAGCTGTCAACTGGTTTATGCGGGTTGACACGCGTCAAATTTTGGCAATGACGCAGGCCAAATTTGGATGCCGCCATTGTGCCGAGCACCCTAAACTATAGTTGGACATCTGTTTTGGTCCAAATCGCCCAAGGTCACATTTAGGGGGTTGACCGGCACCTAATTTTGGAAACTATCGGGCACAAGTTGGAGGTTGCCATCATACCGCACACGGTCAATTACGGGTGGACATCAATTTTGGTCCAAATCGCCCAAGGTCACATTTATGGGGTGGCCCCGAATAATTTCTTGCCACTTGACTTCCCAGTTGCATTAAAAAGAGCGGTGCTCACGTATGATAACCAAGCAAAATAATAATAATAATATTAATTGGTTTTTGGGGAAAGGAAATGACGCAGTATCTTTCTCATATAGCTTTGGACACCTGAACCGCGCCGTAAGGGAAGGGATAAAGGAGGGAGTAAAAGAAAGGAACAATAGGTGCCGTAGTGGAGGGCTCCGGAATAATTTCGACCACCTGGGGATCTTTAACGTGCACTGACATCGCACAGCACACGGGTGCCTTAGCGTTTTTCCTCCATAAAAACGCAGCAGCCGCGGTCGGGTTCGAACCCGGGAACTCCGGATCAGTAGTCGAGCGCCGCGGCGGGGCCAAACAAAATGCAAGATGCACAAGCAAGATGCAGAACGCACAAGCAATGTTTTTGCTCTGTTCTGACGACCGTATGAGTGATGTCGCACTAACAGACCGTGACTTGGTTCCTGATGTTTGTAGAACTGATTAACTGTGGGTACACGTGGTACGTCCTTATGTAGCGATGCGATTTCTCACGACAGCCGTTTATTGTGCATGCTCCTCCACCGCATCTCTCAAAATGTCCTTCTTCTGCCTACATCCTTGGTCTTTGACTTCTCACTCGAAGCTCGCCGACGTCGCTGCCACAAGAGAAGAGAGCGCAGTCCTTAGTTCGATCCAACGAAACAACACGACTATTTCACGGCTAACCTTCAGTCTTCGGGATCGGTGTGCCTTCTTGCAGTTGGCATCCGGCCTGTGTTGTGTGCTCCGGAACCACGATGCTGCTCTTCGTCCTCCATCCCCCCCCCCCCCCCCCCTCCGCTTATCCCTCCACCCAGCATACACTGGTGCGCGTAGTTCCGTGGCACCTTGCATGCCACACTCCTTAGGACCATGCACACTCAATAACGTACAAGTTTGGGCTATCCGCGTGCCGGGTGAACTAGCCGTGCCCGTAACAGTCAACCACAAGGAGTACCTTACTATCATAAAGTATTGTCTGTGACACTGAACATACAATCCATACAAGCTAATGAAGAAGCGCAAAATTATGATATTAGAACGGTAACCTGCTAAGTTGAAAACCACTGAAGAACCCATTACTCGGCTCGGATCTCCAAATAGTGAATACTATTATTCGATTATCACGGACCCCAATTATTGAGAACAAAAGAGAAGACTTTTATCAAAGGATCCAAACAATTCAGCTACGGCGCATTCAAAGACTTTTGTTGTAGCATTGTTTTGGTCACGCCTTGGAAGCTATCGCCGAACGAGCTTCCGATGTAACCTAAGTAAATGGTGGAACCGGAGCTGGCTGAAGAATACAGCGCACATAGCTGGAGCGAAGTAGAGTAACTATTCTTTCGGTGCAAAAGGCTGATGCTGCTTATTTCTCTTCTCTGTGGCGCTTTCCAGCGCAGCAGAATGTTAAAAATAACAGTGCTCGCGAGATTCGTCTTGCCGAGCGTGTAGAAGAATTTGTCACAAACTAAAATTTTAAGTACATAAATACAAGGTTCGTAATGGTTGCACGCAGCGTGCATGGGTCGTAACCAACCTGAGGAAAGTCAGACTGAAGTAGTGAAGATGCAAATATATGATGCAGACGACACTCAAACTTCAAGAAGCTTTATGGCAGCAGAATAAATACGAATATTGTTATATTTTTTGAGCCAAGCTTTATGCTCCTACGCCCACGCGAAATTACCACGCAAACTTTTCTTCTCGCAAAATATTGCAATCTATTTTTTATCAATAAATCAATGTACTTGCGTCCCGATAAACAAGGAGGTGGCCCGTTCTGGTAGCCAGTAAGCGTCCTGAAAATCTGCTTAAACGTTCTGCCTGGCTTGCTTGTCAAAGTTGATAAGTTATCTGAGGCAGCACTGTTCATACCACAGTTACTTACTCAGGCCCAAAACAAAACGAAAGATGCCCCGACGGGGCAGAAGCAAAAGTGCTCGCGCCCTTTTAACAAGGAAGAAAGGGTACAGCAGAGCATGTAGT
Source organism: Amblyomma americanum (assembly GCF_052857255.1). Taxonomy (NCBI): domain Eukaryota; kingdom Metazoa; phylum Arthropoda; class Arachnida; order Ixodida; family Ixodidae; genus Amblyomma; species Amblyomma americanum. Next base: position 89,810,795 of record NC_135503.1, read on the forward strand.
ACTGCTAGGCGCGCATGTATTTTTGGTAATCAGTCGAAAGGGGCGCCCTTTTTTGTGCAACTGCCCATAGGAAAAATGATCGCGCCTTTTATAATCCTGTTTTGTAATACACATCCAAAGGTAGCAGCGATGATGGCGTTGTAAACTGTATTTTCAGCCTCCAGTGCAGAAATTGTGTTCACCTGCTGGAAACTCTAAAGAACAAAACATAGGTTTCAAAAACTTTCTGTGTATCATGGACATTCCCATGTCAGTATGCTTTCAAGGCGTTCGCCCATCACTGGATGCCTCGTCCATTTACTTGTGGCAAGCGCAGGCACAGCTGCTATGGTTCTCACGCTACGTTTTCCCGAACTCTCCGGCCCAGGACGCCAATAAAGCCGAAGAGAAATAAGTTGCACGGATTTAGAAATATGAGATATGGGCGTCTAACGCAACGCACTTGATATAAAGCTGCCTATGGACGAGGAAAATTCTTACAGACAAAAATGAATTTGAAAAAGGCTCTTCTCATCACACAAGCGGTGAGCTGTCTTAAGCAAGGCTTGTTGCCTACAAAAATAAATGCACGCAGGGAAAGAGCTTTTCTGCCTATTGTGCTTTCAAAAGCTAGTTGGAGTCTTTCAGGTTCCCGGGTTTGAACCTGACCGCGCAGGCTGCATTTTTATGGAGGCAAAACGCTATGGCGCCCGTGTGCTGTGCGATGTCAGCGCACGTTAAAGATCCCCAGGTGGTCGAAATTATTCCGTAGCCCTCCACTACGGCACCTCTTTCTTCCTTTCTTCTTTCACTCCCTGTTTTATCCCTTCCGTTACGGGGCGGTTCAGGTGTCCAACTATATAAGAGACAGATACTGCGCCATTTCCTTTCCCTAAAACCAATAATTAATTAATTTCAGGTTCGATAGAATGAAACACCAGTTACAAGTTCAAGGCTTCGTGTTGTATGCCCATGTTTGATAACTTTTCATGTTATGGAGATCAGCACAATTGTGGTTCGTTGGTGACAAAATGCCACCTACATGGCGCATCAAGTCAGACACTGCATACACACTTGGATACTGAACTGAAGTGACTGTACCGGGTTTCCCAGCTAACTTGAGCCAAGGGTTAAAAAATAAATTATTAGAGAGAGGCGAGTGAAACCAGTTGCATATTGGTGACAGCCATCTTGCGCACCACAAGCAATTTTTTGTTTCGCAATTAATTGATAGTTAAAGTTTAATTACCTGAATTAAAAATATTGTGTTTAGACATAAATGCATTTGAAGAGTTATCGAGCACTTTCAGAAACCGTCATTTCAACATTTACAATAAGAAAACCCTCACGCGTGTCTTTTTTTACCAGCTTCAAACAACGCCGCGAAATACAAAATAAACCCCGTGACTAACTCATTCGCGCGCTACGCTCGTGCTGCTCTCAAGCGTGGTTTGAGCAAACTAGATCGCCTGCAGCCTTGATTCGAGGGCCCCGCAGCAGCGGCAAACCAGTATGTTAGCGGCAGTAACTCACATCGTCATGTGTGGCAACTGGCTGACGCAGACGAGAAACCGCTGCCAACATATCGGCCTGCCGCTAGTGCGGGGCCGTCGAGTCAAGGCTGCAGGTGATATCGTTTGATCAAACCACGTTTAAGTGAAGCACGATCGTGGCGCGCAAATGCGTTAGTCACGTGGTTTTATTTTGTATTTCGCGTGCTTTTTTGGCGTTGGGGGAAAAAAAAAGACGCACGTGAGGGTTTCCTTATCGTAAATAATGGAGTGGGGGTTTCTGAAATGATCGACAATTCATCGAATGCAATTTGTTGTCTAAAGTCAGTACTTATTGATTTATGTAATTAAACCTAATTAAACTATTAATTAATTGCGAAACAAACATTGCCTGTGGTGCGCAAGCTGGCTGTCACAAATATGCAATAAGTTTCACTCGCCTGCCTCTGATAACTTGATTTTCAACCTTGGCTCAAGTTAGCTGGAAAACCTGGTATATTGAAGTCCCATTGCCTCAGCTTTCGCTTTCCGCAGGGCTCAGCGGCCTAAGTATGTTCTACCCTGAAGACAGAATGAGTCAGCAATGCTGCAAGCTGTAGTGTGCAAGCTGTAGGCCGTTCAGTTTAGTGTGCTCCGTTATACGCAATAACTTGTGCGAGAGAAAGAGAGCAAATATTTGCCTGAGAGTGAGTTAAAATCAATGCATGAAAACCGACTGCAGCATGTCGTTTCCATTGTGATAAAAGCTGTTATTATGGGAGTCTCTTAACATATGTTTTCACATAAGATGTAAAACTTTCTTCCTTATTTCAGGATGACGTGGTTGTATTCTGCGAGTGGGGTTAGCCCTGCAATTATTCTGACCGGTATCCAAAGTCAGAGCAAGCTTTTTTATAAACATAGAAAATATTTGGAACGATAGCCAGGAAGCTAGTAAAACGGTCCAGTACAAAACAATGTTCATCAGACAGCCGTAATGCGCAAAATACAAAGAATCAAACAAGAAAAAGCTCGAAACAAACACGCACATGAGTATAATTCATAGCCTTGCAATAAAAAAGTAAACACAATTGTAAGGAAAAGCAGAGAACAAAAGGTCACAAAATGTTTACAATTCATAAAAGACCAAAAGATGAGGGGGGGGGGGTGGGGGGGGGGAACTGCCCTTCCAGGCTTCTAATAAAGAAAAGCTTGCAACTATGCTCAAAGTCATCTGCAAGTTTCACATTATAGGCTTGTCTTCCAAAATTTGCCCAGGAAAATTGAACTAATTGTTCCCCGTATAGACTGCGACCAACCGAAAAATAGAGAGAGAGAGACAGAGAAAGAGATAAAATGGAGAAGGAAGGCGGGAATTTTCACCAGAAGAGTGTTCCGGTTGGTTACCGTGCACTGGGGAAGAGGGACGACTGGATTAAAAAGGGAAACAGAGAAGCGGCGACGAGCACAAGCACAAGTACAGTACTCACGGATTGAAATAGGACATTCGGAGCGCTAGCCTTGCAGTGCCACGCAGGCATGTGGTAAACCACAGGCCGGCTCATTGGCTACTGGAAGGAACAATTCTGCTTTGTAGATGTTCTCCCTCTCGCGCCATACCACAATGCACCACCTTGGTTCCATGAGCGTCTACGGGCGGCGCTCCATGAAGCGACGGCCACGCGCTCCGAATGTCCTATTTCAATCCGTGAGTACTGTACATCTTTAGAGCTGGTGCTGTAAAACTGAACTAGGCACGATGTTTGAAACACAATTTAGCGCTGCGGTGATCTGGTTCCTCCACTGTGAAGAGAAAGAGCTTTATTGCCACTGACCACTAAGCTTCGAGGAGGACTGACATCAGGATTACCAAAGCCAAAATAGACTCTCACCTGGTCCGAAGCCAGATCCTCCACGTCGAGGAAGAGGGGATTGGATGAATCTGGGTTTGAATGGCAACGCGACAAATTAAACGAAGATATTCCAGAGGATGTGCAGGTGCGATTCTTTGCGCTGCCGTCCTCATTTTGAAGGGGTGGTTCAAAGCTTAAATCGTAAATTGCGGGTTAAATGACATTTTACAGCACGTGACGAGGCACAGAATGTGGAAGACCATTCGGAGTCTTCGAGTGCAGTGGGCTGCTAAAAAATGAGTGTAGGTTAAACAAGAAAACATTGAGTGCTTCTTGTCATACTTAATATGGCGACAATTTTCATAATGGAATTAATTTTGATAGCGCAGGTTATACAGCGTTACTGATCGCAGAGAAAACGTCTGACATAAATCCTGTGTTCAATGATCAGGAACAGGAAAATAGGAAGGTTAACCAAGAAGGCGCTTATCGAAAGCAGGATTAATCTCCCGAGAGCGACCGGAAAAGCTGGGGAAAGTAATTAGATCTTTCCCGAGTCATTGAAGGATTCCCGGATGTCTAGTGCCTTCTTGAACCACCACTTACTGTATAAATGATTCGCGAAGGCAAAAGAGTGAGTGGAAAATCTCCAATCTGCGCAAAAGCATTTCCACCCACGAAATGCACAGAGAATGTAAAAAATTAAATTGCGCAGCTCATATCCCATAAGCATTGGAGTCCCATAATTCGGGGCACAGCGTTTCTTTGGTCATTCTTGGGTAAGATTATTACGGCCAATTACTTCAATACAATAAATATTCAAGAAATTTATTATCTCAGCGAACGCTGCTGATTCTGAGAGCTGCCAAAATTTATGCGGTAAACCAGCAGCTGCTACTCAGGCGCATTTAGTGGAATTGACAATGCTTTCCTGGCTCTGCACATTTTCTCAAACACATTTAAAAAAGGTGTCTTGCTCGCGAGAAAACGTTTACAAGAGAAGGCTGTTACCCTGTGGTAGCGAAATCCGATTGAAGTATACTCCGTGAAAAACTTTGAATACTTCGTTATTCAGACACGAACAAAAATTCTGAAATATAAGTGTTCTCTCAATCAAAAGTAAATAAGTGATCGTAGATACAATGACCAAAAATTCCTTTTCTACGGGTAACAAATTTCTACTTTCAACGGTTTTCACCTGCAGGAAATAGTAGAATTCTTGCCATCTTCCCTGCGTAATTTTATAATATTTTTAATTAATGCTTGCCGTTTTTCGGAATCTAATGCCGAACAAATTTAGGATGTAAGGCTATGACTGCGCTACTAATTTTTTACAGATCCTAGTCTGGAGCTGAAGGATGATAGTGAATCCGAGCTGATGGCAGCTGGGTCAAGTTGATTCTGTTCGTGGGGTAATAAAAAGAAAAAGAAATGAATGCTTGAAAAAGTTGTTACCACATGCGCTTTCGCTCAGCGTATGTGCAGGCTTATGCAGTGTTCACCGTAACCGCAATAGGAGAGAAGTTAATTATTGGAGATGGGGTCTGCCATTAGAACGAACGACACTAGCATAAGCGGGTGCCGTCCGAGTGCACGTCAGGGGCTTCGATATACGTAACTCACCTCCATAATGCACACTGAATTCTTGCTCTTATTATGCTACACTCGCACTCAGGCGAAGTATGCCAGTCTAGATAATATTGACATTGCACAGGAGGTGACGGCAAGAGTTTTCTGTTACGACATATTATCTTGCCAATATGAAGGCAGCTGGCGAATGGCTTTTACCCCTGGTGATGCTACATATTCTGGCTACATATTCTGGCAGTAACCAAAACATTAAGGAGACAAGAACTTGTAGTGTACTGATGGTATGAGTAGTTACACCGTCTTTGCGAAGCAGCACTGCTCTGCAGAACGTTAAAAATCTTACGAAGGCGACAAGTGTGCCGGGGTTACATCACGTGCAGTTCCATTGCTCAAGCAAAAAATTGGAGTCTACTCTCCGATAGCAGATTTTCTGCAGAACAGTTAAAACCCATCTCTCTGACGGGTGGGAGGCGGTGCATGTACTTCGAATCCACACTGGATGCATTGCATACAACACGTTCAGTATCTGCTTAGATATCAAATAATATGCACAATAAATCAAGTGTGTCGTCATGTCTCTCAGGGTGGCGCCAGCACTTATGCACCAAGAAATATTGGGAGAGCTCAGCATAATACGCGAGGTGCCTTTGTGGTTTCCTTTCAGCAGTTCCGGCCTTAAACACCAGTCCCGTCTTTTCAGTCTTTGCGATGTCGTGGTGTTTGCTGAATGATTTTAAAAACATATCTTATGATCGGAAGAGCAATTTGCGCGTCTAGTATGGATGATGAGGAAAGAAAACTGCTGCTTTAAGAGCGAAGCGTGAAATCCTTTCGCTGTGTTGTCGGCAACAATCGTCTGTCACATACTCGAGGCATAGGATTTTGCTTCGAAAACCCCTGTGGGAACGGTTCCTTTCTTTGTGCAAATTTATGATGCTTCGTCAAAAATGTTTTGAAAATTTGGCAGCTGTTAGTCTCCGATGCAAAGTCGTAAGGTAGAAAAGGAAGAAACTGCAGAGCATATTGCCGCCAATATTTGCAGTGTTTGTTCGTTTTTCAAATCTGCCGCGACACCACCTTATCGCTTTGTTTGCGACGCAAGACGCGACTAGATTTATCTCGATTGATCGCAGCCAGGCAAAGCTGATTCTACGTTGTTCCGGAATGTTCTAGTAACTTTGCGCCCTTTATCTCGAATGTTCGCTATCAGCTTTAAATTGAGCACGGCCGACAGCGGCGGGCATTCTGTTCGACGACCGCCGAGCACGCTTGTCGCTTCGCCGCCGCCGAGTGATTCAGTCCATTTTGGGTGCAAGTCAGCCCAATAAACAGTTCTTTTAGAAGACCCTTTCGTCCGTCTTCATCGCTGCTTCGACTGCCGTCACCACTACGTGACATCTGGTGGAGGTGCGGGTAGCCTTCCATGTTCCGGACGCCTCCTTCAAGTCGTGAAGCCAGCCCTGAGCGCTTCGCACCCGAGGACGAGCCAGCAGCTCAGCGAGCCAGCCGACGTCTCCAGGGAGAGGAGCCTGAGTTCGGGAAACTGCCGGACCGCACAAGACAGCGAAAAGGCGCGGCTACGAGCACCGCAATCTCACCGAAGATGTCGACACCGATCATACTGCAGCAGCCGCGGGTGCCGCCAACTTTCAATGGATCCCTAGGCGAAGACCCTGAAGAATGGTTGGATCAATTTGAGCGCGTGGCGTCATTCAACAAGTGGGATGATACGGCAAAGATTGGACACGTTTTTTTCTCATTGGATGGCTCCGCGCGCACGTGGTACGAAAACTACGAGTCGTCCCTTACGACATGGGAGCTATTCAAGAGAGAACTATTGAAGGTATTTACCAGTGTCGTGAGGAAAGAAAGAGCCGAACGACTCCTCGAGTCCAGGATCCAGCTTCCGAATGAGCCCGTCCGCAGTTACGTCGAGGAGATGAAGCGCTTATTTCGCCGCGCCGATCCCGGGATGACCGAGGAAAAGAAAGTTCAGTTCTTAATGCGCGGCGTAAAAGAACAACTCTTTGGCAGCCTCGTCCGTCAGCCGCCAAAAACGGTCGAGGAATTCATGCAGGAAGCCTGCACGATTGAGAAGACCCTCGACGTCCGAGCTCGGCAGTACAACCGCCCTTCCTCTGCCTATGCAATCCGTTCGGACACGCCGGCCACCACCAGCGACAGCTTGCGGGACGTTATCCGCGAAATCGTCCGAGAGGAGCTACGCCGATTACTACCATCCTCCCCACAGCCACAAGCATCGACTCTGATGGACGTGGTACGGGAAGAAGTGCAACAGGCACTTGGCACCCCGACGGCCACAGAACCCCAGGCCATGACCTACGCCGCTGCAGTAAGGACTGCTCAGCCCCAACGACAACCCCCACGTCCTCCCCGAGATGAGCCACTTGGTCCACAACGCCGCCTCCCAGCCCCCGCCCGCCCAGCCTATGACCGACCCTCAATCCCCAGGAAATGCGACGCCTGGAGGACTTCCGACAACCGGCCGTTGTGCTTCCATTGCGGTGAGGCCGGCCATATTCTTCGTCACTGCCCGTACCGACGTATCGGTCTTCGAGGATTTGCCGTTAACGCCCCGCGACCACGCTTCGGACAACGTCCGCACGAAATCGACGAGCACCTGCGTCGAGAAGAGTACACGCCGAACCGCTTTTCGCGCTCACCATCGCCGTCAACCTCGCGCTTTGCGTCGCCACGCCGCAGCTACGCAGCCGCGGTACGAGGAAGGTCGCCCAGCCCCCGTAGGGGAAACTAAAGGCAGCAACCTCTGGAGGTGAGGTTGCTCACGAGCTAAACGCCGAAGATCCTCCACCGACCACGCCCCATGAAGACGCTGCACCCGCGACGCCGCATGAAGAACCGACACTCGCTGCACCGACGCCGCACACAATGAGAACCTCGACCACGACGCAAGCTACCTTGAAATCGACGCCGCTACCCAGAGGAGCTTCGACCACACGCCCAACCCGTGATTCGCATACGCGACGAAGCCGTGACCCGACGCCGAGAGCGACATGCAATGCAAGAGCCAGGACCTCCGACCTAGAAGCGACTATCGACGGCCGGAAAGTTACCGCTCTAGTCGACACAGGAGCCGATTACTCGGTGATGAATGGAACATTCGCTGCGCTGCTCAGAAAAGTCACAACGACTTGGGACGGCCCACAAATTCGCACCGCTGGGGGCCACCTCATTACGCCATCAGGACGATGCACAGCACGAGTGACTGTCAAAGGACATACGTATCCTGCGACCTTTGTTGTGCTACCGCAATGCTCCCGCGAAGTGATCTTGGGTATGGATTTCCTTAATGAGCATCAGGCGATCATCGACCTGCGATCCAAGCTGATCACGCTTTCGACGGACGAAGCCATCGCTTCGATGAAAACTCGGGAAAATCACGTTGCCCTAAGTGTCCTGGAGGAAGAAGTGAGCCTCCCACCCCGTTCAAGCGTTATCGTGACCGTAGGCGCCACGAAAGCCATAAACACTGAAGCCATCATCGAGGGGAACATGCAGTTGCTACTAGACCGAGGAATCAGCATCGCAAGAGGCATCGCACATTTCCGCAATGGACAGGCCGAAGTACTGCAGACTAACTTCAGCGAAGAATACCGGCATATTAACAGAGGAACGACGATTGCTTTCTACGACGAAATATCTGACGTACGAGATTCCTTCGCCCTCTCCGACCCCTCCGCAGAAGATCCGCCTGACCAAGAGAACTCGCCCACTTTCGACATCAACCCAGCCCTGCACCGGAACAGACAAGACCAGATCCGCAATATGCTTCAAAACTACAGTGAGTGCTTTTCGACATCGCCGAAGGTGCGACAGACGCCAATTGCCAAGCATCGCATTATAACGGATCAACACGTCCGACCTCTCCGTCAAAGCCCCTACCGTGTGTCTCCGCGTGAACGACAAGCCATCCGGGACCAAGTCGAAGAAATGCTTCGCGACGACGTCATCCAGCCTTCAAACAGCCCATGGGCAGCACCGGTTGTTCTAGTGAGAAAGAAAGACGGCGCACTTCGATTCTGCGTGGATTACCGCCGCTTGAACAACATAACAAAGAAGGACGTCTACCCCCTCCCCCGCATCGACGACACACTGGACCGCCTCTGCAACGCCAAATATTTCTCATCGATGGACCTCAAGAGCGGCTACTGGCAAATTGAGGTCGACGAAAGAGATCGCGAGAAGACAGCATTCATAACTCCGGATGGGCTGTTTGAGTTCAAGGTGATGCCATTTGGTCTCTGTTCCGCACCAGCGACGTTTCAGCGAGTAATGGATACAGTGCTGGCAGGCCTGAAGTGGCAGATTTGTCTGGTATATTTAGATGACGTCGTTGTCTTCGCCTCGAACTTTGAAGAGCACCTCAAAAGACTTCGAACAGTACTAGACGCAATCAAGTTGTCTGGCCTAACCTTGAAAGCAGAGAAATGCCACTTTGCCTACGAAGAGCTGCTGTTTCTAGGCCACATCGTTAGCAAGGAAGGAGTACGCCCAGACCCGCAGAAAACAGCTGCTATTGAACAATTTCAACCGCCGGCCGATAAGAAAGCAGTGCGCAGATTTCTCGGACTATGCGCATATTACCGACGATTTGTGAAAAACTTTTCGCGCATCGCCGAGCCCCTGACCCAACTGACGAAGGCAGACGTGCCGTTTAAATGGGAAGCGCCGCAAGCAGAAGCCTTCAAGGAACTTCAGCGTCGTTTACAGTCCCCACCGATCCTTGCGCATTTTGATGAAAACGCCGATACTGAAGTTCATACCGACGCAAGCAGCGTGGGACTAGGCGCCGTTCTCGTTCAAAAAAGTGACGGGCTGGAGAAGGTCATCGCATACGCTAGCCGTTCCCTTTCCAAGGCCGAGGCTAACTATTCGACCACTGAGAAGGAGTGCCTTGCCATCATCTGGGCTACGTCGAAATTCCGCCCCTACCTCTACGGACGGCCGTTCAAGGTGGTCAGCGACCACCACGCGCTCTGCTGGCTTGCCAATTTGAAGGATCCCTCTGGCCGACTCGCTCGATGGAGTCTGCGTCTACAGGAGTTTGACGTCACCGTCGGTTACAAGTCCGGACGCAAGCACACTGACGCCGATTGCCTCTCACGAGCCCCTGTAGATGCACCGCTGCCGGACGACGATGAGGACGCCTTCCTGGGACCCATCAGCGCAAGCTCTTTTGCTCAGCAGCAACGCTCGGACCCCAACCTAAAAGGCCTCATCGAGTACCTGGAAGGCAAAATTTCTTCACCCCCCGCTTCATTCAAGCGAGGATTGTCTTCTTTCTGTGTGCAGAATGACGTCCTTGTGAAGAAGAACTTTACAGCGAACAAAACAGCCTACCTCCTTGTTGTACCTACTTGTCTCCGCGAAGAAGTTCTACAGGCTTCACACGACGAGCCGACAGCTGGACATCTCGGGTTTACTCGCACCCTCCGCCGCATTCAAGACAAGTATTACTGGCCCCGACTGTCTGCCGATGTCGCACACTATGTGAAAACATGCCGAGATTGTCAGCGACGAAAGACTCCTCCCACACGACCAGCAGGATTTCTGAACCCCATTGAACCTCCCTCAAGACCCTTTCAGCAGATTGGCATGGACTTGCTTGGCCCTTTTCCAACGTCAACATCTGGAAATAAGTGGATCATCATAGCGACCGACTACCTGACCCGCTACGCCGAGGCGAAAGCCCTACCGAACGGAACAGCAGCAGAAGTGGCCAAATTTTTCGTGGAGTGCATTCTTCTTCGACACGGCGCCCCCGATGTGCTCATCACGGACAGAGGAACAGCATTTACGGCGGAACTCACGCAAGCCATCCTGCGCTACAGCCAAACCAGCCACCGGAGGACAACTGCATACCATCCGCAGACCAACGGACTAACCGAGCGCCTGAACAAAACCATCGCCGATATGCTCGCTATGTATGTCGATGCCGAACATAAAACCTGGGATGTCATCCTGCCTTACGTCGTCTTCGCCTACAACACCGCAGTGCAGGAGACCACCCAGATGACGCCTTTTAGGCTCGTCCATGGCAGGGATGCCACGACCACGCTAGACGCCATGCTGCCCAACGTTACAGAAGAAGCGAACGTCGACGTTGCCGCCTACCTTCAACGCGCAGAAGCAGCTCGAAGGCTTGCCCGATTACGGATCAAAGATCAGCAGCGGTCCGACGCCAGACGCTACAACCTACGAAGACGCAACGCGGAATACAAGCCAGGAGACCAAGTCTGGGTGTGGACGCCCATTCGCCGCCGTGGATTGAGTGAAAAGCTTTTGCGCCGCTATTTCGGCCCGTACAAGGTTCTTCGTCGGCTGGGTGAACTGGATTATGAAGTCATCCCTGACGCAATGACTGCATCCCAGCGACGCCGCGCACGACCAGAAGTTGTCCATGTAGTCCGTCTGAAGCCGTATTATGCGCGCTAAAGGCCGCTGCATTTCCATGCTCTATTTTCGCAAGATCCGTTTTTTCCCTTACTAGTCGCATTATTTGTTTTAATGCATCGGGTCGATGCTTCTTTGAGAGGGGGGTAATGCCGCCAATATTTGCAGTGTTTGTTCGTTTTTCAAATCTGCCGCGACACCACCTTATCGCTTTGTTTGCGACGCAAGACGCGACTAGATTTATCTCGATTGATCGCAGCCAGGCAAAGCTGATTCTACGTTGTTCCGGAATGTTCTAGTAACTTTGCGCCCTTTATCTCGAATGTTCGCTATCAGCTTTAAATTGAGCACGGCCGACAGCGGCGGGCATTCTGTTCGACGACCGCCGAGCACGCTTGTCGCTTCGCCGCCGCCGAGTGATTCAGTCCATTTTGGGTGCAAGTCAGCCCAATAAACAGTTCTTTTAGAAGACCCTTTCGTCCGTCTTCATCGCTGCTTCGACTGCCGTCACCACTACGTGACAATATCGTTATGAAAACTTGAGTGACGCTTGCAGGTGTATGCTATGCTGCTATACAACGCACCTGCAACACAGCGCCAGCTCCATCGCAAGGCATACCGGCATAATGCGTGAAGAACAGTCAGTTCTCCTAAGACTAATTACTCGGAGCCAAGGCGGTCTTGGCCATAGCTAAAAAACATTGCGGCGAGTGGAAAGCGATCTTTTCTATATTCCATTCGAACTGCGAAGCGACAATCTATCGCACAGCGCTTTGGAATCTTAAAACGTAGTTTAATACCTGCATGCGCTATACATACGGTTTTGTTGCCTACCAGGCTCTGCCGCTCAAGACATCAATGCCTTTGGCAGGCCTAAATATATGTGGTTTCGTTTTCGTAGCAGTAAAATTATTACTATTTTTATTATATGGATGCATGCTTACGTTCGTACACACACCGCCGCACACATAAACAATCTATACATACAGTATTGTAGATATTTATCGTGAACACTTAAAATTCCCCCGCTTCAACCATTGCCTCATTTTCGGTAAAATGGCGCACGGAGCTTGAGTATTAACAGCGGTAACGTTTGTCTTGTATTAATTTTGACAACAGTGCTTATGTGGCTGAGCCGCGCATAATGCAAACCGGTAATCGCCCACGCCAGGACTGCAGAATCAAAAGCCGCCAACACCACAATTCGCCCAAAAACATGGTGCCGTCATCTGTTGTCTGGAGGAGAAAACGCCAAGACGCGAAATGTGCCGAGGCGAGCGTTGAAAGTTGCGTGGGTTTTTAATGGCGCCACCACCGGCCTGCGGTGGAAAACAGGCACTGGTGGCTTTCAGTTCGTCAATAGACAGTTTTAGCTGTGCGTACGCAAGTGCTTGCGTACGCAGAGCGCTACGGCGCTGCGTGTGTTACGCTGCCGGCTCCAAAGTATAGTTTTAGCTGGCCGTGCCATAGCGTCCCTCACAGGCACGCGTAAATAGTAGCGCCATCTATTGGCAAGACGTCAAAGCACATCAACGCTGAGTTGAAAATTTCATCCGTGATTACTGATAACTAGAGTGAGTGCATCGGGAGCCTTTTTTGTTTCAAGAAGAAAAACTAGGCAAACCGAAGAAAATGTAAGAACTGACTAAAAGCTAGAAAACTGCTTCGTCAGATGTCGTTGCTACGAGGAAAACACACTGCATTTAGTTAGCCTAGGAGCTTGAAAATCGCCAAATTATCTGAAAAACCGGGGCTAGTTATCGCTTACTCCGCCACGTGTGGTCAAGGGTAGGCGAAATAAAAGCAAACGCTGCCATTTGAGCGAGATATTGCGTCGGAGAATCCAGCGGCGACATGTATTTATTCCGAAGCGGGCGAGCAGGACGCCGCCATCTTGTCAACGTTAACGTACGCTAGCCACGCAAGCGCAGCAACGCAAAGTCCGCTGGCTAGCGTACGCACGCAAAACGCAGGGCTTGCGCTTGCGTTCTGCGCATGAGCCCTACCGTCCCCGCAAACTCCTTGCGTACGCTAAGCCGTTGCGTACGCACAACTAAATCTGTCTAATCTCAGCGCAGATGATTACCTGTTTACATCATGTGCGCCTTAACCAGGTAAACAATGCTGGGATACCTAATGCTTGGCAAAAGTTACCGCAATGCTCAAGCTGTGTGGGCAGTTTCAGCTGCTGAGCCAGGAATTTAAACTGTTAACGATGAAGATGAAAATACCCTACGTGCCAACATACATACATACATACATACATACATACATACATACATACATACATACATACATACATACATACGTACATACATACATACGTACATACATACATACATACGTACATACATACATACATACATACATACATACATACATACATACATGCGTGCATGCATGCATACATACATACATACATACATACATACATACATATTCAAATTCGCATAACTTCAGCCAAACTTGCGTTTCAGTTATATGACAGTTGCATAACACTTGCTATAATATTGGAATTTACAGCAGCGAAATTGCGCAATGACATAGTACCGTGTTTCTCCTCTTAACCTTAACAAAAGAAGCAGCCAAAAGCGTTGTAAAAATAAAGGAGCCTTGCTTCTGTATTCAACATCCATTTCTTTTATTTCCGTGTACATGAACGGATAAGCAGTGCGCTTGCGTGCGTCACACAATTGCGTTCGGTCATTAAACCATGATTAAAAAAAGCATAATATTATTCGTTCAAACAGCCTATCGTTCAAATCTAAAGCACTGGCTTCTTACTTTTCTGAAGCCCTCCTTCTCGCATATCAGTTTAATTTGTCTACCAAATAGCCAAACTATAAACAACATCAAAGCAGAGAGTCCCAAAGCTCGGCAAAAGTTGAAACTCCCGGAAGCCATGCAAGTTTTAATGTTAATAAACAAAGCACTCCCCAGGAGCTAATTGATAATTAATCAACGAAGTTAGGCAACCATTATGATGTATTACTGGGCGCTCAGGTCTGCAATAATTTATTAGTGCTTTGTTCTAGCTCTAAAAAAATAGTAACAACTAATAAAACACAACTTTTCATCGTGCGGGAGAAGGAAGATCACAGCATCTTGCTAAGTTCATTCAAGGTCCTTGTTGATCCACTCATTTGCACATAGTACACTGATATCGAGCGAGGTCGTCCTTGCCCTTCCACAAACACAGCGCTCGTGTCGAACAAAGATAGATTGTCAGTGCAGTGGTCCGACGGAATCAAAGGAAGGTTGTAGTTACTGCCAAGGCGCGTGATTTCGTTTCTAACTGTTTTCGAACTTCTGCTACTCGTCATCCACGTGACAAGAAATTTATCAGGGGGAGCTAAATTTGAAGTTTCCGTTTATTAAATGCGCGTATGTCGCCTACAAGGTAAGCTAAATTACTTCGGGTGATTTTCTTCCCAAATGAATGGTCCGCGTTTTCCAACACAAATGGCACAAGGAGCCAGGGGAAACGATTTTTCTCCAGCATTCACATGTTTTAAGTAAGTAACGATATTGGTCATAGTTAATAATTTCCGTGCAAACGTGGAGTTATTTCCTACCGGCTTGTGAGATATTTATGAGGAAGTTATTAATTACGAATAATATCTTCATCTAATATTAATAATAAACTAATAACTTCTTCACAGTAAAAAGGTCAGCCTCCCTTAGAACAGGATAACGGCTAAGGCTGGCTGCTTCTGCCCGCATTGTCGTCAAACACCACCCTCATTTAAAAAGAAAAAAACGCGAAAAACTGCCAACCTAATGAATATAAACGTACAAATGAACTCCATCTCTAATATAGCTTACAAGTTCCGAACTTCTTTATAAACAACAAAAGAAGTCAGATTTTGAGTTCGGATCAAAGTTACCGTGACCTATTTTCTTCCGCGAATGTACAGACAGCAATGTGGTAGCTGACGCAGAGTAGCAGAATACATAAAATGTTTACAGACCTTGCAGTGTGCAAATAATGAATGAAATAAACTGCAGCAAAAAAAACGATGACAGCAAGGGCACAAGAAGCTAATTGAATGACGGTAATTTAAATCTTTCAAAGAATAGCCACTGTGAAAAAAATATTAATATACGATTGGATTTAGAATGCGTCAGATATACCCCTTATAAAGAATACAAAAGGGAAAGGTTTCAGACTGCAGCTTTAAGGAACAGAATTAGCGCTCTTTGAAATAGGCTATTTACGAAGTGTAAAGTTAGAGAAAGGAGATTATTAGCGTCTTGGTAGAATATTAATTATGAAGAGATGTGTGCCTTCGTAATTGTGCACATCACTGAAACAGCAAGATCAACAGCAGGTTCACGTTTTTTCTCTTCAACTGTTTTTCACTCTCTCGACAAAGCCGGACCGCTCAAAAATTTCTCATTACACGACGCGGAATTTATTTACTTCTATGTACAACTGCGGGAACCTCTTTCTCATTTAGGGTGCGCCTTCTCGTCTCAGCACCTGGCTTCGATCTCTGCCTTTATCTGTGCATCATCCCGTCCAAAGCTTCGCCGGCTCCTCTTCCCCAAGACTTCCTGTCCAAGCGAGCCCTTGGTCTCATTAACTCACACCTCCTCCTGCAGCGGACGTCCGTTAAGTTATTTGAAAAATTCGGCCTTCAAGCTGATCAGACATCCCTATCGATGCTAGGGCGCTATCTCGCAGGTAGCTTCCCTTCTATACTGCATTTGGTACGTCCAGCGCCGGCTTACCGACCGCCTCACCAGGTGCAACGGTGCTGCGGCATGTAGCAACAGCCGAACTTTGTCCGCCTAAACCATTGTGACACAAACACGCACAGACGACGCTCATTCTTCCCGCAATCGGGGACGATGCAGGCGCGCTGTTGACAACGTTTTACCAAGTACCACTCACTACATGCGCGGAACAGCTGCGGTTGCGGCTTCACTGGGTCGCCCTCAGAGGAAAGCTGCGGTGCGGCAACCGCGAAATGTATGTCGACGCTGTACGATGTTGAACGTTATTCTGTATGCACCATCCATTATCGACACGAGCCTTGACCGGAAAACGCACAATAAACGAATCGTGGGTGCTTTACAAACTGAGTTTCTGTTTACATGTGAACGAAGTGCGCACGTAAAAGGGAACATATGCAGGGAAAGGTGGGACACTTTTTAGCCGCTCAAATCGGCAACCATAATTAAAATATTGTCACAAACTGGAGCAATGGCCGTCACAGATTTACAGGGGGACCTCTGAGTAGCCAGGTTGAATCGCAAGATCCTAGTGCAGCCCAAGCGCTTCTCACGTGACGGCTTACGCTTTGTCGTCCCCTCAGCTTAGCGCTTAGGTGCCGTGGGGCAGTCACGGAGCATTATTTTATATATAATATTTACAACCAGCGGCGAAGGCCTCTTTTCTGCAATTAAAGATGTTTTATAAAGAATCAAACCTAACTCGCATAACCAAAAGAGCACCACTCTTAGCGACTCTAAAAGGGCTATCAATAATATCGCGAAAAAGATAATTACAATCATCTCCCTTAAAATCTTTAACCCAATAAACTCTTAACAAATTACTCCCAACTGATTTGGTTCAGAGCCCATTCGGGGAATCCGGGGAACGAGGCAGTCGACCGGGCAGTGGATGAGTCTGGCTCCCTGAATTTCACGGACTCCATGGTCACATATCATGATCTAAACAATCATTTTAAACTAGAAATGATAACTTTCCCCCCTCCGGACAAAAGCCTGCCTAAAGAACAAGAGGCTACGTGGCGTCGTCTACAGAGGAGATCGATACGTACCCTGTCACTCCTCGCGCACATTTCCCCTGATCAATAAACCCGAATCGTGAGCACTGTGGCTAACGAGGCAAATACGATCACATCCTGTGGGATTGTAAAATAGAGCCACCTCCGGGTGGTCTAGTTACCAATACTTCTCTCAAGCGGTGGTAGGCCATGCTGGCTAGCTCTGACTCCAGAACACAAGTTCTTGCGGTGGAGTGGGCTGACAAAGTCGTCGGGGGCAGTGTACTCTCGACCACTTAACGCGATCTCTTAAGCACCGCGCTTTTTCCGACGAATAAAATATTTTGCAATCAATGAAGAAGCAAAGAAGGAGTTTTGAGAAAGAAGCAGGTGTAAGGAACAAAAAAGAGTGCGGCTATTACCTTTTTTTTATTGCCTCTGCCCAACATTTTGTGCTCTGCAGAGCCCAACATTTTGCCCTACATTTTGGTCTGCCCAACAATTTGTGCCGAACATTTTGTGCTGTGCTTACGAGTGCTGAATCATGTTAGAATACGTTCTTGCCCGCTGCAGGCTGTGTGGGCTGGTTACGGCAGGTTGTATAGTCACGCTTGTTTTTAGAGGTTGACTAAAACATAGAAGTCACGCTCATATTGCTTCAATAGACTACTGGGAGACTCTTGTCATGGAGCAGATAAAGCACAGAAACACGTGAACTGAGCATTCCGAATATATAAAATCTCCTGAAAAAGAATGTCTAGGCGGTACGAGCTAAGCATGTGCACGAGCGGCGCAGGGAACCTTTACACATCGTTTTAAAATGCATCTGTTTGCCTGAAAATGATTGTGGTTAGCTTCTATCACGTTCGGGAAGCGTATTTAGAAATCCAGGGCGGCTCTGCCGCCAGAGGCGACAAAAGCGTCTGGCACGATTAGGCTGATAAAATAGTTCCTTGCAAATAGATCTGCTTGTGGCGTGCTTTGGGTCAATCCCCCCAGTGATTCCATCTAGCCAGTTTTTTAAGGAGGGCGAGAACTTTTGAACGGATTGTTCCTAAATATTCGCGCATCTGAAGTCTGTCATGGGCATTTAAATGTATTTATTACATTCTAGGCTAGCTCAAGTATACTTAACGGGAGCGATAAAGCTGAGATGCTGTACAGGCTAGAAATAGTAGAGAGACCCTTGGGGCTATGCCTGGCCCAATAGCATGTATGGAGACCGTGGATGAACTTAAGATGACAAGAAAAGCCTTGGCTTGAAATATTCGCCATGGCGTGCCAAAGAGGCATCTTTGTAATGTTTACGTAAACAACACCAATTGTAGACTTAGAACTATGTTTTAGCGCGTTCCTATTAGCCAAGTCACCAAAAATACACGAAAGGACAGGTGCAGGGAACAAATAGGCTGCGTCACGGAGCCCCAAACCAAACAGAATGCGAGTAAACAAAACTCAAAGCGCAGTTTCCGTGCACGGTGTTTGTCCGTTCTAACTTCATGGTACTATCCTGCTTTCTTTTTAACCAGACGAACGGGAAGAGCGCTTGCGCCTCTATATTCCGCGCGCTGCATGTAATCTAGTTTCTGTAAAAACTCCACCCATGTTGACGACTATGTTTCCCTTCGGGCAGCACTGGTTATGCACCGCGAATTCGGCGGCCGCGGGGCGTTTTGCGAACGTACGCTGTTTACGTTTCAGGCCACGCGCTAAAAGCACACGCCGCGAAAAAGGCGCCGGACAAACACGTGTCAAGAAGCGACAGGCCGCGCACTCGCCTCCCATGCAGCGAACGTCGGCTTAGAGGCACACGCCGGAGCGGCGCTGCGGACCGCAATAGACGTGAGGCGGTCGGTCGGTTGGGCTCGCACTTTGTCATCTCAGAGAGAGAGGGTGAGCCCGCATAGCTTATCTCAACTTTTGCTTTCTACGCCGGATGCATAACGTCGTCCGTGGGCGAAATATGGACCTGGCGGGGACGCGCCCCGCGGCCGAGTCAAGGGGACGACAGGGCCGCTCAAGGGCGTTATTCGAGGCGTCACCTCGTTCATCACGCGGCCAGAAAATGGACCCGTCGGCCTACAGGCGGTTTTGCTGCTCGCTCCGGCGCGGGCATGAGAGAGCAGTATGGGCGCTGATGCATACGGAAAACAGAACTGAGGAGAATGCGGTCCTACTGGGTGCGCTTAAGGGCGTACTCCATTATTTAAATGTCAAATCTCGGGCTCTTTTAATTAGGAATTGGCTGTTCCGACCGCAAGGCAATTTCAACTGCGCATGATGAGAGCCGGAATGGCTCTGTGAGAGATCAAAGAAAATAACCGGAAACCTGGACGGTATAGCTGCTAGAAGCCAGGAAAGAACACCGCGACCTATAGCCATTTTTTTTAATGCAAGATGTACAGAAATGGAGCTTTTGAAAAGTACTTTACATTCCCCATACATCCTGCAGTTTGGAAATGTGTCAGCCACCGTGCAGTCTTATCCAAACGCGCTGCATTTCTGTTTACCACGTGTTCAAAGCGTAAGGTGCCGGCGGCCCTATCTATCTATTTTTTTGTTCCTTGGGCTACCAGAACGGGCGTCTGCGTGTTTTAAGCAAAACATATATGCCCTCGAGAGCATCAGATTGGAAATCTCAGTTGGTAGAGCACCGGACTCGAAATTTGGAGGTCCTGGGTTCGGATTCCGCCTGCGGCGTTGTTGTTTTTTCTGCTGTTTTTGTAGCGCGAGCTACACTGGCCGAGGTTGAACAGTTTCGCGTGGCTCCTGTAGAGCCGTGCTGCTAATGCGCGAGGAGCAGTGACGTCACACGGCGCACAGATGGCGCGCCGGAGCCGCCGCCGCCGAGCGCGCCTCGCCCGTCTGCGCATTCCAGAGGAGTGAAGTCATAGCCGCGGCAGACGCACTGGTGCCGGCGCATGCCCAACTGTGCGCCTCCGTTGCGCAGTAGCCAAGTATGACGCTGCGCCGGAGCCGCTTGATAGCGCCTCTCATTTTGTGCGCATGCGCAGAGGTATCAGGAGGGGGTACACATTTGGCGGGGTGTTTGCCAGTGTTGTATAGCCGTGGAGAAATAGAGCGAAATTGTTGCTTAGCGGTAATTGATGCTGAGCGTAGCTCACGCTACGTATATCCTGGCATAGCTGAGATAAGACACTGCTAATTTTATAATTCATTTCCTTTAGGCGACAGATTAATTGAAGTAATTTCTCCCATCGTTCAGCACAACAAATAACAATATAGAAACACTCCCCTCTGCAACTTGCTTCGGAGGCTGTTGGCTTCCTTCATAAGTATGTCAAACGAGCCCCTCATTTCCCTTCCGTTGTTTGTTAATAGCTTCACGAGGGTCTCGGTTCGGGCAGTCTTGATGCCATAGGTAGCATAAGAGGGTTATCGCACAGCTTCCGCCCTCGCCGTTAAATGACGTTCCACGTCGCACTCGCGGTAATACTGGACATACTACGTCCGCCGCTATGGGTGAGGGTGGCGCTGGTGAACACGCTCAAGATTCGCTTACACGCAAAACATATATTCATTAAAGCTGCGAACTGGAAAGCTGCGATATGAAAACATATATACTCACGGGAGCAGCAGTTTGGACAGCCGTCGCCGTAGCTCAGATAAAAGAGCACCGGACGCGAAATTCGGAGATAGTGGGTTCGGATTTTTTTTTTCGCTTTCAGCGCAACACAAACGGGACACACGACGAAGGACTAGCATAAACGGGCGCTGACTATCAACCGGTTTTTTAGTGAAGAACGAGAAGCGTATGAATACAAACAGTGAACTAATTATCAATCAACAAAAGTTATCTGGAAGGCACGTGGGAGGTCAGATAGCTCAATTCCCTCTCGGATCACGTTATGAAAGGGCTGCTGATGCATTTTACGCCGTTGTCGTAAATATAAAAACCTTCCATTACCTCGCATGTTAGTTCATTGTTATGTCGGAACAGGATGCGCGTGTTCCTGTAATCGGGAACACATTGGCACTTTTTGCACTGGAAAGACGCCTGGGCAAAGGGGTCCCCTTTAGTTCTCCTTTCTGCATGATCCTTTTCATGCCTGCATTGGCAATGCCTGCTGTGGGAGCCTGTGTGAGACAGGGGGTCATTTTTCCTGGTGTTTTCATGCTCCATCAAGCGTTTGTTAACGCACCTGCCAGTCTGGCCAATGTACATGGCACCGCAGGAGAAGGGGACCTGGTATACCACCCCTAGTTCGCAAGGTATAGATGGCGACACATGACGAACCTGACAAGCATCCCTCTTGCTTTTGCCGTAGTGCCTCTGATTGACCTCTTTGTACATTGCGCTAAGTTTTCTAGGTGCAGAAAAGACGACATAAAAGACCAGGTCCCATTCTACTGCGGTGCCATGTACATTGGCCAGACTGGCAGGTGCGTTAACAAACGCGTGATGGAGCATGAAAACACCAGGAAAAATGACCCCCTGTCTCACACAGGCTCCCACAGCAGGCAATGCCGATGAAGGCATGAAAAGGATCATGCAGAAAGGAGAACTAAAGGGGACCCCCTTGCCCAGGAGTCTTTCCAGTGCAAAAAGTGCCAATGTGTTCCCGATTACAAGAACACGCGCATCGTGTTCCGACATAACAATAAATTAACACGTGAGGTAATGGAGGCTTTTTATATTCACCACAACGGCACAAAATGTATCAGCAGCCCTTCCATAGCGTTATCCAGAGAGGGAATTGAGCTATCTGACCTGCCACGTGCCTTCCAGATAACGTTTGTTGATTGATAATTAGTTCACTGTTTGTATTTATACGCTTTTCGTTCTTCAATAAAAAACCAGATGATGGTCAGCGCCCATTTGTGCAGGTCCTTCGTCTTGTGTCCCGTTTGTGTTGCGCTGAGAGCGAAAATGAACACTTACCAACTCGCCCAAATTTCCGCCTTGCTGGGTTCGGATCCCACCGGCGGCCGCATGGTTGTTTTTTCTGCTGCATTATTAGTAATTTTCTTTAAGCGATAGATTAGTCTAAGTAATATTATCCTACTGATTAGCGCAACACATTAAAAAAGCTTAAAAACATTCCCCTATGCACCGTGGTTTCGGAGACTGTTCGCTTCATATATATATATATATATATATATATATATATATATATATATATATATATATATATATATATATATATATATATATATATATATATATATATATATATATATATATATATATAATGGTATTGCAGTCGCTTTCTGGAATTTACGATTTTGTGGTTGTATCTAGTTCATGTATCAAGATGTCCTCGTCTAGTGCTCTGCTGCAAATACTTCCGAGGCTTGAGCGATCAATCACTGCCACTCTTAAGTTGCGTTGACCTTACCATTGCGTCCGCGGGTGAGTGATTCGTTCTACCGTTTAATAAATTAAATCAACTCCTTGAGGTAAAAGCCCTCTTGAGGGTTTTTTTTTTTTTTGCATAGGAGAACCCGCGGGCACACGATGACACTGGGGATCGAATTGCGCACCTCCCGCATGCGAGCCGGATGCTGAAATTACAGGGGTTACGGTATGTTTAATATCAATCGTTTGGCGCATTTTTTTCTTACTTTGCTATAGGGGACATTTTTTCCAGCACATTTTTGTGGGATAGTTCTTCATCGACAGCAGCTTCATCGACTATCGGGTTGCACCGTTGGCTAATTGCCAATGCTTTTTTTTTGTCAATGACGCGCAAGGAACAACGTGGGGGTGTTAAGCGCCCCCATATGCTTACGTTTTCACGCTATTCACAAGTATATAAACAGCTTCTGAGCTTTTTCTAGCGCCCGCTCATATACCAAGGGTAGAATGGGCAAGAAAAAGACATAAAAATAAAATTGTCGAGCCCGCACAGCCAAAGGCACAACGGGCTAGCCTGATCATATACAGTCGGACACAGCAGAAGAATGCCGCGGCAAATGCACCTCGATGAAAAACTTCCAGCCAATGGCGTTCTCCAGTACTCATGACGTCGCGGCTAATCCCATAGTTAGACACCAGATTTGACAGGCAGGTTACACCGTGAAATGGATTAACCGCGGACAGCGTAAGCTGGAGGCCCCGCTTTAGGGGTATTTGCCTCTGCGTTCTTGGGTTGTATCCGACACTATTTATCAAACATCTGCGGATTAACAGCCACCGCCATTGTTTACAATTGTATATTATTTTCTTGCTTTTTTCGACGTGCGGCAAGCTCTTAAGAGCTTTCAAGGAATGCTTCCAAATCTTGTTCTCCAGGTGTCGTACGCCCCGCCGATTTTTAAAATCGATAATGGAATCCTCTGCCGAGCGAAGTTGGTCTTGACATTGAACAATAAAGCTTTCATTTGTGTTGAACATTTCATTCCACTTCTTTACCATTCGGCTACATCCCTTTCTTTTTGTTTCAAACGTTTTGAGAAATTTTTGACCTTGAAAAATAAAGCTTTAATTTGTGTTTGACAGTCCCTTGTGCTTCTTTAACAATCGGATACATATATTTATTTTTGTTTCAAAGGTTTTCAGCTGTGTGAGAGGTTCCAGTTCGGACGGTTTACTGAAACTTGGAGCAAGCGACTTCGCGTTCAAATATTAAAATTTGTCATTTTTACTTTACCGCTATCACATGCTGCCTGAAATGAAATGCTGCGGCTGTCAGTTGATAAATGGGCGAAAGAAAGAGGAAAAAACATACTGCGCTAAAATCATTCCTGAGGAGCGCTGGTAGTGTTTCTTGTTTAAGGAAAAATAAACAAGGCCACCTTCCCAATTACAACTTAAAAGACATCCTGGAAGCGGAAGCAGTAGCAGGAGAAAATCTTAAACAGCCCTTAGAGGTCTCCACAAAACGGCATTTCCAGAAATAAAATAAAACGAACGCTGCAAATGCAAACGTTAAAACGCCCAGGAATCCGTCGACGAAGAAAAAAAATCCAGTATTCGAACTGGAAAAAAAAACTACAAAAAAATTTTTCCCATCGTTTCTTTAGGCCACTGAACGTACACGGAAGTTTCGGAGATTTGCACGACAGTGGTATATAAAATGCCACTAGCATACAAATGCAGTAAAGCCAGAACTGATGTACTAAGGTATAAGCAATTCTGAGGGATAGCAAAGAAAGAAAACCAGCAGCAAGGAAACAATAAACTGAGGCGAAACTTTAAAACCGAAAATTGCTTGAGCGGTAAAGGAGTATAGGAAGAAGAGATGAGAGGGGAGGAGGTTGGGGAGGGCAAGGATCCCGAGTATCGAATACGAAGAAAATTCCCAATTGGGGCATGGGAAGGGCTGCGAGATTACCGCTCCTCGCCACAATGGCAGTCTTCTGAATGCGTTTCAGACCACGAGGCTCGAAGGACAGATTGAAAGCGTCGTTCTCTCCGCGTAAAATAAAATTGGGAATTCAGCGAAAAAAAGAAACTGGAAAAAGTGCGAATGTCGTCCGGAGTCTTTGCCCGACTGCGGCAGCGCCGTAACAAGATTGATTTGTTTGAGTCACTGCTTCTTAACGGGGCAGCTGCTTCTTCCTCGCCGCTTGACTCCGTATCCAGTTTGGAAGGTCGCTTAGCGCCACCTTTAAGCACAATCGTTTAATATATCTGCCACTTTCCTTCGCACTTATTCGCTATTATTACCAAGGCACATCTACTAATTTTTTGTGTGTTTTGTTTTAGTGCGTTCTTTGTTTCTGAACTCTTCTGGGGCCAGTTTCCAGCAGCAAGAGGTGTGCGGGCTTTGGGTCCCATATATAGTGGTTCATTATGCGAGGGCTGGAACGTAATGCCGGCAGTACACTTCCACGGCCACTGGCCCCCGTACTTAGATTTTTCCGGTTCCATAACTTTCAAAACGGAATATTGAGATTTTCTGCGCCCAGAATCGGTGGACGTGGAAGGTTACCTCGTGCCCACGAATCTACGAAAGCTTGCGCAAGCAGCCCGTGAGTGCAGTCCTTCCGTTAACGTTGGTAAGCTGTCATCGAACATACAAGTGCAAAGTGGAAGTTTGCGCTAGTGGGAAATCATGATTCATAGGGAGGCTTAGCGCGAGACAAACAAGGACAAACAACAAGACAAACAAACAAGGCGCTCGTCCTGTGTTACTTTCATGCCCTCGTTTCGCTTGCGCTAAGCGGGCACCCTCTAGAACAAAGATGTCTCCGAAATATTGGCCTAGAGTGAACATAAAGCGTATGTGATCTCTATGATGAGTTTGCCGCACAATCGTCGTAGTAAGTAGTAGCCCCCTGTTTGCTTGCTTGTTTGTTTATATCTTTTTTGGTGTTTTGGGGTCTAAGGATCCGTCCCATGCAAGCTCCATGGAACCGCGGTTGAAGTTTCACCGTTGTTTGCCTTCGCATTTCAGTAGAAGACAATTAAGCTTGCAGAATGCGGCGCAGAGCCAGGAATGTGGACATGATTAGGAAGTTTGCTCGGATAGAATGGCCACAGCAGATGCAAGGCCGAGCTAATTTGAGAATAAAGTATGAGGTTTTCACTTCCAAATGGAGGTAGTTGACCAGATAATATTAGGATCTCCGCTGTAGGAGCATTATATGCTACGCTGACTACCCTAAAATTTTACTGGCGTCTATGGACAAGAGAGAAAAGCGCGCGATCATATTTATTGCATCGTGCTCAGAGTTTCTTGCAGCACGCGTGTAACTCCTCAGGTACACAAACTGAAGAGGCTGCCTCTGTGCGAAGATTCTGAAGCATGCCACACCCTATAAATGGCGCACCGTACATGCTCCAGCTTTACCCTGTCAATACATGCTGTGACCTTTTGAGATCGTAAGATGGCGGCAGAGCCGCGACATGTACTCCAGTTTTAGCTATTCAAGGCACTTATCAGCGTCGCTAGCTCGCTTCTGCAAGTACGGCCAAAGTGAATATGAAATCGATCACTTTTGGCGTGGCCGAACAAGACCAATATTTTCTCCTTGCTCTGACGATTACTTACTCTGCGTTAAAAGTCGCCCTGAAATGTAGAAGAACCGGTGGGCCAGCTAAGCTTGCACACTTTGCTCGGCCTTCTAACAAATGTGAACTGCTACACTGAATTTTTTCCGAGTAAGTGGAAACAGAAGCACCATCATATTAATCATGACGGCATGTGAAATATTGAATGTTAAAAATATAAAATTGTCTGGAAACCTCACCGTGTCGTAAAAATACTATTGCACAGAGATAGTAAACAAGGAACTGCCCCTGCGAGTCTGTGTGAGTTCCCTGGTCTAGACCGTCCCGATGGCACTACTCTCAATGGCACAACTTGAAACCATCTTCAATACCAACATCTGAGTCGCTTACATTTTTCCCCTATTATTTCCTGTAGTGGCACCACCATGACCCCCCCCCCCCCCCCCCTTCTTCTTCTTCCTTTATCTGCTTTCTATTTTTTTCTTTACTGACAAAGGAGCGGTACTGTGCGCCCATTTCCCGTGAATCGGGTGTTTGTTAAGTGAAGTGTCCAGCTCAAGCAATAAGGCTCCACCTTGCAGTCACCCTGCCACCAGAACCACCAAACGCAAGCCACACCTTCATCCTCCCCCAAAGTCAGAGGGCTGCCCACCACTCGCCGCCACCTTCGAGACCCATCGCCCCATCACGGCCCAACGTCACCCTTCAAAATCGCTGTCCACCACCCACTAGCTTACCCATTCATCTCTACACGCGAGAAACGCCAAATACCAAAACTCCACCTACCACCACCCTATACAAGGCCCTCACTCACAAGAAAACGCGACGGTTAAATCGAATTTAAAGATGCTATAAGAAAGCCAGCTAGCTGCCTTCCAGAAGCGACACTCACCAGCCCACCGCTTTTTTCCCACTAGAGGCTTCCCATCTACAAACCTTAAACCTCAAGAAAAATTCGGTCACGTGTGCGAAGCCCAAAATATAGCAGGCAGTAAACTTTCACCGAATCGAATGCCCCCAGTGGTCGGTTTTTTCATCCGACATCACCGTGATGAACAATTCGGGTTGGGTTCGTGTGCGATTGGCATAGCTCAACAGATTGCCATCACTATATATACGAGGCCTCGAAATCTCACACGAGTAATATACGAAATATAGAGCCTCTGTATACGCGCGAAACTTGGCACTGAACCTGCGTGTCACGCAAAGCTAAATGTACGGGTGATCTCTTTACACTCGATGTCGCGCCGCCTCGGCTGCTTGCTCTCGGGTATAGCGTTTTGTCCTGACAAATGGCGCGCAAGCTCCGGTTGACTTTTTTTCTGGCGCCCGTTAGAATGTTATGCCACGGTGAATGCCCTCAATCTGCAGTAACCTGTTGAAAAACTCAGAAAAGCGCAAACGTTTACTCAGGTACTTTGCAGATAGATAGATAAAGAGGAGGAGGGAATGGCAGGGATGTTAACCAGAAAGGGGTTCCGGTTGGCTACCCTGCACGGGGGAAGAGGGATTAGGTGCAAAGAATCTACTTGACAACTCGCATGGTTTCACTGCTATACAAGCTGAAGTGGATAGTGTCGGCCGCTGCCAGATGGTTATGAAGGATAACATGCACATCCAATGAACAAACTCAAGTCATTTATATCCTCTCTGCTATTAATGAGAAGAAACGACAATGGGCAATGCATAAAATACAAGGAAAAGATAGCCGATAGCTCGTTAGCTTAACGGAGTGAATCACCGACTAGCCCGCACCTACACCTTACTGGATTCCGGCGGGGGAACGGGATTAAGAAGTGGGCGAGGATAAGGTGGACGATAGTGGCACTGGACCGTGTACGTCCACTCAATGGAAAGGGTCTTTTTTCTGAGGTGCACGTAATTTAGGCCGACCATTGTGATGATTGCGACGATGATGATGCCCACTCCCCCGTAAGGTAGGTAATAGGGAAAAACAGTAGGTGCCAGGGGCAGATCAGTAGCGTACGCTGCGGTTTGCAGACAGTGCAAAAAATTATGGACTATTCGTGAAAGATATTCTTGGCTGCTAGAGTTGAGCGACCGGTCATATTTTACGCCGTCACTAGCTGGCTTGCACATGTATCGGGACAGTGTATATTCAAGGACACAATCCTGCTATCATCCCACCTTTGATTCAAGAGCGTCCGCGCCGGCTTGAAGTTGCAGACAAAACTAATTTTTGCACTGGTCGGTGTATGCTTCCAGCATTAGATTTGCATTATGGCTTAAAAGCCTAAGAAAGAAAACATTTATTGGTAGAAAAGAGAAATGTTATCCACTGCAAAGGTTTTAGATGCTCCTAAGAAGCTGCAATGCATTGTGTCTGTTTGAGCAGGAAAGTAGCTTTCCGAAGCCACTTTTAATCTGCGCGGTTTTGTGTCGCGTTCATTTCGCTAAAACTCTAATAGAAGGACGCACGAATGTAATGTTTCCACTGCTAACACTGTTCTTGAACTGAAGCAAACATTAGCGCGAGTACGGGTACAAGAGAGCTTGGAAGTGGTATTAGTAAGACGTCTTAGACATATTACGAAGGGAACGGTAAAAAAAAAAAACAGGTGGTCAGGTTCGTGACAGTGCCTTAATAACGACAGGGCCAAAAGCCTTAGCCATAAGCGCTTTAGGCACACAAACAGCGCAGAGCTTACAGTCGTAGCAGCGCAAAACTAGAGAAAGAACACAAGAAACTTGGCGAATGAAGATCAGTTTTTTTTTAAAAATAACAACAAGGAGCGATTGCTTGAAGGCGTAGATTAATGCCCGTTCAATACAAGACGCCGAGCAATGGCTGCCGTTCGCGTTGACAGTGTTGGCAAATCTTGTATCGACTGCCTCTATATTTCTTTGTGTGCATTCTTACGTTGCCATTTCGACACAGACGCTGGAGTGGACGACCAGTGATGTGAGCCTGAAAGACCATTTTCGCTGTCCGCTTTGCTTCTGTGATGATAGCAGCAATTTGGCTTTGGATGTATGGTGTTTAACGTCCCAAAATCAACTCAGACTATCGGGAATGCCGTAGTGGAGGGTTCCGGGTAATTTCAACTTCCTCGGATTCTTTAAGAGCACTGACATTGCACCGTACATGAGTGCCTAGCATTTCGCCTCCGTAAAAAGGCAACTGCCGCAGCCAGGTTTGAACCCACGTCTTTCGAGTCTGCAGCCGAGCGCCATAACCCCTTAAACACCGCGGCGGCTGCAACAGCAGTGAGCTGTACTGAAATCAGATCAGGGGCCGTATCCTATAAGGTTACCATTTTGCGTCCGTCTGGTATTTTGTCAGCGGTCACTTTCAAGCGTATATAGAAGGCGACCCGCCCAATGGATGGCTGCCGACTGCACCTCACCGTTGGCTGTGTAGGGCAGCCAATGGCAGCCAGTGGTCAGGGCCGGTCATGTGCTGTTGACAGAGCGCTGCGATGCACCTCTTAAGCGGCTGCATATCGCAGTCAATGCAAGCCAACGGTGAGGTCAGGTCGCATTCTACTCAGTGGCAGGCTCGCTTTCCGCAGACGCTTGAAAGCCGCGGGTACATCTGATTGACGAACGACAGAGGACGAGACGTACGCGAAATGGCCATTTTAAAATGGACAGCTTACAGAATGCGGCACGAGAGTAATTTAAGGAACTGCTCTCATCGTTCTGTGTCTGTGTGCCTATTTAAGGCAGTGACATATTGAATGAACAGAGTTTTAAGCTGCTAAGTATGTTCAAATAATGCTGACAATTACATATCCAGTTTCTCCAAGTAGTGAAGAATTGTACAGCTGAATGTCCTTATTTTGTAATATATTACTGAACTGTACACGGGATAAAATTTTTGAAAATGTTATGTTTGACAGCTGAAGGCACCGATATATATCAGATGTACAGCACGGAAGTGCTTATAAGCGGCGAACTGATGTACGACACTGAAACTAACAAAAAAAGACGTTATAAACACCCTCGCTTAAAATATGGCAACCGCTCTTTCTCGGGCACAAACTACACCGCCGAAATCCCCCGTCTCGCGGCAGTGAGAAAGCTGCGTGTATAGCAGGTGCGATTCAACTTGCCTTCGAATTCTGCCAAAGGAGATCAAGAGCAGATCACGCACATCTTCCTCATTCCGCTGCACCCACACCATTCTGCCATCAAAGGGCTCGTTTTCCCGCCCTTCTGCATTCACTGTTCTCTAAACGGACTATTTTTGAGCGCACGGTAGGCTTAGCTGCTACTTCTGGGTTCTGAAGCGCACAGAGAATGGTTCCTGCATGCGTTTTCAAAAAAGAATAAACAAGACTTAGTAATACGTTTCAAGGTCACTTTTACTTGAAATATTCGGCATTGAGCGATGAGTAATTGTATACAAAGGCACCCATGTTGCATGCAGTGCGGCGACACGGCGTCCATCGTGGCGCAGGAAAGCAACCACAACAGGGCAGGGGTTCAGCTTGAGTATCCCCACTTAACTGTAAGCATCACTCTTTATTCTTCTAAGCGTATTTATTTTCGCCTTCAGGATGTGACGATTATAGAGCACAAGGGTTGTGTATTGAGCCATTTTATCGCAACGAATTGACAAAGGGGCCGTGTTGACTGATGGTTCCTTATCCCGTCCATTTCCTCTGCCAATTTGTCGGTGTCCAGCAATGCGTTTCATTAGACCGCCGACGATTGATAATGCTGGCTATACACCCTGTCGTTGCAGGCGGCCACGGCAAATAATGATAAGTAACCAATGAATTGAGAAAAAGAAGTGTTACAAAATACGGCTTTAGTATAGTAAATTATGTCTGACAACTTCTAATGCTTGCGGGAGGAAATCTGCAGAGAAACGCTAAGAAGCAGCAATGAGGTGCAAAAGTGAGCAATATACGTATTTGATCTTCTCACTTTTTTTTATCTTGTTAAGTTTCAGTTCAGTGAGGCGTGCTGAGTTCCTGGTATCACTACACTTTTCTCATTTTCTTTTCTTCTCTTTCTCTGCCACCAACAACCGTATTGAAGCGCGCATTGTGCCTTCACTGACCCTTCCCAGCAGTCTGGAGTAAACGGCGTAAAAGGCATATCCTCTGCGAAGCCGGTAGCAGTATCCCTGACGTTCCCCTGAAGGACTCGTTCAGAGCATGCGGCTAGGGCGTTCTGGCGCAATTGCGCAGAAGGTGGGCGTTTCGCCGTAGAGCTTCACGGTGAACGGCTAAAGTGTACGAGGCGATTCGTAGGCGGCTAACGTTTGCTCCTCCGTCACAGCGTTTCTAAACTGCTCGGCAATGGATTCTTAAACAAATAAAACTCCTTGTGTGTTGGCCTATTTATCACAGATAGACCGATATCACAGCACATTTACTTTTTTCTAAACAAGGTAATACAACATGCTAACAGAAATTCAGGAACGCGCCACGTACAACGGAACGGCAAATGAAGTGAAACACTGAAAGTGGAAATAGTATAGTTAAAGATATCCCAGCTGAAGTCAAGAAGAAGAAATAGGCATGGACATGGCATGTAATATGAGGGAAGGTAATCGACAGTCCCTTAAAATTACGCAGTGGATTTTCGAAGAGAAGGTAAGCGTCGACTGAGAGTAGGTTGGCGGTTATTGCTACGAAGCTTGCGGGGATAAATGGGTGCAGGTGGCGCTGGGAAAGCTGTATTGGCGATTTATAAGAAAACCCTTGTCTTGCCGTGGACGTAGTGAGGCAGGTGATGATGGTTAATACAACTGTTATAATAAAAATAATAATATACCGAGAATGAACAAATATGGCATGTATGCTCTGCGTTTGCAACGTCTAGCAAAAAAAAAAAAAAAACCATCCAACTACAGGTGAAGGTTAGAAGCATCAGGAACAAGATTATGAAGTAGAGTATTAGTTTCTGTTGGTAGGGACACCCTTGACTTACTTTAACTCACCAGCCGTCGTTTTTTCGTGTAGTTAAGGCCTGGAAGTCGTTTTAAAAATAAAGTGCTGTAAAGTGCAATGATGATTTTTTATAACTAGTATGAACCTTGTGATTAAAATATTTTCGACGACTCTGAAAATGCGTAGTAATATTCCTCATCAACATGTACAGGTGGGGAATATCCAAGCAAAGGCTGAGCTTTATACTTCAAAAAAAAAAATTTAAGGAGGTGTCAAACTCTATAGATATAGCAGGAGGAAAATGTTAGGGCGGAAGAACACAGGCAAAAAATGTGTTATTACCCCTGGGAAAAGGTGATAAGGTCTATCTGAAGTAATCACAGTGGCGGAAAGCGAAAAAAGAGTAGAGGCGTTTCCCCAAGGTGTGATGCAGTAGTTTAAACGGCTGTGGGTAGGGGCGTCACATATCGCAATAAAAAGTTCCGTGCTAAATTCTAGCCTTAAGAAAGCCATCTATTCAGCATGATTTGTTTTCTATCAGTTCAGACATTCAGTTGAAGGAATTTCCATTTTGATAAACATTTCTTTCCGGCACAAATGCAACCTATACGAACCTAGCAATGAATTTGTTGTACACTTTGCAGCAATCTTCCTCGCAGCTAGTGCAAAACAGTGCGCACTGTTGGCGTCAGTTTAGAATCTTAACGCCGTGAAAATACACCAGACTAATAACCTGAAGGAAATCCTGGAATGTACAGAAGGCGTTCTGAGCCGGCACTATGAAGTTAAGTTAGAATACCTTGTGAACAAGAAAACAATGTCTGCAGAACCGCGGAGTAACTTCAGAATATAATTGCACTGGAGGTAAACGAAGAATAGCAGGGTTGGCGAGATTCTAACCATGACCGGTTACATGAAAGTCATACGCATAAGTTACGCTTTAACCTCTACCTTTTAAGGTGATGAAGGGATTTCAGAGTAAAGAGAGAAAGAAAGTCTCTTCTCGTTTCCAACTTTTTCGTCGGTATCGCGAAAGGGAGGATTCTGAAGAGCAAACAAGACTTCGCCATGAAGGCGTTTTTCTCGACCTTTGTACCATATTACATTACCACCGCGCCAATCTAGGCGACACCAAGAGCCTTTATGTATAGAGCAAGGTTTAAAAGAAACAGCATTGCGTAAGAATATTTATAGCGGCAGTCCTTTTTGTTGATCGTTTGTTAAAGAACTTTTCCCGAGAGAGAGAGAGTTAACTTTATGTGCTTTAAAAAGTATTGAAGAGCTCCTGTGGTTGAACTTTAGTGCAGAAGTTGACATGAACCGCAGTTCTGTACCGGCCTCTCCCCTCAACTCGACACCATTAATTTCATTAATGGGATTATAACTACAGGCTCGAAATCAATAGGAGATAGGTGAACAGGAGGTACTTTTCAAAATAAATATGTTCACACGCACAGCGCCATGTAGCCGCGGCGACTCCGAATAATTGCTCACTCTCTATAACGCACCGTAAAGAGGCCACAAAAAAAAATCGTTTCGATATTTTGCTTGCCCTTCAAGCCAAATCGACAAAATAAGTTATATGTGGAAACCCGCGGAGGACATCCTCCAATTCATAATAATAATAATTGGTTTTTGGGGAAAGGAAAATGGCGCAGTATCTGTCTTATATATCGTTGGACACCTGAACAGCGCCGTAAGGGAAGGGATAAAAGAGGGAGTGAAAGAAGAAAGGAATAAAGGGATGCCGTAGTGGAGGGCTCCGGTATAATTTCGACCACCTGGGGATCATCGCACAGCACATGGGCGCCTTAGCGTTTTACTTCCATAAAAACGCAGCCGCCGCGGTCGGGTTCTAACCGGCGAACTCTGGATCAGTAGCCCTCCAGTTTCCCGATTTGGGTTTCGTAGCAAATAAGTGCGTAAACGCTAGAACCATTTACTCTACGCTTCAGTGTACAACATAACTCATGGAACGTTCACTGAACGAGCAAATAAATTCCATGGAGCTCAACTAAAAGCGTATTAGCGAAACAAGGCAGGGACGGTTACAATAAGGGCATCTTGTTACAAAGTCTGAATATCTACAGTCAATGGGACAATGAACCTTCGCTGTTCACAATTAATGGACTTTGTTCAACAGGAACATCTAGCCAAATCTTACTGTTCCATTAAAGTCCCTCCTCCTATCCAAATCTTTTATATTAATACATGCTAGCGTTGTCTTTCAATCAACACACCCATTCAATTTACTGTGCGACTTATAGAGGCTACAAGGTTACGTCGCATTTTTCTGCATTCATGTTCGATGCGGCCTATTTTATATCACCTTTTCTTCGATCTTTTACGTTCACTTCATGCCGGAACGTCCGAGAGAAATACTGCTTTTTATTCCCTGACATGCCCTTAAGGAAGCTCGACAATGCAATGTGTCAACAGGACCGTTGTACAATCAAGATATCAATTAAAATTAATAGCACACCTATACAAGAGTTGTAGAGAATGTAAACAATAATTAACAAGAATACATGTTAAAAAGAGCTGAACCTATAAAATTTGCACTTTCCAATATCACAGGTCGTGTACAGCTAGTAGGTGCGTGGCATACCCAAGTACACAGAAAGTGCAATAGCAAGCTATAAAATCTATTTCTGTGGCATCCCAAATAGTAAAAAATGTTAGAACCTCCACTATATTTGTGTATTTTATTTTATCTCAGCAGCCTTTTGTGTTACCTATGAACAAAATAAAGGTCAGGGGCTCTGCTTCTCGAAATGCCTTTGAAACGCAATACATGCTGCCTAACCAGATCGGTAACGAGATTTCTTTTGTGCCTATTTTTGCTCAAGCACATTGGAAATGTAGCTGCGTTATTAGGCGTTGAAGAGGGCGGTACAATCCCCAACAACGATTTCTTATGCCGGCGGAGGGCTTCTTTCTGCACCAAACACGAGCCCGTAAAAATATACGGATATGAGAATATTTTTTGGTACGCGCTACACACCCAACTTTCCATTAGTCCTTTCTTCTCGACCAGAGGTTTTCTTAACTCGGCGCGAGCGTACAGTCGCAGAGGGGTCTGATGAAATTAAGGCGTAGTTGAAATAGGGCAAACACAGGTCTGCTTATCTTTCATGCACGTTGTCAAACATAACCAGTCTTGC
Source organism: Amblyomma americanum (assembly GCF_052857255.1). Lineage (NCBI taxonomy): Eukaryota > Metazoa > Arthropoda > Arachnida > Ixodida > Ixodidae > Amblyomma > Amblyomma americanum. The sequence continues at coordinate 89,845,828 of NC_135503.1, forward strand.
GTGGCCGTCATTAAAAAGAGCGCGGAGAAACAAGTCCCGGGAATATAATGGCAGCATTCTTTTAGCCTTCGTTATACAAATAAATCCCGCAAGGAAACTGCTCGGCGTGGGAGTTCTTGAAACTCAAGCTGGCACCAGCTGGCTAGTGTATAGCGCTGCTTTCTTTCTTTTTCTCCCCGAAAGATAGGCGCTTGAACATACGATATTTGTTACACTAATGGGTGGAACAGCGAAATCATTACCACTTTTATTCTTTACCCTACCCCATTTCTCTTTTCCAATTTTTCTTCTTTTTTTACGCTGCCTGGCATTTCAATGTGCCATGTTGCTCACTTTGGTTATTCCAGTTTTTCCAGGTTAACCCGTCTAGCCATACCATGGAACCTGCCGCAGGCTCTCTTGAGCGGACGGCAGCCTTTCAAGGCCGCGTTTGCTATCTCTCCAACCACATCTGTGCTAACCCTCCGCTGTGCGATATCTCTTCTGTGTTTCTCATTGGCTATGTCCTTGGTTTTGCGCAGTTCAACCTTTCTGGAACTATACGAACCAACTAGCCTGCAAGAACGTCCAAATAATCCATTTAAATTCAGTTTTGATCTGTATTCAGTGCAACTTACAGGAATAAACGAATGCCTCGGTGTGACATTCACAAGCAACTTAAGCTAGAAAATGCACATTTCTAATGCTTGCTCCTTTGCATTAAGAAAACTGTGCTTGTTCCGCGACAAACAAAAAGACGCACCAATCCAGGTTAAAAGACTGACATGCAATACGTTTATAAAGACTAAGTTGGAATACGCTCTCATTGTCTGGGACGACACGCATACTACCACTAACATAAAAACTATTGAGAAAATCTAGAGAAAAGCTATCTGCTTCGTTTTCCGCATTACAGTTGAACTACTTCCGTCTCAGCACTAATGCAATCGAGTGTGTTCCTAACCCTTGAGTCCTGGCGCAAATTTCTTTTGTTGAATTTTTTTTCTTGAACCAAAAACTTGGATTAAATTCCTCACCGAACCTAACGTTATCGAGAACCAGACAAACCCGACATTCTTACCGCCTTTTTCTTTGCCCCGTACTTGGCTACGGCCAGTATATTTCGGCACCTTTTTTTTTTGTTCGCACACAATCACTGATTAGAAGAGTTTGCCAGCTCATTGTGTACAATATTTTGAACTTATAAGTAAGCATATAAAGTTCATTGTGTTGTATTACCACTCATTTTCGTCTGCTCGTATTTTGTTTTGCATGCATTATGATGTAAAGCTTAACATTTTAATATTTTGTCTTTGTATCCCACACCTTTGTGTCCCACTCCTGCAGTATGTCATAAATACAGTCTATAAATACATAGACTCTTCATTATTTGTCAGTGTTCTGCATTATGGCCAGCAGCGTTTTTGTCTATTTCGTGACGCACGAACCCAGCATGCACAGACATTATAGGAACAAATGCAGACACTGAAGTAACGAGTTTAAGCTACCATCTACAACGAAATCTTGACGGATGTTGTGCCCATAACCAAGAAAACGGAGAGGAAAAGACGGCGTCCGGCCAGTTTCAGTTGAACATGCTAAATCAAACATACCTGCCGAACATATTAATAGTCCTGTACATGTGCCTGAACAAGACCGCAGACCGAAGTTCGAAAATTACCGGGTACCTATACGCAAGTCATTTTCACCTCAATGGCTTCGGCATCAAAGGCAGATCTACGAAGCTCCTAGAGCGCAAGCGCCATCGGTTTGGTCATATTTAAAGACGCGAGTTATTAGTTCATGAAAGATTAATACACTCAGTTTAGAGCACTTTCAGAGAGGTCCGCCAAGGCACAAGACGCGCGCGCGTACCGCCTGCAGAGTTTGCATGGCCAGGCCAGATTAGGCTGGCCTTTCCTCGCAAGTGGCATTCTCTGAGACTTCGCACTTAGCTCAAGAGTGTGAGAAGCAGACGGGGCACCGAAAGACCCGAGCCTTTTGTTCCCCAACTGCGCAAATTCTCTCCCGTACGGCCGACTTCTCTTTATTCTCGTCAAGATATACGCGGCTGCCATGGCCGCTATAGATTTCCCATTGTCGCGGATTCCATCTAAATAATGCGTCTGTCACCCTACACTTGCCCGCTAGTCGCTCTCATGACGGCCCATGGGCTCCGTAAAGAGGCCTGCAACTGGTCCCACGGGCACCTTTCACGAGGGCTGCGCAACATGGCGAAACGCGAAGGTTGCCCAATAGATGCGTTGCAACAGCTACGAACGCGCTGGCCACTCGAACGACGCAGGTTTCTCTCGTCGCGCGAGTGAATGCCTACTCTCGCGGCAAAAAGCTCTCACATTGCGCCTTGGCCGATCGAACAGCACGCACGAGCACAGTGACGAAAGCGGCTGATCGGTAATGGGGATAGATGGACGGACGCCTGTCGACAAATGAATACCGTTGACGCCGCGCCGCTCACTTTATGGCGGCTCGGTTTCGTCTGGGACTAACGATTTTCATTTCTTTTCTATCCACCGGTTCGAACGCGAAGAAATACTCGCACCAGAAAACCCCGGGTGTTGACCGCGGTCGCAGTTTGCGACACAACTGCGGTAACAAACAGCGCAGCGTGGCGAAGTTATGTCCTCACGGTGACAGAATCGAATTTCTCGCCCGTGGATCGCGTGTCACCTGTTGAACACCCGACTGTGGAACACATCTTACCCGCGTCATCATTAGGTTTAAAGAGAGAAACATGTCATTGCACGGGTTATTTGAGCCTCTGAGAAGATGTGAAGTGGTTCGGATGCGACGCGTTCATCATCAGGTTCGTCATCGACACTCCCAAGAAGAACCATTGATAATTGGAGAAAAATTTGAAAGCACTTGTAACGATCTGAATAAATTTGTTTCGGCATTAAACGAAGAATGTTCAATACGAGTAACTAACGGAAGATGCCACGCACAAATACTATGTTTAAGAGATAAGAAAATTGCACGAACAAAGCCAATAGCCGCTTGGATTAGGATCATGCGTGAACATGTATAGAAAAGGTGCAATGTCGTCAGTAATAATGCGGTGAGACCGGAAATGAGCAGGAGAAAATTTCATGTCCTGTCGCTCGCCATGCTTCTACAACCTATGCATGCGGCTCAGCTCTCTGCCTGAGTGCAGCGCGAAAAATTTGTGGGACACTTAAATTTCACCTGAAGGGTATGACGCGGTAGCGCTATGGAACATAGAAACCAAATTTGTTTTTTGCCTTTTCTTCTTTCAAACGATGCGTCGCACACTTGCACCTCCGAATACAATTAGAGCACCCCGTGGTAATCAAATATGTGCGCTAAATAATGTACAATAGAATTTCTTTTTGACGCTGTTTCGGTTTTAGTTTAATCAACCGAACGATGGCTGTGACGTGAGGCATGTGAGGCATGTGAGGTCATGTGAGGCAAAAAAATGGCAGTATATCTGCTGATACTTCGTTTGTGGTAATTATGTCTCCTGAAGCCGGCTAGTTTATGTTCTCTAGCGAGTTAGAACTACGGATAAGAGTTCATATTGCATTTTCTGTATGCCTCGTGTGGCCTAAAGTTCAACTCTCCGCCACAGTCGTCTTCTGTTGATGAAACCGAAATAGAAGCAGCATGACAAAAATAAAATAAATTCGATATTAGTTAGCGGGCGAAGGTGAATTTCCACCCGCTAATGAATATGTTTTTATATATAACGCACACTTTTAAATAAGAAAGCATGCAATAAAATTAGGTGTCAAAAGTCTAATTGGGTTCCTTGAGCAGCGAGGGGTACTATTGGCATACCATTTCGCAGACATAGACACTATTCTTTTCTCTTTGTTTTTAAATTCTCCGTTTTCATTTTTCTTCTTTTGGCCAGAACACAAACGTCAGGCCTTCCTTTCACAAAGTGGAACAAACATAAGTCTATGGTGGAGGAACAGGGCGCCCGGCTCAAGACTCAAGGAGCAGCGGTTCCAGTCCAGGCTCAAACCGTTTTTCTTCGCAGCGCAGTTGCTTTTCTTTCTTCACAGGCACTACGTAATGATGGTGGAATGGCGTTACTAACCTGTATTCTAATGTGAAATTGTGTAATGACGTCATCATTGTTCTACTGTGTGCTCGTTGTAGGGTGTTTGAATTACCCGTGGTAGATCATGACATCTCGACCAATCCGGATTTTAAGGCGAAAGCCTTTAATGGCTCATCATTGTCCGTCCGTCCATCCATCCGTCCGCGAAATCGGTCACACTATGACGTTATCAATGGTGTAACTGCTATAACCCATATACTGTTAGCAATTACTATGTAAAGGGTGTTTAGTTATAATTAATTACTAATTATTCATTTTAGTCGTTCGTGAAAAATAAACAATACAAAATTAAAACGTGACAAAGAAAAAATAAAAATAAGCAAAAACAAAAACGAGAATGAATGAAAATGTTAAAGAATTTAAAATAAGGAGATAAAAACAAAAAATCACAGAAAATAAAAAATCCAAAAACAAAAGAAACTTAATAAATAAATAAATAAATAACACAAAAAATGCAATCCTACAGGTGCCATAGAAAAAAGCCCGCGTTCTAGAAAGTCCTATGTTTCCGCATTCCTGCACGTAAGCAGACTTAAGTGCCCTGAGAGATTTTTCTCGTCACGACTGCTAACGTCGGGTTTTCCAATGAACGAGGCTCTTAACGATATCGGGTTAAAGCTCAGGCACAAGATAACGTGTGAGTGAGAGTTTATGCCGATAGGCATGGGCTGGGTGGAACTCTATACGCTCTGAGATGGAGCCGTCGAGGGAAATTCTGCTAAAGCTGGGTGTTGTAATCGCATCAACTTCACCGCCCCTGCGTCATTGTCATCTCGAATTTACAAACAAAAGATCGATTGTCTAATCTCGCATATGCCCAAGGCTAAAGTGACTGCACTTGCACGCTCATACTTATCAGACGCCATCCGTAGCCCTCGAAAAAGAATTTAAAAAGTAGCTTCTAACCAACAGGAACAACACAATTGCAACGCAATTTTGACATTTATCTGTACTCGCATTTTGAAGTATCTGCTCCTGCGGCGCACTTTCCCGACAAGAGGTTCTTAGTTCCACCTGTAGGTGTTGCACTGGAAGACATCCATCAATCGAATGATGATTTTTTTCTTCTAATACATTTGTGGCAGCGCAAAGTCCAGGTGTTGCCGCCGCAAATGATTTATCATATATTAGTGCACTGTGTTCACAAGGCACCAGATCCCAATGCATTCTAAAGCACTGGGAATAGGGTAAAAACCATAAATAAAAGAATTTAGAGGAAAAGGCAATGTCTTCACCTAATAGGCAGGACATTCTGCGCATATTTCCTAGGAGACTACTCGTAATGATGCACAGGACAACTTCTGTGGGAAAGTTCTCAATATTTTTGCCGGAAATTAAAGCGCCTTAAAATTAGAAGCGAAATTAAGCATGCAAGAAAACGTTGTTGGGAGCATAAATATGTGCGACCAAGAAAAATTACAGTTATTGCCAACGTATAATGCAGCGCTTCGATCGAAAGTAAAAAAAAAATCTCCTCCTGACCTTGATGAAGCCATTGGCGTGCAGCTTGACGACGTCCAGTGTGAAGTCCTTCCTGCTGCCTTGGTCACCCAGACGAACGTCTCCAGTGAGGCCTTTAACCTGAACCTAAAGTGCGGGAGAGAAGAAAAAGAAAAAAAAGAAAAGGTAAAAACACACTCTTAGAAAGGAAAAAAAAATCTGCATACAACGAGGTATATTGCCTACCCGTGTGCCCGATGAAACTTTTGCCCCGTGTGCCCGATGAAAGATATTTGCAGTCCAAACACCACCGCTGCAGCTTACAACATTTTTCTAACCATGTTGTTATTCCGCGCAGGACGTCGCCCTCGTCATGGGCGCTAGCGCTAGTCCGCTCAAATTTTGCTTCTGGGAACTGCTCCGCGTCTGGTTTCGAATACATTATTGCGACTCGGACAAGAGATCATCTCCATCACTTCTCTTTGTTCAGACCGGCCTGTGCGCTAAGGTCAACGGGCTCAACCGTTACCATGTATACTTCAGTTCTCTCTTTTGCTGCATATTATACCACACGTCACACGCTGCTTCTTCAACGGGTATTTCTGCCGTACTGCGCGCCTCAGATTGACTGCTAAAGCTGCTTAAAAACGCAGAGCCAATAAAGCTTTGGCTTGCCTTATGAGAGTTTAACGTCAAAAGGCGACTCAGTCTATCAGGGATGCCGTTAGTGAAGGGCTCCGGAAATTTAGACCACCTGAAGTCCTTTAAGATGCACTGACATCTCACAGTGCACGGGCCTCTAGCATTTCGCCTCTATCGAAATTCGACGACCGTGTCCGGGATCGAGCCCGCGTCTTTCGGTTCAGCAGTCGAGCGCCATAACCACTGAGCCACCACGGCAGCTGAGAGCCTATAAAGTTATAGAAAGTGTCTATGAAACAAATTTAGAACACCATAGGCGGAGGCGGCGGCGGCGGCAACCAGCTGTGTTTTCAAAACAAACCTATACCAATTAAAAGGGTTCGCTTTGGTGTGTAGCTTCTCATTTTATTCCTTCACAGAACTTTGATTCGACTTTCACATTTTTATGTAACATGCAAAGAAAAATACAAGATTTCATTGCAACTTGCAGCAGCCTTGTGAAAGTTTTGTTGCTTGTTTCATTCCAATGCAACAGCTCATTTTTTCAGACTTCTTTTAAAAAAATATTGACGAGAGTTCGGGGCATTTCTTCATGTCTGCTATAAATGTCTTTTTTTTTTGTCTCGAATCTGATGCCCTGTTTTCCGGAGACTTTTCTTTGTATAACGCGGGTGATTAATGTCCTACTACGCTGTGCTTAAAGAAAGCCAATGAAAAGCCACCCGACAGCCGTCCTTCGCTTGTGCAAGGGAGGGCTTTGAACTCTTGACTTACTGAGAAACGTTTCCTCTCAATCAACACAGCAACAAATGTTAAATACACATCGCTGTCTCCCTTTGTAGCCTTCCTCGTGTCCTGGTATATAGATATTCAGGAACTACCAACTATATTTCGTTTTTTACTGTTGTGAAAAAAGAACAAGAACCTTACTCCACATCTGATGTCAGTGATTGCTTGCGTCATCCCGCCACAATATTGCGATCCTACCTCAACACGGGCGTTTTCTAGCAAGGACACGCTTGAAGGCGTTTGAAGACAGAGACACGCGTCGAACACAGGCCTCAAGCCCGGAGCTTGCTTTTGCGCCGCGTATGTTCTTTGCAGGAAAGCGCTGCACTCTCCGTAAAATGACTCTTTCAGACGCCGCCGAACCGCATTGCGATCTATCATGCAGACCGTTCCAGACTAAGCAAATATAAGTATACGAAACGTCATGCCGCCCTGGAGAGTTTTTCGCGGAAAGCAAGAACTCAATTCTCTGTTGTATAGTAAGAGTACGTTTTCTTAATGGCCCGCGCGGAATGTTGCAGGAGAACATATTTCGACACGGGAGAAAAAATTGTTCCAGCGACGGTCAATGGTACCATGCTGATTACACAAGGGGTCGTTCTCAAATAAGGACAGCAATACGCCTTCAGATAACAAAAGCGACAATGTAATGCTAACAAAAGGGAACACTGTGTGGCTGCATTCGTTTAGATAATTAGTTATTGTTATCAGTGACGCAACAAACAAACTCCAAAGAGTCTGTCGTGTTAAGACTAGCTCTTGACTAGCTAGGGGCAGGAAAGCCGCCAGATTCCGCTAAAGACTACCGAACCGCATTAAGCAATTTTGAGTAATCAATGACGTCTAAAGGCGAAACTCCATTAACTGGCTGCGTACAAAGAATATGCAAAGCGCCATTTCCAGCCCATTGCTCCATTCCGGGCGCTGACTGAGAAAGGGGCTTGTACAAGTGGGAAGACGAACGCCTCACAATAGTTACTGCATGTAGACCTCAGTCGAAGCATCCTCGAAACTGCAGCAAGTGGCAAATATTTTATAACAAGAGAAAAAGCGCAGCAACTGCACAGTTCTGAGTGGACACCTGGAACCGCGCCTTGTGGGAGGAAAAACAACCGCGGAAATAGAATCAGCGATGTGAAGGGCTTCGGGTTATTTACACCATATGGGATTCCTTAACGGACGCTAACATCTTAGAGGCAACAAACGGTTTAGTCTTTTGCCTTCATCCAACTTCATCGAATGCAGTTCCTACTGCGGCCCATCGATCGGGGGTCGATCCCGCCACCTCTTGCTCAGCAGTCGGGATTGCATGCACCGACGCGTCGGGCGGTGGCGGAAGGTTCATGGCGAGACGGCAGTGTAAGACGTAAATACGCAGTCAGCTTACCATCTTCATATAGCTGACCAAAGCTCGACCGTGGGGCCACGGTCCCTGGGCGTCAGGGTCCCAGCACTCAAGCTTGTGCGTATCGATGCTTTGGGACCTGTCCAGGTCGTGGAACGAGCGTGCCAGCAGGGACACGGCGTCGTAGATGAGCGCGTTCTCCGTCTGCGAATACGAATGCGTGGGGCCCTTGGAGGCGCGGTACAATGGCGCAGCTACAGTGCCATAATATAAGCAGCAGCCACGTAATGTTCAGCAAATTCCTCTGGAGAACATTAGAGCACGGAAATAATTTCTGCAAGGACATAGTAAACGAGGTGCTCGGATTTGAATAGAAAGCTTCAATAAAGTGCCGCCAAGCCGCTAGGTTGTCTGTTGTGCCGTTGAATCGTTTATTGGGCCAGTTAGGGCATCTCTCAAGGGTGAAATAAATTTTGTTCTCTTCACTTGAAGGTTTTTAGTGTGCCAGGACTTTTTTGGATGCCAGGCAAGGAGGCTTGCGAGAAAAACGTGCCCAAGGGCATATTTATGGTTTACCCTTTGAGGTAACAATGGAGAGGGGAGGGTGCACTTCCAGCATTCACACATTGTAATTCTTGTGTCCGAAAGTATGGAAGCCTATTTTATAATTTTTCTCATATAAGTCTTCTCAAAGCCAGAAGCCCCTCCGCACATCCATGTTTTATATTATAAGCTGCCCGTCACCGTCTGCATAACTTATTGGTTTTCAGGATTGAAGACATTTAGCATCCTAATTGCCGCTTGTACTGTGTGCCCTGATAATAAAATTGTGGCGCTGTCCCGAAACCAGCCAGTGCATTGCATTCATCGGGCACATTATATTCACCACCTGTTTTTCTTAAGCTGCTCAAGAGATAAGCCATGCTACGCCGTCCAAAACGACAAAATCAAAAAGGTTCGGTGATCATACGGGACACACCAGCCAATATTTTTTCAATTTAATCGTCGGTCCTGAGTCCAGCCGTCAGGCTCAAGCGCATTTATTACACAGCCGCAGAGGAAGCCGAATATGCAGTTGAGTGGCACGGTTTTGTGACCTTCCGTTCGGCTTATTTGAGGCGCGCCGCAATTTCATTTCATTTCAGTTTCATTACATTTGTTGAGCATATTTAAGGAAAATAGACGTCGGAAGTATGTAACACCCCCCCCCCCCCCCCCCCGCCCACACACACACACACACACACACACACAAAAAGCGGTTTTATTTATTACTGAGAGAACAGTTTTTTTTTTTCGCTGAAACTGAGCGGTCGTCCTGAATGTGAGCACAAGAAAACAGTCTGCACGGTTTTCAGACCGGTATTAAGTTCGATGTAAAATAAAAAAAGATGCAGTGAAAAATTAAACGCAATAATATACAAGCTCAAGGACGTCTAAATACTGGCTGGGACTACCGCTGCTGTAAGCAAGCCTGAGAACGAAACCCGAAGGCGGGACGCTGTGAAAAATAAAAGTTACTATCCAGGCCCTGCAGAACAGTGTTCTAAAATTCCGCACGAAAAAACGTCCACGTCAGAAAGCCAGTTTATAGCCTGCTTCTTGCTTTGGCTCCCAAGCAGCTTTGATCAAAGGCAGCAGTCTTTCGCGCTTGTGTGGAGCAGTATTTCGGAATCAACAAAGACAAAAACATGACAGCAACGTACCCGACGGGGGGAGGCTAGTATCCGGCTCACCCTGAGTGTGCTGCGCTCAACACGGCGTCCGAAGAGCAGCTCTCCGAAATTCCAGTCTCGGATCACATCGTGCACGGCCGGTTGGTCCGGGTCCAGAAGGCGAAATCCATACACGCCAGCTGTTGTCGCCAGAGGCCCCGCGGCCGGGTCAGCAAGAGTTTTCGCCCCAACCGACGCTTCCGTGCTCCCCGCCGGCTTGGACTGTGGTCGCCACCATGACAGCGTGTGCAGGTCCTAGTCAAGCGGTAGGCAGAGAAGTATATATCTTCAGAGAGAAAGTAGTCAAAGGTAAAAGGCTGAACGAGCGGCTCCCTAGATGCCCAGAAAGAAAGCGGTACGGCCAAGCCCATTTATGGCTAATGTTTTCGGTTGCTGAACCTATGGGCGCGGAATCGAATCCCGCCTGCGGTGTTCTTCTTTCGGTGGTGGCGACATGCAAAAGGAGCCCCTATGCTGTGCAGTGCAAGTCCACTTTAAAGAAGTTCAGGTGTGCAAATTTTTTTCCGGAACCCTCCACTACGGTTCCTCTTGTGTTGCATAGTGAAGGTCAACGCAATGAAATTTGGAAGAGCCCTTATAGTTTGTGGGCCTGCCACCCGGGGATAAATGGCGCTGACCAACAAAAATTACCGCGGCAAATTTGAATGTTTGGTTCGCCCCCTGATTTCCGATGGTCGTCAATACTCTTTGTGCGAATGCCGGAAGCACTTCATAGGTCAGTATCTGCAGCCCACAGGAAGGCTATAATTATCTCCGCACACGATTTCACATCATGAATTTGTTTTCTTACGTTACAAAGGCAAATATTCCCATTTATTTACGTAGTTTACACTATTGGCACCCGAAAGGTGGCACAAGTTTGGTGATGCCCATAAAAGCTTGGCACGTTAGAAAGTTAAACATCACGTGCTATACCACAGAGGCGAGGATTGTTAAGCAACAGTAGGATGAACTTTCTACGATGGGATTCTACGGTGAGCCAGGCAGAAAGGTGAATAACAAAATAATAGTGCTAAGTCTCTAGCCATCTGACTAGCGCCATATAAGATAATGATAACGGTACCTCAATGAAGAGAAAATTCCAAAACGCTCATATTATGATAAGCTTATATTGAGTGCTAAATAACCCAAATTGGCCACATTAAAGCTTAGGTTTTCAACCAGCGATGTTTCAAAGTTCACAGTGTTTCTTAGCGCGTGACGTGCCTTACGATGGCTTTGAAATACGCTGCGCGCCGCCACCTATGACATTTATTACATGGACCCTTTTACCATGGGTACTATAGCTTTACAATGACAAACATTAGACATACAATAGACAACAATAAAAACAGTGGGGACATTTACTCAAATCCGAAAGGAGAAACTCGAGTCTAGAGCGTCAGGTTGAGTGAGGCCATCAGAGATTTGTATTAGCTTGATGTTTGCGAGTCAAGCTTGTCGAGACGGCGCCAGGATGGACTCGGCGAGCAGGAGTACAGGGGGTCCAATATACTTGCGCGCTGTCGCCATTACGGTTGTGGTAGAGCGAGAGCGCGAATGCGGTTCTTACTTTAGTCGCCCTTTCTTGCAACCCATTTTGCCTGATTCGATTGTTTTTGTGGGCACTCCTAAGTTGATTTGACAAAAAATATTATCCCAGTAGAAGTGCGTTGATTCAGCTCGATGCGATGCATTCTGCGGCCAACAAGGCGAATTCCCTGCCGACCAGCCTACTCGACTCAGTTTATAGACTCCAACGACTAGGCTGGTCAATAAACCCATTAGTTGAATAAGGTTATTAGCATTATATACGATTACGCCTAACGAGTGCTCTGCTTACACTTTGTGGTGTCGTTGACCTCAGCGCTGGCGCGTAAACAGATTGAAATATCTGTTATTTTTCTTTTTCTTAAGGCCAATCTGTGTGCGACGGCCCGGATGGTGTCGCATTTCTCCTTCTAAGAAAGTAACATAGCAGGCAAATCATTAGGCTTATTGCCGCAACTGGAATGAGAGTTTCTATTGCATTCTCACTAGCTCCAGATATCTGTGTGTTATTTCTTTACATCCTATCCGCGCTTCTCTCGCCTTTATTGTTCACGCTTAATGAGAGCTAGTTCAATTGTTCGATACGCAGTTGTCCTTCGCTGAACAAGTGCTTCGGGTCAGACCGGAGTCCTTCCAAAAACTGCCTATTTTTCTCACACTTTGATTGGGAAGCGGAAGATTTGCACCTAATTTCAAATACAAAAATAGTGCATAAGTACAACTGCTTTTCATCAACTGATGACAGGTTCCTATTCCATGGCAATCCCTGTAATAGTAGCAGTGCTCTACCTTTCTTCCAAATTAATGAACTGCCCCATACCACCTGAATTAAAGATCAGTGTAGCGACCTGGCGCTATATAAATTTCTTGCAATCATACGATTTTTATCTGAAGTGGTCTCTACCATGGCTGTAACACAGGAATGAAAGGACGGACTCCATAGCCAGCGAGTACGATTTCAACTTAACCGGGAACTCAGAATAATGAGTGCTTTCAACACAACAGTGCCTAATGTACACCGGTTATCAAGCAGCCTGATCGATACAATTTCTTTTGCAAGATTCATGAAGCACTCTTAAATGAAATGGCTGCTTAGGTAATAGGCCCAAACCTGGATAAGTGGAGATGAAAAATCTCAAAGGCATTATGGATAAAGCTAGAAAACGCTCACATTATTTAGTACCAGGTTTTGAACGACATAAATATCTGTTTTGGTGTATATATTCCGTAAGGCTACTTCGTGAGAAGAAAAATACAGCGTCCGCGCAAATCGCTATAGTTCATCCAGGTCTGTATTGAAAGTAGGTCATAATACTAAGTTCAGAGGAGCAGCTGGTGACAAAAAAATAGTCGTTCTCGTTTCTTTAAGAAAAGTTACAACCTTCTGTAGAGTGCAATTAGTATCAGTTGGGCTGCTGAATGCCTAATTTTTACAGAACTTTCTACCTCTAAATTTGAGGACCAAACGTCTTCTCTGACTCTTCGTTGAATAAATACGAGCGATGTAGGTTGGCGTAAAAGAGCATCTGTAATAGCGAGAGCATTAAAGTTTCTGGAGCCGCCGCGGTGGGAGAGTGATTACGGCGCTCGGCTGCTGGCCCGAAAGACGCGGGTTCGATCCCGGCCGCGGCGGTGGAATTTCGATGGAGGCTAAATTGTAGAGGCCCCTGTACTGTGCGATGTCAGTGCACGTTAAAAAACCCCAGGTGGCCGAAATTTGCGGAGCCCTTCACTACGGCGTCTCTCATAGCCTGAGTCGCTTTGGGACGTTAAACCCCCATAAACCAAACCAAAAGTTTGTGGAGAGTTGAAGCGAACATGCTACCTGTAGTCTGGAGTGAGCACGCAATGGTAATTTTGACGGAAATGTTAAAACAATTCTTTCAAAACAGGCTTGTGAACTTTTAACAGGAATTGACGAGGCGACGGAACCACAGAACATGCCTACGGCGCGCAGAATTTGCATTCACGGATTGTCTCGGTCTTAGCCTCTGCCGGATCATATATTCTGTATACGCATGTTAACCTATGGTTAAAGTTGCACTGAGAATGCAGTACGGCTCGCGGCCTGTTGTCGTAAAATATGTTGCTCGTTAAAGAAAAACGGCACGGAATTTTTCAGCTCAAACGTAGAGGTTCGCCTACCTCATCTTGCCATAAGTGTGGCAGGAAAAAAGCAACAAAAAGGATACACACAAGAAACAAAATTAGGCCGCGCAAGCACATAATGTAAATTATTAACTCTGCAAACCCCCTTTCCCTCCGCTGGGAAGTCTCCACCATTGGTTCCTGAAGGCAAGGAGCTTTTAGAGCTACGCCACATTACTGAGAAAGCTGGCCAAATTGTGCTCTCTGAAGTTCCTAATGATTGTAAACTTGGCCTGCTTGAAAAATCAAATTTAGTTTTCGAAGCACTTACCATGGATGTGAGAATGTACTGGTGGTACCGAGTGGTCATGGATTCTTTCACGGCCTGTCAAAATCAGAAGGAAAAAGCAAGGCATTGGAAATTATTACGTTAGAGCTCCTATGGCCATGCACAGTTAAAATTATAGTTATTTGTTCACTTTTCTTTAAGAATGGGTATTACGAAAGTACGCATTTTTGTTTTTACATTTTTTTTCAAAAACTATAAAACTACACTGTATTCGTGGGTTTCCTTGGAACACTATCCGTAAGATGCTTAAATTTCGCAGGGCATACGCAGGGCCTGAGTCTATTAACAAAACACAAATAGGGAATAGTGACATTTAAATGTGTTTCCTCACTGCTGAGGCACCAGGGATTATTATTATGCTACGTGCCACATAACACCAAGCTGCAGTATATCCTAATTCGAATCACTAAGCCCAAAAAACAATTGAAGTGAAAATAGGCGCCCTGATTCGTGAGAGAATGCGATAACATTTAAAAGGCTTATTTTATGATTTTTAGCACATCGTTCCGTGGTCATAAGCGCGCTATGACTATTCAAGAAAGCTGTTTATAGCCTTTATTGCGAGATGCTGAAGAGGCTTTCTACGGCCCATGATTTTTCTTGAGGTTATCTAAAGCCAACAATGCATGAAGGGAGGCAGTACATGAAGCCAAACAATACCAGAAGAGAGGAGGATATGAGAAAGATTATGAGAGAAGAACAGCGCCATAAACGTCGCACTCTTGCTGGCCACCTGTACCTAGCTGTGAAGGAAGAGAGGAAGGACTGAGAGAGCGGCTAAACCAGTGCAGGTAAACTCCGTGTGCAATCTGTAAGATATGCATGTCTTCATTGAAACATCGCTGATTACTGATGTTTGCATTCATGGAAAAGGTAAATGAACGGACATGAAGTGAGAAAGGTAGTAAATGAAGATGCAGTAAAGTAAATAAAAGTTGGCAGCGGCTTAGCTCTGCTATGCCAGGATATACGTAGCGAAAGCTAAATCATAGCTTGGTTAGCCTTGGTTAACCTTGTTTGCAAGTCCAGGTTATTCTAGTTGTCTGGCTGGTTGTTGTCACGTGGTTCGTCACGCGGTTGGTCACGTGACAAGTCACGTGGTTGGTCACGTGGTGCGGTGCGACCACGGTGGGACTGCGAGCACCACGAAACTGCGAGTTCATGGCCAATGTAGCCTTCGCTACAATAACTAATTCAAAACCGACGGTCAACGTGCTAGCCTAGCACGTTCGCTCTGAAGAAATTACAGGGCACATTGAAGCATAAAAGAGCGATAAAAAAACAGGTCGAAGTATCCTGAGAGCGGCCGCGTTCCCTCAAGAGAGAAGTGCTCTTGAGCGAGAGGTATGTATTCGTAAAGCAGTGAACGCTGCGCGGACATTGCTTCATGAAACAATTTCATTATGTTTTTATAGAGGCGAAGATACCGGCCCCCCAGAAATAGCATAGGCGCAACTGGAAAGTCTGTCGCAGTTGTTCTCCACAATATTGAGATTATGAATAACAAACCGATTAAAATTTTTTGGGAAGACCGCCTCAGTGCTGTGGGAAGTTGATAAAATTAATACCGAAAGAACCTCTCGCTCTCGTAGGTCTGCTCCGCGATTCGATCTTTGCGCAAACTATTACATAGCTCAGTTTTTTGTTTCGCATAACCTCTGAAATCTTTTTTTTATCTCTGACAATAACAACATAATTTAAAACGTCGCGCAAAACCACGGGATTTCTAGCGTAGCGGAGCTGTCCATGACTGTGTACAGCTTAAGAGCAGCCTTGGAGATGAGCTTTAGGGCATGACGTCAAGGACATGCGACGGTGCTCATGCCTGGAATGCAAGCTTCACAGAGGTGTGAGTGAAAACAGACAATTGTTTTGCACTTCGAACAAACGAATACTAAAATCTCCGCCACGGCTTTCCTCTTAGCCTAGGTGGGCCTAGCAGAATTTGTTTAAGACATCGCGACAATCATGCGAATAATATCGCTAACATCTTATACAGGACGAACATACCGAGAAAAAAAAACGAGATAATCACGAAACGCTACCAAAGCGAATTACGGACAAACTGGGGAATGTGCACGTGCCGCGCTCAGGGTAATACCATCATAGGCTCTAGGCCATGCATGAGCGCCCCTGTCGGTAGTGCAAGGGAGCCTGCTCGTGCGCGCTCATTCGCGACGCGCCAAGAAACCTGCACCTTCGCTAGCAGAAACAATTGCTTGAGTGGCTCTAGCACAAAGCCGCAACTCCCGCCTCCGCACTCTGGCTTTCCCTCCACGATTCGGAGGCGCCTCGTTGGCGCCGTAATTGTTCAAAAGCACGCTTAAAGCTGCTCTCTCCCGCAGCGCAATTACCCAAATGGGCGCCAGCTCCCAGCAATCGATGTCGAAGCCGGGGCAGCCACCCAGAGCTCGCTCATATAAGGAGCGACGCCTTCTCGCGAGCTCAAGCTTAGCTCAGGCTTCGCCCACACTCTGCAAAGGCCCGCCGAGAGAGGCGTCAGACTAAACGCTGACATTTGGTGAAGGCCTTTGGCTGAATTTCGACCATTATACCCTTGTGGTCGTTGTCTAGGAAGGAGGAGAGGGTGTTGGAGAAGGTGAGTGAGAGAACATGCCTTCACTCAGCTGCGCTGTCAACCGGTTTTACGTCAACCAACTGGTTTTGCGTAAACCGTAATGCCTGGCACGAATACAACGTAAGCTTTTCCAAGTATTTTATGAGATAGCACGTCTACATGATTAAAAGTGGCACTGGCGCACGACTATTAACCACTGTGACCTAGTACAAGCAGACAATTAGCACGCCCGAGCCCAGTGAATGGACTGATTATTTTCCTGCCAGTATAATTAATCGCCTCGGCGTTCTGAGCTGCTACACGTTCACAAACAAAATATTACAGAAAAAACCTTGAGTACGAAATGGGTTAAACCTATACACATGTTAATAAAATTATTTCTGTACATAAATGTAGGGAGCCCACAAAAGCCCATATCAGTTTCAGGAACATTCAAAACTCAGAAAAAGTTTATTTTTTCTCAGGGCTCGTAGAGCGGCTGCCATGCACTGAGGACTGTATTATGCAGGTTGCACAGGGAAGTTAACGCTCGCCCATTTAGTTTGTGGCTGCCTGCAGAGAGATCCATGCAAAAACTTTTTTGTAATTTCTGTTTTTCGAGGACCTTTGCGGGCCCCTTTAGATCATTAAATTTGTCCGTAAAGAATGCACATGAAAATTCGAAAGTGTCTTGGCCACATTGCTTATAAGAACGAACCACAGACGAACCATACCCTCTGCCAAGATATTAGAGCATTAAACACGTAATGCTTATCAAAGAAAAGCAGAGCTCCAAAATCCGTTCTATTCTTATCGTGCATGAGGTATTTTCTTTTCCGCTCTCTTTCAGAGACGTGTGTTACACTCAATGTCCTTATTATTGTCTTTTCACTTCCTAGTTTCAAAAACGCACCGATGGCAACCTCACTGCCGTATATAGAGACCAAAGCCCATGTGCACTGCAGTGTCATCGTAATCAGCCTGAGATATTCAGGGTAAAACTCACTTGAAGTGTCCTTCAAATATTACCCATTGCTGATAAAGTCTCGGCCACATTCGTCGAGAAAAGTAAATAAAAACAATATTTAGCGATCTTAAGTATAAAAAGTCCGGACAGAAAAAGCCTCAAGAACTGGACGAAGCTTGAGACCCTAGATCATCGTCGACGGGATGGCAGGGAGCCTTTGCTGCAACATTAGTCAAAAACATTCAAAACGTACTTCAACTACAAAAAAGGAAACAAAAGAGCAACACGCACATTGCAAAGTAAGGAAAGGAATGGATCTGCAAGTAGACTATTCATTCACTTGCAGTTAATACGTAAAGTGGACATCAACTGGCGCAGCGGCTGTATCGAAGCCGTCTTCGTGGATAGGGTGTTGTAGCGCTAGTTAACGGTAAGGGACCAGTTTTCGGCAACAGTTTACGACGATTGTTCTTATAATTGATGATCGAGAGGTGTACACTGTTTTTATATGTTGTCTGTTGCTGGTTGTAAATCATGGTAACGTTTTTTTTTCGCATTGAAAAGTACATGAACATGAAACTCTCAACGTGTTTCTTAAAATATTACTGCTTCGTGCTTTGGTCAAACTGAGTTTGGAATACGCACCGTACAAATTTCTCTTGCAGTAGATAAATTTTCTCCAAGTTGTCATTTCTCATCGAGCTGGAGACATGTTGGGAGGAGCTCACTTTATAGAATAATAGCAATATTTATACAAGTTGTCTAGCCACGGGAAGATTCAAGCTGACCGAAACGACCTACGCCTCGAGCAACCGTAGGCAAAGCAGTGTACACGCGAGAGTCCGCTAACATTTCATTTTAAAAGCGACACACCGCGTCCTAAATGTGGAAACAATTTTGATTTTACCTCACCTAACCTCATTTCTCGGCTCAGTTTCTCTTGGTCTGCTCTCTTTATCGGGTTTGAGAACCACCAGTTAGCTTCCACGCTCATAAAACATTATCTCGGATTTGTTTCCTTTTGCCAGTCCCAGATAGACTATTCTCTACGCTCTTCTTTCGTTCCGTTATCAAACCCTTTTTTTTTCGGTTCTTTCACTTTCCCTTCTATTGCTCGCTGTTTTCTCTCCCCCCCCCCCCCCCTCACCCACTGGTTCTTACTACTGGTAAGAAAGCCTCTATTCATTTGATTTATTTTCCATTTTTAGATTTTCCCCATCGCTACGTAATTCAAGCATGGGTTGGACTGCTTTCACCTAGTGCCATGAGAGTGGGTTTTACGCAACGTGCACGAGGGTGAGAGATGGCATCGTTAGAAGTACTGCGGCAAAGGTTTATTATTGTGTGCATCACGAACTGCTTTACTCCTAATTTTTTTCACATCAGGTTTCTTTCGGCTTTGGATGGTCGTGTTTGCATCTTAGAAATATCATTTTTGAGTTTGTGACATCATATATATGTCAAAAGCGCAGAAAAAGACCCCTGCTGTTCTGCTAAGGTATCGCCTTAGAAATAATGGCCTTACAAGAAAGAACGACTGAATAAAAAAGGCTACGGATCAGTTAAAAAATGCGACGAGAGCTTGATGTTCTTTCATTTCCCCCCTGTTATCTGCTCTTTGTCTGTTCTGAATTGTTTCTTTCCCCCTTCTCCTTGTGTTCTTTTTCTTCGTCTTCTCTCTAATGACTTGGCTTCTTTCTTCATGTTTTTCCTAGTGGCTTGTTTTGCCATAGCTTGCAGGTTATTACAAAAGGTGCAAATATTAAAACGGGCTTCACCTGCATAACATGGAGTGTGGTCCAAGTAAAGGCTTTCGCCGCAAAAGCAAAAGGCGCTCATGTCAGTTTAATTTGTTCCTTAGATGATATTTTTGCTTTTTTTGGAGAAATTTTGGGCCGGCACCAATATCTAATTTTACTTTTGCGTTTGATGGTGGTGCTATGTTAATACTCAATGCTCTCAGTCCGTAAGTTCTCTGCAGGACATATGTACTGCACAGGATATATTTACGTTCTGTACAGCTGGATAACATCGTAAGAGGCACCAGCTGGGCTGTAACCGTGGTCACATGGCGAAGTCATCAACTGTAGAAGTTGGCTAGGTATTTTTGTATGGCATTGAGTCAGTTGCATAAAAGGAGAGTAAGAAGGAGGGAGGGAGGGCTGGAGGGAAGTAGGATGTGAAAAATGTTGTTAACCTTAAGGCCAAGTCACATCCAGATGTAGAAGCGCATTTATGAACTTTGACGGCGATGACAAAGTGAGAAACTTCGTGTAATCTAAAAGGCTTGGCGTCCGATAGTGTAACTAAAGGATCCTGAGTTTGCCTTATGGCGAATAAATTTGCTATCCCAGTGGAAGACAAGACGGTGCACGGAAGGACTAATCTTCAGGGATCGTGCGATGTAATTCCATAGCAACTTGGCACTTCGAAGAGGCGGTCGAAAATTGGCCGCTTCTAAGAATTCCCTCCGGGTGCACATGCGATCCAAGTCGCATTTGGCCTACCAGCCACGGCATTTCTTATCCTAGAGAGGACGCGCTACGAATGTGCCGCATGCGACCATGTCATCTTACTGGACTTCCAGATGGTCGCTTTGTGGCAATGGACGATGCGGAACAGATGCTGAGCTCACTTTTACACAAGGGGATAGTAAAACGACTGGAAGCTTTTATTTACTCCTAATAATTACGTTGTGAAAAAAACATTCCAAAGACAGACACACTGTGGATCCAGCGGCCCGAATCTTTCCTAAAACTGCTTGTGAAAATTCTAGCTAAAATATGGCCTCCGATTGTGCATCAGTAACGCGTGGTTGCTTCATAGACGCCTGAATCTGATGATGGGGTCCTTTTGCTGCTTCAGTGAGGTTAAAATCCTTATGAAAATAAGTTTATTCACCGCGCTGTAAATTTATTTAGAACAAGCCTTCGGAGGCCGAATATATAGTGTAAAAGATGAATCGTGCCCAGCTACACTCTATGAAGATAAAAATGGCTGTCACATTGTTTATCTGCACTGTTCACACGCGTCGACACCATTTCTCGCTTTTCAGCTCTCCCATGCCTATACCTCGTCCTGAAGAGTTACGCTTGTCTACACACATTTTAATTTATCCGAGGTCCAGACTTGCTAGCTCTGTGGTAGCTTGCCGCCAAAATAACTGAATCACTTATCTAGAAGGACATCTTTGTAGTTTATAAAAAAAATTGTATTTCACATATCTTTCTCTCTCATTCGCACGTAGTGCAAGTTGACGTGCTTCCATACTCCGTCACTGGTAACGTTGTATGCGATTTATGAACAGTTGCTTTCAAGACAAGGAAGTTATTTGATGCCACTGGAGAGGCACACTCGTCGGCGAAAAGCCCGTGACCTAAACACAAGCCATGCTTTCCACGGAGCACGGCGGGGCTCAGAAACCCGGCTGGTGCGCGAACAAAAAAAAAAGAGACACGCAAAGCAAAACGCATCCATCGAAGGGAAGACGTTAATTTCTGCTTCCAGCTTGATCCGCTCCGTGGTTGGCGGCCACAAAGGCAGATGACGAGTGCGCCGACAAGCGTAACTGAGTTGCGGTAATGCCCCAGATCGACGCCACCGTGCCAGAATCAGGGGACCGACGTGGGCGAGGTTCTTGGTGACCCAGTTTTCTGCTCTGTCCCCTAACGAGTGGGAACATTCTCCTACGACAAAGTTCAGGGAAAGGTCCAGCAGCGCACGTAGACAGTGAGGCGCGCTGTAGACTATCAGCGGCACGCGCGCTTGTTGTGTTTTCCTTCAATTGACGTCTGGGCGTCAGGGACAGCTCCTGCTACCACGCTGATCTTCAGGCCTTTTCCGCGTTTGCAGCTTCAGCCAGTGGCTTTCAGTCGTCGGTGCCTTGGGCTGATCCCTTGCGTCTGCTCATCGGTTCTCATTACTTGGTCGGATAAATTTGTTGTGACTCTTTTTCCTCTATTGCACCACTGGTCGTCATCGCGCTGGCCCGCTATTTACGGCATTTGGCTGCTGTATCGATGGTGGCGGGTCCGACACCGTCAGGTGCATGCATATTGATAGAAGCGAAATGCTGATAATGCGTGTTTAATCGATTCCCGTTAAGGAAGCGCTTGCAATCAAAATTTACCTCTTGCTGTTTTCGGCATGCATGTACCTTTGTTGCTTCAGACCGTAAAATGAATCATTTAGATGCCCGTTAAGGAAGCACTTGCAATCGAAATTTACCTCTTGCTGTTTTCGGCATGCATGTACCTTTGTTGCTTCAGACCGTAAAATGAATCATTTAGATGCCCGTTAAGGAAGCACTTGCAATCGAAATTTACCTCTTGCTGTTTTCGGCATGTATGTATCTTTGTTGCTTCACACCGTAAAATTAATCCTTTAGAGCTAGCTACGCCGTTGACGCTTCCTAATCATAAACTTTTCATTGATACTGCTTCACACACATCCGCGTCTATAGCACACATTGTATGTGGATGACCTAAGCCTTTGGCTCGAAACGGCTCCGAAAACAAGGAGGATGCCCTTCAAACTGGGCCCAATGCTCCAGAACGCTTAGTCACGTTGTGGGACTGATTAGGTCTGTTAAGAAAAGCCGAAAAGCGAACGACACCAGCGTATTAGCCGAAACGATTACATTAGGCTGCTTTAACAAACCCTCTTACATCTCGCAGGCGAATCCCCGCAGGCAACATGCATGTTTTTTGGGCTTTGAGCAAGTAAAAACTTGCGATAAGAATGTTTCCCCACCGAAATACCCCAAGCCTACGGCAGTTTATCAGTAAGAACTGTCGGTGCATGAAGATGCGGCAGCTCGACGACGTAGCCTGATCTATATTTCCATTTTGCACCAACATAAGCCTTTTTGTGTGTCGTTGCAGGCATGCGCGTATATGTGTTCATACATTTCTGTGTATGCTTGCGAGGCTCATGTTTTTGGACCAACGAGGTTAATTTTGGTAGAGGTAAATTGTGGCGTGGGGGGGGGGGGGGGGGGCGGGGGGTGAGCCAAACATCCGATCTACAGCAGCTCAAATTGGACAGCTGGAGACGAAGAATAAAACCCTAAAAAAATAAAAATAAAATCTACAAGGAAAAATGCCACTAAGGTACTGGCGGTTTCGGGTGCGATTTTGTTTCTTCTTCGCCATCTCAAGCATTAAAAAGTGAATATGAAGTGATTAGAATTAATTTTTTCAGGTGCTGGTGTGTACATAGCATGAATAGCTTAACAACAACCAACAAACTTAATACCATAGCACTCTATAGTGACCAACTGTAATAACTAAGGATGCCACCATGCAGAGTGCGCTAAAAAAAGTTCTCTAAAGCCGCGTTTACAAGAATGCGACAAAAGTCTTCTACAGTCGACTTTTTGAGGGAGAGTGCAAAAACGTGCCGGAAGAGAGCAGATGTCGAGTGACGCCTTTCCTTCTCAAAACCTGCTCTTTCCCTCAAAATTGGAGTGGAGTCTAAATTTGTCGCATTTTTGAATGCGAAATTTGTCGCAATCTTGTGTCGCATTCTTGTAGTGGCAAGCACCAAACACCTGCTAAGTGCGTAGTAACCGTATTCTCGGGCACTGATTGCCCAAATCCTGGTGGACAGGTTGCCACCTGTCAAGCAATCTTCACATTAAGAGCGACAAAATCGGTGGGACCTTAGTGCTAGCGCACTAAAAACAAATCACCAGCGGTGCTACATTGAAAGAGACACATGCGTGCTACGAGCCACTGTTCTTGACCCCTGTTTGAAGTGTAACTGTCCTATCTCTGTCTCACGCCTCGCATTGTTCATTCCAGGGACAGCTCCCGCTGCGCTGACGCACTTCTCGTGGCTACTAATGGACATGGCTCCAGCTCTGTTCCTGATCTCTAGCGCTAGTGTTAAAGGGGCTCTGAAAGGGGCTATAATTAAGTTGTATGGCTGGGATGTTAAAGCACGCCTCTTCACGAATACTGTCCAGCAAGAAATTTTCTGACGCGCTTTTTAGTAGCTGAGTTATCTGTAGTCAAAATATGAATTTCAGCGTATTCGCGCCTTTCCCTCTCCTCTCGTCACTTTTTGCACGCTGGAAGATAGGCGCTTCCTCGCCGACCCCCCTCTGGGAGCGACGCTTCCCGACCCGCTGGAGCTAAGCGGCTAATTGGCCGCGGCCACGGTAGCTGCCTGACGTCTCAAAGAATCTAACTAATGGCCACCTCTCACCTTGTCTACGTAAGTGCGTGGGAAGGAGGAGGGTGCGAGCATCAAAAGTCGCCGGGAAGGGCTCGCCAAATTTGACGCGTGATTGTGGGTCCTCTGCTGCGTGTAGGAGTGTATTATTTGGCTCAGGTTTTCATGACAACACAATGCAGTGAATGAGCAAGTTGATCGATGTGCTTTCCTCGGAAGGTGTTTCAGAGCCGCTTTAAGTTACAGCAGAATTCAGTTATCTTGCTATCAGCCAGAAGTGATCATCCTCATGACCAAAGAAAGAGAACTTTAAATTATGCTGTTACAGAGACAAGCTAATGCACTGCCGCATGAGCCGCCATAGGTGATGCAAGGCATTTTCTATAAGAAATGTGAGGTGCTGCAACGCAATGACGTTTCCCAACTTTTACTGATAGGTTATGATGTTCTCGACATGCTAACTACACCTTGAGGACATATGGTCTCGACGGTGACAATTTAAGCATGCCTGAAATGTTCTGGCGGTTTAAGAACTCGACTCCAGTGAGAAATGGATGTATACTTATGAACGGGGAATTCGTACCAACCAAAGTCTTGCCACATATAGTATCCAGAAGCAATAGTCAAACAAAATCAAAGGCCTAACAAACAGTAAATATGCGATGTGTTCTATCAGATTAAGAAATTTCTTGCGTGTGCTTAAAACTGGCCAGAGTATTCTGCTCCCAGGAATTAAATCTGCATACTAGAGATTGCCCAGTTTGCGGTTCTATAACTGACGTCTGTCGTCAAGAAAGGTGACCATTTAGATACAAGCCTGTTTCTATTTCTTTTTAAATCTAATACCTTAACTATGGCGAAAAGACCGAATACGTTTTTATCGAAACTGACGTGCTTGTCTTAAGAACTCTACTGATATTAGAGCAAATCGGCGGCTACGGCATGTCGCCAGCACCTTGCACAAACGGACACGTGCGCCATCGGCAAAGAAAAAGAATACCGAAGCTCGAAAAGCGTTAAATGACGTGAAAAGTTTTGATGGAGGTTCGCGCTCCTGAATTTTCCTACTATTTTTTTATTTCGCTGCCTTAAATTTCAGGCGACATAAGCAACTTTCCGAGAACCGTGCGTTTCACTGCTCTTTTTAATTTTTCTATAAAGCTTGTCGCGTTGAATGAGTTTTTTTATGTCTCTTCTGTTCTTCGCTTTACTTCAAATTGAAGGCGTTACCTGTGGGTTCTTTCCGCATTGCAAAACCTGTCGTCAGCTTCCTTAAAAGGCTTTGAGATCAAGTGAGTCCGAACCAGCGAAGGCTGGGTCAGCGTCAGCAACGGTTGAAAGGACATGCTAGTCGCTTACTTTCGGACACTTTTGGACCATCACAGCATGTCCTTATTTTTTCTTGCCATTCTGTCCCTGACTGTCGTGCACGATGATCAAAACTCCGGCCAACTATGCAGTCAGGTACCACAGCGCAAGAAGGGCGAGGTTATTGGCTCAGTCCCCTGCAGACTGTGCTCATTCAGCATAGAAGCGACGGGAACGCAGATCCATAAAAAAACGAGCGTCCGTAACCATTTTCCCGGCCAACCCTATGAACACTGCGGTGGAACTCATTATCTTCTTTCGTTTATTTACGTTTGTTTTTCTTTGAAGAGAGGTGGCAAGTGAAAGCTTGATGAAAACCGTCGAAAGGCCTGCGGTTCGCCTTTTCAAGTGCCCCTTACGTAAGCGCTCTCAGGTTGTTCGGGAGGGCAACATTTTTCGTAAGGTGAACTGTGTCACACGCAGGGGGCTCTGAAAAGGTTAAGGGAACGACCCCGTCAAATTTCACTTTAATGCGAACAGCACGTGCACGTTGTGGTAAGTGTTGCAATCATTAGAATGACGACGGCAGCACAGTTCCTCCATATGTTTGGATTTCGTCTCCCTGCAGAACATTGCAAGCAGTTTTAGGGCAAGAAAGGAACAACTATCGCTGAAAAGATATCTGCGAAATGCTATCGGCCTGACGCAACACTCTAATGCTAGCCTCTTCTGGAACTGCACAGAGTTTTACTACATTTTCTGTTATTTTGCTTGGATAAAAAGCGAATCGGTAAGCGAGAATTAGTGACACCAGACTCGAAAAAAGTATATTAAAGAAGTCACACGAATAAAGAGCTTAAAAAGCAGGTTTAAAAACCAAGCTGCTTTTTTGGGTGCTCGAACACGCAGAGGCTTGTCACTAATCAACCTTACAAGACACTTCTGTCTTGTCGCTGTGAATCTAACGATTACTGCTCCTCTACGGACTCTGTGGGCTGGTGTCATGCTGGTTTTCACAACGCCAAATGATCTGCGGCTATAGCGTTGCGCGCAAGCAGTACGCAATTATTTATCACCTGGAGGTTCTCTACGTCTGTACCCTCTGACAGAAAAAAAAAAAACTCTGCTTTGACCTTATTCCCACAAGGAGTTTTTATAATCGGACGAAAGCCGCATACTTAGGCGAGTTCTGTATTCTGCCGTAAGGTCTAAATTCGTGCGCTTCGCCGTCATCGCAACGCTTTGTAAACTTCGGGAGCAATGAGTTTGGTCTGTATCTTTTCTGTTTGCTTTTATTGGCGCCCCACTAAAGGTCGCTGTGCACTCGTTTTGTGCACAGACCGCAGTTAATTGACGTGCGTTAAGGTACTTTAGCACTAATTTGCTAGTGAATAAAGCACCTTGTATCGCTATAGGAGTGTCTATAATTATGAAATACTAAGCAAGACTTATTAGCTGCCGTTCAAGGCCATCCCAATAGATCATCGTCCAAGAACAAAAGCAAAATGGAACCTCAATCCGAAGTCGAGACATTAGACGAAATCAACGAGAATTTCTGTTCGAACACTTTTCGTATACCAGAAGGAGAAGAGAATTGCGTTCCGAGCTGCATTCGAACCCACGCTGGCGACAACCTAGGAAGCGCAGGTAGCTGACCCGTTGGTTTAGCCAGCACACTACATGGTGAGAAACTGTGTTCAACTGCTATTTCTATGCTGACTCACATTATCAGGAGAATTAGTGACCACAGTGATGAAAGGTGACACTCTTATAACAGCAGTTGTAGTGAATGCGGCAAACAAGGCGTAGTGGCACCTACCAGGATAGCACAATAGTGAAGAAAAGGTATTACCACCACAACTGCTTTCTCTTAATTTATTTGCATTATCAGTGCGTTCTATGACCGCTCGGCGGGTTGTTGGGTTCAGGGGGAGTAGTTCTGTGTAAGGCAAATTGGCTGCCATGATTCAACAGCAAATAGCATAATCGGAACGCTATTTTGAAGCCTAGAAACAGACGCTCATGACTAATCAGCAAGAACAGCAGTATGTGCCCGCAAGCAATCAAAGGTAGCTTAATAATAATAGCACCTTTATTTTCAATCATTGTGATAGGTGAGGTAGGGAAAAAAACCGGGCAATTGGCTTGACGAGGCTTTCAACCCCAAGAAATAAAAAACAACTAAAAAAGCCATCAGCAGAGCAGTGTAGCGTGTAAAGAAAATAAAAGTGCACTCGACGACACATTATAAATATGGATTGTCAGCACAAGATTCACAAAAACAAAAATGACGGCATTTGCACGAAACATGCACAGAAATTTCATTCGTCAAAAAATAATCAAAAAGAAGCGAGGGCACAAGTTCTGCAAGGAAAAGATGAAAACGAAAAACAAACAAAAAAGGACCGATTTAGTTCAAACTAGCCGGAAAATAGTGAGACGAAGTGAAAGTTCATAACCTTGAACACATGTAGAACTTTCGCACTCAGAAAATGAGGAAAGGCAATAATACGAATGCCACTTTTTAGATTACAAAATGACGGCTTTAGATTATGCTAAAAGAACGAAGCATCACGATTACGGCAAAATAAAGCGAACAAAAACATTTACTACTGGAAGATATCAGCAGCATATCAAGAAACAGGTTCAGCCGCGGACAAAACTAATCTATATCAGCTTTCGATGCTCGCTGGAGTTGAAGGCCATGTTTATTAGTGAGTTCAACTAGCTTGGACGGTGATAAAGGGTCATCTGTCGTCCATAATTTGTGCGACGTAACACTTTATTTCCTATGTGTTGGTTACGGGCGGGATGATGCACAACTTTTCTCGGTAAGGGAGCCAGTTCGTGCAAAAAAAAACTACATGTTTTTATTTTATTTTTACAGGCTAAAGCTAAGTGGTAAGCGTACATTTCATATAGCGTCATTATGTTGTGTTTCTGAAAGAGCAGAAGAGATGGATTGTCATATGGAACGTCAGAAATATTTGTTAGCATTTTTTTCTGCAGTACATATATTTTATGCAAGTTTCCTAGGGTTGTCGTTTCCCAGACCAAGTGACAAGATTTTATGTGTGAGTAGAACAATGCATAGTATAACAGATTTTTAACCTTGATAGGAAAGATATGTTTGTTTGTATTAGTCAAGCCAAGCACTCGTGACAACTTGTGTATTATACGATACACTTGGGCATCCCATAACGTCTGTTCCGTGAAGACGACACCAAGTATTTTAAATGAGCTTAGAGTTTTCATTCTTGAGTTATTATGGCGGATATCTTCATCGGTGAATAAATATCTATTTTTTTTGGACGAAAGACAGTAGCCTTGGTTTTATTAGTATTTAATTTTAACGCGGAACGTCGCCCCGACAACCCCGCCTTGACTGATTTAAGAATGAGGCTAGCAGTTTCTTCTAGCTCTTCTGACCCCTAGCTAAGACACTGTATCTCGTTTCTGTAAGCGGAACTTTTTTTTGTTGCTCTCGATCGCCGCTGGGATGCAATATGCTACGAATGGCTGCCACTTACACTTCAACCCTTCAACAATAAGTCGCACAAAACTATCTTAAACTTAGAAGGCACAGTGAACGCAGAAAATTTCATTTCAGGTCGACGCATCTGCGTTTTACAAAAGCGGTGGCGTAGCTTCTGCCAGTGTGTTTTCGTTTGCATGTTATGCATGTATCGACGATTTAAAAGGCCTGAAATAAACTGAATTGTTTTGATAATGACTTCACCCGAGCGCAAGGGGTCAAAACAAGATCGTTTCCGAAATCGAAAGCCGCCCAGAGTTTCGTTGTGAACATAATGGGTCGGCATTTTGGGGATGCAGACATTTCTTTTAGAGATGCAACGATGGCTCAGTGGATATCGCGCTCGGTTGCTGTCCCGAAATACGCGAGTTCGATCCCGGTGGCGGCGGTCGAATTTCGATGGAGGCGAAATTCTAGAGGCCCGTGTATTGTGCGATGTCAGTGCACGTTACAGAACCCCAGGTGGTAGAAATTTTCAGAGCCCTTCACTACGGCGTCCCTCAGCCTGGGTTGTTTTGGGACGTAAAACCCCCATAAACCAAACACCAAACCATTTCTTTCAGCTATGAAGACCCAACAAATTTTATAATTGTACTCGACCGAAAATGGCGTTTTTCTCTGTGTAATGCACGCACTTTTCTAAAAAAAAATTAAATTCAAGCGTGCGCTCTTACTTGACAACAGGTGACCGAACGGGCCATCAGAATTTCTTCCGAACGCCACAGATGGCGTGACACTTCTCCAACCTCCAAATTTTCTCCCAAACACAGCGCCCGGTTTTGAAAGTTGCTTCCAACAAGCTACTTAACTTTCGTAACTACAGAACTCTGATTTCGATCCATATCGGTTTGACTAATATCAGCTTTAAATTGGAGGTTTCCATAGCATGTGTAAGACAAGGTACTACGAACATTATTCTTTTCTCGCCTTGGAAAAGTACAAGAACTCTGGGAGTTTATAATTTATTTTTGTATGGGGATGGACGGCTTTTTGTGAAAACGACTTTAGATAACACACAAAAGCGGAAACATCACAAGCTAAAGTCATCTAGTTGATCGGTTGATGTTGTGTGCAAGAGGAACATTGATGCTACCTTTCCAAAGAGCATTACTGTGGAGCTATTTTAAACCTTTTGAAATCCTAGGGCGCGAGCCGTGAGACAGAAACGAAAATAAAAATAATTGGTACATCAGAAGCTATCTCGAAAGTTTGCTGTTGCTAAAGCTTTCGCTAGAGGTTGCTATTGTATTCGCAATATTTTCTCAATCTGTGCAGTTGCATATTTCAATAAGGATAGACAAGGAAGAGATTTGTAGGCACTGTTTCTTGTTGTTTTTGTTCCATCGCAGTTATGGGTTCGATGAACCACGTATGCATTCCTTCGGAAAGAAAACCTAGAACTTTGCACCACTGTACAAAATTCTTCTTCAGCCTCATCGCACAGAAGCACCTGGCGCCTCAGGTTTTCAGGAAGTCTTCGAAACTTGTCCTAGCCTACATGTTACCAAGACTCCATAGATCAAAAATGCGTGCAGGTCGCCTTGTCGATACGGTCTGTATGAGCCGAGAATGTCGGCTAATGGGCAGGCATACAAAGCCCGCGTGTGGAAGTCATATTTTAAGATTTCTATGATAGCAGGTCATATAGTATTCTTGCTCATCTTGATAGCAACATCACCTCACACACTGTTAGTTGGTTTGATTCTGTTTTGGCACCTCATCCCTCATCAACCTCTGGCGCAATGCCCGCCTATGCGCTTAGGGTACTGCAAAAAATATTGATTGCAAATTCATACCTAATGTTAATACAAAAAGGGAATATAAAAAATAGGTGGAAATCCGTAAGTAACCCGTATGTTTTCAGTGTGATTTCCACATGAGTTCCGCATGATGTGTATGACGTCTTCCGGAGCAAGTGTACAGTTTTGCTTTTCCGCACGCGATATCCTCTTAATACGTAAAGACTATGTTCTATACGATGTGTGCTGTATATAAAACATTGAAACTAAAAGAATGGTCGCACGCAGTGTTCAAGCAGGAACTGTGGATTAGGCGTGATTGTCGAGTGTTTACGATCCAAATGCTTCTCACGTTATTAGAGCCAAAATTGAGTCATATGCCTTCCGTTTACAAGCTTTTTTGATTGATCTACATGACGGAAACTTAGCTCAGCGTCTACTTCTTTTTTGACAGCTGCAGAAATTTAGCACCAAACGTGTTCGCAGTGCGGCTAGTGCGTTCTAAAAAACGAAACAATTACTTTATCGACGTCAAGCGCGCCTAACGCAGGTGCTCTGGTGTAATGGTTTCAGTAAACTGGCTCTCACCACGAACATACACAGAGATTCTGGGCAAGCGCATTTGTTCAAGGGGAGTTTT
This sequence comes from Amblyomma americanum, assembly GCF_052857255.1. Classification (NCBI taxonomy): domain Eukaryota; kingdom Metazoa; phylum Arthropoda; class Arachnida; order Ixodida; family Ixodidae; genus Amblyomma; species Amblyomma americanum. The sequence continues at coordinate 89,876,757 of NC_135503.1, forward strand.
TTATGAACCCAACTGCTTCACATGTCGTAAGATTGTGCAATAACCATCAATATATGCGTTTTTTTCTCCTCTAAAGACCAATTTTTTGCTATTAACCTTTTTTTCTATCCTCAAGAACGTTCCTCATCGGTTTGACATCACAGCTTGAGTATCTTATGCGAGCGAAGGACAAATTTTAAAAGACAGATTTTGCTCAGCATCAGGAGAACGAACCATTACATTCAGTATATACAGAACAGAACCTTGCAATATTCCACAATTGCTTCAGGATCAAAACTTATGTCCAAGGATCCTGGTCTTGTGATGCTCGCTTGTGGAAGCATTCCTCACATCCCGCCATCCAGTCCACCGTCCGGGCTCTTAAAACGTTTACATGCCGGATCAGAAGAGCAGCTGACAAGGACTCGGCAACATTAGACTTACCGAGCACCAATACGAATCCCTGTCAGACGTAGTACACGCATTTGACATGCCCTGAAAGCGTCTGGGAAGCAGAAACCTTGATTGACAGACGCTCGGCTTTTTGGGTGGGAATTGACTTTTTCTTCTGCTGTACCCAAAGACTCACGAGGCGTTGCCCGGCCTCAATGCGCACCGACAACTTATTAGTACTTGTTTCCCAGGTCGGTGACATCACGCCAACTGATTGCACGACGTCAGTTGGAAACCAGTGATAAGATCCATCGCACAAATAAACCCCAAAATTACTGAAACCCTTTCCTTTCCTACCACTCTCTCTCATCACTGCCGAATGCCTCAGATTAGAATTGTCGGTTTGTGACAGCAAGATAGCGTAGTAAAAAAAATGCTTTATGCGACCACATGGCAGAACACTCCAAGCTAACTATTAGGATGCAAATAATGCCCCATGCAGCTGCGAGTCGGCCGAACGCATAAGGCTACAGGGTGTAGATATGCGCAGCCGCCGTAGATAAAAAATGAAAGGAAAACAGGCTAAGAAGCGTGACTTTTTCTATAGCGAAATCAGCGGTAATATTTTCGTTTGAGGCGAGCTTATGGTGTTTTAAAAAAATGAGATTAGAGTAATTCCACGATGCCTCAGCGTTCAGGTGACTAAGGAAAATTTTGATTATGAAGCAGAGCGTGTAGTGGAAGACAGAAGATTAATGCCGAGAATTTGCCTCTCTTGCTGTCCGCCGAGGTCTAAATATGCGTATGCGACAGTATTTGCATGTTCCCTTCATCATAATGCGGTCACTGTAGCTGTAGCCATAATCACACCATTTGCTTTGTGCACCGTAGCGCAACGCCGTAGCCAATTAGTCACTATAAAGTATGACCACGAAGCATTATATGTAGGCTTTAGACACAGGAGCTTGCAAGTGTTGACAACTGTAGTCCTTAAAACTCGGAGACGGCAGCAAAAATTGTGCTCTATTGCTTTCGGCAACAAGGCAAGAGGCAATTTAATTGGCTATGTTAAGAGCAATGCACAAACAAAATCCCGCGATTTCGAGCGCGCGCAAAAGCAGCGGCTCCTGTTTATGTGTGGGAGGGCCAAAAAACATCGAGAATTTTGAAAAAAAAAAGTTTTCTAAGTGCTGTCTCGAGGGGTGGAAGACAGAGTATAAATGCAGCCATCGGTCTAGAAGGCTCGTAATTGAAGTGTGGAATGATTATTGAAGTCAATATTAAAATTGTGATAGACCACTGGGTAAAAATATTAAAACCTAAAAAATGCGTTCATTTAGCATTGTCTCAGCTGCAAAATAAGTTCGGGTTTAGATAAATAAACAACGGGAAACCACGATGTGACATGAAAGGGCGCACAACAACACGGGCACTCATAACATCACAGTTTTTTCTTCCTGAGGCGCGATTGAGGTGGGCACAGCATATTTATGTGTTCAACATAATGTAAACGGCAGCGAAAGCGGCATAGCAAGAAGAACTATGCAGGACAGCGCTGGGCTAACAACTGATGTTTTTTGGAAAGATAGCCTAGTCAGGCAACCAAACACCGCATGCGTATCAGGCGCAGAAAACGGCAACGTGTACTGTAACCTAAAATACGCTAAACCTTCAGCCAATGAGTAGACAAAATATTCTGTTGCTTTTGTTCGTACACGCACACAAAATGTCCAAGTAGATCAAATTCCTTCTTCTTAAGCGACAGTGACGGTGTGATAATGCACGCGTTACTTCCTTGTAGCTTAATGCGAAAGGCTTCAGGTATTTCTCTCACATTTGTTTTTTTTTTACCCGTTTCCCACTATGGAAACGTTGTCGAAGGCCTGGACGCAGTTCCTTCATTGTCTACAGTAACGTGAAAGATTATTCGGATCTCACTCATTTTGGGGGGAATTATGTTCGGTCTCCCACATATCTGCCGGGCTGACTCGTAAGCACGCTGCCACAGGAGGCGGCTATGTTGTACAAGACACGTGTGGCACATCCAACAAACTTGTCTGCATGCTTAACAGTACACTCATTAGGCACTTGCCCTCCTCCTCTGCCCTTTTTTCAATTATAGAGCCCGAACCAGACAATTTTCTAGGTGCAGAGAAGACCAGTAGCGCCAAGCCGTTTTCCAACTTCAGATCATAAGAGATATGCAAATAGGGTACACCTTCGAGTTTCTTCCTTTCCAGCCCAGATTTTTCCAAACCCCCGGAGTTCTATCTTCTTATTTTCAGTAGCGTGGACTCGGCCACCGCTCGTAGCTCGCCAGCCGGATATCCTGTGTCACCTAGGCGAAGGAGCTGCAGACAAAAGCTGTCGTTCACAGCATACGGACAGCTCTTCTGGAGGGCGTTGTTCAAGCAAAAACTTGATATGCCTCTCTTTACTAGTTTAGATGCGCGAAAGCAAATGGCAGAAGTGATTTCGTAGATGCGCTCCCGCAGATGTGGCCTTCGTTAAATGTTAGTTTTATGTCTAAGAACTTAATCACACTGTGAGTTGCATTTCACGGGTTAAATTTCAAAACGACACAAGGGCACAAAACGCATTCCACAGTTTATTGACACCGACTGGAAGCAAGTCACCGGCTGCGAACTTCAGTATGATTAAAAAATCGTCGACACTTAAATACACGTAGAACAAGTTCTTCTTTTAGGTTGCATGGAAGACAGTTGTCAAATATACCGAAAAAAAAATTTGAAGGTACACTTAAGCACCGCCTTCAGGGTATAACGCGATAGCGTTAATGGATTAATTAATGCCCTTATATGCGGAAGGAGGCCATTCCGGAATTTTCATTCATAGATGCCTGGGAGTCGTCAAACCACTCCTGGCGTAGTAGTGCAGCGCTTAAGTAATACGCCACTCTCGGGGCCGCAGCATTGGGCAATCTCGACGCCCTTCCTGTCCTGGTGAGGCAGGCCAGCAATGGAGTCAAGACATCCGAAGGATCGGAGCAAAAACTCGCTGTGCCCATTCCCATCCTATGCCCATAACCCCTTTTCGAACAACCATACAACCAACCCATTTCGCCCATCCTCTCCGCTACGTCCCAGGGGATATCAAGGGAGTCTCCACGGGCCCGCTCCACGGCTGTGGGTCCTATGTAGTTTTTTACCACCCTCCCTCTCATTTTGTTTCCATTTTCCTAACCCGCGGGTGGTGAAATTACACCATTGCCCTTTGACCTTTTCATTTAAGTTCAAATTGGATTAAGCCTGTTATACTTAAGTGGTGCAGGCAGCGGCTTATTATTTTTCAATCTTTTTAGGTTGCCCCAACCTAATGTATGTCCTCCGATAGCAGGTGCTCTCACCGGTGGGAGTTGTGCAACCCTGGTTGCTCTTCTCGAGTGACCAATCATTAACTTAACTGCCACATGCCACTGTGGTCAGTTTGCTCACCATCCGAAGGTAGGCTGTGATGACACCCCAAGGTCAAGTGACCTAGGTGGCCCAACTGGTTGCTTTTCAAGGGATTTTTCGCTCACAACGCTGACGACGCCGACAGTGCAGTATTTTCTTACTCAGCCCGAAAGATACCCACTTAGCGAGTGAAATTCAAGGTAACAGCCATAGTGATCAAGTGTTCCTGAACTAGAGCCCTAATAACATTCAGGCTTGGTGTAGTGTGAGGGACATGACACTGAACTCTGATAAAACACTTTTCAATTTGTAATAACAAAGAAGCGAATCACCCATTTGTTCCAGAACAGTCTTCTTCTGCAGCCTCTAAATTAAGTCAGTGATTATAAACAGTCTTTCGGATGGTTTCAATGCGGGCTAGTTCATTTAACACTGGATCAAATTGGAGGCAGCGCCTAGTTTTATAAAAAAAGAAGCCTGGAAAGACATTAAACATGGTCATGCGCACAATACCAAACTGCAATATATTTCCTGGTGACATCGCTTCATTTCTAGTAAAACTATGCAGCGCTTACCATTTACTTCATTATCAACACATCATGGAAGCGTAAATATTAAACTTGACTGGAACAGACGTATGTTTTTAACGTATGTGCATCTTCCTTTCAACAGCTTTTACTTCTACTACATTCTAAAGCAAGCACTGCCAGAAGCAAACCTCTTAGCAAACTCATGAAAAGCAAGACTCAGGTTACATAAAATTAACAAAATTTTACTTAAAATCCTCCTTCTCAAGGCTGTTTTATTTAGTTTTTCTAAATATTGTGTCACGAAAATTACCTTATGAAGAATAATAGCACACTAACCCTCCAAATACGATGCAACATTCATAGCCTAAAACTTCTCTTTTTGCTACCACACAATAAATTGTTAACGAACCCCTGTCTTTACCTATAACCGCTTGATACCTGTTTTACAAGGCACCGCAATTAATATAAACTCCTTATTATTTGAGAACAAATTATTTAAACATTTTTTCCTTCTTTTTTTCGCATCAAATATAAGAATGTAACGGACTACCAAGTCACCTAACGAAAAGCATTGACGTTACTGAGGTTATTTGAATCTTGATGACCTAAGACTAACTTGCTGTGATACTGCTGCTCTGAGTTCCATTTCTGTTTTTTTATGTAAGTTTTTTCTTCATTGCAGTGATTAGTGATGGATTTTTTGTTTCTTTTATAAAACGATTTCGTTATTACTGCAATCGGCCGTTCTGATTGGGGCGTTTTATGTATTGATTTTAAAATTTGATTCAAATTTCGTTAATCATGCCCCACCTACTGGAGCACGTCTAAGGGTCTGCAGTATTATTTAAATAAACTGAAGAAGTTATCTATAGATTTTTGTTTTCAGTATCTTCTCAATCTTTCAAATATTTCTCGCAAAAACTGTTTTTCATCTAGCATTCAAAACTTCCCGAAATTTTACAACTTTACGAGTCTTGACACTTACTCGTTTATGACTGGTTAAAAATGCCAGAACGATGCGTCTCGGTTTAACCACGAACCTTGTCTTTTCACATCTTATGCACCCGAATGACGGCACCATGTTATCTGCGAGTTTTTGTTTCAGAACTCAGTACTGTGTCAAGGGCTCAATGAAATTATATATTGTGAAGAAGGCACGAGCTTTTCGTTTTTACAGGGTATTTTTCAGGTCGTTATGTGGCGCTAATGTTCGGTTTACGTAACATTAAAGAGCAAATATTGCTGCACAAAAATTGTGTTCATAAATCTGTACTTATAAAATCCTGCCCGAATCTCTTACAATCGAGCGGCCGCACAGCTCATCGGTATTCTAATATGCGCAAAAGCACCAAATTCAATTAATCCTCCCAAAAACGAAGATGCATGGGGGCCGCAATGTGTTCGCTATGCTTATATAAGTATTGTTTCGTTACATTAGCTCACGAGCCTAGCCGCAATGTGTACAAGCGAGGGTTTGGGCTTACATGCGAATGGACACGGTCCAGCGTTTCTCTCGCCTCGAAGCCTAAAGGGAAAGCGTTCTGAATAGAATATTAGTGCCTGTCGCTTATGGTTCACGTTATAAACCAAAAAAAAAAATCGTGAGCTTATTTCGCTCCTCAAGAACAGCACTTCGCCGAGAGCCATTTAATGCCACGGGTTTAAGAACTGCCGCGCGGAGTCAGTGCATAAGAGCGTTACGAGCCGTATTAAGGCGGTAACGCATTGTGAAGCAGCCATTTTTTTTAGCTCAGAAGAAAAGATAAAAAAGAAAAATAAAGGAAACTTCATTCAAGAAAACGAGTACAACAAGTGTTGATAAAATTTAAACATTTACGTTTGCCTTTTCAGCCATTTATTATTTTATAAATACAGCACCAAAAGCAAGTTTCACACTGTTTTAATTCCGGCGCATCTCTTTCATATAGCGCTAAAAAGCTACAAATTCCAAATATTTCAAATAATATTTTAAATATTTAAAAAATGATTCTTTTCATGTTGTAATTCATTTCTTTCAATTGTATCTCTGTATCCCTGCGCAAAACCTGGTAACCGGGATGCAGCATCGGCTGTCTTAACTTTCCGTATGTGGGAGAGGACTCAACCGTAGCTTTTCAGTAACCACAGTCTTTGAACTAGTGCTTTATGCGTACAGTTCTCAAAGGCGACAATCTTTCTCACCTATTGCGATAAAGATTTTTCTGCGAGCTGATTATCCGGACAAACCTGTAAACGTGCCCCTCTTTCTTACTCAGCTTATAATTTAGCAATTTGCTGGTACGTTTCGGAGCCAACAGTTCGAAACACTGCGGCAGGATTGCGACCAAATGAATGGCTATTATCCTCCCATCAGGTAAGCTCCGAACGTTCTTTCCCGCTCCTCATTTTTTCTCCCCTTCCCTCTTTCCACGGGACCAGGTTAAGGTGTCCAGTCCTTGTGAGCCATTTACTACGCCTTCCATTTTGATACACCCTGCCTTCCTCCGCCTCGTAAGAGGAATCGAAGCCTAAGACGATATCTGCCTAAGCGCCCAAACGCGTTATAATACATCAATAAACGATTACAGGGGGCACGAAAGAGCCTTGCTTTCGACTGCCGTCCGTGGTTTTCCGCGCAAATTGACCATCCACGAGATCAACAGGACTGGCGCCAGGCCACGAGAACTCTGCCGAGCACGGAAAAGCAGTCCCCGGTCAGAAGGCCGCCTCCAACAAATCCCATCAGCCACATTTCCCGGCGGCGCCTCGGCCCACGCGTTTAAGGCCATTGAGAAGGACAAGCTCAGCACCTAATAAGTGATCGATTGTCGTGACAGGCTCGCCCTTTGCCGTCGGCCACGCTCACAGTTCTCGCGACGCTGGCACAGCAGCTCCGTTTCGATCAGACGCGGCCGCTGTGCCTGTCTCTTTCAATTTGCACCACGTCCGCGGCCGGCGCCGTTATTTGAAGAAGCGCGCCGTGGCGACGAAGACGGACAGGGGCCGAAAACTGTACCAACGTCGTTACGAGCAAGTCCTCTGGGTGGCCAGCGTCGCGTCGTCACTTCCGTTGCCATCGATACCCGATATTTTTTCGCCCGAAGACCGCCGTCGGTCCGCTATCCCCCAGGACGCTCGTGCGTGAACAAAAACCTCGCGCGTGCAGCAGCAGAAAAGGCCGCACGACGGAGTAAGCAGGAAAAAAGCTGATGATTTATACCTCTCAAGCATCGATTCTGTTTCTCAATAAAATTTTAAGGAAAACTGCGTCTGAAAGATTATACGAACCAAAGGTGGTTCTTGATTCTCGGTCCACGACGAACCCTACGAGGTGCTAGAAAAAGAAAAACAGAGCGGTCGGCGGATGTGGCGAGGAAGCGGGAATGGGGCTACAAAGGGTGCGAGACGCTGAGCTAGGAAGGTCGCAGCGGAAGGGCGTGTGGGGAAACAACCCAGTTTGCATCGATCGGGAGAAGGCCATCTCCTAAAGCTGGGCGCTTGGCGCAGCTGGCCGGCCGGAAATCCATCTTCAAGTGGAGCGGGCACAAGAGCGCAGAGTCTGACTGGATACATGTATCTACAAGTTTTGAAGTATTGCGGAGGGGACCTTTCTGTCTTTCTGAGCAGTGCGTTTGGTGTTATCTGCTCGTAGTTCGGGGCTGCCTTCTAGAAAAGTGATGCAGGGATCACGTACTCGGGGGTGCCTGCGGGCTTATATATTAAGTCACTGTGTTTGTAACCCGGTTTTACACCTTTGGTGCCATAGAAATTGAAGCTTTGCAGTTTTTTTTTGTTCAAAGAAATAAAACGCGTAGTATAATATTCCAGACAAGTACGTTAAAAAAAGCTGCTCGAGGAAACATACACGAAACTGAAGCCGCCCCCTTTTCTCAGATGAAACTGAGCCGAGGGAAAGTATGTAGCAAATATTGACGTTTTATAATATCGGAAGTTTTGAGGCCGAAACGAAATGTTCAGAGCCGCGATCCTTTCTGGAGTATCCGGTAGCTGGGATGTAAACGAATGATAATAAAAAAAAATGGCTACTTGAAGTTAGTAGAAAAACCGCTATACAAGTGCAATTATTGAAGACGTTACTAAATATTGTTGTTGCCGGTACGCTGTTCCATATACACTGTCCGCCGTTTAAACTAGGCTTTCATTTCAGAGACTTCAATTGTGCGATTCAACTTTCACCGGAACACTTCTGTGCAGTGCGCCGTCACCAGAGATTTGGGGTAGAAAGTTGTTGTCGGAAAGGGCCCGCACTGTAAATACCATGTCCGTGGGCTGAAAGACTGTGTTGTGGATTCGTCAGCTATTTGCGCTATGTGCGCTCTTCTCTCAAAATGACACCAAAGAGTGGGAGGTTGTTAACGTAGTTAAAACTAGTAGACGTGCGAAAGCATGAATTTAGCATGGTTGCCTCATGGTTTAGCTTTGCCGGCTCGTCGGCACGTCTGGCGAACACGTTTTGAATCAGGTTAAGCGCTGATCGAGGTTAAGCTGACTTTATCTTTTCGCGCCGCATATGGAAGTTAATAAAGACAACGATGTGCAATGCAGAGCGCTAGAGTGTGTTGCAGTTTAACACGAGGCGTATTCCGCTGCGACGATATGATAGTGCTTTTGTGCAGAGGCCAGCGAAGCTGATGTGTTCGCTCCATCGCAGATTCGAAACCCTGTACGGAAATATATATTTTATTTCGCCAGGGGCTGTTACTATGCTAGGTGTGGCCAAGGTCATAATCAAGGTCACCCTGCCATTGGCAACAGCTGGCGCGACCCCGAGCTTACTCGGGTTACTCCGAGTAAGCACACAACATTCTTGGTTTGGACAGTGTTTTAGTGCGTTAAATACTGTTTTCGCACTAAAAACGCACACAATTACATTAAAAGTGCCGAGACAAAGAGCGCGAAAAAAAATATCGCTGTGTTGAAAAAAAGTGGTCTAGCGTGTGGGGCTTTTATTTACGCATCACGCCTTGCCTTGCTTGTCTATCTCACTTTACTACTTTTCATAAAATGGTGACACCAACTAATTAACTCTGCTTATACTGCGCTCCTTGCTTTACGCGTTACGTTACTTGGCAGTCTCATTTCAGAAACTTCAGACTCTTACCGGTAGCCCAATGCATTAAATAAAAGTGAGGTCCATTCAGCAACTTTCGCAAAGGCTGACCAAAAAAATCCGCCTTCTGAACCATCTCTGTCTGCCTACTTGGTATATTTAGGCTGATTACCCTTTCCGAAATTGAAGAAGCTGACCTGCGTCCGAACGCTGGTGATAAATAGTTGCGTTTCGGTACGTTAGGCATTGCGACTCTTTCCGTGGAGTCTGGGAGACTCGTATGTAAAGACGAATGTATTTGCAGAGCTGCTTACCCTTTAGGAAAAAGGGTAAAGACGATGTGGGAACGTGGGTACAGATTCACATAAATGAGATCCTAGTCTAAATCAAGAAGAAACAGGCTTGAGTAGAGCAAGTAAAGCGAAGGCGAAGTAAAGCGAAGGGCAACAGACTAATTCCAATAGAAGGCAACCGCCGCAGAAGGTTAGGTGGATGAATGGATTAAGAGGTCTGTGATGGTAGGGTAGCCGCAGCTGGCACACGGCAGAGTTGACTGGAAAGATATGAGAGAGAAATCTGTCGTGCAGTGCACGTGGTCAGGCTGATGATGATGATGATGTTGATATAACCTGTCGGCCAGAAGTTCCGTGCAGATCAGGTTATCAAAGACCGTATTCGATAAGGCATTGGCAATGGTGAACACAAAGGCGCCTCCGTGCATTCCTGGACGTCTTTTGTGTTTAAAGACAACTGAAGTAAACTTGACTTTCATTCAGCCTGAACTCTATTACCACAGCGTGATGCACCCAACAGCATATATTTCTCACCTGTTGCATTCTTCTAGCAAAAATTATGGCACTAGGCATTTTACTCTTTCTAGAGCAATTCTTTTCACAAAGAACATCGTATGATATTCTTCGTGAAAAATTACACAGACAAAAAATTACACAGGCAAGTATACCAAATGGAGACGATGTAACCGCATTGAATTTCATTCCGGAAATGGTGTACCTAACAACGCTATCTAATGTAGGCGATTGGATTACAACGGCGAAGTAGCGCGCATACGTCACAAATCAATTCGGCGATCTCCTGAACCAGTGAGGAATCAGAAAGGCTTTTATTGCTATAGTAAAAAAGCTTTCCAAAAAAAAAAAGTAGATAAGCTTTCCAGACTGGTTGTTAGAGGTACAAAATATTTACAGGAATGATAATCTTGAACTTACGCAAACACATATTTCAAATTTGTGGTGCAATTTATTAGGGAAACGGTTGAATTATAATATTTAAGTAGTAAAATGTCGTATAGCAAGAACTCCGCCGTTAACCTCGTGGCCGAGGACAGTCCTCCCTGGGTAAACATGAGCCGTGAAGGAAACATAATCCGAGCATTCGGTGCTCTAGAGAATCTGAACTCTCAAATTCTATCAGTCAGGTGCGTAGAAACGTGAAGCTGCTAAATATCACAGTGCGTCTTATTGACTTCTATTACACCATACTTTTAAAGGAGTTCCGACACAAAACAAACGTTTCAAAAAAGCATATCTTTCAGCAATAACTGTTGCAGAGGAGTTCGCCGTACGTTCCAAAATAATATGCATGTCAGACGCCGCTTTCATAGTTAAAACCGTTTCATCGACGGTGCAGAGAGTCATATTACAGCAATAATATGCAAAACCACCTCAGTGATCTCGGGTACCTATCCTGGTTCTCCAACTTTTTAACTTCTTTTATTATTACCGTCAACCCTCATTTGATGGTAATTACAGGGAAGGAAAAACGAAAAACACAATAACGAACATCGCACACTTCCTTAGCGTTGCAAAAGACAACAAATCAAAGTAACAGGATTCTCATCGCTCTTCAACAACCATATATGTAAAAAACCTTTTTACACTCCCCCCCCCCCCCCCCCCCCCCACCACATCCACAGGGATCTCATTTCTAGATGTAGAAACTTTCGGCACTGTGTACATGATAGTAAAGGCCGTATTCCTTTGCGCAGCTTATTTGAAGAACACTCCCCTTCACTGACGGCTGTTCTCATCGGAGTTCCACTCGGAATATTTATATGGCCTGTATTGGTAGCTAATATTGTTCCATGGATTTCAGCGGGAGGCATCCTCAACGTCGGCAGAGCTGCACGCCATCTAAGAAGCAGTTATGTATGCCCTGAAGCAAAGAGCCAGATGATGGGACTTATTTACTGACTTTAGGACCGCTCCAGAAAATTTTACAACCCTTAAGTTTGCTTTACAGGTCACGAATATTAGCAAGATGTGGCTTAAATTCGGAATCCATTGCGCTTTCACCCCTTCTTATTCCGTTAGGTTCCGGCTTCCACACCCTTTGAGACACTTATATCGCCTTTTCTTGCAACTGCTTCTAACGTCGACGCAGGCCCACGCACTCTGTACTTTGGCAATACAACACATCCTAGCGCCTGGAGCTACGTAGCATGGCGCAACCTTTGCCGATTTTCCAGCGAAAGCAGAACCTGGTAAACTCCTGGTGCACTTGGCGCAAGAGTATCGACAAGGAATTGAAATAAATTCGTCCCGAGGAAAGGAAAGGCGTAGTAGCGGTCTCACTCTGGACGGGCGCCTCGACCATGCTATAACATGTGTTTCAGAAAAGACATTAAGTAATTCTCAAAAATAGGTTTTTTTCGGTAAAAATATGGCTTTTTCAGCATAGTATTACCTGTGTTGGCGGACACAGCAAATCAGTGAATCGTTTTAAGTAGTAAGCTCGTTAACTTTTTAAGAATTCATTAACTTTTGAACTATTCGAGTTAGGCGCCTACTTGAAAATAGGATTCTTTTCCTGGATGTAAAAGGAAAGAGTTAATTGGATGAATATAGGAGAAGTCCTTGCCCTGCAGTTGGTGTAGTCAGGCTGATGACGATGACGATGATGATGAGTAGTAGCCATGTCAGTTTTTAGAATTTAGAAAACGTGATTACCCTTCTCGCTACAGCTCGACAAAATTTGACTTTTTTGACAAGCTGCGTGCACTCGAAAGCTTGCTGTGCCTGCATGCTTTTCGAAAGCGTATGTATTTCGGCCCGATGGAGACAAATCGTGAATAACCGTGGCGTTTTGAAACAACAAACGTCCACCTGCCACTTCATCTGTGCAATATTTCTATCTCATACGCCCACCGGACTCTCGCCGCTTACTGCCACGCTTGTCTTTCCATGAAACCCACCTCGTTGCTATAATGCACCATCAGCTGTCCTCTCTTCCGTTCAGGGTACATGCCCTACCAATACCCATTCATTCTTGGTCTCAACAAGGATAACAATGACGGCCATTATATATGCCTTAACCTAAACTCCTCTCCAGCTGCCTTTCAGAGCTATAACAATAATTCGCTTTTGCACAGCTCTCTGCGCTGTCCTGAACATAATTTCAAGCCCTTTCTCTAGCCTTCACTTTGGCCCCAATTTTCATTACTGGGAATAAAAAATTATCATATACTTTCCTCTTGAGGGCCGCTGTTAAGTTCTTATTTAATATTTGAGAGCACCTGCTATAATAATTTCTCTGAATTTTTATTTCCTGAATTATTTCAAGACCGTTGACCGGATTTGCGGCCATAGCCTGCCCTAAGCAGACCTATTCGCTTACAAATCCTGATGCCTATTGCACACTGTTGTTCGCATACCAGGTTTTCAAAAAGTATTGTTGTTTTATTCATATTATTCTTTAGACCCACCATCCATATTATCCTTTAGACCCATATTATTCTTTAGACCCACCACTCGAGCTATCCACCACCCGCCACCTTTCACCCTCTCTTCGTCGTTCCGCTTCCAGTTCCTATCGCTACTGAAAATGGGGAGAGATCCACTTTGTCACCAACATACATAGGATTCAGACCAACAGACTGACGGGCGGATTTTTCTGACACTGCGGTTGTAATGCTATCGATTGAAAGTTTCCACGCAGCAGTGCAACGCTCGCAGGAAGATCACGTCGAGGTTCTCGTATGACATCAAGCCTGAATTTCTAAAAAAGGACGATCTTCTTGGACAAGATGGTGCTCTCTACAATTTGGGCGCTAGTTTTTAAGAAACATCGCTGAGCATTAATGATTAACGGGGCATTCAAGCTAGAATATTTTTCTGCGTGACTGTCTCTGTCACTGAAGACCTATAAGGAACTTATTTATTTTATGTATTTATTTGTAATGCTGCTAACCCCGAAGAGGTCATTGCAGGAGTGGGTTGAAAATGAAGAAAATAACAGAAGACAAATACACTTGAAAAAACAGGGTCAGCAATACGTATAAGAAAAAACTGCCTTTTCGGCGACCACAACCAATTTTTCAAATGTTGGCGATGCGGTAATACATGGTTGCAAAGTGTTCCATTCTCGTACGGACTGCGGAAAAAAAGAATACCAGAACGAGTTATTTATGCATGAAAATTCCTGTATCATATTTGAGTGTACGCGTCTAGTTTGACGCGTGTACCTTATATCTAAAAAATTCTGAAAAATTTCGCTGGAATGAGTTGCGAAGAAGTAAGTAAAGAAATTTCAAACGCTGCAGCTTTGCTCTACTTGTCAGATTCTGAAGACGTGCGCGCTGTAAAACCTCTGTGGCTGAATCTAAACGACTGCACCGGTTAAATACGAAACGTACAACTTTCCTCTGGTCTATTTCCTGTGTGCAGATATTGTCTTTTAGGTGCGGGAACCGTGTAGAATATGCATATTCTAAGGTAGGTCTGATGAGCGTGACGTAGGGAAGGCATACAGTCTCAGTAGTCGCTTGTGTCCATGCTCTCTTGATAAAGAACAATTTCTGCATCTCTGTGTTAATTACATTTTGCACATGTGCTGTCCAGGTAAGGTCGGAGGAGATTAGAACACTTAGATATTGATGCGAAGTGCCGCAGGATAGTGTGGTCCTGTACAGGGAGTATGAAAAATCCAGTTTTTTTTCTTCGTAACACACATTGAAACTTTTTTCTGCGTTAATACACATATTCCATGTGTCGCACAACTGTACAACTTTGTTCAGAGCACTATAAAGCTTAATTGGATCATTAATATTTTTTACTTCTTTGTAGAGCACGCAGTCGCCTGCAAATAGTAGGATTTTAACGTCAACTTTATTTACTAGATTATTTATGAATAGTAAAAACAACAGTGCGTTTTTGTCCGAGGAGATGGGAGGAGTTATATAGAGATTTCACCAGAAATACATTTCAATGGTTCATTAAATTTGTTATCATTAGAACACCGACGTTAGTAATATTGTTACGAGGTTGCAAGCCAAGAAACGAGATGACATGATGACAGAATGAAGATATAATTTAATGGCTCACACGCTATATGCGGACGATATCACAATATGGACGCACACAAGCAATGATCGTGAAATAGAAGAAAATCCACAACAGGCGATCGACATTCTCGAGAATACGCGGAGTGGGCAGGGTTAAAATGCTCGCCAAGCACATCCGAACTTCTGGTTTCCGGGGGGCTACCAAATGCGATACCAACGCAGGAGAGATTCTAGTAGAGGTAAATGAGACACCGGTAGCCAGAGCGGACAAAATCAGGGTCTTGGGACCGATGTTCCAGGACAATAGAAAGAACACAGAGAAAATAAACAGGCTTAAGTCGACAATTAACATGACAACCAGGCTGATAAGGCGAATAGCCAACAAAAGACGAAGAGTCAAAGAGAAGGATCTGTGCCGAATGGTTCAGGGTTTTTTATAAGCAGAATAACATACGCCATCTCCTATCTCAAACTAGGGCTTCCGGAAAAAAACAAAACAGAGGCGATCATAAGACAGGCATATAAAGCAGCCCTAGGACTACCCCACTGCGCCCCTTGGGATCTGCGAGGCACATCTAATCAAACAATTAAGACGGCTCGCCACCACACATACGGAATGCAAGATCCTGGCCAACCGAGGACTACGTGATAGAATCCCGAAAAAAAAAACGCGCAGGCAAAAGTACCGACTAAAGTGAGGAACTCACTCACTATTAAACCACTTCAAAAAAACATGCACCCTGCTTTTCATGAAGGTAGGAGGCGAGCAAGAGCAAAGACCCTTGAAGCCAAGTTAAAAGGCTCGGAATACACTGCTTACGTAGACGCGGCGGAATACGAGGAAGGCGACTCCTTTGTGGTCGTGGGCCTGAACGACTCGGGTGAAACATTATTGGCCGGTTCGGTTAAAACAAAGAACTCGGGGACAGCGGAGGAGGTGGCTATCGCCATGGCAATGGTCAACACTAAAGCAGTCACTATAATTAGCGACTCCAAAGTCGCTATAAACAATTTCGCGAGGGGTATGATATCCAAGGAGACAGAACGAATCTTAACGCATAAAGACTGGAACCAAAGAGAGGTGGAACTAATATGGATGCCGGCACAATCGGATAACAAGGAAAGCGAGTTGGCTCACAGTATAGCTCGAGGTTATGTCAGCCCAGTAGTGAGCCAGGTTGAGTCCCCCAATTTATAGAGAGATGCATTCATATCCTTTCACGACTACACTAATCACTTTAAACTGGAAAGGAGGATATATCCGCCACCAGACAAAAAGCTTGACAAAAGGCAGGAGGTAACGTGGCGTCGGCTCCAGACGCGAGCCTTCTTTAGCCCGTCAAAATTAGCCCACATGTACCCAACACAATACAATCCAACTTGCAAAGAATGCGGCGAGATAGCCGGATACAATAACATTCTATGGGGCTGCAAAAAGGCGCCGCCACCGGCTGACCTACTACCGTTCCCTTTTCTAGAGCGGTGGGAGGCTATACTGGCCAGCTAAGACCCGTTGACACAAGTCCGGACCACTGATTGGGCTCACAAGATCGCCGAGAACCACTGGCTCGAGGCCATCTAGCATAGCGCCCACATAGGGCTCAAAGCTGACGATAAATGTTTTCCAATCCAATCTAATGGCTCAGGGCCTACCGCGAGCGCTCCGTCCCGCGCCACTGCCGTCTTCTTCGTCTTCGTAACATGACCCTAGTCCTCCGAGCGATCGTCCCGATCGATCGTTTGAATTACGAATAATGAGCTGACGACTGGCATGGCCAAAAGGGATAGAAGACGAAAGGCTTGCCACCAAGATGAAAGAGATGATCGTGTAAACGGTTGCTCTCGGACCTTCAGATCCAGCGGTCGGTCGCCCACATCCGAAGGTCAAGGGTTAAGGAATCGCCGGACAGCTTGGGAGCGGGTGCCGTCTTGGTTCCGGTCGTCGTCGGTTCATAGTACGTCTGGTCGTGGTCGTCATGTCTTATGGTCGGGGCTGAGGACGGGGCGGGGAAAAGCGGCTGCTCGGTTCTGGTCAATTCGAGCTGGGCTTGAGCCTGGCGGCGGAGTCCAGGTCCCCTCGGCCGACGACGAAGGCGAGAAGGAGGCGGCAATGCTCCGGGGAGCAGGATGACGATGAGGGCCCCGCACCTCACACCAAATGCTACGAGGTGGCAAGCCAAGAAACGAGACATGATGACAGAATGAAGATATGATTTTATGGCTCAGGGCCTAGCGCGAGCGCTCCGTCCCGCGCCACTGCCCTCTTCTTCGTCTTCGTAACAATATATGTACGTCCATCCTACTGAAGCCTCGGCTAGAATAATGCGAGGCGGAAAGCGAGAAATCCCTCTCTCCCTTTTTATCGTCATTGTCACTTAATAAACCCTTAAGGACCCTTTACAGGGTATTACTTAAGAGGGGGTGGGGGGCTCGTACCTGGCACAATACATGGAACACATAGTCAAAGAAGCTGAAACAAGAAATAAAACTCCAGTAAAGCAGTTTAAATATACAATGAATGCAAAGAACACAATATGAATAGAACCAATACAATACAAGCAAACGACAAATTCAAAACTGATTCAAAGAACATTATCAAATAGATCAAGGGGAATACAAATTTGTTGCTGAAGTAGTCATAGAAAAAAATTAGCAGCATACAGGTTTGCGAAAAAAAATTATTTTCGAGCGCTCACTAAAATCAGGTAAATGAAATACATAGGCAGATGAAAATAACTGCCTGCTCCATCTGCTAAACGGATTCTGTGTGACTGGCTAACGAGGAAACGCGCAAATATATCTGTATATATATATATATATATATATATATATATATATATATATATATATATATATATATATATATATATATATATATATATATATATATTGTCACGGAGTTCTCACGGAGAGACGCTTCAACAGCTGGAGTCGGCAAGAGGAGACGGTAATGGCGGCCGATCCGCGATAGCCCGATCGCAACCTCATCGTCTTCGCGGACAGCTTGCGCCACCTTGCAACACTAGGTGGCATTATTCCCCCCTCCGAAAAAGAAGGGCATCGCAGTGGGGCCGCCAGCAGCGTAGGCGCGCTAAGGTTCAGAAGGGAAACAGAGAAGAACGCGAGGAAAACGGAGCACACACAGAGTCACAACGGAGGGCCGCTAAGCCGTTATCGGGCATAGTACGGCTTAAGCCGCACAACGTGCACAATGTCAGAGCTGTTGGGCTGTCGACGTCTCGGTTGCGCGGCACCGTCGGGAACCACTACATAGGTAACATCACTGATACGCCGTAGCACTTTATAGGGGCCAAAGTACCGGCAGAGTAGTTTCTCGGACAAGCCCTGGCGGCGGACAGGTGTCCACACCCAAACTTGTTCACCGGTATTGTAGTCGACCTGTCGGTGTCGAAGGTTGTAACGGCGCGCATCAGTGCCCTGCTGCTGGCCGATGTGTACGCGGGCAAGCTGACGGGCTTCTTCAGCGCGTTGGGCAATTTCATGAACATCGGGTGCGAGTTGGTCGTCATCGAGGCATGGTAGCATCGCGTCAAGCATGCTCTGGACTTCACGTCCATATACAAGACGAAAGGGAGTAAAGCGTGTAGTCTCCTGGAGGGCCGTGTTGTACGCAAATGTGACGTACGGTAGCACCTCATCCCAAGTTTTGTGCTGAACGTCTACGTACATTGACAGCATGTCCGCAATGGTCTTGTTTAAGCGTTCGGTTAGCCCATTGCTCTGCGGATGATAAGCTGTGGTCTTGCGATGGCTAGTGCAGCTCAACGTAAATATATGGTCGATTAGCTGCGCTGTAAACGCTGTGCCTCTGTCGGTAATAACGCACGAAGGGGCTCCGTGCCGCAAGACGATGTTTTGCATGAAAAAGTCGGCGACCTCTGAAGCTGTGGCACAGGGTATCGCCTTGGTCTCGGCGTAGCGAGTCAAATAGTCAGTAGCGACTATGATCCACTTGTTTCCTGAGAGTGACAACGGAAAAGGACCGAGAAGGTGCATTCCTATTTGATCGAACGGAGAGCGGGGTGTAGTAACGGGCTTGAGAAAACCCGCCGGCTTAAGCGGTGGCGTCTTCCGGCGCTGGCATTCACGGCAGCTTTTTACGTACCTTTGGACATCGTCCGAGAGTCCGGGCCAGTAGTACATGTTGCGTATCCTGGCGAGCGTCCGGGAAAAACCCAGATGGCCTGAAGTGGGCTCGTCGTGGCATGCCAATAAAATGTCGGCGCGAAGATCGGCCGGAAGTACCAGAAGGTAAGCTCTTTCTTGGCCTCTCGAGTTCTTCTTGTATAAGATACCTTCGCGCAAACAGAAAGAGCCGAGACGTCGAGCGAAGTGTCGTGGTAGAGGCATGGCGTGACCTTCAAGGTTGTCAATCAGCGGTCGGAGGTCCGTGTCAGCCCGCTGCCGGGCTATTATGTCCGATGCATTAAGTATACCGAGGAAACCGCTGTCGTCGTCGATTTCGGGACCGGAAGAGTCGAGTGGAGCACGCGACAGCGTGTCGGCGTCTTCGTGTTTACGGCCCGACTTATATACGATGGTAATGTCGAATTCTTGGAGCCGTAAACTCCAGCGGGCCAATCGTCCAGACGGGTCTCGCAAATTAGCCAGCCAGCATAGGCAGTGGTGGTCGGTTACGACTTTGAATGCGCGGCCGTAAAGGTAAGGGCGAAATTTCATGGTGGCCCATACGACAGCAAGGCATTCCTTCTCTGACGTAGAGTAATTGCGTTCGGCGCGGGAGAGAGTACGGCTAGCATAGGCTATAACTCTCTATGCCCTCTTGGTGTTGGACAAGGACAGCTCCAAGACCGATATTGCTGGCGTCGGTGTGGATCTCGGTGTCGGCCTCTTCGTCGAAGTGTGCAAGAACGGGAGATGTCTGAAGGCGTTGGCGGAGCGAAGAGAAAGCCGTCTCTTGGTCTATTGTCCAAACGAAGGAGGTGTTGCTCCTGGTGAGGCGCGTCAACGGCTCTGCAATCTTTGCGAAGTCCGCAATGAACCGTCGGTAATATGCACAGAGACCCAGAAAACGCTGGACAGCTTTCTTGTCAGTCGGAGTAGGAAAATTGGCGACGGCGGCTGTCTTGTCGGGGTCGGGTCGAACTCCGTCGGCGCTCACAACGTGACCGAGGAACCTGAGCTCTGTGTAACCGAAGTGGCACTTCTGGGGCTTCAGCGTAAGGTCAGCGGAATGGAGGGCTCTGAGGACAGTTCGCAGGCGCACGAGATGCTGTTCAAAAGTTTCTGAAAAAACGACAACGTCGTCCAGGTATACAAGACAACTTTGCCACTTGAGGCCGGTGAGGACAGTGTCCATCATCCGTTGAAACGTCGCTGGCGCAGAGCACAAGCCAAAAGGCAACACTTTGAATTCATAGAGGCCATCTGGTGTAACGAAGGCAGTTTTTTCGCGGTCCCGTTCGTCCACTTCAATTTGCCAATAACCGCTCTTCAGGTCAATGGATGAAAAGTACTTAGCACGCCGTAATCTGTCCAGGGAGTCATCAATGCGGGGCAACGGGTAGACGTCCTTTTTAGTCACATTGTTTAATTTACGGTAGTCCACGCAGAATCGAAGTGTTCCATCCTTCTTTTTAACAAGGACAACAGGCGAAGACCACGGGCTTTGGGAAGGTTGAACTACACCGTCGTCAATCATCTCCTGAACCTGCTTTTGGATTACTTCCCGTTCTTTGGCGGAAACACGATAAGGCTGCTGGCGGATAGGGCGAGCGTCGTCATACGTAATGATCCGGTGTTGCGTTAGGGGCGTTTGACGAACTTTCGACGAAGAAGCGAAACACTGTTTGTACTCCAATAGCAAGTGCTCTAAGGCCAGGCGCTTTCCTTCGGGGAGGTTGCAGTTGATGTCGACATTCGGAACAGATTGGTCGTCAGTGGCGCGCGATGATTGGTCGTCAGGGGCCGCTGCCGCGAACGCAAAGCAGACCGGAACATCCACAACCGCTTCAGCGGTAGCGATCGCAGTTCCAGAGAAAAGGTGCCGGTGCTCTGGAGAAAAATTTGTAACAAGGATCGCAGACCGGCCAGCGCGAATTGTTAGTAAGCTTCGAGCGGCGCAGATGCCTTGAGTCAGGAGGAGCGAATGATTAGCCTCGGCGACTGCTTCAGCGTCGTGCAACTCAGCACAGGCGACTTCAATCAAAACACTGCTACGGGGCGGAAGTGTGACGCTGTCGGCGAAAACGCGAAGTGCGGCACTGCGTTGGCAGGAGTTGTCGAGTTCGGCGGCTTGCTCTGTGGAAAACATGACTATTCGGTTGCGCAGATCGATAATTGCTCCATACTCCCGCAGAAAGTCGATGCCGAGGATTAGGTCCCGAGAACACTCGCCCAGGACGATGCAGCTGACGACGAACGTGGACTTGCTGATCTGAACGCGAGCAGTGCACATACCCTTGGGCGTAACCAGATGACCGCCGGCAGTTCGAAGGTGCGCGCCAGGCCAAGGGGTAATCACTTTTTTCAGAATGGTCGCCAGTTGTCCACTTAAGATCGAATAATCGGCCCCGGTATCAACTAATGCGCTTACTCTGCGACCATCGATAAGAACGGGTATTTCTAAAGAAACGCGGTTTTTTAACTCTGGTGATGGCGTCGGCGGGTTTTTTTTGTCGGATTGTAGCGGCGACGACGGGAGGTCTTCAGCACAGCGCCCCCCAGCGACCTCGCTCCCGATGGTCGCGGGTTTCAGTTTTCCCGACGAGGACTTGGCGATCGGCCCGGTGCCGCTCGCGAGAAGCCGGGAGGTGTCGGGGAAGAGCGCCTCGGTGAGGGTGAGCGCGACTGCCGCTGCGCTCGGGATGGATTGCGCTGGTCCGCAAGGAATTCTTCAATTTCAGGGGGTCGTTCACCTTGACGGGGTCTCGGTGAGTCGGTGCGGAAGCCTTGGATGCCGATGCGTCGGTAATAACAATTTCGATAAAGATGACCTGGCTCTCCGCAGTGAAAACAGAGCGGTCGTCGGTTAGGTGTACGCCAAACGTCGGCCTTTCGGAGGGGTGCTCGACGATCCTCGAAGTACTGCACCGGTTGCACAGAGGGCCGCGGGGCTTGAGGCGTGGCGTGAATTGGTGGCGGCGAAGCGGGAGCCGGACGCCTTGCAACTTCGGCGTACGTCGGACGGTGGTAGTCCCCAGGCAGAGGTGGTACGTCGACCACAGGAACAGGGCCCCGGAACGCCTGTTGCACCTCCTCTCGTACAAGAGCGGAGATGGAACCGAGTGCAGGCTGCGACGGGCTACAAAATTTGTGAAGCTCCTCACGCACGATTGTGCGAATAAGTTCCCGCAAATCATCAGGATGCTGTCCGATGGTGGCAAACGATGATGTGACTGCAGCAGCATGCACGGGCCGGTCGTAACTGGCGCAACGCTGTTGCAGGACCTTCTCCATCGTTGTGGCTTCCGAAAGAAATGCAGCAACTGTAGATGGTGGGCTGCGCACGAGGCCTGCGAACAGCTGCTCTTTGACGCCTCTCATTAAGTGCCGAAGTTTCTTCTCTTCAGGCATGGCAGGATCAGCTCTCCTGAAGAGCGCGTCATGTCCTCGACGTACATTTGTACGCTTTCGTTCGGTAGCTGGACGCGGGACTGGATTGCCCGCTCCGCTCTTTCGCGGCGATCCGCGCTGGTGTAGGCCTCCAGCAGGCGACGGCGAAACTCTCGCCAGGAAGTTAGAACTTCCTCACGGTTCTCAAACCACGTGCGGGCGCCATCCTCTAGGCTAAAGTAGACGTTTCTTAGTTTCGCGGCGTCGTCCCACTGGTTATAAGCAGCCACACGCTCGAAGTGAAGGAACCAGTCCTCCACGTCTTCGAAAAGGTCCCCGTGGAAGGCCTTGGGAACCCGCGGGGTCTGCAAGGTATAGTGGGCAGGTGTAGCACCGGCAGCTTGCGTGAGAATACCGGTGGCTGGCATCATGACTGTCGCGAGTGGTCCAAGCTCCGGTGAAAGTCCCTGCAGCCTCCGGCTGAAGCGGTGTACCGGGGTGTCAATCGGCGCAGGGCTGGCGGCACGGCTCCCTGGAGGGGTTTCTTGCATGGGATACTCGTACCCAGCAGGCTCCACCAAATTGTCACGGAGTTCTCACGGAGAGACGCTTCAACAGCTGGAGTCGGCAAGAGGAGACGGTAATGGCGGCCGATCCGCGATAGCCCGATCGCAACCTCATCGTCTTCGCTGACAGCTTGCGCCACCTTGCAACACTAGGTGGCAATATATATATATATATATATATATATATATATATATATATATATATATATATATATATATATATATATATATATATATATATATATATATATATATATCGCGAATCCGGATCCCGCGAACTTTTCTCCATGACTTCATATCAAACTTCTAATGTAAAGAGAAATTAAAAAATTTAATGCTGAAACCCGAGCAGTGACAGCTCTCTAAATTTTACAGGAACACAATCCATGACAGCAGTAGAATCTGGTAATTAATTCCATTACTGTATTGCTGTTGGCAGTAGTGATTTATTAAAATAAGACGTTGATGCCAACTGCCGCTCTACACTTATTCTATTGAACAAATGTCGTTATGAACGAGTTGGTGTTCAAAGATGAGACTAGCGCAGGTGTTGAAAGTGAGAAAATAACTTATTAAAGGGTCGTAGTAATGATATTTGCGGCGAATGGCCAGTGTGGCAAGATCAAGTGATGATTATAAACTGCTGATACTGATTTTCTTGTCGTACTTTGAAGGTATGAAGCGAGCGGCGCGGTTCGGACAGATTATGAAGCACAGACTAGACAAGTCTAATTTGGACGCCAAAATACGGATCAGTATTCTAGTTTAGATCGTACGAACGCTTCATACGCCATTTTACGGACGAAAGAGAGTGACAACGATAATAAAGCCTAGTCTGTTACAGCTCTCAGTGACCAGATTCGTGATGTGTCCCGACCAATTTAAATTACTTGCGATTAAGACACAGAGGTAACGAAAGGTTTGTGCTTGTCAAATTTTCACCGTGTTTAATGAATACGCGTGGTGACGTTAAAGCGCTTGAGAGATACTTGCACTGCATCAAGAAATCTTAAGCTACACGAGCTACTTGTTACTATAGTTATATATTAAAAAGTTAAGTAATCCCGAAGCTTGATCTCGTCGGTTTGAGATCTGGTTGAAAGGGGGTGGAAGGGTGAGGAACCAGGCGTGGGATGATGAAACTTATAGTTCTTGAACACCCGCACCGACAAAGTGAACAACACGGGCGCTACGCGGAGAGCGGCAGGTGAGGATTGGGGATGGGAAAGTGAAGAGAGGGAATTCTGCTTAGGCCGACCCGGAAGCAGTCCTCCCTAGCTCCAGCTCAGCGGATGAAATGTAGCACCCCCTCTAATCCAAGAAAGGCACCAACAAACATTTTTCAGCTCATGTACATACGCCTCTACTGCACGTTGGTTACTCAATGCCTTCATGACTGCTAGTGTCCCCACCTAAATGCTTTCTCGCAATCTAAGAAGCGTATACAGCAGACTGTTTTGTCTAGTGTTTTAAAAAAAATGAAGGAGTAAATAGTCTAAATAGTCACTAGTGGATGATGATAAGTATCTTCTTCTTCATTTATCCAACTTTTTAGTGACGTAAAATTGAACAGTTGATATTAAACAGTGGAAATAAAAAAGAGTTGAAACCGAAGGTTATAATTTTAGGCCATTGCGAAAAATTCTCAACATTCATGCCACACTCTGTGAATGTCACTGCCTTAATAGCGCCATGCATAAAACAGGTTCTCTTCACCATGCTATTCTTTTGACACCACCGCTTCTATATTAAACCTTGCATCACAGCCCGTTAAAAGCTTAGTGCGACGCTGAGATTGCTGATAGAAATGGACAGCGCAAATAGAGACGAGGACACAAGGAAGACACATGGAACACACGAGCGTTGACTTGGAACAGTTTATTTCGAATCTCAGACCACTATTTATAGCTGAGAAACCAGGCAATTGTCAATCATGCGCAGTAGGCGACCCATTCATATGCCTCCGACCGCCTCCGAGAACATTGCGATAATGTGCCTTGAACGGCGAGGAGGGTTTCTGTAGGCGCACCGCAGGAAATGTAAGAAAAACTGTAAATATGAAAATGATAGCGATTCAGATGAAGAGTTTGTGTGTCAGCCTGCTTAGCAAGAATGCTCTGTTATCGCCAAAAACCGTTGCCAACCCACTCGAGAGAACATGGAGACTGAAATGATAGACCGGCTGAGTGGGTCCTGCGTCGCCAACCCATCTATTGCTCTTACTAGTAAGGAGCTTTCATACTTGCGTCACTACAAGAATGAGTCGCCTACTGAGAATGTGTGATAATTGCCTGGTTTTTGAGCTATAAATACTGGTCCGAGATTCGAAATAAACTGTTTCAAGTCAGCGCTCGTGTGTTCCTTGTGTCTTTCTTGTGTCCTCGTCTTTATGTGCGCTGTACATTTCCATCATGAATCACCAACATGCTCAGACTGCCAACTTAGCTGAGATTGCGTGTCTTCATAACAGTTTTTCCAATCAGCTCTACACACCACGGAAAAGCGTAGCCAGTAATGCATGCCATCATCCGTCGCATCTCGTTAAATGTAACACGGTGCACGCTTTCTTCAGCGCCTTTCTTATAGGTACGCAAGAAATCCCCACCTTCGTTTTTTTTTGCCTTTTCTATCCATTAGCGCGTCTGCAAGGTTGAATTCTATCTCATTTGCCATTCAGTCAGTCTTCACGGGAGGCTTCTCCAACAATGACGGAGTATAAATAAAAATAAAAAAGATCGAGAACCTGGATCACTTCGGAGTACTGTTTCCAACTCTCTGTTCGCCGGTACAAAGCACCTCAAGTATTGTTCGGAACGCGGAATCATTACCGGAAGTAGAAGTCGATGCAACTTTCTCCCTTTCTTTTTCCGCCTTGTTTTCCTCCTTATAATGTTCCATTTTTTTTCTCCGGACGTACTCCAGGGAGCAGAAAAGACGTCGCCACTGAAAGGCCCAGGTTACCCCTCTTGTTCAATGCAAATGAAGCCGTGTCCCGAAAATTGGTCAAGACGGTATTTTATGCGCCCTAATGAGTCGGGCACTCTTCGGTGGAAGCGAGGGAGCGCATGGACTGATTTATACCGGGACACAATTTGCGGATCTGTTTGATTCGATCACTTGGACTTTCGCCGAGCTAACTTCGTTTCAGCAGAAGTACTGGAGTAGTACGCCGTGTTTCCTTTACTTTGCTCGTGAACGAAAAAGACTTCTCGTCCGTCCCTTCCTTATGGCTCTCCTGAGTATTCAAACCTAACTTGTATTATATTTCGATCCCAAAAATGTCTAATTTTTGAAGATAGCGCAAAACACAAGATGGCAACAAAAAAATTTGTTAAAGAGGGAAGAAAAGCGGCTAGCATAACTTCGTTCCTAAACTGATTTGCGGCCATATATTACAAGGTGCCTGTAACTGATGTTGATTGCTGGCCTAGAAGTTGACTACGGCGGTAGAACGACGCAAGAAAGAGGCAATGAACATAATAAAGAAGTGCATGAATTTTGAAGCTTCGAAAGCATGAACCGTGATCAGGAGTAAGTGCAGAAATACGCTACAGAAGATGTTTTGTGACAAATAATAAAATGGTCACAAAATCAAGAAGGGCACTTCCCATGTGCTCATGCTTTGTGACCATGAGCGTAAGCTACACCAAGCATTACTTTAGAAGTAAAGTTTCAGTGCGTAAGTAAGAAGGTTACCTATTCCGCGACATGCACAACCTGGACACCATTCAAAACAAAATGATAATTGATTTAGCAAGCATATTTCGCAGATTTTTTCTCCTGCTTCAAAGTTGAAGGCTCATTACTCAAACTTTTGACTCACGGGGGGTAATGTGTAGCTCTAATCACCTTCCACGGCTCTCAGAATTCAAGTGCTAGCTACATAACGTTAGACATATTGTCACTTCTGACCCACGGAACGCCGGAATATTAGCGCGTTAGACATCGTGCCGGGGAAAGCAGATGCAGATTGCATTGATCATCTTCTTTTCGTGCGGTTAAAAAATGGAAACACCTGAATGTAATTGTATGTCAACTACCATCTATGAGTTTCTGCAGGAAAAGGGGTTGTGTTGTAGAATTATGAAATTATATCAAGGTTATCACTACGTTCTCCCCTCAAGCACTCCTGATGCTTAGGCCAGGATAACTTACAATACGTATGTTGTTATTTTGCGTCCATATCATTGCGTTGCTAACCTCACCTTAGAATGTCAACTTGTTCAGAAAAGATTACCTTTAAATTAAAATAATCAACAAATTGGAGTAACACGGACAGTTGAGCGAGTTGGTACATCATTTTAAAACTTTCGAAAGTGCTGCTACGGGGGACATCAAGAGAAAGAAAACGAAAGACAAGCGCTACTATCAACTGAAGTTTATTGGAAAAAACACATAAGGTTAAATAGCTCACACAAGGCAACCAACAATTTAACACAGTGATTCGTTTTGTCATTCTGAGGGTAGGCGCATGCGCTGCTGGCTGCCTTGTGTGAGCTATTTAACCCCATGTGTTTTTTTCCAATAAACTTCAGTTGATAGTAGTGCTTTTTGTCCTTCGTTTTCTTTCTCTTGGTGTCCCCCGTAGCAGCGCTTTCGAAAGCTTTAAAATAATCAACCTGAACAGGACCGGTAGAATTGAGCAACCTAGAATTGGGTGAATAAGAGCGGCTGTCAAGTGCGCATTTATCGTCCAACGATAAGACCTAGCTTGCCGCAAGTTGAAAGCAAAAGTATTCGTGCTTTTAAAAGGAGCGTCGTCAATTCCTGTGCAGTACCAGAGTAAAAATATCAAAAGTCCTTTCATCACATGAAAACCCCGGACACTTTCTACTGCAGCTTGTGGTTTGGAAGAGAAATTGCGATGGTCATAAGCTGCTCGCCACAGGCGCTGTGTTTTCCGTATCGATTGCCGAGCAGCATAGAACAAAAAGGTCTGTGCTCGTCAATTTCGCCGAAGTGGCCCGCGCCATTGAGCCGCAGCATTTGCTAGGATTCAGACTTTTTCTCCCATGTTTATTTTGCTGAAACACTTGTTCTTCCGGGTTAAAGACAACTGGCAGACTATCGCAACCGGTTGCCGTTGGTGACGGGTTGCCCGCCGAGGCCGTTAGCCACAACGTGAGCCGGTTGGGAAGATCGCCTTCTCCCACTCCTTCCGTGTACCAGTGCCTCTTTGCATTTAGGCCCGCTCGTCTTGATGACTTTTTGTCTTCGCGTAACTTGTTCGACACCAGGCAGTTATTTCAGGACTGTTTTTATTAATACCTATGTTATAAATACAAGAAGAAGAGTAACGTTGAAGTTCTAGTGACTCAATAACTAAATCTGTTAGCGTCCTCCTCACGTGTATACCTGGACTGAAATGCACAGTCTTTGTCAAAAGTATACAGCCCAATGGGTCCGCTTCTGTGTCCTGCAGCGCGGCTCCTCTTGCATATTCAGGGAACCTAATCTCGCGAAGGCAGGAGGAACTCAAGTCCTCAACCCTCCCAAGTTTATACGACTATCAAATGTGATTAAGAAGCCCCGATACCCGGCTTAGAAGCAAACCCATTGGGCTGTATATTTTTGACAAAGACCGCACATGAGGGACTGAAGTATTTATGAGCGATTGAGGTTATTAGCTAGTGAGTATGCAAGTTCAGAAGTGAGTGAGTGAGTGAGTGAGTGAGTGAGTGAGTGAGTGAGTGAGTGAGTGAGTGAGTGAGTGAGTGAGTGAGTGAGTGAGTGAGTGAGTGAGTGAGTGAGTGAGTGAGTGAGTGAGTGAGTGAGTCAGTGAGTCAGTGAGTGAGTGAATGAGTTTAGGCACGCGCAAGCACTTTTTGGCCGCTTTGATGTGACAGTATCATACAGCCGAGATTCCAATTACAGCGACCTTCCATAACAGCGTTATACACGTTTAGCGAAGATTGGAGGGAGAGTTGTGCCGACGATGATATCTAGGCGTCCGCACCCCACGCGGCTTGATTTCTCATTCCAGGCTTAGGGAACGCTGCCGCATCCTGTTTAGAGATCTCTTGAGGGATGCATTTAGATTGCCTGCTTAGGCCCCCTTCTTCAGCAATAGGGGCGGGGAGGGGGAGAAGAGGGAATAAGGAGGAAAGAATGGTTGACCCCACTGTCAACGTACGTAGGCTACTAACCTCCCGGCGACCACAATTTTGCGCCCAGGTAGTCGGCTCTGTGTCAGCTAATGGCGGCGAAATTGTGTGAACTCGAGCCGCTAGCAAGCGCTGAAGCTTACGACGGTACTAGGAATAAATGAAATGCACACACTCCGCTTCGCTGCGCTAAGTACTCAAAGTAGTGTGCACATGGACTTTAGGGCAACGATTTGCTTTAAATTTAATACATTATATACCGCAAAGAAATTCAATAAGTCAGATTCACCTAGAAACATATTCATCAAGAATTTTAGAATGCAGGTAGGTTTTCAGAAATACACTGTTTAGGGATTTCTATGCTCTGCACAGTTTCTTAGCCAAAGCTCTTAGCCAATTCATAAAGCTGTAAACGAAGAACATTTTTTCTCGCAGCATATGTAATTAAAATATTTCGAATCTTAACGCATTTTGTGACCACGTGAACGCAAAATACTGAAGCCAAGTTTTCTTTCTCATCACGTGCAGGCTGTTTTCTTATAGTCTTTGCTTCTTTTACATACGGCCACCTCTATATTCCGCACTAAAGTACCGTTAGTAGCCGATGTGAAAGCGTGCATGCATTTCTCGGCTTTAAGATTAACAGCACTCATTTCATTGTCTGCTTCAGCCTGCATGCTGAATCGTACCTTTTGCTGACAGGTTCATTAATGGTGACTTCCAATCGCAGAGTTGGAGCACTTCTGGAGCAATGTTTCCTGCTCTTTTCGGAGCAACTGTATTCCAAACGCAGATCTGAGGCACGGATCGCATCTTCCAATCGTAGACAGGGAGCGGTTGCCGAGCCGAGATTGCTCCGTGGAGTAGTCGGGACTGCTCCGCCGAAATCGGCGGATCCGACCGGAAGTTTGCGTGACGTTCTTATTCAGCGGCGATAGCGGCGCCCTACATGCTCTGGCCAGAGCAAGTGTACACCAATCGCAATTTCAGGTCGCGCACTCTGCGCCGGATTCAGGCGCTCTGTCACAGCGCGTGCAGACCGCTCCGGGCCTGCGATTGGATTTCACCATAAGACAGAAAATCTTGTCCTCAGAAGAAACTATTCCTGCATTGTCTTCACCTTGAAATCAGTTTCAGCAGATTTAAGAAAGGTTTGACGCATCAGATTTTGAAAGTATTGTGATGAATTAACGATCAATTTTGGTGGTCATTACATGGCGCATTTCATATGCTAATAATCACAAACTTCCTGCTGCTCACAAAGAGAAAATTTAATTGCCCCCCATGCAAATACGCACATTATTGTGCTCCATTTCCTCAAATCACATCATTGCTGTCAAAAAAGAAAAGAGTTCTCCCCTGGAGTACATGTTTCAATCGCCTTATGAAGGCTTCAATTCTGACAACATCCGCCACGATGACTCATTGGTTGGGAAGTTTTCCTGCCCAGACAGAGGCAGCTGAGTTTCGGAGGAGGCGAAATGCAAAAAAAAAATTGAAAATTAAATATTGGCTTTCTGAAAGCAAATAGCTCAGTAATTATCTCACTTTTCGATGGACACCTCAACCACCCCCTGGGAGAAGATTTGAAGGAAGGAGTGAAAGAAGAGAGACGGTGGCGCTGTAGTGGATGACTCCGGAATAATTTCGACCTCCTGGTGATATTCAACACGCAGTGATATGGCACTGCACATAGGCGTCGTTTGCCTTTCGCCTTCAGTGAAATGCGGCCACCGAAACCGACTTCGAACCCGGATACTGCGGCTCAGTACACGAGCACCTCTATCACTCAGCCACCGCGGATGGAAAAAACAAAATACCTTGTGTGAAGAGGGATGACCGTTATACTTAAGCACAGAGTGGAGCTCTACCCTGTCATGCCTCAGTCAAGTTGTAGGCAGCAACTCTTAGTCCTGGAGACCGTCCAGTTTTCTGGTGAATAAAGAATTGAATTGAATTGAATTGAAGTCTCGTTCTCTCTCTTTCCCTTCCATCCCTTCCCCTGTGGCACGATTGAGATGTCCAGTGAAAGTGAGACTTTAGTGCGTGCTTCCTTTTCTCAGAAACAATTTGTTTATTCTGGCCACAAAGGTTGCAGGGCTGTTTCACTTGTTATCTTTCGATATATTTGGAGAACGGAAGCCGGACCTCAGCGATAGCTCGGAGGCACCATCAAAAAGCAGAACGTTTCATCTCGCATACAGTTTATGAAATCGCAGTTGCATTACGCGATCACTAGAAGCATAGCTAGCGTAGACATGACTGCTATTTCCTCCACGCGTGGTTTTCAACATACTTCCCTTTTCATGGGCGAAGCGCAGGCCAGACTAGGCTCGCCGAAACCCAAACCCGCGATGAGAACAGGAGGCTTGGAAAACAACCAGAAACGACTTGAATCATAGAGACCTTTCTTTCTGCCGCTATCCGGGAATGTTTGGAGGAAATAACACCAGAGCCTTGGGCTGACAAGACGTGTCGAAGGCTGGCGCTACTGCTTCGCAAGCGCTTATTGCGAAATGCGTGCTGCCGCTGCTTGGGAACGGGTGGATTCGGGCGACAACCACATTTGGGAGCAAGTATGTAAATTGCGCCCCCTAATTTGCGGACATCCGCTCACCATTTTTCCCGCGTAATTACGATACTGACTTCCTGGATACATTGTGCCTCGAAGACTAACAGTGTCAGCCAAGAAAGATTTAGCGCACTGATGCTTGTGACTGGTTGTGAACGAATACGTAAATAAAGCGAACCAGAAAGCCTCCTTCTTAGCTTTCACTGTGGACAACTCGGCTACCGATAATTGCTGTCCTGAAGTGAACAATGTGACTAAATGCTGTCGAGCGAAGAGCCTACTTCAAGCGAGTCCGCTTTGTTCTCCCGACATGAATGTGAGAAGTGGAAAATTTTATCCGACGGGCGGACTTATTCCCATGCCATACACTCACCTTTCATGTTTATGTTTTATTTGCCTGCATTACGCGAACCTGGGCACCGATAGCTTCATAAGTTTTCCATGCTAGCGGCCGCCTAAAAAGAAATATTCATGCACCATGACAGAAGTGTCGTGGTGCACAATATTTGGAGGACCCAGTGAAACTCACTATATACAAGACCACGCCTCGACCAAACGCTCTGTGCCAAGTTGACGACATCCAGGAACGAACAGTAATGGTCACGACACTTGTGTTGTGGCGTGGATGCCATGCTTCCAGCCCGTTAATGAAGGGTGTGGAGATCATGAATTGCCTGATACTCAGTGCATCACTATCCTCGCAAGAAACAACGCAGCAGCGGTGCGCTAAGTAAAGACAGATAAGAGAAAATAGCTTTTAGAACTCATAAACCCAAATCACAGTAAATAGGCTCCCCCGCCGCTGTTCTCCGTTGACATCGGTTGATCATCGGCCGGATAATCATATTCGCCAAGTGTCGTGGTGAACCTTGTACAGTGGTAGCAAATGCATACGCGTGTTATAACATTCTGGGGAACAGAATGCGGTCGCAGAAATTGGAAATATAGATTAGAATTTGCCACAAGCGTGCTCAGGCATTATGTGTAGTTCATCACACATATTATGAAGAATGCTTACATAGCCACTATTGATTGTTAAGTGTGGTAGACAGGATATTTTTCATGCCTGCCTTTGGGACCCAGCGCATCTCATTAGGTGGCGTTGTTCTCCGCTGGGAACTTGCATACGCCTGTTGAACAATTTGCAATGGAATATTTTTCTTTTATTTTCGGTTTCTGCAGCCTACCGGAGCCTATCATGTCATAAGTAGGGTTGCGATCGCGTGGAGCTTGCAAGGAGTGACATATAATCACTGGCTTGCCGTTTTAATTCTTCCACAGAATCTTTCACCAGGAGCAGCAATGACAGCAGGAAAAAGACGCCTATAGTGCTGCAGCTCCAGTATGCTTCACGTGACCTCAAGTTGACTTCGTGCTGAAACGGAAGGTACATATCAGAAGAAAGTGAGCTTTAATGCATTTTCCACGAGCAAGCCAATCCGATGTGGCGATTTATATTTGCTAATGTCGTGCGCACCATTCCAAAAACTAAAGCGCAGTGAAAATTGTGGTGTGTTTACAGCTTAACTGCGTGGTACGGCCTAGTCGAACTGAGCGTGTCTAAGACTCAGGTACAGATTGAATTATAACTATTTTCTATTTCATTTTCTGATCCCCTTATTTTTGGCTCTGCGAGGTAGCGAAGAGACTAGATGTATATTTGTGAGTGTCCTTGATTTGGTGTTGTTGCCCTGTAGAGGGAGGCTGTGGGCCTTTGTTAAGCCGCCGTTTACGAGCAGCTTTTACCCACAACCTCCTCCAGCATCCCGATGGAAACAATGAATATTATTGTTATAACTACTTGATAAATATTCAAGAAGTCTGCAGTTTTGATGTATTCCTGTAATACCTAACCAGGACGATTAACTATTGAGAAGTTTTCGCCGGTATTATTTTGCTCGTATTACTGACACAAGAGCGAGTGTAGGCCACTGCTGATCTCTGAACGCGTGCTTTATCGCTATAACTCATTTACCCTGGCTGTCTGGGTTCGCTTATTCCATTCACTGGTGGCAAAATGTAGTTGTCACATTATTGGCTACCAATAGTTTTTTACGCTTCTCAGTCAAGCGGCGTTATCATTTCTTAAGTGTTTCAGCTGTTTCAATTACATTTGAGGAAAGTCAAATTTAATGTATTTGCGATGAGCAAGCCAATTCCATGTGGTGACTTATATTTGCTAATGTCGTACTCATCATTCCAAATCCAAGTAAAGCATACTGCTGTTTAGAGGAACCACACTGAGAGCGTCTTGTGTTTCACGCTCAGCGTCACTAATGCTTTTTATAAATTTTAGTTTTCCGCCTGAAACTTTTCTTGGAATAGTTGTACGCCTTTCTTGCAAATAATGTGCATCCGCCTCGTCTTATATGTGATGCATTGGATGGGAAGAAATGTTATTTTTACACAAGAAAGGTGCGTTTGCCGGTAGCCAACGCGGCGATGGAGAAGAAAAAAGTGCTAGCCTTGCATATTACTGCAATAATGCTTTCCTCAGCTACAGCTAAAGAAAAAACATTTTGCCTTTAGGCGGTCTCAGTGCGTAGCTACCTCCTCAAGTGCCTTTCGTTATAAACCTTTGAGAGAAAGTTCATTCTACCTTACAGAGAGAGCTCTTACTTGAATAATGCAGCTCAGGAAGAGATTCCGTTTATGACTTCAATCTACGGCGCAAAAGCGCCCTCTCTATTACGGCACCAAAGCGGTCCCGCCATTAGGCTCGACAGTCATAGCGGTAGCGCGCAGGTTTTTCCGCTGTAATGAAAATCGTCAACGGGAAATGTGGTCATATAATGCGCCCGACCTTGTGCTCTTCTGCTAAGCGTTGCTGAGACGCACGAGGCAGCGAGCAGGGCTTCCGTTTCCTGCAGTATTACGCTTACGTAGGTTTAACAAGAATGAACAACGAAAATGGCTTCGTAGCAAGTAAAATTGTTTACTCTCCTTTTCTGCCTTTCTCTCGCGAGCAACTTAGGTATGGTAAATGTCAGGCGCAGATCTCAGAAACGGATTTCAGGAAGAAATACAGCGGAAGGGTCCATGGACGATGATATATTTCGCATTACCGGGGTTCATAACATATCTATTTCGTTAAAGAGAGACCTGAAACAGTCATTAAGCTTATGTTAGGATCCAGGAATTCACCAGGAATAAATTACAACGCATTAAGACAGAAACAATAAACGGTAGACGAATGGTATTCGGCTTAGAAACCTGCAAAGAGCATAAATAGTGTAAACGTGTGAATAGGAACAAAGAACAAGCATGAAGTCTAAAAAAAGAGCAATCTTTGAGCTACCACCTTTGAAATTTTTGCGCAACTGTCCATATAAGCTGGCAGCCACTGATTTACCACGGCAGCGATCAGTTCCGCACGGTACATCATGCGTATTTAAAACATAAGTGCAACAAACGGAAACCTGAAACGTAAGAGCAACTAACGTGAACCTGGTTTAACATTGCTAAGCACGAAACATTAATAAATATTATATAAATTGGTTTTTTGGGAAAAGAAAGGGCGCAGTACCTATCTCACATATCGGCGGACACCTGAACTGCGCCGTAAGAAAAGAAGAAAGGTGCCGTAGTGGCGGGCTCCGGAATAATTTCGACCACCTGGCGATCTTTAACGTGCACTGACATCGCACAGCACACGCGCGCCTCCATCGAAACGCGGCCGCCGCGGTCGGATTCGAATCCGGGTACTCCGTATCGGTAGCCGAGTGTCCTACCCACTGAGCCACCGCGGCGGGTACGAAATATTGTGCGAAAGCAGGTTTTCGGAAGCATGATTTTTGAGGTGGACACCACTGGGATGTACCTCAAAGCGCGGTTGAGGTGTTCTGTTCCAGGCAGCCAGTTATGCCCGTTTCCATTCCTCATAATCAGCGGAGTCTACAACATTGTCAGCGCCAGCACCAAAGAACCTAATGAACGCCGGCGGCATAATGCTCCAGTGGAGCATTTCTTCCACGGCGCTGCCAACGTCAACGCATGCAGCACCCATCTGTCTGTCACTTCCGCCACGTAGCTCAAAGCTCGCTTCAGGTGTCCACCTACTCAGGCAGCTAGTTATGCGCTTTGCTTTCCCCCCGTGACTTTCTCAGAGGCTTTGCGTCCACCTTTGAATTTGCGAGTAGGAGGATAATAGGGCTTTCGCACTAAAAGTAAAATTCGTTTTGAGGGCAGGAAAGGCGCAGTAGCTGTCTAACTGCTAGTTGGGCCCTCAAACGAATAAAAAGCGCCTCCTGACATATTTCCAGCAATGAGAAGATAAGTTTCAAAAACAGCGAACTTCAGCTGGAAAACAAAGCGCGAGGTTCGATTCTTGAGAAGGATTTATGTATGGCGCGGAACTGCAGTTTTTCTAGGCTCTATATTTTTCCTCGAAGTAACTTCTTATTCTTGTCCTGACGCCGCAGGTTTGTGGTTTATACCTTTCTCGTAATGTCAGCCATTACGTGAACGATCTCGACGTTAATGCTAGCATCCTTCTTGCGTCTGTGCTAATTTTCTCGCACTTCACCCGTTCTACTTCAGATGTTCCGTTTTGAAGTTTTTCTTGTACTACAGCAAAAAGTCTGACACTTATGACACATCTGAAGAATTGAAGTTTTCTGCCACTGTTTTCTGTCTAGATGACTAATTATCGGATTATAATTTATCAGGCAGAAAATAGAAGGACAACATGGTTATTGTTTTGTTTATATTGCAAGGGATATTCTTGGTGAAGACGAGGTGAACGAAGTGTATCGCAGGTTGGCGTGTTCTGAGCTTGGGTGCTCTGTGCTCTGTGCAGGCTCCGTGCTCTCAACCTATGGGCTGTGCCCAACGAGTTCTTGCGTCGTTCCCGTCTTGGACCGCGTAACATCTTTAATGGAGGTGCGGATTTTACGCTGAGCACACCAAGCAGCTTCGTAGTGGTCGTCAGGCCAGGTCTGCCACCATGGCTCCACCTGGCGAGTCAAGGGGTCCCAATACCCCCCCCCCCCCTCCCCCTACCGCTCCTTTCGTGATCATGGCTCATCCTCGCGACTACGACACCTTTTCCGGCACTGATGACACGGATGTGGAAGACTGGCTTAGCCTCTACGAACGCATCATCACCTATAACAGGTGGGACCCTACATTAATGCTCGCCAA
The DNA here is from genome assembly GCF_052857255.1 of Amblyomma americanum. Classification (NCBI taxonomy): domain Eukaryota; kingdom Metazoa; phylum Arthropoda; class Arachnida; order Ixodida; family Ixodidae; genus Amblyomma; species Amblyomma americanum. Next base: position 89,913,344 of record NC_135503.1, read on the forward strand.
TGTCATATTTTACCTCAATGGCATGGCACGAGTGTGGCACGAGACCCACGAGGAAGACCTAACAAGCTGAGACACCATGAACGGGAAGCTGAGGACGCTTTTCTGTAGGCCTGACGACCACCAGCTCGCCGCCAATAAGCAGCTTGCGTTTCGAGCCCAATCTTCGACAGAAAGCTACGTGGCCTACACTCAGAACACCTTGGCTCTTTGCCAAAAGGTCGACGCTGCCATGAATGAGAGAGGCAAGGTGGGCCACGTGCTCAAAGGCATTGCAGACAATGCTTTCAACTTGCTTGTTTGTAAAGACTGTGCCACAATTGACTGCATCATTAAAGAGTGCCGTATATTTGAGCAAGTGAAATGCCGCCGCATTCCGCAGCTGTTTTCTCGCCTTCCTAACAAAGCCGCGACATCTTCCTGTGAGGACCAGCGATCTGCATCCACGGGCCCTCGGAAGCTCGTGTCGTCACCTATTCAGTCACCCGGATCATCCGACGTGACCTGAAGGCTCTCGCAGCGGTCATATCCCCCCATACGTCCCTGATACGACCCTGCCCGTCGTGTCGCTTATTAAGGCTGTCGTCAAGCAAGAACTGGTGAACCTGGATCTTTTCCCCACGTGTGTTCCACTGGCCGCCCAGCCGTCCGCCAGCCTCCTTCCTCTGCTTTCCGCCCCACCTGCTACTCCACGTCCCGTTACCGCAATCCTGCGGAATGGGGCACGACTGACGGCCGACCCATCTGTTTTTTGTGTTCCAGCGTTGGACACATCTCTCGACATTGCCGCAGCCCTTGGTCGTGGCCTCTCCGCGGTGGCTTCTCCAACTATCATCTTGACCCTCAGCGCCGTTTCTCGCCCCGCTCCCAACCCGACCAGTCTGCACCCTCCTTCCGCAATTCCCGCTCTCCGTCGCCCCAACGCTGTCGCTTACGCTTACCGCAGTCGCCCCGTCTTTCGGCCTTTGCCCCCCACGTCCGCTCCACTCTGGAAAACTGAGTGATGCAGCTACCGTAGGTGACGCTGCATCAGTGACTCCGACCAGAAAGCCTTTGCTGGCCTTAGTTACTGTACGTCACCGTCGACGGGTTTTCTGTGCGCACCCTCATTGACACCGGTGCGCACGTATCTGTGATGAGTTCTGCCCTTCGCCGTCGCCTCCGCCAAGTGCTCACGCCTGCGATGTCCCTCGTGCGCATGGCGGATGGAGGCACCCCTGCTGTGGACGGACTATGTACTGCTCGCATCACTGTTGCCGGCCACAGTACCCGGTTCAGTTCACCGTTCTTTACACCTGCTCCCGTGACCTCATTCTCGGCATGGATTTCTTCTCAGACCATACAGCTCTGATCGACTGCGAGCAGGGTGTCCTACATCTCGAGCTCCCGCAACTCCATTCCGAACACGTAGATTCTTCTCTCCGCCTTCTCAATGCAGACTATGCTCGCCTGCCGTCTCAAGCCGCCTCCTTCGTTGCACTGGCACCCTCTCCCCCCGTTTCCGATGGCGGCTACCTCGTTGCGCCTAGTACCGATCTCCTGCTGACCCGCAACGTTGCTTTGCCCTTATACCATCGCCGTGGTCAAGGTGAACACACTGTCTCTGCCGTTCCTCAACTTCGGCTTCTCTCATCAAGTTCTTCCATCCGGCATTTGCGTTGCTATGATCTCCCCCCTCGCACTGTGCCAAGTCGCTACATTCGACACCGCCCTTTTTCAATATCACGCAGGCCATCCCCAACCTACCTCTCTTTCTACAGACGCCTTGGCGACCATGCTGCCCTCCGACCTGCTACCCGCCCAAACTGCACAGATTCGTCGAATATTTTCGATCTGAAGAACATCCCGCTGGGCCAAGCTCTCTCTGTGAAGCACTGCATCGTCACCGGGGATGCCTCTCCTATCCGTCGTCGACCATAGCGAGTCTCCCTCGCTGAGCGCCAGATCATTAACGCCGAGGTTACGAAGATGCTTGAATAGAACATTATCGAACCCTCCTCAAGCTCCTGCACCTCGCCAGTCGTCCTTGTAAAAAAAAAAGGATCGCTCATGGCATTTGTGTGTTGATTATCGCCACCTGAACAGGAGAATCGAAAACGACGTGTACCCCCTCCCGCGTATCCACGACGCCCTTACGGTGCTAAATTCTTCTGCTCCATAGACCTTCGCTCCGGTTATTGGCAGATAGCAGTTGATGACCAGGACCGTGAGAAGACCACGTTTGTGACACCTGATGGGCTGTATCAGTTCAAAGTTATGCCTTTTGGCTTGTGCAACGCGCCGGCCACCTTCAAGCGCATGATGGACGCCCTTCTGCATGGATTCAAATGGTCCACGTGCCTCTGCTATCTCGACGACGTCATTGTCGTCTGCCCCAGCTTTTCCTCTCACCTCGATGACCTTTCCAAGATTTTTTCATTTTTCCGTCATGCCTTCCTGCAGCTCAGCTCCTCCAAATGCCGTTTCGCGCGTCGTCAGACCACACACTCTTGGGCCTTGTCTTCGATGCGACGGGTGTTCACCCTGATCCATCTAAGATCTGAGCAGCGAAATGCTTCCCGGTTCTGCGTTCCTGAAACGACGTACGGAGCTTCTTAGGGCTGTGCTCCTACTTCCGCCCATTCGTGCCCGGCTTTGCTGACATCGCCCGCCCCCTCAGTGATCTGCTAAAAAAGGTCATGACTTTCACCTGGGGGCCCCTACAAGAAAACTGCTTTGCCGCTCTAATCTCGAAGCTTACCACCTTGGCTCACATCGATGTGGCCGCTCCCACTGAAGTCCGCACTGACGCCAGCGGTCATGGAATCGGCGCTGTCCTTTCTCAGCGACAATCCGGGTCCGACCGCGTCATTGTCTACGCCAGCCGCCTCCTTTCTACATCGCAGCGCGATTACTCCATCACGTAACGGGAGTGCTTGGCCCTTGTGTGGGCCGTTGGAAAATTTCGCCTGTATTTGTACGGCCGCCCTTTTAAGGTTGTCACCGACCACCATGCGCTCTGCTGGCTCTGCTCACTGAAAGATCCTACTGGGCCGGCTAGGTCGCTGGGCTTTGCGCCTACAAGACTGCGACTACACCGTGGTCTATAAGTACGGTCGGCTACACACAGATGCTGATTTACTGTCCCAATACCCCGTTGACTTTTCTGACCATTCTGACAGTGACTGCCCCGTCGACCTGTTCTCGCTCTCTGCTATTGTTCACGTTGCCGATGAGCTGCGACGGGATATCGAGCACCGCTCTATTATTGACCGCCTCAACTCGTCCCCATCTGACCCTGCTCGGTGCCGGTTTGTGCTGCATCATGGCACTCTATACCGCAGAAGCCTCAACCCTGCCAGCTTCGACCTCCTGCTCGTTGCGCCGAAGCACATGCGAACCGATGTCCTCCACGAGCTCCATGACCTCCCTAGTGCTGGACATCTGGGTGTCTCATGTACTTACGCCCGCGTGCGTCGTCGCTTCTTTTGGCCTCGCCTCTACCAGTCCGTACGCCGCTATGTTCGTGCCTGAGACCAGTGCCAGCGCCGGAAACGTCCGGCCACTCTCTCAGCGGGTATGCTCCAATCTGTTGATGTGCGCCCTGAACCTTTCTATCGTGTTGGCTTCGATCGTTTGGGTCCGTTTCCTTAGACAACCTCCGGAAACAAATGGATTGCCGTTGCCACAGATTATGCCACTCGCTATGCAATCAATCGGGATCTCCCCACAAGTACTGTTACTGACGTTGCCGACATTCTCCTGTACGACTTCATCCTCCGTCATGGTGCACCCTGCCAACTTCTCATCGACCGTGTCCGTTGCTTTCTCTCTAAAGTTGTCGACGACATTCTCCGTTCCTGCTCTACTAAACATAAGCTGACCACCGCCTATCATCCCCAAACCAACGGCCTCATAAAGCGCCTCAACAGCACACTCACCGATATTCTCGCAATGTACGTTCCCCTGGACCATCGGGACTGAGATATTGCCGTTCCATGCGTGACTTTCACCTACAATGACACCACCGGTTACTCACCGTTCTGTCTTTTGTGTGGCCGCCAGGCCCAATTACCTTTGGACCCGCTGCTTCCGACATCTACTTCGCAGCCTTCTGAATATGCACACGACGTACTTGCCCGGGGCGACCACGCCCGCCAGCTATCTAGAACTCATTTACAAGCATCGCAGGCATCACAGCAGACCTACTACGACCGCCGCCATCGCATGGTAACTTTCTTCCCTGGAGCCCTCGTCTTGGTTTGGTCGCCATCACGCCGCGTCGGGCTTTGCGAGAAACTTCTGTCCCGGTATGTTGGCCCATACTGTGTGCTACGCCGGGTCACCGCTTTCACCTACGAGATCGCCCCGACCTTTCCCAGAGACCACCTCCCGTGCAACTCAGCGTGATGGTGTCCACGTCTCTCGCCTTAAGCCTTACCTCTCGCCATCCCTTGCCACGCCCCAATCTACACCGAGACGGTGTTTTTGTGACCGGGGTCTTGCAGCGTATATTTTTGGTGAATACGAGGGGAACGAAGTGTCTCGGAGGTGAGCGTATTCTGGGTTTGGGTGCTCTGTCCTCTGTGCGGGCCCTGTGCTCTTGGCCTGTGTGCTGTGCCCGGGGCGTTCTTGCGTCGTTCCCGCCTTGGACCACGTAACAATATACAAGCGGTGAAGCAAAGATGCTCGTGGATGCTCCATGATCCAAAAGTGTGCGCCTCAGGACGCCATATATTTAGCGATTTATGCTCCAAAGGTATTCCTCTTACGACTAATAGGCAGCCAATTCAATAAGTATTACAGAAAATTATTAATCTCCGAGACGCATCGTCTCAGTTCGCCGGCTCATTTGCATTTTCAAAGCATTTTGAAGTTTCAGCGTCGTCGATAAAGGTATCCGTGCGTCAATTATTCATCATTTTAAATGGTCCCGCCAACACGAAGGGAGTAGTTTGAAGGATTACTGCGTTATGCACTCTCGAAAGCCAAGAACCGTTACATGTAATGCTCCGCAAGTTAGATATTAAATGCAATGATGCACAGGGGAAAAAGCTGCACCTGATGTCGCGTTGCGGCGAAGTGACAAAAACACCACACCGTTTCTAACCCCAAACCTACCTCATTTACATAACTTCAATTGGCAGATATTAGGAGTTTGATGTTAGTCGCTGGTTCATTTTTTTTTCGTGTGCCGGTGTCTCTTACTGGTAACTGAGTAGTTAAAAAGCATATCTCCCGAATCTTGCCTGTGTCCATATCTTATAACAACCAGTACAACGCATCAGTTGTTGCTTACGGCTTATGACTTGAGGCACTCTGGTGCCATTTACCTTTGTCTAAGTCCGGCATGCCGTTACCGCTGTACATTTTATTTCTGTTTTGATTTTTTCTTTGATAATGTCAGTTTCCTTTTCAAGAACACATCTGCCAAAAAAATTCCCCACATTTGCAATAGCGGAAGTAATCCAGTACACATCGGGTAGGTGGTTACGAAGTGTCCAAGAGGTGGCTGAATGCGGATAGAGCAATAGGTGCCACACTATTTTTTTGATACAGCGGTGCCCGCTCCAAGTCATAAGCTTCTGTTCAGTGCTGCTATCCGAGCGGAAATAAAAATTGTTGACTTAGTTGGTTGCTCCTTTATTTAATTAAATTAGGAACTACGGGTAAGCCGTAATGACAAACCGCACACGATAATTATTAATAAATGGAAGAGAATTCGTGAAAACCGCGACGGAATGTTTGCAAGCTCCAAACCGGAATAAAAAGTAACAGGATCTTTTTTCAGAGTTAAAAACAAGGTCCCCACAAGGAACATTTAGTCTGTACACTCATGCCACAACAAAGAGAGCTTGAATGGACTCGACTTCAATCCGTCGAGAGCGCACTTCCGTGAACAGCAAGGTGGGCTTCATTGTTTCCAGATAGAGACCAAGAAGCCGAATGCAGCAATTACTGTAGAGTGCATCTTTTAGAATGCTTTCTCTGAAGGCCTTTGCACGATTTTCTTAGACTCGCCCTCCTTTATCCTTTATCCCTCTTTGCGATAATTCTCTGTCTGAATTTCTGAGGCAGAGAAATCTTCTTATAGTTTCCTGAATGGAAGCTGAACACTGAGAAACCACGCAGGGGGAATTACCTTTTTTGACTCTGGGTTTGCACAGGTACCTCTTTAATACAAGACTTATTTCGCGAGGCCATCGTGCTTGGTTTCCTGAAAACTGGACTTATTGCTTGTCATCCTCCGATCCTCTGCGAGGTGCACTGAGAACTTAGTGTTTAGTTGGCATCCAGGAAGGAAGGCTTGCGGCATTACGTATGCCTCTGATGAGTCTCTGTTTTGTTTTTTTTTCAGAAGTCATGGCAACCCAGTCTTTTTCTGACATCGGCGATGCGCTCCAAATCTGAATCATTGCCGCATCCTCTAATCCTTACTGATAATACACGACAACAACAATGCAAACTCTAATGTTGTACAATTTAAAGAAGACTGCCGCAATCTTACACGCCTCATCCGAAGGACTCTTGGCAAGAAACGCGGGCCTATAAAAGAACAAACAGCACAGATTGTCACCGAAATTGTGTACAGCACTCTTCTACACCGCCTCGTATCTAACGGTAACACACACACAAACTGGAAGCCTCAAATGTTCACTCAGCACCCTCCACAAGGCTGCTCTGGGTGTACCCATATGCACCTCAAATCAGCACTTCAACAGACGGACCTCTTTCTCACTCTCGCCGAACTAACAAAACAGAGACAGGCAAGTAGCGCACTTGTCTTGTACGTAGCAGGGATGCGATATCCTCAGCCCAGATGATAGCGCCCCCATTAACCTGACACCAGTTCACCAATGTCATCAGCTAACTTGCAACATCACATTTCCAAACTTACGAAAAAACTTGATGGCGCACCTCTATGACGGTCGATGTCGAGCACATGCAAGCTATCACCGATAGTTTGCATTGAGAATACCGATATACACGGATGCCACTCGGTCTAATATAGGGTCATACGCGTATGCAATATGTTCAGTCGGACAAACGGAACTAATTAACCGCACAGCTAGGCCATTTTCCAAACTCAAGCGGTAATATATGCCATACAAGAAGTACAGGAAGAATCTTTACTCACTAAACTCCAGACCACTAACATCGACATCCATACCGAATCCAGCAAAGCCATCCGCAATATACATCGCAGACTACTGGAACCTCACCTTTATGACATTCTAGTAGAATTCTATAACTGCAACCCGAACATTAAAATAATCCTGCTGTAAATACCAGGTCATGCTGGAATCAAGGAAAATGAGTTGGTTCATCAAAGAGCCTGAGAAATCAAAATCCGGGAACCTTCGATCCTCTTGCCCCAATCCAACGTCAGTATAAGACGCCGCAACATAAAAAAATCAAATAGCTGAACACTACCAGAACACAAAAGAAAACTGCACAATTTTACCCCAGCTTCACCCGTCACTGAACAAGGAACATGCGCAGGTCCTGTGCAAAGATAAAACTAACACTCTGCACACTCCACTATTGCTGTATAACTTCGTATGCTATGACACAGCACATTCTCCCAATTGTCCAGAGATCAGGACAAACACAGAACACATTATCTACTCATGTAACGCTTCCACTAACTCTATTTCCCTTATCCTCCCTTCCCCTTTTTTTCATGGGGTGCATGGCTTCACTCGGGCTCGGCAGATTATCAGGGAGCCTTGGCGGAGCAAGTGTCTTTATTCGCTGGGCGTTAGTGCTGGCTTCCAAGTTTTTTTTTTTCCGCCACCTTTTCTCTTAGAGCTTGCGCTCAGAATTTCTTCGGGTTTAATTGGGTTCCAGGAAGGAAGGCTTGCGGCATTATGCATGCCTATGATGAGTCTATTTTTTTTTGTACTCAAGTCCTGGTAGCTAAGTGTTTCCTTTTGAAATTGCTGTTGCGCGGCAAACACGAAACGCCACGGAATCACGAAAAAAATTGGAGCCGCGGGGCCTCTCAGCACTATGCCGGACGGGCCAAGGCGACTACTGTGTTCGGACATCATTGAGAATAACCAAAGCTTCTATAACTGGCTGAATAAAGCGTTGAAAGTGACATGCCCTTGAGAACACCGGGCACATGGCAAAATTAGCATTAAAGCGTGATCCCTGTCCCAGATCCTAATCCTCTATAAGGCATCAAAACATGAATGCAGTGGCCGCATCAGGCCCCTGCTACCTTGCACGAGCGAAGTTGGGGTGCGCTGATGTCAGTATTTCCTTCTATGTTGAAAAAAATCACAGATCGATAGGGAACTACCATATTTGAGTTGATAAATGCGTGTATGTGGGGTGTGCACATGAAGTTTCAAAATTTCTACTCGATATGACTGTGATGGTTCGAAGAAGTATTGTCGGTGTTTTAACCCGCACAAATAGAAAAAATACTTTCATCTGGACTAAGATCGCATCAGCGCGGTACTGTGTATGATCGCAAGAACTGCATAGCTTCCCCACACTGAACGCTAAACGACACAGAATGACAAGCCCGTGTCGTGCTGTGGCATAGAAATTCGAAGCACACTTTGACCCACTGTATTTGTTTTACGTGCGTGCCCGGGCTTCTTTTTCGGAAAAGACTACAATTTAAAACAGCTATTTTTAAACGGGAAAGCGTATCATCAATCAGAGGAAAAAAATTGGCTGTTGTTTAGCTCTGGTTAACCTTAGTTGAATTGCGAAAGCTTCGTTTCTTCGGCACGTCGCCTGCGCAGCGCCTCATTCCGACGCTCTCGAGAACTCAAACCGGTCTCTTCCGCAGTTGAAGAGTCACTCCAGGACGTGGCACGATTTCTTCTAGCCGCATCTTCGTTGCGACGCTTCTCGAGTCATGCGGCGCGTTCTTCTGGCGTCTCTTGAGCGCGTTGTCTCTTCCTCGCTTCGATCTGTCGTTGTTGTGTCCCTTTCGCGCTCTTCATAACGACTACAATACACTGAGGCGAAGCGCATATACAACCTATGTCCGTAAAGTTTCGAGAATGATTTATTTTTTTTCTCTAGAAATGATTCCCCAAAACAAATGTTGGTGCGTATGTGTAGCGCCATCTTTTCGGGCTAACCTGAGATATTTATGTTAATTGCTGTGACAGGCGCTAGATGGCCCTACATTTAGAAAAATACATTGTCACTAGTCGTCTGGGCATTATACTTTGAGTGAATGTGGAGAAATTGACGTCCACCTCGAACAGCCTGTAACATAAAATTCTGTGTGAAGCTTGGAAAGACAGCCACACAGACGTATGAGCTCCTTCGGGACGCTTATGGCAACGAGACATTATCGCGGGCGCAAGTTTTCTAGTGGCACAAGAGGTTCGTATCGGGGAGAACGTCAGTGGAAAACGACACAAAGCAGGGGCGCCCGTCATCCTCACGAAATAAAAACAAGTTGGCTCGAATCAAGGAACTCGTACAGAAAGACCACACCATTACAGTCCGCATGCTATCAGATGCTCTCGGTAATAGTAAGACAACATGGCACTAAATTTTGCGTGAGAACTTGGGGAAATGAAAGCTGAATGCAAGACTTGTGCCGCAATCCCTCACACAGGACCAGAAGGACACCCGGGCATCAGTGATCGCTGATTTGCTTCCCGAGGCAGAGAAGGATGCTGCATTCGTCGACAGCATCATTACTGAAGACGAAACATGGTGTTTTCAATACGATCATAAAAAAAACAGCCAGAGCGCCGAATGGCAGTCCACAAGCTCTCCGGCGTCGAGAAAGTTGCGGCGACAGAAGACCAAAACAAAGACGATGCTGATAGTTTTTTTTTTCGATGCCATATTTTCATGCCCCTCGAGTTCGTCCCACAAGGGCAGACGGTTAAACAGGAATTTTATGTCCGCGTGCTCCAACACATGCGTGGTGCACTGCGACGCCGTCGTCCCGACTTATGGGCATCTGGACAATGGCGCATTCTCCACGATAACGCATACTGTATTTCCCCATCCACCAATCAATCAATCAATCAAATTTATTCCGCAACAAAAAAGTTACGAGGAGGGCAGGTAAAAGCTGTGCGAAACAGCTTGAGGAGCCCTGACCCTCTAGCACACGGACAGCATAAAAAACGTGCGGCTAAGGAAGTACACTTGGACAAAACAAATACACGAGTTAAGCAAAACCATTCGAAAAGGAAAGCACTAGGAAAAGATAGAAGAGAAAAAAAAATAAAAAGGTCAGTGTATGACATCATGATACAAACACTTCACGCAGTTCTTTTGGTGATATACCAGATATGTCAATGTTTCTTTTAACACGCGATTTAGAAGTGCGCGAAGTAAAAATTTCAACATTAGGTGTCCTTAATTGGTTCTGCATTTGGCGACGTACCACACTTCGGGATGGCGAACATTATAAATAGGGAAGTTTTCCGCTAGTTGTGCTAAGCTTGTTATGGCGTCATTATTTTTTAGTAAACAGAGTTTATACAAACGACATAGCTTGTAATCATACATTGATGAAACCTGAATTATATGGTGCTTCTTAAATAAACCTGCAGTGTGAGACCGATAAGGGACTTTACAGGCTAGGCGTAAAGCTCTTTTTTGTAAGATGGAAAGTTTACTAATATTTCCAGCTGTTGTTGTTGACCACACAAGAAACGCGTAACTTAATAAAGAACAAAATAATGAATTATATATGAGCATGTTAACAGACGTAGGGAAGAAGTAGCAGTGACGGCGCATAATGCCGGTTGTCCTGGATAGTTTATTGACAATATAGTTAACGTGATGATCCCATGTCATGTTTTGTGAAAAGTATACGCCCAGTGATTTAAAGTTTTTGACCACTTAAATTTCATAGTTATTTAACAAAATAGGAGGCAACTGCACATGTGTATGGCGGCGGTGAAATAAAACGGCCTACGTTTTGTTACTTTCAACTTTAAGACAGTTCATTTGTGCCCATGCATTAATTTATGACAGTGCGCTATTTGCTCGACTAGCTAAATCTGCACATGATTCACCTGAAGAGAACAAACTCGTGTCATCAGCATAGATTATGTGATGGGCCGTTTCATCGATGCGGTCTATCTCATTAATATAAAGGATGAACAGAAATGGGCCCAGTATGCTTCCCTGCGGGACACCTGCTTTAATGAATTTTATCGAGGAATGTTCTCCTTCAATGGCGACAAACTGAGAACGGTATTGCAAATAGGACATAAAACTTCTCCCAATTCGATTTTTTTCCTGTTTCCTCGTGTGAAGGAGTCCTAAAAGGTCGCTGGATGGGGAGCGTGGAGGCCATTCAAGACGCCATGACAAAGGAGCTCACAGCCCTACCAATTGAAGCGTTTTCCAACTGTTTCCAAGGCCTCATGAATTGTTGGAAGCTGTGTACAGACTGCAAGGGAGAATATTTCGTTGGGGTGCTGCACAAAAGATTTCAATGTTAAACTCATTTTTTGTTAATGGACTCAGGCTCGGAACCTTACGGACAAAGGTTGTATGTATACCCCCGCGAGGCGACACCTCCTCTCCCTCTACCTCAGCGGAGCACATCTGATGGAGCGAGCGGCGACGGCAGCGGCGTCGATGGCGGCGCCATCTGTTGGAGCGCGGCTGCGGGTTTGCTAGGCAACGGCGGCTCAAGGTCGCTTGTCGGCCACGGGCATACGGCATACGACATACGGCTGATGTGCGCGACGAGCCGAAATGTCTCGCTGGCTGCCGTAGTAAAGCTTTCGCTTTAAAACGTTTTACGATGATGTCCTACTAATATCTGAACGCTGATTTTAACACCTACCAATATGAAGGAGTCATCATAAACCTTTTTAAACACCAAAACCTTACGAAATGTTTCAGCCCGAAGCAAGAATTACAGAGGTTCTGGAACTCAAGCTAGGTTCTCATTAGAGGAAAAGCATCCTCTACGCTGTTACGACAGTCAGCAATGCCACAGACAGCGCTATGGTTGTAACAAGTCAAGGTTATAAATAAAAAAAACTATTCTAAACGTCTCAACATAGAGTCCCCAGGCCGCGAGATTACAATTATAAGAGTAACAAATGCCCCGCGGCAAACAACGCATAGTCATCAGCAATAGCGAACTGCGGTTAACAGCACGTTTTCCCTGTAGATTGCCTAAACAGAACTCCCGAACGCAGACCGCATAATAATGCCAGGAAAGTCATGCAGCTCGATTCGGGTACCCAGCACAACCACCGACAGGGCGATACTAAGCAAATCACTCGACTCACCAGCCAAAGAGAATGGCTAATGCTCAGTATTGTACAATTAGCGGTAGTTTTGTAGATAGTAGTATTACTAGTAGCAGTAATATTGAACGCAGGTGTATCCTATGAAAGTAGGATCGATGACATCATCACTCCTGGATCCATGGCGTGCATGTTGGGATAAATGGCGGTAACTATGTAACGTTGTGCTCTGCTCGGCATTAAAAGAAACCCGCCTCTGTTTTTATGATCCGAGCATGTGGTCTGGCCGTCTTGCGATACGGTCATCTCTTCGAGCTTACGGTGACAGCGGAGGAACGCGGTAAGCATAGTGGTCACAATCTGAATTCTTGCCAATGCCAGACAGTTGTATCTCATTTGTTTTTAAGTTGACACTGATATGTGCGCGCACAAACACACAAATATATACACATATGTATATATAGATTAAAGCATGAGTCTTCCCAAATGAGCTTCAAATTGCACCAAATGAGGATGAAATGCGAAGCGAAGCTCGAACATTTCAGTCAATTCAACAGAGTACTTCAAGCAGAGAATACAAAACAAAACATGGACAGAAGCGTAATGCGCTGATCAGGCAAGAATGTCTCCCTTTTTTGCGGAGATGAGATACTTGATCTCCTGGTCACGACTCGCGTGTGCTCGCTGGTGAAAAACGACGCGCCCGTGAAGGCAGGTGTGTCTTCAATTGGGAAGCTCTTAGAGAAGCAGCACTATAATCAGGCTACATTGCTGAAGCTTTCCGAGCATCTGGAGAAATCAAGCACATAAGCCTAGAAGCAAAACAGGGTCCTTAACATGCGTAGTTTCTTTTAAGAGTAGACTCGTTTTTCTCGGAGAAATCAGAGACGCAGTTCAGGATAGAACTGCTAGGCTAAGTGTAACGGGAAACTTTGCACTTGAGTTCCTACCTTTGCCTCGGATACTCAGAACTCGGACCGGCCTCAGCGTAGCGAACGCTCCTCTATACAAGCATTCATATTTTATGATTCCCTAGATCTACATGAAATACCTCCTGCGAGTTTCAGGCAGGCATAACATTCCGGCCACCTGATGCGGTAAATTTTGCGTACAACAGATTCCTTCTCTTACTTTTATCGCTAAGTTTCTACCTACACAGCGCAGCTATAAGAGTTTCAGAATATTGTGCTCGTTACTTAAAAGTGCCTGCACTTCAATAATAAGGAAACGGTATTTCCGCATACCTTACTCCCTGGGAATGCTAAGGGTTGCCGAGAACAGAAGCTCAGGTGGCTTTGCTTAATGTAAGACTAGAGTACATTTACTTCCGCCTCGTTAAACTGCGAATTCGTTTCCCTTGCCACTGATAGTGCTTTGTTTATACCACCGATTTTTCTGTCCTGGTTTTCGATAAAAAGCCTTCTGCTTTATTACGAGTTGTTTTAGGCATTCCTAGAGGCTTTCTCTAGCATAAGTTTGAAGACATTCACCAATAACAAAATCTCTAATGGGGGAAGCTGAGATAGCGTTTCCGAAGAAATCCTGGTTATTGCATTCATGTGAATTTGCGAAGTTAGTTTTTTTTAATAATGGCTGGCAATGGTTAAGCATGCTCATGCGTGTCGTAAGGCCCTATTTTTAAAAACCAATGTCTCCTTTTACGATTCGTTCGGCGCAACGGAATTCGCTGATAGTAACAACTATTTTTTTATTTGGTGAAATATGTTCTGCATATCGCACGGAAACGTTGGAAAGGTTACTGCACGGGCACAGCACTCACGTCCTGGAATTAAGCGGCGTCTTGCTATTTGTTATGTCCTTGATCGCAAACGGAAGGGAAGTTTCTAGATGCCTTGCTGAGATTTGACACTCAGACATTTACAAAGAGCAGGGCGGTAATCCGTCCTATATATTTTTCTAAGCGTGAGCTAATCGTTTTTCGATTCATGTTCAACTTTAGAAAACAGAGAATAGTGAGGATCATTTCCGTTATTGTGTTTGATCTCCACTCAAATCTCTCGTTCGAATGAGTGCGTGCTTCCGCATTCTTCTTACATCATAATAAATGATATGTTTCCTTCAAAAAAAGATGTAAGACGTTGATTCTTTATTTTAAGTCTCCAGCTGGCATTGCGTTCTAAGTAACTGAAGTGAGTAAATATGGTTCCGAGGGCGAAAATTTTTCGCCCACGCACCCCAAATTTATTTCATCAACCCCCTTCACCTCTAAATCACCTAGAGTCTGGAACGGTCCTTTCCAGTATATTGTCGCGATCACTTGCCCATGCCCCTCGCTGCAAAGGTACATTGTAACCTAAGTAACCAAAATGCTTGTGGCATTGTTTCCTAATATTTTTGTAACCACACTCCTTACACAGCGCCGTCAAAAAGCGTACTTAGCACATGGATAAAATTCAACTCAATTCAATTTATTTTCCAGAATGATTCTGGCGGGTTTGTAAGCAAAAAGTTGTTCCTGACAGGTTGAAAAAGGCCCACATAACCACCAACGAGGCAGTAGATGATGAGTTGGTGATGCAGAATAGTAATAAAAAATAAAAAATGCTTTACACACTATATGAAGAAAACATTAATAATAGCAAAGTAACAAAATATACATTAACAAGAATTACGTTTTAAATTTCACACCAGTTCTACAGCAAACAGTAATAACGAAGTATCGATTATAACTTGAAGGAATTTTACATATAATGTTTCAAAATACATTTTTGTGCCTTTCAAATATAAAGATTTTAAGGCTAGGCAATAAGTAGCATGAGCAAACTCTTCATCAAAGAAATAAATGGTAATATATCAAGGAAAAAAAAGAGGCAGGCAGCACATAATGCAGACATTATATAATTATAGCTAAATGAGTACACTTGCGCACGTTTGATATTATTTGTATGGACAGGTGCAGCTATGTGGACAAGAGTTGGTCATGTAACTCTTTCAATCTAGGATTGGTTATGTGTTCGTACTTATTTGGTATTACTGGAAGATTGTGCTGAAGTGCTTGCAATTCACAATTTGTACGGAAACGAGGTGTGAACTAAGTATCAGTGTTTCGTGTGCGAGTGTTTTTATTGAGTTCTAAAGAGGCTAACGACATAAGGAACTGCCTGAAAGAATTCATTGCTAAATCAAATGATCGCAGGACGCTAAACTCGTCAGCACGTTTTATGCTAATTATATTGTACAACTGAAAATATTATGTTGTTGGCGACAAATAATCAATGTTGGCCACGTAACCAATATTTTTTTTCTGCAAGACGTATATCCTGCGGACATTTTTTTGTGATGTACAAACTACTAGCCAGCGTAAAATTCAGCGTTTTGAAAACCTTTCTCGGGTTGCCAAGCGTATAATTTCACTGAGGGTGTACAGATGAGGGGAGCGTGACCAAGAAAACATTTATGGTCGCCATCCTCACATTTTCCTTGCGTCAAAAATCGCAAAAAAATGAAACGGCCGACTCTTCAGCGTCTCGTGTTTAAGTTCGCGAAAACAATCGCGTAGAAAATCACGACGACAAGCGCCAAAGAGCGGAAGAAATGGGATGTGTTTGCACATATGCGGGCGCCTGCATAGAATCATTTCGAACGCTGAGATAACACCCCTGAAAGACCCCAACGCACTTTCCGCCTCTACAACAAGTGACTGCTCCACCGTGAGCATCCGCTAAGTTTCCGTCGTTTGGAAAGAGAGTGAAAATCGGCACATCGATTAATCACGCAGAGCGTGTATGTCATACAGAGCCCCACTGAACACATAGGGCGTGCAAGAGTAAGCATTCGCTGGAGAGAGCCTTGTAGTGGCTGGTTCCTCTTGAAGAATATTTAAAATATAGCCTTTTAATAAAGAATTCCTTAAATTGTCATGGAGAGAATGCTTTTAAGGCTAGCGGAGAGTGTAAGGCACACGAGAAGACAGGAGCGCTTTCTTTGCTATCCGTCCGATGCTTGCCAGAAAAAAAAAACAAATCCGTGAAACATCTTTTCGGCACTTGTGGAATACCTCTTGACCGCAGAACAGACATGAGAAAAAAAGAAGTGCTAAAATTGACTGGTTTTCTACTCTTTACTGGGGCGAAGGACCTATGAATATAAAGGACGGGAGAGCAAATCCTAAGTTAAAGAAAAAAACGTGATTCCATTGGCAAAAACACATCGAAAAGGTGTGCAAAAAGAAAGCTTTCAGCTGCTACGCATTTGTTAGGGCAATGAAGAATTTTCCGTACAATGTACTCCCTTTGTCCTCTTCGCTATTTCACTGTCACATCAGCTACTGCTGAAAACCGTGGGGCGAAACATACAAAACCTCTTTAGTTCCCATACAGAGCGTACAGAAGAGAGGATTGCAGGTAATTTTCCATGCGTAGTCAAACTATAGTTGCAGTTGTCTATATATAGAGCATCGCAAATTTTCATTTGAATCTATGCTTAATTACAAACTATGTGCATTATAAATATTATTATTAATACTAATACTTCTCTACCACTAAGCTTTTTTCTTATTGTCATACCGTAATAAAAGAGAAGCATTAAATGGAAATTTCAATTTGCCTGCCTGTCGCAATGTATACGGATAACTCAGTCCAATTTTCCGGCACAAAAGTCTGCAATACAGTACCTATTAATGTGAAGCTTGCAAATAACTTTAAGCTGTGCTGCAACTTTTTCTTTATTAGCAAACAGGAAGGGCCCTGACTCCACCTTTTTTTAACGGTTTGATGACATTTCTGAACTTTTATTTCCCGTTCCTCATCGCTCTGTGTTCTTTTTTTTTTTTTTTGAAGTGTTACTTCAAGTGCGTATTTCGTTCCCAGACATTTTTATTCATCTTTGCGTGTTTATTTTTCTTTCAATCTTTAAAAAGAATTTTGCTCATTACGCTTGCCTGGTGTATTTAATCTCATTATGCACTGAAGCATTTCACTAGCCGCATGGCTATCGGTCCAAATATTTTTATGCAGTGCCTTGTACTTTGAAAATAAAAAAATGCTTTGACTTGAAAAAAAAGTAAGCAGGTAAAGAGTTTTCGCATGGCAAAGTTGCCGTCTATCGCGTAAGCACTACGCCTTCAAAAATGGCTGTGGTTTAGTTCTGGATAAACCTGGAGCGACGTGATAGCTACAGGTGCCCGAGTGGAACTCGCTCAGTCGTATTGCAAAGGCAGTTTTTCACCGCTGCGTTTCGCTGGGCTTTCCTTCTTCATCCTTGTCCCTAGATGTGAATTCACTCTCTTTCCCGCTCCTCCCGTCTCCATTCCTCCTCCACTCGGTTTCGGCGGTGCGCCACGCCACCGGCAGCTGCCACGGTGGCCACGGCGCCGCCACGCAGAAGGCTCGAAATGCTAGCGTATTGTAGGAACGCGGCGCGCACACCACCTGCGTGCTCTGACATCACTCCGCGCATGCGCACAACTGACGAGGCGGGCGGCGTCTGCTCCGGCGTCGGCGCAGCGGCGAGGCGCCCGGCGCGCACACCAGCTGCGGGCTATGACGTCATTCCGCGCATGCGCACAGCTTGCAGAGCGATGGTGCCACGGTTCAGCGCGCAGCCCCGCTGACCTCGCGAAGTGGCTGGCGTAGTGTAGCTATCGCTACAAAAACCGATACAGTGCGCGGCAGGACCTCAAAGCCCATACTCGCGGTGGCCACCATCTCAGGATCTTAATCTGTCAGCGGGCGATGGTTAGGGTGGACTAGTGCACAGTACGCCGAATGGGCCTGAGCCCTGTAAGCAGGGTATGTACCGAGTTACTGTTTATTTCTCTGACCTCAACTGCAACTAATGCAGACAGGGCTACCAGCGACGTCGATGAGAAACGAGCACTGCTTTATGAACGTGACACCAAGCAGTACACAACAGAGTAAAGTTGAAATAAACAAAATGGAAGCTATTCGTAATGTTTTTGTAGGTGTTGTAAGAAAGACAGTTGGCGCTTGAGGCACAAGTGGATAGCATTGACGACGAAAAACGAAGCCGATGCTGACGAAGCTCGGGCTTGCGCTCGCCATCGCTTCAGAGGCAACAACAACAACAACGAAAGCTAGTCTACTGAGCAGCACCTTTTTTGCAAATATTGTGGCTGTACACGTGGTTTGATTTATCTATAAACTTGGAAGAGGGTGCCGCCAGTTCTCACCCTAGATCTGCGCACTCGGACCTTACTTGGCTCTACCGGGATGACTGACAGCCCAGCCCAACCTGGCCAGCTTTTTGCCACCAGTGTTATCTGTCCCGGTACCATGAGCCAGCGCGACCCTGGCCTAAAAACTATCATCAAAGTTTGCACCCAGAAAAATATCATCAAGAGTAAGTTTCATCACGGCAAGGCAGGGTTAGTGGAATGGGGAGCGTCGCTGCGGTGGCTCAATGGATATGGTGCTCGGCTGCTGACCCAAAAAACGCGGCTTCGATCCCGGCCATGGCGGTCGAATTTCGATCGAGGCGAAACTCTAGAGGTGCGTGTATTGCGCGATGTGAACGCAATTTAACAAACCCCACGTGGTCAAAATTTCTGGAGCCCTTCACTACGGCGTCCCTCATAGTGATAGTCGCTTTGGGACGTTCAACCTCAAAAACCAAACGAAAACGAAGGGGGAGCGGCAGGTAACGGTCGAGAGAAAGTAGACCCGAGTTCGAGAACAGGCTCCGGTTCTGTGACAAAAGCGTGACCAGGCGTGACAAAAACCACCGCTGTGGACAAATCGAGCGCCTCGTACACACGATGGTTTCGTGGGTGGACTGTACATTGTACTTCAATGCCATCATACTAATTTAACTCTCGCAGTTCCTTGACCTCTTGTTTATGGGATCCACGGCAAAAAGTACATTGTAGGCCTTGGAGGGGCTTATAGGCAAATAACAGAGATGGCAGCTCAGGCTTTTAATTTTGATGACGTACTCAATGAAGGCTCTAAACGGAGCATTTGCGTCATTCTTAACAGTGAGCTAATACGTTATAATTTCAATTACGTACGGTCCATATTACGGATAAGACCTGACAGCCGGAAGAACTGCAGAAGTTCACTGAGCCCAAAGTTTACGTTTCAGTTAGTGCCAGTGGACTTGATGAAGACATTACAAAGTTATTTTTTTAATGGTGACAATGACAGACCAGCTTTCTTTCTGATAATGGGTATACAAAAGGAGAACGGGATGCAGTGCCAGACTCGAGGAGAGAGGGGCCAGAAGTGACATTAATTCGTTACTTTCGGAATTGACACCAATTCTTAAAGCGCTGAGCTAGAAGTATAAATCAGGTCATCAGTATTTCCTGTATCTTGAACATGAAGACGAATGCACAGCTTAATAGGGTTACATACACTCAGACTCAAGTGTGGTTGTGTAGAAGCTGGCGCACACATTTTGGCCACTATCAACAATAAGCGATCGTTAGAGCATGGATGGTAGCCAGAAAGCAGTGTCGTTCTTCGGCTCTCGTATCAAATACGAGTAAAGTTGTGCCAAAGAAGTAAAACAATAAATCAGAAAAAGAATAACATGCATTTCATATAAGGATTGTATTTTATTTCGTCCTTTTTTACTTTTTTAGTCTTGCCGTAGAACAATCCTAGATAAATTGACCTCACGACGCCTTCCTCCTCTACAAGAGTGGGAAAAGCGATCTCTATATTAAGTTCGCCTAGAATCTTTGAACCGTAGCTCCGCGATCACAACCCTAGAGGCTTGTAATGCAGAGCACCGCTTGCATAGTGCGCCGCGCTTGTAAAGCTGGTCGGGACAATTCAACACGCTTTGTCGGTTTTTCTTTTGTTCGCCGCTTCAGACTTGGTACATGCCACGAGGAATATTTTCCGCATTTTAATCCCATCGTTTTCTTCCTCCAGGCCAGATAATCCCCGGAGCATTCAGTCGGTCGATTTCTGTTCCTTCCTTGTCTTAGTTTCCTCTCTCGTCCTTCCGTTACTGTACAGATGTCAGCCTCGACGGGGTCTGTAGTATCATCAACGGCCTTAGCCAGACATTGCGTTATTTGTCTTTGCACTGGTCTTTAATGTCGTTGCTTAAAACATAATATACGCTGCGCAGCGCACCACTTAGAGCGGAAATATAATTACAGCAACGTTTTCTCTTAGCGCTGGCAGTAAAAGCAGTAATTTTATGAAACCCAGGCCGCCTTGGTGCAGTAATTATGAAAGAACAGGGTTTTAGTAAAGGCGCTATCCTTATGGTAAGTTCTATCGGGGGTTGGCTTGCGATGATTTCAAGCCGATTACGATTGTTTTGTAACAGCATTTTATCAGAGCCCTCTAGAGTGCTCTGTGGTTAAAGTTTGACTACAAGTCGCTACTGCTGTATTTTTTAATATAAAGCTAGATAAGAATTTTCGTTCTACGTTAGTCAAAATACAATGAGTTTACCTTAGACAAGATTGCAGGAAACATTCCGATGCATATAAAAGTACCTTATAAGTGATGACGTGTACGTTGAGGGACTTACCAACTAAAAGTTAGCAAGGAAGGTTTAAGAATAACACTAATTCTTGCAGATAATAGCCTGTTAAATAATCTTCGCTAACAGCTTCGTTACGCTTTCTTGCCGTTCTATGGCCTGAGCGGCAAGCACGGCAGCCAGTTAAAAGATTAGCTTATTCCGACTTATAAACCAAATCGTAATGATACCAGTCGATTTCCAAACTTTCCAAATGAGGGATAACCTTCTCGAATGAATGTCTGCACACGCTGAGACCGCAGAGTGTGCATCCCAATCCCCTTGGTCAATATGCATGCACACGTTGGTGTGGCCATTCTAGCGAGTAGATTAAAGGCACCATTGATAAAAGTGCTCGCGAAGACGGAAGCTGCGAGCACTTTAGAGGAATTCAAGGACCCCAACACAGGGTGGAATGCTGGCCATCCTCGGGGGAACTAAAGATGCGCCACGCGACAGCAGAATCCTAAATAATGTGTCTAACACTAAACCGCGTCTATGCAAATCTGTCTCGACTACCAAACACTACCCTGGGGCCTGAGATCTGACATCTATATAAACATGATTCCAGGATACAATATGCAGATCCGCTCGCTAGCTTACCACCGCCCATTCGCTGTGTAATGCCCTGTGTTTGCTCTGTGATGCCTCGGGGCATTGATTACCGACCGTCACCACCATGGCTAGGAGTCGGCCTAGTTTTTCTCTCCGGGTTCCTTACACTAACGATACGCAAAACAAATAAAAACTAAGTAAAAATTGTCTGACAATTAAACAAGCGTTCGAACTTGAAATAAATGTTAGATTTATTTTGGGGTCATATTAGCTACCTAGAAATATAACAATTTCTAATTTAGATGTCATTATATAGCGTTAGAAAAGATTTGCCAAATACGACTCAGTTTGTTTGCGAAGGAAATTCAGGGATATTGATCTTTATTTTTCCACAATGCAATAGCTACAGCCCTGCATCTTGATCATTGGGAGGTAAATGAATGAATGAATGAATGAATGAATGAATGAATGAATGAATGAATGAATGAATGAATGAATGAATGAATGAATGAATGAATGAATGAATGTTCTTCCCAGTGCAATGCAGTAAATAGGATTCATCTAGATGCAGAGGTGTAAACGAAATTGAGATACGAAACAAAGGCAGAGCAACAGTGTATGTGAACATTCGTAAGCAAGCGTATACATAGTGCAATAGCAGACAAAGCAAATAGGCAGATTTTCTACGCCCGAAGCAATAATTCACAAATGAGCGGAAAAAAAATGTTTAAAGGTCGTCTAAAACTATGAACACTTCGTGGTTTAAAGATACAGGCGCACGCAACTGCGGCAGCAGGAAGGATTGTCCGGACCCGTGGAGTATCTGTTACGGGTCCAAGTTGGACTTATTTTTGGAAATGTGGCGGAGAGTTTGAAGGATGCTTCACTCCCGCAACCGGTTGGCTCGGTATTGCACTACCTCCGGGATCGGCCTTGTCTTTAGCGCGTCTTTGCTATCCTGTCTTTCTATCCCCTCTTTCAACTCTCCTTGTATCTGCACGTGGTAGCGATTGTGGCTCAGCTTGAGCCAGTGAGCAGGCCTGTGCACTTTCCTTTCTTTTTTCCTGGCAGTAACAGACAGACAGACAGCAGCTAAAACAGAGTTGGATCTAATATTGCATGCACACCTTGTAAGATTGGAGCACAGTCCGATCAAAAAAGACATCACAAAAAGCGAAACAAGGTGTAAATATTGAGTGTAGCCAGAAAAAAAATCTATAAGAATGAAAGCTGCTACGGAAGCTTCATGCCATGCTTCAGAACGAAAACTGTTATGTTATTTGGAGTTACCGAAGGTGTGTTGGTGCTCTAAAATTACCTTTATTTGTGAGCTGCACGTCAAACACTTGCGCCGCCAGTTGATGAATGTGCCTCAATTGGTTTCACATTCTTAGAGCTCAGGTTCACGCCTGCAGTCTAGAAAATGCTATTGCGCTACATGCATTGTATGCATGGTATTGTATGCCGATACATAGCGCTGTAATAACCTCAGATCAGTTCGTTTTCTGTCACTAAATGGACAAAATATTTAAGAAGAATATTTCCGAAGAATATTGTGACAAATGCGTAAACGTAAAAATTTTTATTTTTTAAACTTAAGCTCCTCATGCCCGCCGGCAATGTATAAAATCCGCAGGATGCTTTTCTTTTTATCTGTAGTGCTTGACGGCCGACCTTCTCTTGAAGACTGCCTTATGAATAATGACGCACATTGCAAGCGAAGCTGATATAAGAAAAAAAGAGAAAACCTTTCTGAAGGTTGTTTTCCTGCAATTGTATAGAACTTTTTTTATAATCTACCTTGTAGCAATGCAAACAAATTTCTGACATCTTAAACCTGTATACATCATGCATGCATATCTAGCGATGACAAGGTTTAATTTCAAAGTGCACTGCTTGGGGGAAATTTGTATTTTAGAAAGGGAACTCAGGTTTTGCGAAGTAAATATTGATATAGCGATGGAGAATCTTCCTCTTGCCTTTCATTCCTTCCGGGATTATAACAGCGAATAACATGAAATCAGACAGGTATAATTTGTTAAGCACAGGCTTCGCAGTTTTTCTCTTCGTTCTCTGTTGAAGGGACACATCGTCAGAAACGTTTTACAAGAATCAGTGCGTAAATATTTTAATCGCGCTTTGTATCACATTCATTTGTTCAAAATCAGGGAAAGTTTTAAGTAACATGGGCATAAATAAACATGAGTAAAAGAAAAGGTGTGTTTTCGAAAGAGAAACCCGTTTCACTCTGCCACTCCAAGTTATCGAGTTTAGTTATATTTACCACATAATGAAGGAAAACAGAGAATTTTTTTTCTTTTTAGAAGTGGGGGGGGGGGGGGGGCAGTTTCTATCTTACGTAGCAAGTGACTTTCATCAGATATTGGTTAAAAGTTGGGCTGAATTAGAATGTTAGCGCAAAAGGCACCATGTTGACCTATTACCAGAGTAGAAAAAATGTATTTTTTAATTATCAGCCCATTTATGTGGCGAGCACCTCATCATACACTTGAAGTGTTTCCTATAAACTTTGTCACAGGAAATATGGTAACCAGCGACAAATATTAAACATCGATCTGCGTGAGCAACTAGACGCTGGCAGGAAAAGGCAAAATAAGGTAGCAACACCGCGTATCTTACGCCGAAAATAGAGGTGTCAAACTAGTGAGATTAATTTTCTTCCGGGTTCGCTCTCGCTTGTAAGAGGAGCATGAGTTTAAGTTCTGTTGGATATAAAGTTCATTTTTTTTAGATTCCATGTGTGTTGTTATGGCTGCACGCAACTGCTAACCCATAAGCCGCTACGGTTTTCCCAGCACCGATGGTGACTGATACGATGCACAGCTAGTATCGTGTAGGTTCATTTAGTATGCGAGAGCACGTCGGTGGTCTCCAAGATTCTGTATGCACATACGCAGCACATAGTAGTGGTCACTGCTGTTTTCCTCGAGTGCAGGCCTCTTTCAAGCTAAAATTGAAAATCGTCCGTAAACTCATGTTTTATTTAAATGCTGATTACGCATATAAATGCACCTCAGGTGGTCCAAGCCACCATGGTCAAAACCACTGCGGAGCTTGCGGATGAAACAACAAAAAAAAATTGATTTCACGCGGCTTCGTGTCACTGACGGCGCTAAACCCTCTCTTGATTTTCGTAGCTGAAGTTATCGTCCGTCATGGTCTGTTCCTGAGTACCGTAATTTGAGCAAACAGATCGCAGACAGCATATCCCTAAAAGTTCGAATTTTGCTCTTTGGGGACTATACAGCAATTCTTTTTTTCGGTATCATCCAATATGCATGACATCTGCGCTGCGATTCTATAGGGAAATTTTGTGACTCGGACGCTCTCTCGACGTAAAAACCACTTAATGGTTTTGTCCCGTGAACATGGATTATATGGTAATCACAGCGTGCACATACATTTTTAGACACGGATTGCATACCTGGCCTCCCGCGATTATATACCGGATACGGGCTGTGTGCCGGAAATTACGGTACTAGTTCACGGAGACAAGCAAGTGAATAGACATGCGTTTTGCGCTCAACTTTTTTTTAATTTTTATTTCGGGCAATTTGTCCCGCATCTGCCTTCCTCGAGAAAAAAATACCTCCGTGGGGCACTTTATCCGGTGCACGACAGTGATCGAAAGTGCTGTAGCCATTCTTTTCGAGGTGCTCTCCGACAAGTGTGATAGTCATGGAAGCCACCTTGGACCATTACTGCGGTATAGTGACTGCTGCATTAGCAACGTTGGAGCCTCCTTCGTATTCTTCACCCGCCGCCAAATAAGTGGCGCCGTCACCACCGACTTTCAAACACACCGCTCAGCCTCACCGCAGTTTCTGAAACTTGGTGGCACAGAATGCTGTATGTTCTGTGACTTGGTGCCTAAATCAAGCCCTATTA
Organism: Amblyomma americanum; assembly: GCF_052857255.1. Lineage (NCBI taxonomy): Eukaryota > Metazoa > Arthropoda > Arachnida > Ixodida > Ixodidae > Amblyomma > Amblyomma americanum. The sequence goes on from NC_135503.1 coordinate 89,938,459, forward strand.
TAATACCCATTTCATTTTACCTAAAGTCTTGATTATTTGAGTGCTGTAAACTAATAATTTCAGATTTTTTGGCGCTCGCCTCGGAGTACTGCTAGAAAAATTTGAAAGATACTCTATCATAATTTAGCGCTCTATTTCCGTGGGAAATGGATGAAGCGGTTGTTTTTCTTATCCACATAGGTAGGTTTTGACTTGCTCGGCTTGTTGCTGTCCATAGAGCTGGATAAGAGCGCCCTTTCGGGATGAGTTTGCACGATATTAAAAGGACTTCAAAAAAGGTTGAAAATGTGTGACTACAACAGTTCTACGGTGTCTTTATTCCTTTTTAGCGACAGTAGTCTGCTTGACTCAAAAATAATTAATAGGCGAAACGGCCTGAAATGAAAACGTGTGGGGCGGACTCCTCTTGATGACGTGAAGTGAGGAAACATTCTTTATTAAGAAAAATGCTCATGACTCTGACTAGCGTCCTTTAGGGACAAACCGAAACTGTAGATTAGATCCTCAGTATTTTCGAGATTCCGCTACCAGCATCGTCAAACCTTAACGCCGAGCACGAGCGCTTCACCGGTATGTTTCCGAGGTGTAATACAGCTCTTGTATAGCCATGTTTGCAAACAGGTATCTGTATGCGCTCGTGCGTGCTAGCATGTGTGCGCGCGTGCCTGTGTGCGTACCTGCATTCGCTCTTGCACATGCGCGCGCATTCGCACAGACCAAAGAGCATTTTCCTGGAATTTTAGTCACGCTATCTCGAAAAAGGTGTTCTGTGTTTTTCATTTTGGTTTTGTGTTTCTCATTTTGGTTTCTCATTTTGGAAACAAATTGACCGGAAGCTTTTTTAGATGTAGTACACTTGAAAGCTTAACACGGAGTAACATTTTTCTCACAAATATATAACAAGCGTTGATAAACAAACAAACCCTTTGCAACGAAGAAACTCTTCTTTGAGCATTATTTGAGCATTAGACACAAGAGCAGACAACGTGACCGTACAACTCAACTCAGAATAGCGTGTACGCAGGCAGGGCTGAAACGCACGATGCGCGTCAGTGAGTAGCAGTCCGTCTACAACTTCAGGCACCAGTTGTAGCACTGTCTTCGTTCGCTTCTATGATGAAATTAGATTTTAAGCGCGCGGTACGCTGGCTGTTGCGATGCTTCGGCGAGGCCCCGGTGAAATTCTCCTTGGTTGTAAACAGTGCTGTTCGCCGAGGATATCATAGTCCTCCGTGACTAGAGAGCGTAACGCATAACGCTCGCGCGCCTCTGTGCAGAAAGTAAACAAACAACATGACGACCTGTGAAGCGTCAGCACCGCTATTTTTCGTATTCCCGGCACACAGGAGGAGAGCTTTGCATTCTAGGCATTCGTTGCGTGGCATCAACAGTGCCTTGCGCCGGCGCCACTTTTGTTGCCCGCTCGGATGCGCGGTCAAATTTTTTATAAAATAATATTTTACTGAAAGGCGCACATTCCATTATATATTCTTTTCCACTCATAGCGAGCCACGCTGTAGAACCTGCGCAGATAGTGCGCATGTTAGAAACGCAATATTCCGCCCTGTATTACTCCTATACAGCATGAAATATCGGTGAGCAGTAGGGTGGAAGCGCGGTATGGTACAAAACGAAACATTAGACATTTCAAATCATGGCGCTTCCGTACTGTCAGAAGAAAATGAAATTTTCGGTTAGTCGATGCAGTCCGGCGTTTACTTGTTGCTCAGGTGGGCTGAACAAAATTTCCATGTATACATTTTGCACTGGTGATGGATTACTTTTTCGGCGCTGACATAGCCAGCCTGGATAGCATGTTACTCTGGCAGGCTAGCAGCTCAAGCGGTGGCCCTCCGGGGAGGGGGGGGGGGGGGTGCGAGCCGCTCTACCTTGCTCCAGATTTTGCATACAACGACACTGCATTCACGCTGTATACGCGACGGCTGTGAAGTATGAGCTGCGTTCCTCGCTCACCTTTTCCATGAAAGCGTCGACCTCGGCGCTGCTGAGATCGAGCAGGATGCGCAGCTCGCGCTTGCACCGCAGGTCCTTAAGCACGGAGTCGTAGTCGCGTTGGTCGGCGCATTGGACGAGACGAACCTTGGCCGGCGGTTTGTGGGCGTACTTGAGCACTTCCCTGAGCCGCACGAAGCCTGTGGTGAGATGGATGCCAGGGCATATGTGGAGACAGGGAAAGAGAGGAAGAAAGATGCAATGAGGTGAATAGGAAAAGGGGGCAGGAATTATTAGCACAGAGGATGAATGCGACGCCACAGAAACTGCCGTTCGCAAACAGGTCGAACTCCAAGGCCGATTCGTTAAGCAGGGAATGTTTTTCCCGTATTTACGGGTGTTCAGTCACGCCTGAACTTTGTCACTGATGCTTCTGCGTCATTTTGCTAGTCACAGTTTGAAGGATTTCCCGTTATGTGAGTGCATTTGCGAATGAATTAGGTGAGCGACATATCTTTCTTTTTCTCAGTACGCTACATCCATGTATATGAGTGTCGTTAGGTATGTCACCATAAGCGGTCAGAAATAACTACCGTCAACTCATAATTATTGCTACAGCCTTTCGGAATCTTAACTATCTTTCTAGCAGGTTATCTCAGTTAGTTACAATTTTAGCATGGAAGGAGCGTGGATCTTCTCCGTTTCCACGATCACAAATTCATGACGTCATGACTGCTTTGTCATATAGTGAGAACTTCATTTCTGCTCTGGTTTCGATCTACACTTGTCACGTCTGCCATTGTTCCTCCCGAGCCATTGGAAGTCCCTCATGTTACAAAACATTTACTGGCATGTGAAAGAACATTTACAGTGTTGATAAAAAATTAGTCTTTCTTAAAGAACCCGTAACAGAGTGCTGCTCGACGTTAATTCTAAAGATTGAACCAAGGCCTTCTGTGAATATGTGTTTGCAGATAATGATATTCGTTTTTACGAGCCAACATGCTCAAATGGCATATCTGCTGACCTTTAATATTATACGCCGTGTTTCAGGTAACTTGAGCCAAGGAACTGGAAAATGTGATTTATAAAAATGCATGATGGGCGCCGAGAAACTTCAGCCAGAACTCGAGCAAAGCCGGCTATGCGTACACTACGCTTTGTACAAGCCATGATGTGCCTATTTTCGTGTCTGCAACGAGACCGATCCATTTTCCTCTTATCGTGCATATTCGGCGCCATCGTCGACATTTTCAAGAACACGGCAGCTCACATTAAACAAGCTTCTGTTAACGTGCCTGTCTTTACTACTCGCTTGGTTTTTCCTGACGCGCGCAGAGTGCCTCTGCTTATGAATATTCACGACCACTTGAGTGCGCTTCTCTCATTCCTTGGTGAAATATCGATCACGTCATATGCATGACGCCAACACTCACTCAGCGAAGAGGAGGTCCTCTGGCTGAAACGAAGCTGCCTGATCACACAACAACGTTTAGTGACAAACCGAAGAACCAAATTAAGTAGGAAGATGTAACGCGGGCACAGTAAACAAAAATAGAGCAGACAATGCTTGCAACAGTTTTCTGGTATTCACATATTGGTCGGATAAACAAGAAACAGAAAGGTACCATAATGCTCCAAAGCAATTACCCTAATTCATCACTCATAAATCAGGAGGAGTTTCACAAGGGCGCTCAACAACCGTACATTCGTTAATTAGACGAGCGCGGGTAAAGATGAATTCCTGAAGGAAGTGCATCGGGGTGAATTAATCTGAAACCTGTATTCGTCTTGACTCTTGCCTTCCCTCCTCCTTCCTTCCCTCAAATCAAGTGCCTCTTCAAAATAATACAAGGCGGGGAGTAATCGTTTCCGTCTGGTACTAAGTAAAGTTATGAAATTTTTAATGACATTCGTTACCTTGTGCAGTACTGAACACAGCCTATAATTATCAACTACGAAGAGCTCCTGGTTGCTTTATTCGCGCTCATCTAATTAAGGAATGTCATGGTGCACTTTCCTGGAAATGCACATATCTATGAAACCCTCTGTCAGAAACAAATTCTACGTTGAAAGTAATACAGGAACGATTTTGGTACTCAGTGATATTGTTTTATGTGTGCAGCGGAGCTCTATATTTTGGACGAGGTTTGAAAAAAGGAAGCAATTATTATATCAACGAGAACGCAGCCTGCCCACTGCAAAAAAAAAAGAAAAAAAGTTGTAGAGCTTTCTGAAAAGCTCGCGCAGCAGCTGAAAAAAGGCCGCCCTTTTCTAGGACTCTACTCTTGGACAAGGAAGCTTTACAAAGTAAACTGTATATTCAAAGCGTATATTTTCACTTGTAGCCATCCAGCAGCGCTCATGAGGACATATACTCGTTTTCTTCAGTGAGATTGCAGCGAACAGCCTGTCAAAATAATAAATATTGAAAGAAAAATCATACTCAAGGGATTATTTCTTGGAACTTGGTTTGTATTGCTTTTGGCTTGGCTAACTGAATCGTTGACTTGGTAGATATTAGAAATGAAGTTAGATGAGTGAAGATGGAAGCCACGAAATGAAGCCTCATTTCCGTTCAAGCTAGCGCAAAATTTATGATTGTTTAAGGATTAAAAGAAGCATACGTCATAGAAGAAGACAAGGAATATATACTTTGCCATCTCGCTGCGCTTTCACGTCTGCCCGAAAAATTATGAACTGCTAGCAGCGTAGAAGATGCAGATGTCTCACAAACAAAAAACAGGACAATAATTCGTCCGGTACCTTTGTGTAACCCTTTTAATCCTCCATCAGTGATAAACTTGGGCAGCTGTAAGTGACTAGCCCAACTAAACGCCTTAACCTTCAGGTTCGCACGTAATGCCGGAGCCGACGTGTGAGAGGACACAGCGAACACTCACTCGACTGGTTCCGGTAGACGAGCGTGAAGGAGCGCCAGTCCAGCGCCAGCACCAGGTCGAGCAGCGCCTTGCCCGCCTGCTCGGGGTCCGGGTAGAAGGACAGCGAGAATGGGTGGCCGCCATTGGCACCACTCTCGCACCGACGCAGCCGCAGGAAGGGAACGTGGAAGCGGGCGCACGCCGAACGCACCACGGCGGCCGCATGCGACGACTGCAGGCTGAGCACGGCGCGGGCGCCTTTCTGCACGAGCTGGCACACTGCAGCGTTCCAGGGGAAAAGGGTGAGGAGAAAAAGAAAGAAAAAGGGCAATTTCAATGCACATCATCATTGGGTTTGGTAGGGTTTTGAGGGTTTAACGTCCGAAAGCGACTCAGACTATGAGAGACGGCGTAGTGAAGGGCTCCGGAAATTTCGACCACCTGGGGTTCTTTAACGTGCACTGACATCGCACAGCACACGGGCCTCTAGAATTTTGCCTCCATCGAAATCCGATCGCCACGGCCGGGATCGAACCCGCGTCTTTCGGGCCAGCAGCCGAGCGCCATAACCACTCAGCCACCGCGGCGGTTGCACATCATCATTAATAGAAAGTATCTTCGCAATCGAGTATGTCAATAAACGAGTCCAGTCATTTATATCCCTCGTTGACCCTCAGTCAAACTTTATTTCAACCACTGACGTCGCTGACATCCTAAACGAGACCTTTAGTGCAGCTTTTTCAAGTACCGTAACTGACATTACTGATGTTAGAGACTATGCATGCAACATAAGCTTTCTAATGGATCCTATCAGGTTTAGTTATGTGAGAATTCTCAACATAATTAACAATTTAAAAATATCCTCTTCTTGTGAGCCTGATAACATTAACACCAAAGTCCTGAAGAATACTAAAGTGTACTCCGCAATTTTTTTATTGAAGATATGTGAGCAATCGCTTGAAACAGGAGGTATACCACAGGAATGGAAACTGGCTAAAGTGATTCGACTCCATAAATCTGGTGACAGGCATTCACCCTTCAATTTCGTCCCATCTCATTAACTTCCATTTCCTGCAAAATTATGGAGCATATAATATTTTCTCAATTATCTGGTTTTCTTGATTCATTTTCGATTTTCACGCCTACACAACATAGTTTCAGTAAACAGTTTTCCTGTGAAACACAGTTATCATCTTTCAGCAACGAAATTTATTCCATTCTTGATGAAGGTTCAGAGGTCGACGTCATCTTCTTAGATTTTTGCAGTTCTTTCGATAAAGTGTCCCATAGTCTGCTGTTGTATAAGCTTGCTCATCTTCATATCAGCCCGAATGTTCTAGCATGTATTCGTTGTTTTTTATGTAATCGCTCGCAGTTTGTCCACGTTAACGGTCGTCAATCATCTTCTATGCCGGTTACGTCTGGGGTACCACAAGGATCGGTACTCGGACCCTTGTTATTCCTTTTTTTACATTAATGATCTGCCTAACAATATAAAATCTTCTATCAAACTCTTCGCAGATGATTGCATACTATACCGTGAAACTAAAAGCACTAATGATGTCTACTTATTGCAAGCAGATCTTAACTGTGTTACTGACTGGTCTACTAAATGAAAAATGGTTTTAAACGCATCAAAATGCAAATCCTTGCGCTTTTCACGTCAAGGTGTCTCGCCACCAGCCTCATAAAGTATCAACAATGCTTCGTTGGCTCCAGTTACCTCATATAAATACCTCGGTGTACATTTGACATCAAATTTATCATGGAACCAGCATATCACCTACATTACTGGAAACGCTAAACGTATTCTCGGTTACATAAAAAGAAACTTTTTGAACGCACCCATTTCAGTCAAACTTCTTCTTTATAAAACAATGGTTCGTTCAAAGCTTGAATACGCCGCGTCGATATGGGACCCTCAAGCTAAGTCACTTATACATGCTTTGAAAGCTGTTCAAAACCGTGCCGCTCGTTTTATCCTCCGCAACTATGACCGCACATCAAGCGTCACACTAATGAAAAACACTTTGTCCCTACCATTACTTTCATTGCGCACAAAAATTTCGCGACTCTGTCTTTTTTTCAAGATCTACAATCTGAACCCTGTTTTGAAAAATGCTTTGCTCCTTCCGCCCACCTATGTTTTTCATCGCGCATTGACCATCCACGCAAAGTAGGCGTTCCACCTTGTCACACTACCGCTCACTTAAATTCTTTCATTCCAACTACGTCATCCGAGTGGAATCATTTGCCAGCAGATGTGGCACTCACCGACGATCTCGAGCATGTTAAGAAAAAGTTGAGTGCCTCCATTTCTTGTTCATGACATGTGTGCCCTTCGGTTCGTGGTCCCACATGAACTCTGTGTTGCTGATTTGTAGTTTGCCTAATTAGTTCTTGTTTCCTTTGCTCGTTTTTTTCTTTTTCTTTCTTCTAGCTTTCCATGTAGTTGCACACTTGCTGAAATCTGTTAAACTCAGTACAGTGAGCCATATGTAGTGCTGTAACCCATGAACGTATTTACATTTCTTATTATCTGTGTTATTGTACGTCTTGTTCCACTCCCCTCAATAATGCCCACAGGGCCATGAGGGTATTTGAAATAAATAAATAAATAAATAAATAAATAAATAAATAAATAAATAAATAAATAAATAAACTCTGTCCTGCACCGTAAAGCGAAAAAGCCACACACCTGTACAACTCTCCTGGTCGGCTTCGACCAGGTCATGCGAGCCTACGTGAGTTAAATTTTTTGCTTTCTTCTGGAGGAGACAATATAAGCACCGGCAAAACATTTTTTTTGTGTCGTGAAGCGAATTATCGCATCGCGGCTCTGCGTTCAAACGTTGCCGACAACTAGCAGCGCGAAAACTAACATGCGAATGTTTTTCACGTGTCTAAAAGTGCAACTTCTCAGATTACATTGATCAGTGGGCATTCGTAATCAACTACAATTTCTCCGCACTGGAGGTTAATGATGACTGTGTGGATGATATATTCAAGCTACGCAATGCGTTTAAGATTGGCATTCTTAAGACAGGTATTCAGCGAGGTTCATCCAAAAGCCTTGACGAATCCTGCCCCATTCTTTTTTCCAATCAGTTTTCAGATAAAAAAAGCAAAAAGTAGAGCTAAAATAGTCTGGCAGTGCGAGACACTTCAGTTCGAACACACCAGAAGGAACACGTGGCTCTGCAAGGGATTAGGAGGGTCTACCGGACAAGATTTCAGACAGTTTGTTCAGTTTTCCCAGAGAAAGAGCCGTTTGGTTCAAGCGCAATTATTTACGATATGTGACACTTGAAACTTCCGTCGAACGTAAGTTTTTTTTATGCAGGCTGTGGACTCCATTCGCAAACTTGACTTCCAAGAACGCACTGACTACAAGTGGAGAAGTCAGACACAAAAAAATAAAAAATGCGGCAATTTCCAACACGTGGGGACGAATTGTATGAATCCTACGATACCTGGCAGGCTAGAAAAGTAGCCATGTCTCATAGGCTTAGGGGTGATACCCACTGAAATCTTGTTGATACTTTGTGAAAGCAAGAACAAAAAACATGGCGCTATGAACATTTTGCCGAACGTAAAGAAGTTTTCTTTCTAGTAAAATTCTGGTTAAGCAGCCCTAGCACTTACTGACGCACTGTAAGGACTGGAGTGTAGCGCAGTGCTAGAGAGTCGACATCTAGTAATGCCTGTAGTATACGCATCCTTTTTGCAGGTGCACATTCATTGGGACGCCAAGGCAATTTACCGGCCCGCCCCTCCACATAACTCAAAAGAAATCACCTGGGGTGTACCGCCAAAATCAAAACTATGAGCCATCATTCTAAAAAATATCATTGCAAAAACATTTCGGTGCTCATGAGTTGCGTCACCGCGAGGTGTGGACAGACGCTCTGGACGAAAGTTGTGGACAGAGCTCGTCCGCATGAACTGAATAAAATCTCAGTCGTACCGCCATCATGCGTCACCCATTGAAACCCCTCTTTCCAATGTACGGTGCTGGTCCAGCAGATGGAGCGCGCGTAGGCGCGTAGAGCGATATGGCGGACACGTATGGGGGAGGAAGGACGCACCGTAAGGGTAACGGCTTAGCATTACTGCACCTAAGCAGACTTAGGTGCACCATTGGAATTTTTATCTGGTTACTAACACCAAAGCCGAAACCGTCTGTCACATATTAAAATTCACTGACGGTGGGCTGGTGCGCGGAGAACGCCTCGGGCACCTCTCAAGCTACCCTCGTAGCTTTTCGTCCGAGGGCTATTTCCTGTATTTCACTGAAAAAAAAACATTCAGTTGAATTCAAATAAAAAAGCAAACGGCGTTAGCTAACGCTTACATTCGCTGCACAAGTGTCCCACAACAGGAAACAATGGAGATCGTGTGCTTAGAAACGCAATGCATGAACGGATAGCTCAATAACGCCCTCATTTATTCAGCAGACTTAAGAATACCCGACACGTGGCTTGTCTAGTGCTTTCCGGTTGCGACGCTTTGTAGTCCAAGTGCGTCTTTACTTGTGTTCTTTTTTTTTCTTTCACTAGCTTCCCAATGTCTACTATGTTATTATAACGTTTGCGCAGAATTTCGGCATTACATTTTCATATGCATGAGATATAACGAATGAAGCTCGTTTTCTATGAGCCCTTTCTAGGCGCCGGCTAACCAGTAATTCCCTCGGTGACAAAGAAAGCTCGCTAAAATTGATTATTTTTGCGCTATTATGAAGCCTATCGTATTACCTAAATTCTATTTTTATAGCAACGCAAGCTGACGTTTTCCGCCGAAATTTTTAATTAAGCGCAATAGTAAAAAGTAAAAAACAAGATTGTGCACGGGTTTTACACGGTGATAAGAAAACAACTGGACCTCAAAAACTTTCGCAGGGACTCTTAATTGGCCGGAGGCTTTGTTGGGTGCTCGCTATGCAGCATCGCGCATTAAATTGCGGGATAGAAACTCCGACTTAGGAAAGCCTCTGAGCGCGTGCGCTTCGTCGAGAGCGGGAAAACTCCGATGCGAATAATGTAACCACGAGAAGCTGCCGCCCTTACTCAGCAGGCCTTTAATAAGCGCTGAAAGTGTTGGGATGAAGTTCTTTGAGAGAAAAGATTTCTTGGAATGGCGCTGCGCGTTACATAACACCCATAACTTCCTGCCTGTCGGCCTGTCACGACGAGGAGTGGGAAGGTATTTCAACATCCCGCCTACGCTGGTATGACATCTGGAATTTGATGGCATCTCATCCTGCTTCGCACGGCGGCTCTTTTTGAGGCAATCCTGGCAACACGACGAAAAGGAGATTCGCATTTCTGTGCTCTCCAAATTATATATTTTTTTTCTATACGCAGAAATTTGAAAGGTCCGGATCAATGGCTATGCACAGTAAGCCATGAAGAACAAAGCACAAAACCCTAATGCGCAGGTTTTGCTTCTCTAATGTCGGGTGGTAAGCTCCAAGAGGGAATTTCCATTTTTAAAAGTGCGAACCTTTTTACTTCTCTTCATTATTTGACAGTGCCCTCTTCAAAAATGGGATTAGTGTCTTCCTAAGCAAAGGAGTACTACAGCTAAATGCTCTTGATTCAATTTGCTGCTTGAGTCCTCAGTGGATGGGGGTTTTCTCAAAGGCGGCTATGTTTACCATTCGCGAAATTGTAAAAGTCCGGGGAGCGTTGGTTACACATTCCCGTTCGTAGCCGCAGTTATTCGTTGTTTTTGGACACTAGAATTTCGTAGAGTACGGCACGTGCAAAGCATTAGCCCACTTGGCAACAAGGGATGCCTATTTAGTTATCTCTAAAGCACCGCAAGTTATTAAATTAACGCTCAAGAGAATCAGTAATCTTTTCCGTTCTTGACTCCCACAGTAGGCACTAAGGGACTACTCAGACAGACGGCGGTGTGAAGCATTGCTCTGTCTGTTCGTATTTTCGGATATGCTACCGGTGGCGCTCTAGGATTTTGTTAAATTCTTTTCAACCGGTTGAGAAAAAAATACCTCCACTCATGTTTTTTTACTATAGGCTCACAGCCGTAGGCGTTAACACGTTCTTCCGTGCGCTACATCCCGTTCATGCGGCTCTACAGTAGACGGCATCATGGCTCCTTCGGACCTGTCTTTTCAAAAGAAAGTCAAGCAAGCTTTCATTTTCCAGTGGAATGCTCGTGGGCTGCAGTCCCGGATTTCCGATTTGCGGCACTACGTCTACGAGAATCACTTCCCCATTCTTGTCATTTGTGAACCGAAGACCTCGGCAATTTTGAGAATATCCGGTTACGAGGCATTTTCATCACCCACGTGCAACAGATCCAGCAAAGTCATCGTCTACATTCGACGTGAACTTACATATGTACAACATTCAGTTCCTCCGAACGAAGACAATCAGTACGTTTGCCTGACAGTGAAGAGCCGTGACCTGACGTTTACGCTACTGGCGGTGTACTTGGCGCCATCAAGTCGTTTCGACGCCAGAAGGTTGAGTTGTTTGATGGCAGCTACACCTGCTCCGTGCGTTATTATGGGTGACTTCAATGCTCATCACACCATGTGGGGAGGCGTTAGGATGGACGTTAGGGGAAGACAGCTTGTGTCCTTCGCCTCTGACCATGACCTCCAGTGCCTGAATGACGGAAGCCCGACCTATATACGAGGGGTGACTTGTAGCAGCTGGTTGGACTTGACTTTCGTTTCAAAGTGCCTTAACAACAGTGTCCGGTGGTTTTCGGATGTAGAAACCCATGGCACCGACCATACCCCAACCTATCTGATTATTACCGGCCATTCCACATTTTCCCCAGCCACGTGTAGGCAGCACATTGACTGGACAGTTTTTAAATTACTTATGGAGGCAGTTGCGCAGAGGGCTTCTCTACCGGTCTTGAACAAAAAATTAACGAGGCCATGGAACAGCCACCTGCCCCTTTAACCCTGTCGCTGACTACACCGATTTTGACTTCGAATTGCAGCGACTGCGATCACAACGGCGCAGGGCAGAGCGCAGATACCGACACACAAAGTCGCGCCTAGACCTAAGAGATGCTAGGCGCATACAGAAGAAGAATCAGCGCAGACTTCAGGCACTGCAAACACAACGGTTGAGGACATTTTGCCAAACACTTGATCCACGGAAGCCTTTGTCACACGTTTGGAGAGTAATTCGAGGTCTTCGCACGCACCCTCAACAGCCCTACCCGTTCAAATCCGTAGCGCTCCACCAAAGGCGCAGTGTGGTTGAGGTAGCTGAAGATTTCTGCGCAAGAATAACAGGCCCTCCGAATCCAGGCGCAACGCTGCACTGCAACAATGTCCCACCCTTACGGGATTCTAGGATGGATGCACTATTCTCCATGGAGGAACTTGGTGCTGCGCTGGCTTGTTGTACAAGGTCATCATCACCAGGGCCCGATGGGGTGACGTACTCCCCACTTGCCAACCTTGGCCAAGAAGCTCGACGGGCTCTTTTGGACACTTATAACAAGTCATGGACTGCTGGCATAGTTCCTCATGATTGGAAAACCAGTCTTCTGGTTCCACTTCTTAAGCCGGGGAAATCACCGCTCGACCATTCATCATACCGTCCAATTGCACTCGCCAGCTGCGTCGGCAAAGTCATGGAAAGAATGCTGCTCACACGCGTGGAATGGTACTTGGAGCGACATCAGATTTATCCAACCTTCATGTCTGCGTTCCGACGGGGCCGCTCTTCTATCGACAACGTGGTTGACCTTGTAACGTCGGTGCACCACAGCAAAAGTTTGAAAAGATTGACCGTGACATTGTTTTTGGAATCAAGGGCGCGTACGACAACGTAACGCATCAGGCCATTTTGGACGCAATGGTAGCTGCTGAGATCGGAGGCCGCACGTTCAGCTGGATGCGCAGGTATTTATCAGAGAGGTCGTTTTTTGTCCTGACTGCGGACGGACCAACATTCTTACACCGAAATTCGCGCGAAGTCCATCAGGGTGGAGTGTTCAGCCCAGTTCTCTTCAACCTTGCTTTTATCGACCTGGTCGACGTATTGCCACAATCTGCTCAGATCTCGGTATATGCAGACGACATCTGTATTTGGGCATCAGGGGTGACCCGTCCTCAAGTTCGTGCAAGACTTCAAAAAGCGGCATCGATATTGACATCTTATCTTCGCTTGTAGGGCCTGAACATTTCGACCGAAAAGTGTTCACTTGTGGCGTTCACACACAAAATAATGTCACGTTACACCATTCGCATCGATGGCGAAGCCATTCCCTATGAGAGAAGCCACAGATTCCTTGGTGTTGTCATCGACAGGAACCTCTCGTGGAGTCCACATATCTACGACATGAGGAAGAGACTAATTTCGATTTTCCACGTCCTCTCCTTCCTCGGGGGAAAGTCCTAGGGCGCATCAGTGCGCTCGATGCTACAACTGTACCGTTCCCTATTTCTGGGCTACATGCGGTACAGTCTTCCGATATTCAGTTCCATTAGAAAAACAAATATCAAGACTCTTGAAAGTGAGCAAGCGCAAGCTCTCCGTATCTGTCTTGGACTGCCTAAATGTGTATCAACAGCAGCAACTGTTCTTGTTGCCCGGGAACAGCCTGTTACTACATACATTCCTGTTGACACCATGAGAACACATATTCGGCACCTCACGCGGGTTCCCTGTCATCACCTCGCAACACTCCCAATAATTAGGCCGCGTACTGCATTCGCCAAAGTCATTGAAGCCCATCGCGCATATCTTCCATCGCAGTTCACCCCTGCTTCAAGACCGAGCTCACCCTTATGGAATCTTCATGAACCTCGGGTTCACCTCTATATTCATGGCATTACAAAGAAAGCTGGTGTATCACTGCCCGCTCTCAAACAACTGACATTGAATAACCTGCATTCTTACCACAGTCACCGCATACATATTTACACAGATGGATCAGTTCACTAGACCAGTTCTGCGGGGTCGGTGGTGATATCGGCCAGATCCATCTTCATGAAAGTGAAGACGACCCATCCAACATCTTCAACTGGTGCGGAACTCGCAGGCTTACGGGCTGCGGTAGAGTTCGTCAGTCAAGTACCTCCACATGACTGGACGGTTTTCACCGACTCTAAAGCAGTCCTTCAAGCCCTGCAAGCTGCGCAACGCCGCGGGTCGCAGGAGCAACTTGTTGCTTAGATCCTTCTATTGTACCACAGCACCGTTTCCAAAGGTCATGACATCATTTTTCAATGGCTGCCAGGACACTGGTATTAACGGTGGTCACCAGGCCGATGCGGCTGCGCGTTCTGCTCACAACGACGGACTTTCAGTGAGGATTCCAATATCGAGACCTGACGCTGCGTATGGGCTTCGCCCTTTGGCGCTGGAGCTCACACTTTCAGCGTGGAACACGGGAGAGTTTTGCAACCTCCGCCTCAAGGCATTGGACCCTGAACTGCGCCTTCGTCTTCCACGTAACTTAGAACGTCGCGACGCAACACTGTTATGCCGTTTATGGATCGGTGTTGCATTTACCAATTACTATGCTTTCCGGATGCGGATGGCCGACAGCCCTACCTGTGAGAGCTGTGGTTGTGAGGAGACCATCGCTCATCTTCTCTGTGGGTGCCCTGCATTTGCGAGTGCAAGACATACAATGTATTGTGCCCTGGACCGCCTCGATTCTCGCCCATTAACAGAGCAAAAGATCATCGGTCCGTGGCCACAGCAGTCGACTGCCCTCAAGGCATACAAGGCACTCTTTGCCTACTTGAGAGCGACTGGATTGAGTGACAAATTGTGACAGCGTTGTGCGTGTGTGTGTTGTTGCCTTTTTTCCTTCTCTCTTCCTCCTTTTAGTCCCCTAATCCCTCTTCCCCAGTGCAGGGTAGCCAACCGGAACCCCTTTCTGGTTAACATCCCTTCCTTTCCCTCCTCCTCTTTATCTATCTATTTATCCGTGCTTTTACTCCACTTGCGCATGCAATTTTTAACTCCAGAAAACAGGAAATAATAAATGATAATAAATTCGGACAAGTTTATAATAATGACTGTGATGAGATTTTTTTTAATTTTGCGGCGTTGAAAGTGAACACAGATCGATGACGGCTGCGCGTGGTCTTTTCCCTTGTCGGCCAGAAATTTACACCTGTCCACATTTCTGCTCTGATTACCGCTAAAGATCCTTACCCCCTCTATTTCTCTCTCTCTCTTTTGTATTTATTACTGAGCAGAGAAGCGAGTTTCTCTCGCAAGCAGATTAAATTGCGACACGGGCACTTTCACCCGAATCAGTAAGCACCATTTGCCGGCACCGCAGAGAGGCATGATTTTGTAGCTGAACAAAAATCAGAAAATCCGTACTGTCGGCTGATGCTTATTCTTGAGAACATACTGCTAAATAAATCATACACACTGCCAAATGTATTTTTTCCTTCATAAAATATTACGAGCACACTTTCGTGCTGTAGGCGTTGAGGTCGTTGTAAAGTTACTGGTGCGCTTAGCGTACCAATTATTCTGCCGACAAATGTTCCACTGTAGCGGCGCTTATATATTGCCGAGACGCGAGAGCTTGAGGCACAGATTTGTGATCTGGCAGGTCTACAATAACACCCACGTTAGTCACCAAACTGTTGTGATGATTCGGAATCATGATCAGTGTCTTGAAATAATTCGAGAAAGCGGTAAACCTCCCTCCTATAAGGGCACTTTGCACGCTGGCAAATATATATCTTAAAATAAACACTGTGGCGTTCCTGCCAGCTTGAGGGAAGAGAATAAGGCACACCTCTCCTCCCAATGTTGTAATCTGGGCAGCACGTAAGAGAATGTGCTACATCATCGCACACACATATGAAGAACAAAGCGGAGACGATGTCAAGCCCGTCTTATGCATCCACGCAGGGGTGAAAGCATAATCCACGCAAATGTGGTGTAGTGAGATGGCTTGAGGTATATTAGACCCTAGGTTAAACATGACTGATAGAGTGGACGCTGCAGGGAACGAAAATGGCTGACCACCGTTTTCTTTTTTTCTTTTTGAAGTATCTCTTCACATAGTGAAGGTGTGTTCTTGATGCGTTCTCACACAGCGCTCCATGGGCGAGGCTGTCTGACACCTCGTTGCTCAGGAAACCAACGTGCGAAGGCACCAATCGGAAACGTATAGAGAAGCGTTTGCTGTACAGATTAGGCACCAAGCGGAGGGAGCTAACAGGCACCCTTTCAGAGCTGCGCCTGCGCTTACCAATTGTAACTGTTTGTTATATGCTGACGACACGACCATCCACTTCAAGGCACACTTAACACTGATCTTAACAATGTGTATTCATGGTGCACTGATAATAAACTTGAAATCAATCCCTTAAAAACAACCTTTGTACTATTTCATAATCCACAAACGTCGATTTCTTCTCCAGTAACTGTCTCGTTAAATACTTGTGTTATACCGACACCTGATACTGTTAAATTTCTGGGTATTACTCTCGACAAACACCTTAGGTTCAATAGCCATGCCAACTCGCTAATAAAAAGGTTTCATTTGGCATCCTCATTATCATTAAAACACGCGCATTCTTCCACCCTCATAATATTAGATCGTTGTATCATGATTATATTTACAGCTATTTATCATACTGTTTATCTTCATGGGGTAATACATATGCCATTCATCTCAAACCACTTCAACGTCTTCAAAATCAGGCAATAAAATTAATGACCTTTAGCTCAATCCGCTGCCATTCTTTACCTATCTATCAACGTCTTAGCGTTTTACCCATTCAACAGCTGTTCTATCATAAGTTATCACTCATTACATTTCGTCTCTTTCATCGTGAAATAACCTTAGACAGTCTTCCTTTTGATAACCTCATGAACAAAAATAATACTAGGTTTTCAGAACGCTATAACCTTCTATTACCTAAAATCAGATCTAACTATGGTAAATTTACACTTTGTTTCTATGGTATTTCACTTTGGAATCGCATCTCTGTTAATATTAAGTCATCTCTTTCATTGCAGTTTTTTAAACACAATATGAAAAGAATACTGTTAGCAGAACCATCTTTTCATTTGTCATAAATACATTTATTCAATTTTCTTTACATTATTTTTGTTATTGTATCGTTAGGCTTCATGTTTCTGTGAAACACTTTGTATTTTTCTTTGTTCGTAATATGCAGAGGAGCCAAATTTTTATTAGAGATTACTAGATATTCCTGCTTATGATAATTTATTGTGATATTACTGTATAACGCTGTTTTTAGTATATATCTAATTGTCTTCTATTTATTTGCACGTGTTCCCTATGAATTGTATTTCGTGACGCGTTTTTTGTTTTTCTTTTTCTTTTGATTAGTTTGTTTGTTCGCCCTCTACTTGCTGCTTTAATACTCTTATGCACCCACTAATGATAGGAGGTCCCCCTGGAAATTTCTCACTCTGGGACCTCCTGATGCTGTATATAATATGTAAGCCTGTTTTTTGTACATGCAATAACAATAAACTTGAACTTGAACTTGCGCTCTAACCTTTCAAGGGCAGAGTTTGAATTCGCCAGGAAAGACCTTAGCTTGCGTAAGGCCGCCGCATTGGTAGCTATTTCAGCCGTAGTGGAGAACACGACTCGAGTATAGCGAGAAGACCAGTCAGTATTCAAAGACTGAATATGCAACGCTGCTGCGCTAGCTCCAGATAACCACCAAAGAAAACTTAGACATGGTGATGGTACTCAGTTTCACCAGCGAGCACGTATCCGCCAATGAAGTGCTGCACGAAGCGCGAATGCAAGTAATGTGAAACATGCAGTTTATGCTCTAAAATGACAAAAAAGGTGCTGCATTGTGGTGGCAGTGCCTGTGGTCTGGCGGCAACTGCAGACAAACTGCTGCATCTCACCTTACCTCCTTCATCGCTACCACCCTACCTTGACGCTCCAACTCTGCTCAACATGTGGGACGGCAAAGGCCACCCTCATCCACTGTCAGTGGGAAGGCTCCCATGAAATTTGCCCCATACCCAACCCATCTCCCTCATCATGGGAGGCCGCTTAGCAAGATGTTCAACCAGCTGGCGAAACATCACCAGTGGACAGACCTCTCCGGGGGCCCAGGCCCGTGGACTCTTGGACAACTAGAAGCCCACCCTTGAGGACCTTTTGTTCTTTTTTTAAAATGAAGTTGTTTCTCCTCCTCCTCCTCCTAGTCTCTGTGTTCTGGCAGTTTTACATCCTTGGAAGCCATGGCTGCCTCCTTCGTGTTGGTCTGTTTGGTTTACCGCGGCTCTTTTAGCCATAAGGACAGCAGCGGCTTGAAGACGCAGCCGTGTTCCAAAACTACAAACATTCGAAAGCAAATATAGCAGCTGAAAGCAACAACAGACTGAGCACGTCTTCACATTCGTGCTGATATGACTGAACGTTTCGCGCGGTTGCTTTCTGTAGTCTCGCACAACACAGAAACTCGCGGGTACAGTACTACGCCATGGGTGTCAATAGGGATATGTTTACACCGATATCCTCGGTATAGATCGTACAGAGTGCCTTCTCAGTGCGATAAAGCGTTATTATTTAGTAGCTACAAGGTAATTTTTCGGAATTTCTTCAGCAGAATAAGGTCTGCTGAAGGGTGGTAATTTCAGCGTGTTGGTTCATCACCGTAAAGGAAAATATGCAGCACAAAAAACGCATGGACGACAGAAGAAACATAAACAAGGCGCTGACAAACGCAGTCGGCGCTGTGTTTGTCTTTCTTCTGTCGTCCATGCGTTTTTTGCGCTGCATATTTTTCTTTTCTGTGATAAGATCTGCCGTCAGGTGACCCTAGCGGCGAGCTGCCTGGGGGATCATTTTTTCGCTCCGCTCGCTTCCAGCGGCTTTTACCTTCAAGGCTCTCAAAAATGTTGCTTTCTTGGAGCCAGGTGCGTATAAAGGCTCCTTTATTACGGATCTTATTACATCTAAAATAAAATCGCAGCTGTGAAGGCTCATATTTTAACCTCGGTCGCGGCATTGAAAACAAAAGCATGGCATAAGCACAACAGAATGTGGAACCACTACATCACGTTTGCAAACCGAGAGAAAACCTTACCTACTGTGACTTGGATATCATTTGCTTCGCCATTTTTGCATCCGCATATCTCTCATCCGTGGTGCAGAGTGGTTGCTGAATATGTTTTTGAATTTGCGCCTTTTTTTATCTTAGGTCGTGGGAAATCTGCATGTTATATGCATTGAGGATTTTGCCTAGTCGAGAGCTGGGAGTACGGCGCATTTCATAGTGAGCTGTGCCGCCCCCAGGGAGCACCAGCATGATCACAAAACGTCGGCGCTCCCTCACAGGAGACTGACCAAATTTCCGCCTTTTGCGTGCGAGCTCTTTGAGAAATTGGTATTTCCAGCGGTCGCAATCGCGAGGCAAGGTTGCTTCAGTTTCTTCTAGTAAAGCAGTGACATTTCACAAGAACCAAGTCGCTGACCCTCCCTAATTTCCTCGTATTCTGCCCATGAGTGGCAGGTCAAGAATGGCACATTCCTAAGGGCAGTCAATAACGGGCTTACATCGGTCTTATGGCTCGCACCAACTGGAAAAACATGTGGCTTTGCTGGAGGGTAACAGAGGTGTTTTCAATGCAATAGATGTTTTATATGTTTACTTTACGTATTTACCTCACTCGCCTTGTCACCCCTGTCAACTTGTTTTCGCCCGTTCATCCGCGAAGGTGGCTTTGTGACTGGCCCACAACCCAGTCTCCCTTTCTGTGCTCTTTCGCAGCTGTGCGGATGTCGAACGTTGCGAAGCAGGCTGCCTCCTGCATAGCTTAAACGTGATACGTAACCTTCAGTAGAAGCCCAGCCTCCCTATCTAGACTAACTTCTCCTCGATTACACAGAAGCACCCATGAAACAAAGTGAAAACCCAGATGGTAATCTCCGTGCAGAAAAGAATAGCTTGCTCTTTTTATTGGGAGTAGTCCCCACGTAACGCTTCTCATACTGCGACGGCAAATGGGACACCAACCCAGTTTACAGGAACTTACACATAATAAAAATTTAGGTTTAAATGAGCAGGTCGAAACAAAACGGCGAAAAATGAGAGGAAATACGTGCTATCAGCAAGACAAGCAACCAAGAGATGAGCGCCAGACGTAATGACGAGCAAGGGAGATCGCGCCACGCAGGGGTGCTTCATAGCACAAAGGCTGCTAGGGATTGCATTTTTAGCCTGGTCAGCGGCGAAAGCTCGCAGCGCTGATGGTGCACAATCCTTCACAGAAACCAGTCTGAGAGGGTACAAAGAAGAAAACAGAAAAACGCAGGCCTACAAGCACCATCAGTTTGAGATCGTGTCATTGATGCCTATACAGTAAAACTGCCACACATGGCCAACCATAACTTAATGAACTTGAAACACAACGTTTCGGAGCCAGCTCAGCTCATTCTTCAGGGCTGACAGGGGGCGGCGGCTAGCGTACTTAAGTATACATGGTTGGCAGGAAAGAAGTATTGCGGCGATGTTCAGTGTTTGGGAGGCAGGGAGGACGGTGACACTCGGCGTTAAGACTGTGAGTCGCGCTGCCGGGCTGTGCGATGATGGTCGCTGGCGCCGTTTCTTCTTCTGTGGGTTGCAGAGCGAAGTCCCATGCTTGTGCGCATGTGTAGAGTTTCTCTTTGTACGGCTGACATTCTTTGGGGTCATATGAACACGGCAAGATCCGAGTAACAGCACGCTTTTTGTTATTTGCTCCATAGAAACGTGGCCGCTTCTGTCGGTATCAAACCCGCTGTATCCGGGTTCGAACTCGACTGCAGCGCCCGCGTTTCGATGGAGGCGAAACGCTAAGGCGCCCGTGTGCTGTGCTATGTCGGTGCACGTTGAAGATCCCTAGGTGGTCGAAATTATCTTGGAGCCCTCTACTACGGCATCTCTTTCTTCCATTCACTCCCTCCTTTATCCCTTCCGTTTCGGCGCGGTTCAGCTGTTCACCGAAATATGTGAGACAGTTTGTGTGTAATTTTCTTCCCTCAAAACTAATTTTTTTCAAATTTTGTTTTGGTTGCGAAGAGAGTGGTTGATTCTATGGTCTACCTCTTCGGAATGTCTGGCTACCAGATAGCGCTCTCTTACAGAACGTTTAGTTTTCATTGATGCCTGCGGCCGTGTTTTGTAGTGCTTAGTTTCGGTCTCCTGTATTTTTATTTTCTGAAATTGATCCCGGTTTCAGGGTTGTGCAGGCGCTTGAGGATGAAATCAAGAGCAGAACGCTAAAGTGAAAGAAAGCGTTGCAATATATGTCTCAACATTACTTTTCGTGCTGGTAGCATGGCCCTATGCCTAATAAGGGCATGACACAATGATGAATTGCGCCTCCTGGTCGCTCTCTTTGACACGCCCAATTTTCAGGCCTAAATTTTCCTCGGTAAAGAGCTAGGTTTCAGCAGTTGTTTTCGTTTTATGGCCAAGCTTTATAGTTAATTGGGAAGAATTATTATCCTTGCGTCGAGTCAGTAATTACACAGTAGTTTCGTTTCATGAAGAGACAGCATCTTGAAATGTGCTTAAAACTGCTTAACCGAATTTTATGATGGGGTCACTGTTTAGAAATGTTATTTAATAATCCGCGCTAATTAACCTAGCGCAGCGTGAGGATGAAAATTGGAACTGAAGTTTCATTCACCAATTCAATATGCATAAATAAGCGGTATTTGGATATTATTGCTAAAGAAAGCGCATTGGATCGTCAAGTATGCATTGCTTGTAAAGCTTAGAGCTGGATGTATTGAAAGTTGCAAACATATAATTCGTCTCCAAGCGAAGGCCGCGTAAAACATGGAGCACTGTGAGTAATATTCAGCTCTGCTTCGGAAAAACAAAACGTTGAATTGTTGTGCAAGGTTGAATAAAAGATGCCGATGCCTTTGACTACTTCAGCTAAGAAGTCCCCTTCATATTGCCCCGACTATTAGCGACTTCTCCAGAGAAGCACTGCGCGCTGATAATGTCGTTTTAGGTCGTCTACTTCTGTCGCCGATATTTTGTACTTTACTGCATTTGTTGTCTTGTGCCTCCTCATTATTAAAGCGACCATCTCTCGCAAAGGTTCTCCCCGGTCCCATATCAAATGCAACAAAGGGTTCCTGTAGATGTGTCCCTTCGTCTTATTTTTTTTCTCGATTTTTCTTCAGCTCTTTATAATTCTCACAAACATCGTAAACTAGCGGCTGTTAGTGGCCATTATCGGTAAATAGACGAGCTCCCAAGAGCTTATCATTTAAACAAAAAAATGCTTCCACCAGTTGTATTGTTGTTCTTCAGTTCAGCAGGATAACGAAGTTTACGGTTTATCGTATTTCGTACATCATCCAAGGCCAAATAAACCAGTTGAATGATAATGAGAGAAGAGTGGCTCGAGATAGAAGATTTTTGCTTTGTTTGCTTCAGGAATGTTAGTAATATTAGAGAATAGAAAAAGCTCATATCATACTTTCATTGCGCAGGCTTTTCAGGCATAAAGGGCCTAGTGTGCCGGCAGCCTAAAGCAGCAGATCCTCTCATACTTTCGAATAATTTTTTGGATTGATGAAGAGGCACAAAGTTACACAGCACTCACAACTGAACAACTCGGTGAATACGCCTTTGAGCGCTGCATTTAAAACGAAGAAGGTGGTCGAAATGCGTTCGCGTTGTTACGGCAAGGCCCTAGACGCCAAGACCCTATCTTTGCGAGTCTTACGTGTTCCGCAATCTTGGGTAAGCATGCAGAGAAGAGCACCTGGCACTTTTCCTGGCAGTGCTAGCAGAGCAGATGAAACAAGAGCAAGCGTTGTTTTAAGCGTAATCGGATTACCGTTGGCGGCAGCCCTGTTTACCTTTCGGAGGATATTACACGGCTCAGCAGTTCCGAGACTGAAAACTGCTCGCGCAGGACCGAAGAAGAAAATACGCGGCAGGTGATCAAGGGAATGTTTCCTGAAGGGATTGAGCCCCAGTACAGCTTGCAAATGAAGTTCACCTGTGCCGAAAGCCCGCTCCGGAGCCCTGCGTTATTTCCTTCGCACCTACTTTGTAAGATAGGAGTTCTGTATCTCTAGGAGCTTTTGTGAGTCAAGATAGTGTCTTGATTGAAAGCTGTTTGCGCAGGATATCTCTCCTAACGGACACAAAAAGGGAGGAAAGTATTGTTGCTTCCACACTTGCTCTTTTAAGGGGCCAGGCTTTTGGCCAAGGTGTCGTCATATAAAATCAGGCTAATACTAAGGTATTACCGTGTGTAGATGATGAATGTGCACATCACAGTATAAAACTTGGAAACTCTTGAAAAAACGAGCAATGGTGGTACATTGATTTCAAGGTTGTTACCACACTGTGAGAAACATCATCTAGTCGACAGTTCTTGATACACAAAATATGCACTCCGTCCTGAAAATAGACCTTGTTCGTCTTTTGTCTGTGCATTTCTTTCTTTATGCTGAGTGATGGCGCCTTTTCTTCTGTACATTTTTTATAAAAAAACAGTGTATATGTCCCAAACTTAGGTGGTTTTCTTCGCTGGTAAAGAGCTAGAAAGACATCGCTTACTTATGGATACACATGCGCATACATAGATACATACATGCATACTTATATACACAAGTACACATACATACATACATACATACATACATACATACATACATACATACACACACACACACACACACACACACACACACACACACACACACACACACACACACACACACACACACACACACACACACACACACACACACACACACACACACACACACACACACACACACACACACACACACACACACACACATACATACATACATACATACATACATACATACATACATACATACATACATACATACATACATACATACATACATACATAGACACGCGTCGCATTTGCGGCTCAGTGGTTATGGTGCTCGGCTGCTGACCCAGAGGACACGAGTTCGATACTGGACACGTCGGTTGCATTTCGATGAAGGCAAAATGCTAAGGTCGCTTGTACTGTACGAGGTCAGTGCACGTTAACGAACCCTAAGCTGTCTAAATTTCCGGAGCCCTCCACTACGGGATCCCTCACAGCATGAGTCACTTTGGAACGTTAAACCCATCAGCCATCAACCAGCCGCAGTCAGCGACAGGAAATAAAAGGAAGGAAATGCGAGGAGGGTAAAAAACTAAGCATCGGTTTTTTTGTTTCTTATTTTATAGGACAAGGATAATACCAAAAAAGAGAGTAAAATGCACCATGACTCAGCAGACAGTGTCGAAACAGTGTACGGACAGGACACGAACAGAATCTGCTTACAGGCGTCGTTTTGCGAATACCACCCCAATATTATTGTATCTCAGTTTAGCGAGTGCGTTATCTTCGTGTGCACGAAAAGTGACATAGCACACGGTACTAGACGCAACAGTGTACTCGGCAAACAATCCAGATTTCTTTGTTTCCATTTATTACTGATGTATTGCTGTCTTACGAGATCAATGAACTGCACGCTTAGAATCTGAAACATCTTTAGAGGTACGAAAAAGAAAGTGCTAAAAGCTGTAATCTTTGGTTTTCTACAGATAAGGCCGCAGATAATTGATTGGAAAGATTTTATAGACCTTGTGGTGCATCTTCGTCGCTAGCTAATCTGAGCACTACAACGCCGCAAAGCGGTCATAGGCGCTTTGATGGCTTAGGTACTTGTCCCTACATGCAAGGGATACCCTGTTCATTGCCAATTGCGAAAAGTAGCACTTCGGTAACGTATCCACATTTAGAGGACTGAGTGGCCAGGATGAAGTGCGGAACTCACACGACTGGTCTTTAAGTACTGGTTACCGGTGTCTTTCGGTCAAGGCTGCTTGCTGGAAACTGTAGGTATCTTACCGGAGTCCTTCTGAATGAAGCATTAACCGCCCAATATACAGCCAGCTCCTGGCGATAAAAACTGAAGACACGGCCTTAAGCGTGTGAGGAAAGTTGGTTCGTCTTTCGTATTAGAGAACTTCTCGGCGTAAAATATGGAATAAGGTTTTCGTGGCGCAGACAGCGTCTACTGCGTTTCCACTGAACGCGATGTGTGTGGTTTCCTTTCTTAGTGTCTCCAGCCTGCGAGCAGTTTTCTTTTCGCCATGAACGGGATATACTATAGCCGTTGCAACGAGTTGGAACCAAGCAGCACAAACTCATTCAAGACTCGTTCCCTCAGCCGCATGTGTAAGTGATAGGCTCTAGGTTGGTGTTCATGAAGATAGCATAGAGCATACCGCCAGCGTTGTTTTTACATACTCTTATGATTCGGCCCTGATCACCAGCCTAGGGGGATTAGCACGCGATTTCGACTACTGTCGTAGCCAACGCGGCGACAGCAAATCCGCTCTGGAAGCAGCCAGCACACATTCGCCGGAGCACCTATGTGTACTTTAGGAAGATTGTTCCTAAGGACTGGTGTTATGGTCCTCCCGGAGAGGACCCGGGTGTCATCTGGGTCCAGCCACCGTGCTTGGCCGCGTCACAGTGTAGCCGTCTTCAACACCTACGAACGTCGCGCTGAACTTTGAACCCAAAAGGCCTCGTCTCCGGTGGCTCTTCGTCGTGCCGAGCCCGGCCGTGGCGAGCGGGCGAGCTTTATCCCTCATCGTCGCGGCCATGCTTGTAGAAAAAGACGAAATTTCTGGCGTTTAACTTGCCGCGTGTTTGCCTTGCGTGTCGGGCGTTATGAAGAACATTTATCGGCAACACGTGTGTCCCACCAGCTGGCCATGGAACTCCGCCTAGCCTACTGACCTACCGCAGTCGCCGCTACTTCCACGGCATCCTGCTCTCCTTCAGCCCCAACGTGACGAGGGCGTGACCATATGTGCGGGGGTTTGAGATAGGGAGCAAAAGGTGTACGTGAAAGTCCACTCCCTCCTCGTCCAGGCGGTTCTCTATATAGAGACTTTAGGGAAGGTGAGCCTTATAAAACTCGGCAGCCTGTGTGGCCGAGACAGACTCTTATATGTTCTTTCAGTTGTACACAATGCAAATAACGAGTCTTCTTCCCATCACCCTCCGGTACTCGCTACTCCAAGCCCGGCCGCGTTCTCGCTGTCCCGAACGCGTTATCCGAACGAGGGCAGCAGTAATACCTGTATGCCTTTTCAGCAGTGTAATCACGAAAGGTGTGTCAAACAAGAATTGCGGGACCTCATGTAATACGGAGGTTTGCGTTCCCCAGCCGACATCCTAACTCTCCACTTCTACGCATATTTTAAACGGTAATGTTCAGAAAACCAAAACAAACTGATGATAAACACTGATGATAAACAAAAAAATTGGCGGACGCTTAAGCTCCGCCTTTCAGAGCGTGTTGCAGCACTGGAAGGGAGTCCACTGAACGCCATCGCCCGTTCGGCGCAACGCCTTGCCCGTTAGACAAATCGCTCTGCTATGTACGGTGAAACAGACGCGCGGTGCGCCAAACCACGTAGAAGCGCTGCCAGGCGCCTTGAAGAAACACGTGGGGCTCAAGTTGCAGTCGCAGTTCGTCGGCACATCGTTCTCGACAAACCCGATGCCACGAACGTCAGCATAGCTTCCGCGCCGAACGAACGGGCAGCAAGCCGCAAGCCTCGTGGTGAACGCGCTTTGGATGTGCGCTGTGTTGTTCGCCGCTTACCGCTTGATTCCTGCGTGCCCGCAGGGCCCCACTGCGCCTGAACGAGACGAGCGGGAGGCGCTGCCGTCGCGCGCTCTCTGTTGAGGCAGTCGCGTACATTGCGAGGAGGAGGAGGAGGAGGAGGGATTTTTCGCTCACGGCCAACGCCGCCGACGGCGACGACACCTGCTTTTCTGGGACATGGGGCTCTTAACGCTCTCGCGTTAAAATGCCGCCTAGTAGAAGCGAGGAAAGTCTGCCGTTTCATACACACCTTAGAACAATGTATACTGGGGAGGTCCGAATCGCCCACATGTTTTTTACGCAGAAAGCCATTAAATATAAACTATTCTACGTTTGTTTTCCTCTCAAGTGTTTTTCCTATGAGCACTAGAGGAGGCCCATGTACGGCCGAAGTACATCACAGCTCTACCACCGGATTATACGAGGCGTGCTACTTCGATAATGCGCCCATTCTGCACCGCTATAGCTCTACCACCGGATTATACGAGGCGTGCTACTTCGATAATACGCCCGTTCTGCACCGCTATAGCCACAACTTTACTATATGACGATTGTTGCAGGAGATGTAGCGACGAGCCCGCTACATTTTTACTAACCTTCTCCTGAAAACTACTATCCACACTGTTAATACTTTGTATCTCCACCGCATTTGCGAAACTTTTTCCATCCAATATGACAATTGTGCTCCGACGCACACTTCCTATAATTTCTTATTCTATATTTTTTTTCTGTCGCCACTCGCCCTAGAAATCTTGTATAAACATGCCAGCGTAGCGATGCTAAGAGTCGGCTGGAAATTAGTTGTTTTAATCTTTTTTGCCCCTTTATTTTCACTCTTCCACCCCGACGCCGCGTTGCGGAGCTGGAGGTCGCAGTCACTGGCACGCAGGCGCAAACCGTCGTCTAGATTTACGAGCCGCTTGGTCATGGGATGCCTCCTGCGCAAACGCACTACGCTCGTTTGAGCACCGCTCCCTCTCTCGTGGAGAGAGAGAGAGAGAGAGGGAAGCTCGGTGGTCGTACTGCGGAAAAGCGAGTGCAACTAAATCTCCCCATTTGTCTGCACAAACAGTCGTAAGCTGGGTGTCGCGCAGAACCCGAGCAGCAGTTTTCACGGCGGTTACACATTGCCACGACACTTCCGAGGGAACGAGGCCGCGACTGAAACGACGTTAAGGAATACGGGGCCAAAAATAGTAGGCAGCTAAAAGGCAGCAGGAAAAAACCCCAAAGTGGCAGCCAGTTGGCGGCCTGACCACCACAACTGCTGAAATTTTGTCTCTTTCTGTGCGGCTCTGTCGGGCGTGCAAATCTGTTGAAAAATTTCTTCGGTCTCGACACTCACAGTGTCCGACAAGACGAAACGCGTAACGGAAATGTTCTGACGTTGCGAGCCTAAATTACGGCATAGTCTCTGTGAGGTTGTGCACTTAACCGCAGAGGCGGTCAATGAGTAAAAGCAGCAAACACCTTTAGAAAAAGTTGCTTCCCACTCTGTTTTTGTTTTCTGTTCGTAGTAGGCCACATTTATATTATACACCTCGTTGCTTGGTGCTCAAACAAACCATGAAAGCATCTGGCGTTTGAACGAAATCATGTTGTGAAGCATGGTAAGGCACCATCTATCCAAAGGTTCCAGGATAATATGCAAACGGCTGCAGCTGGCCTCTATGCGTATCTGGAAGAATCTGCTATTTTTTTTCAAATGATCTTGGCAGTGGTATTAAAGTATCTTTTTGATGCCCACCGCCGCAAGAGCGACGATTTCTTCTATAACTGGATCGCGGCACGTCCCTGCCCTCAGCCTTGGTCACATTCGATAAGTAGAAAGCTTCATTGTGAAGTCATATTACGGGTCAGACATCATAAAGTACACGGGCCTCCAGAATTTCGGCTCTATCGAAATTCGACAGCCGCGGCCGTTAACGAACCCGCGTCTTTCGGGCCGGCAGCCGAGCGCCATAACCACTCAGCCACCGCGGCCGCTTAACAACTTTAATTAGGAGTGAAGGGGTGTTGTTTCTACCATAACAGTGAGCCTGTCTCCCCGTGCCATGTCACCGAGTGCGCAGAATAACAGCATATACATCGTCCGTCTGCCAAACAATCAATCTAGCAAGAAAGAAGAGTGACCGGGTTAACGTCATTTGCATCGTCTCTTCCTTTGTTGATTGCACTACCACCTGAGCGAGCGCCTCCGGCTCCAAGTCTGGCTCAGAGCAGGCTTAAAATCTGCGGCACACTTCATTTTTAGAGCGAAACCTCTATTACTACATGTCTCCCCAGGCCAACCTTGATGCTTGTTTGACCTTGAGGCCCAGGACCGGCCAAGCAGCGGCTCCGCCCCTGTGGTACCACGTGATTAGGAGAGGGCAGGCTGGGAGAGGCGCTGCTGCGGCCACTAGCTGGCTTCACTGTTGTGATACAACGTAAGAGAGGGTGTAACAGTTGCTAGGTTGCCAGTTTCTCCTTCACTTTCCTCATGGATGAGGCGTGCGCCGGACCGAGTGTGTCAACTGATCGGCGTCGCCGGCAAGCCGCGTCCGATCATCCAGTCGATACAGCTCGCAGAGAAGGCGTACTGCAGAGGGCGTGAGCTAACGAGCCGCTGAAACCGACGAGCAACGAGAAGCTAGACTTGCGAAGCAAACGAACAGAGCTTTAGCTCTTTATAACTAGGTTTAGAAGACTTTTAAACCGCACCAAGTATTTTGGGTATCGAGTATCGGTAAAACGCACGATAAAATAAAAGCGTATCTTCTATACTGTTATTCAAATACTTTCACTTTTCACAGGCGATAACTACTGCCGAACCCCAAAATGCGTCGAAAGATAGCATCTTAGATACACGTTTTTTCGATACCGCTCTTGCCGAAAAACAATGAATGTCGTTCTGCGTGACTGAATACATAAGAGATTTATAGCGATATCTAAATACCTTCTCGCACCGTACATTTATGTCTCGTGGACGAAGGAACTCGGCCTCGTAGGCAAGTAACACTGCTGGATATAAAAAAAAAACACAGCCTGACCTCATCAGCGTGTTCTCCTTTGAATGTGCCCAAAATTAAATCGGGACATATTCACAGTGTGAGCTTACAAACCGCGCGTCACTTCCGAGTGCATTAAATGTACTGTTTGTTGCTGCAGCAAAGACTTGCATTATTATTTTTCAACAATGCAGCGAGGTGCAACCGCGTCCGCCCATTCCTGCCTGTTGGCGAGTGCTGTATGTTTGCGTGTTATGTGGTGTTGGTACTTGCGAAACATGTATTTATCTTCTTTCCCCATCTGTCGGTAGATTACGTGAGAAAAGTTGGCCAGTGCGTAATTTGACATTAACGAATATTTGTTCACTTTTATTGCACAGCCTCCACCGTAATAGTAGTATCGAACGAGCAGCGCAAGCAATGTTGGCCTAAAAAACTCGTAAATTCTTTCGTAACGGAATAGTATTTTGCTACTCGAACGCCAAAGTTTAGAACTCATTTCTACACTGGGACTTCACGTGTACACTTTATTGATTCCGCGTTCTGCAGACATACTTTATTTGAGAGTTACATGTATAACAAATAATATCCAAGTTCACCTGTATGAAAATAAAGAGACAACCCATGTCTCTAAGTGTGTACAATACATGACGTGTGTACAGCGAGCATTGTACACATCTGTTTAAAGAGGGATCAAGTTTTCACCTTAAAGAAGTGAAATTTGAAGTTTAGGAAGCTGAACAAGAGGAACAAGTAGTAGACTGAGAACATCAAAAGCCTCGACAAAATAGAAGGGCTGTTTGGACAGCTCCCATATGAGGAGCTTTAGGCAGCTTAATATGCAAAAGACAAAAAAAAATTAGCTGGACATCAGTTTCTGCCGCATAGCGCCAATGTTTCGTGGGTGCATCTGCTTGTTTGTTTTTGACGTGAGCTGTTCTCAGCTCGTCTTTTTGCACTGCACATATCATTGACTAACAAACGGCAAGACTGCTCTGGCATATCGTTTTGAATTAGGGCTGTCAGTGAATGTATATAAAGCGTAGGAGTTTGCCAGCGCATATTTAGCTGGTGTAGTACCGGCATCGTTTTATCGTCAGACACTATAGGAGACAATGCAATAGGGAGTAGTTTTCACCTTCTAATAATCGAACCCCAGGCTTAAACAAATCCATAGTAGGATAAAACTCAGGAACAGAGCAATGGGCAACAATGGCTCATTGTGCGCGAGGTCCTCTATTTCTCAGTTGACGAATCCTAGCACAAATCAAAGAGGGCATTACAAGTCATAACAGCATTTATTCTGGCTCTCATAATTTCTTGCTTTTGCCTTGTGATTATCGTTTTTTTAAGACAAATGGAAAAGCTGTATCAACGAACTATTTTCTTCTGGTAGCGGAACAGTTCGAACCGATCATGTAGGCGCGCAACTTCAGCACACACGCAAGTTGTATCCGTGCATGATCGCTTTCGGTGTACTACCTTCTGACAAAGTGGCATTACTTCTTGCATGATAGTCATGTGGTCTGCTACTTGTGTTACCATTCCATGTATGTACGTAAACCATCCTCATGTAGTATTAATTGCTCTTTCTATACTTTTCAGAATAACGTTCCAGTTTCCTTCCATTTGTCCAATTATGCCTGTTGCGTGGGAGTACAGACAGCATTTTATCGCTGCTAAGTACTGAGTTTTTTTGAACAATTTCCCCACACTTATACCTAATGCAATGGTGCCCAAGATGAGGGAAATGTAAAAAAAAAATTGTAAATGCTAGTTATGCTAGCAATACTTATGCCCTAAGAGAGAAAGGAATTTTAATGAGAGGAAAGAAAGAGAGTTAGAGATTTGGAGGAGAAAGTTGGGCTGACGCTCGAATAGCGCTTGCGAGCAGCAAATATGTTCGCCGTCGGAGACACCATCCTACTGTGTGACGTCAGTGGAGAAGAAAGAAAGAAGCGCTGAAGCCTTCTGCTCTAGATGGTGAGTCTGAGCGTCACGTATTCTTTTCTGCCCCAACCGGATCACAGCGGCGACACTGTGCCCGAAACCCGCGACCGCGCCGCAGCGCACCCACTTGGACTGGCATCACCCGTATCGTTCAGCTTATTACCTTCATTGTTTCATTTGGGGCCGGCGAATAGCATCTGGACGGGGTTCCCTGCTGCAGCTTTTGCTTTTAGGCCTCGTACTGAATAATATCTCTAAGAATATCTCTTTTCTCAGCTCTTAATGAAGACTGATTGATCGATTGAGTGACTCATTAATCGATCGATCTATTGATTGATTGATTGATTGATTGATCAATTGATTAATTAATCAACCGATCGACCTACCGACTGCCCGGCCCAGGGACCGAACGACCGACCGATCGACCAACTGACTGACTAACTGACTGGCAGACGGACACCCACTACACAGAGTGACGTGTGGCGAGTGGCACCTTCTGCGCAGAGGTCGCTCGGCATAGCGATGTGGGTTAGCAAAAATTATTGCCCCCGCGGCGACGACCAAGATTGTGTTTTACAAAGTCGAAAAGTCAATATTCCCATCACTGATGGCCAGCTACAAATCCCCAATCACGATGGGGCGCCAACTGTACAACCTAATAACGTGTTAGGCTTATTGTGACTTGGGTGCTGATTAACTCACTTTGCCTGCTTGCACACGTCCGCCACAGCTGGAAAATACTAAGACAACAAGTGCATCGATTCATGTAAAAAATATACTTTCAATTGTACTAAAATCTCTGCTGAAGAATTGTATACGTTGTGCATTTGAGCGCCGTTATTAATAACAGCGCGAACATTGTGCTATCTCCTTAAATTTTTTCCGAGGCCACTGGGTTTGTTACTTCGCCGTCTATAGAGGCCAAGTATCACCTTGCCACGTGAAAGCTGAAAAGGGTTAAATGTTACTTTCATGGCTTAAGTAATTTGTAGTGCTGGAGGTGGCACAAGCGTCACAATGCGGGGTCCTTGGAGGAGACTCTGTTACTTGGGCGCGCTTTTCAATTGCATGATGCGTCAACGTAGGCTAAAAAACACCATCCAAAGCGCCTTTAGTGAGGATAAAGCATAAAGCAGATAAAACTCTCACGCCTGAGTGGAATCATCACCACAAAACGGCATTATTCAAACATTTAGCGAATATTCTCTAAACACGCACTTGTCGCTTGACTGGAGAAAAATTTCCATCACCTAACGTCGTTACACATCACCAAAACTCATTACCGAAACGAAACTCAGGCTACTAAATCCGCTGGCCATAGTACAATCTTCACAAGTGCAGTGAAGGGGTCGACAGACGACGTGAGGAAAACTGTAAACTTCACTTCCGAATTTCGCAGAAGCTGCTATAAATTACTCGCGCGTGTTCAGAGTTCCGTGTTCTGATATCGCCGAAACGACAACAGTTGCATGGCTGCATCGCGGTATAATGCGACATCGAGAAGCGTGGGGCGCTTTGTGTTTGACTGCGGACGCCTGGAGCCATCCCTTTCCAGCGGTGACGCTTCAGTCGGGGACAGATGAAGACAGAGTGCAGGCTTCGGTGAGGCCGCCGAAATTCCAGGTCGAGGATCGACGATTCTCGTCAAACAATGCATAATTGATCGCGATGCACCAAGGGCCTGTCGAAACCAGGTGCGTCGCTAACTGAAACTTATTACTCGCAGCATACAGAGCGTTGTTCGACCAGTTTGAACGAGGATTCATACGTGAGGGACCAGTGGGCTTGTGTGGGCTATCACGTACTTGTTACGCCTGTCAGCTTGCACGTGTGTGCGTGTGTGCGTGTGTGCGTGCGTGTGTGTGTGTGTGTGTGTGCGTGCACGCACGTGTACGTGTGTGTGTGTCTGTCTGTTTGTGTGTGTGTGTGTGTGTGTGTGTGTGTGTGTGTGTGTGTGTGTGTGTGTGTGTGTGTGTGTGTGTGTGTGTGTGTGTGTGTGTGTGTGTGTGTGTGTGTGTGTGTGTGTGTGTGTGTGTGTGTGTGTGTGTGTGTGTGTGTGTGTGTGTGTGTGTGTGTGCGTGCGCGCGTGTGTGTGTGTGTGTGTGCGTGCGTGCGCGCGCGTGCGTGCGTGCGAGCGTGCGTGCGTGCGTGTCACCATACCTCCCCCTTCGTCCCCAGTGTGGCTGCTCCTCTTGCAATTTTTGCTATGTTATTTCCATATGTGCAATAAATAACCCGGATCAGAATGTAAGAGTTATAATTATTGCCGTAACCTTCTGTTTGTCTGAATTGTTTGCTCGGAGATCGGGTTCAATAGAGAATGCGCAGGTTTCCCCCATCACTTACCATAAATGTACTCAGCAACTGGCGCATGAGACTGGCGGCTTCTGTGATGCGTCAAGCCGCGAAATTAGCTAATCCCACAAAACACTTACAGAAGACTTGGACAACACAAAGCGCTGACTGGCAACTTACAACGCTAGTATTCGAAGCGTGTGTTGTTTTCTTGGGGCTGTAGGAATATTTACGCATCACCAACTAGCCTGTAACAATGCGAACTCAGGAAATAAATTTCGGGCGCTGTTACGCCTTTCCTCTGCAGCCGAAGGTGCGCAAAAAAGGGACGAGGTTTACGCGTGAACAACAGCACATCATCATTACGAGACTGCAGTGATGGACAGATTTACTCTGTTCTCTCTGTCCGGTAACAATGCACAATACCAATGCATCGGACACGCCTAATTGCGCAAATATCCAAGAGAGAGAGGTTGCTTGAATTAAATGAAAAAAAAAACAGTGGTATAGCTTTAACGAGGCTAAACCGAGTAGACGTGAGAAAACATGTGCTTAGCATGGTTGGCTCTTAATATTGCTTCGTGTTTAGCTTGCGTTTAGTTTAATACGGGGTGTAGTCGGCTGCGGCGACGACATAGCCCTCTCGTGCGATGGCCAACAAACCTGATCGGTTTGCGCCAACGCAGCTTCGAAACCCAGTCGTGGCAATAGACAGTTTTAGCTGTGCGTACACAACGGCTTAGCGTACGCAAGGAGTTTGCGGGGACGGTAGTGCGCATGCGCATGCGCAGAACGCAAGCGCAAGCCTTGCGTTTTCCGTGCGTGCGCTAGCCAGCGGACTTTGCGTTACGGCGCTTGCGTGGCTTGTGTACGCTAACTATGACAAGATGGCGGCGCCCTGCTCGCCCGCTTCGGAATAAATACATGTCGCCGCTGGATTCTCCGGCGCAATAGCTCGCTGAAGTGGTAGCGCTTCGCTTTTATTTCGCCTACTCTTGCCAACACGTAGCGGTATAAGCGATAACTAGCCCCTGTTTCTCAGATAATTTGGCGATTTTCAAGCTCCTAGGCCTAACCATATGCAATGTGTGTTTTTCTCGTAGCAACGACCCCTGGCGAAGCAGTTTCCTAGCTTTTAGTCAGTTCTTACATTTTCTTAGGTTTGCATAGTTTTTCTTCTTGGAACAAAAAAAAAGGTTCCCAATGCGCTCACATTAGTTATCAGTAATCACGGATGAAATTTTCTTCAACCTAGCATGATATGCTTTGACGTGTTGTCACTAGATGGCGCTATACTGCTTACGCGTGCGTTTCTGGGACGCTACGGCACGGCCAGCTAAAACTATACTTCGGAGCGGTCCGCGCAACGCACGCAGCGCCGTAGCGCTTTGCGTGCGCAAGCACTTGCGTACGCACAGCTAAAACTGTCCAATATTTATTTTATTTCTGCAGGTTGTCCAATGTCACACTCAAGTTCAAGATTCACGCAACATTTTTGGTTGAAACCGCGTTAAGTTGTTCCTTCGCAATAAAAATGAAAGCGCTGTTGTCGTCGTGGTTTGGCGTCTTTTTTCAAAAGTCTAGCGCTGATTGCAGTGTCCAGGGTGAGGCCGACCAGCAGAAGCTGGTAGCCGGGCAAGTGGAGGGGCAGCCAACGGTCTCACGAATTCATCCAGGGGAGGGTTATGGGCTGCTGGGAGCTGCTATAACATTCCCCAATTGTGTGGCTGTGTGTCGGAAGGTCTTTGGCAAAGCTGAGCGATAGATGGATGTCGGCGGGGTCACGGGCACGTCTGTGTCCAAGCGAGGGGAAGGTGCCGATCTGTAGATGTCGATATAGGACAGCTTCCTTTCTAGACACTGTGCGGTGAGGTGGGGAGTAGATTTGGCGGTCCTCGCGGCGATCGCGCAAATATTTTGCCCAAGAGAAAGGCATACTCAAAACCTGCTCCGCATTTTATGCCGAACCCCTAACTGTCCTCGAGTCAAACTCGCTACATAAGTCACAGGCTAAGGCGACGGCATGTGCGCGCTCGTTCCAATGGAAAGCCTACAGAACTGGTGCCCATACGATAAAGCAGCAGCAGGCGGACGCAGCAAGAACATGACAGGTTACTCGCGCTGCGGTGTGGCTATAACATTTAGCGCTATAATTTTTTTGGCGTGAAAAGTAAAAGGAACAAGTGGAACCGGCACTAATACCTCGGCACCATGTCCTGCACTCTAATTACCAGGAAAGTGTAACTGAGCAATATATATATATATATATATATATATATATATATATATATATATATATATATATATATATATATATATATATATATATGAAAACTATGCACCAGTAGTCGCCAGGCTACTCTGACAACCCCCAATGTTCTTTGCACTGGACGCATTAAGAGCGAGCTGGATTGAAAAAGCGCAGCGGTTGCGTTCGTCTGGCGCTTTCTTTTCATATGGCTTAAGCTACGTGTTCTCACAATGCCGCATTAGTCTTCAAGGATAGTTAATTGCATTGCACATAACTCTTTTTGTGAAACTGCTCATACCACAGTAAAAATTTCTTCACAGAAATTCAGGTACTCCATAAACGGACATTCTCGAGACGTACAGCTATGAAAAAGAACCGCTTACTTGAAAACAATTAAGACTTCAAAAATAGCGTGTTAGCATCACAATGAAGGGCACTCCGCAAGTACACATACTGTTTTAACCGCAAATCATTTTTCAAAGCGTCGCCTCCGCACAGCTTCCCAATGAGAAATATGTTTGAACTTAGTTTGTGCTTTGATTCCTTGCAACGTGTCGCTGCGATTGCTGTCGGTTTGCGTGCAGGATCGACGATTCAACCTAATTATATCAACGAATGGGTGCGAGGTTGCTAGAAGTTTAGGACAGTTTGCTCTATTGTCTTCTTATGTTCAGGGGAGGCTTCACATCAGCTTCACATTTCCTGGTTATTCTTCAAATGAGCGCCCATAACGTTGCAGAAGACGACCTAATGCTCTTGTTATCTTTTTTGTCGCATAAAATCGTACAGTGAAGCCCCTAGAAGCTGCTACTTGTTCCTAGTTGCTTTACATATATCGGGTATTTTTCCACTGTTCTCAAAAAGACGCAGTTATGGAGGCAGTGAGTAGCTTATCTTTAAAATACTGTTCCAGTGCAGTTCCTTTCATTTTTATCGCAAAATTACGGCGATGCTAATATAAATAAATGCAATACTTCCTGCTTCACAACGCGATCAATATACTCTATTTTCAGTATAATGCATGAGACTACTGACACGTTTATGTATGTCGCCTGTATTGCAGATGCTGCGAAATCTCAAGTTCTGTCGTACTGCCTAAATTCTGGTGCTCAGTTACAGACCGACGCGCGAGAATGACCGCATGACCACCTCTTTCACTGCTCAAGGGTTCCTGCTGAAGCCTCACAGCTGCAGATCCAAGGCCCGCAAGAAGCGACGAACAGTTCCAGCGGAAAAGTAAGAATTAGAGAAATGCAGGCAAGGTTGCCGTCAAGATTCGGCACTTAGTGCCGCAGATTTGAAGTCCGCCATTTAGCTAAACTAGCATTTTAACGCAGGGTTGAAGAAAAGCTAAGAAAGGGAAACAGTTTTTTTACGTCATCGTTGACCCCGCCGCGGTGGCTCAGTGGTTAGGGCGCTCGACTACTGATCCGGAGTTCCCGGGTTCGAACCCGACCGCGGCGGCTGCGTTTTTATGGAGGAAAAACGCTAAGGCGCCCGTGTGCTGTGCGATGTCAGCGCACGTTAAAGTTCCTCAAGTGGTCGAAATTATTCCTAAGCCCTCCACAACGGCACCTCTTCTTCCTTTCTTCTTTCACTCCCTCCTTTATCCCTTCCCTTACGGGGCGGTTCAGGTGTCCAACGATATATGAGACAGATACTGCGCCATTTCCTTTCCCCCCAAAACGAATTATTATTATTATTATTATTATTATTATTATTATTATTATTATTATTATTATTATTATTATTATTATTATTATTATTATTATTATTATTATCATCGCTGATAAAGCAGTTTGCAGTGAGTTCTTTAAAAACTCATGCGCACATCTTCAGCAGTGCAAGAGCTCTTAGAAACTAGAAGAAAACGGAGAGACTGAAATGTAAGACAAGTCAGAAGGTAAGAGAAAGGCGGCGCCATCGCCATGTGCAGCAGTATCATCATCATCAGCGCCGACGGCCGTCTCTGTGCCCCATGAGCAGCACGCGCTCGCCGGCCCGTCGCAGCCTTGTGCCGCCGGTTGAAAGCGCCTTTGTTGACCAGCAGCACCGTGCCTGAGGCCCGCGAGCAGTCCCGGCCGCGACCTCCAGCCAACCCGGGCCCCGCCACGGGAGGCAGTGCCACAAGGATGGCCTAGACACCAGCAGTAGCCAAACGCGGGCCAGCCATGGACGAGAACGTCCTGCAGCAGCGGCCCCGACCCGTGGTCATTGTGACCCGGAAGGGCATGTATGCCATTACGGCTATGATCGCCGTCATCGGGGTCGTCTGCGTCACGGCGCTCAGCTACAGCTTCACAGACACCGGCAAGGTGAAGATCTCCTTCCGGCCGATAGAGGAATTCGGCTTCAAGCTGAAGCGAGGCCGGCCACGAAGATCGGGACTGACGCTGCCCATCACACCCCGGGTGAGTCGGCGAGGCTTCGGTGCGCCCACGCCAGCCGCGCCACCCGCCGCTGAGCATTCGTCCGTCGGCATGCCTTCGGAAATTGAAGACCTGTGCGGGAACAACACCATCGTCGGCATCGACGCCGACAAGGCCGTTGTCCGCGGAAACTCGCTTGTCGGCTCTGTTCTTAACGGGAGCATCATCGAGATTGTCAACGGCAGCGTGTTCGTCAACGGAGTGCTGCTGAACTGCAGTTGGTTCCTAGTGAACGTGACGGTCGACTTCTTTTCACCAGGCATGAACAGCAGCGTCTTGACTAAGGCTCTTTTACGACCCGTGGCAACAACTGTTGCTTCGAGAAATGTGACTTCGAGGCATTCTCGCTTCTCTCTAAAAGGCCACAAACGCGACCCGAAGAAGGGTGTTCACGTGACCACCGCTCGGCAGAATCGGACTAATGGCGCTTCTCTAGGTGCGACGCCTCCTGCTACACCCGGGGCGAATGCCTCGGTCTCGATGCATGACGTGAAGGTCATCAGACGCAAAGATTCTCTTCCCGTGCTCTCTGCGATCAAAAAGGACAACAGGACTGCTGTGTATTCAGCCGAGATGCCCATGGACGCCGTCTATCGGACGTCGGCAAAGCCGTCGATGAAGGATTAAAATCGTAACAGCGGAAAATACTGAATTTTCTGCGAAAAGCCACAAGCTACGAGAGGCCCCCTTCGGTCGTCACTTTCGTTGAGTACTTTTCTTGACTTCGCGTGATTGGCCATTACCTTTGTTGCTCTTCGAGTGCTAGACATCATGCGGAATCTCGCTATGTTAGAGCCACCATCTCTCTATGCTTACGATAAACACGTGCATAAGTGCAGTCGAGTGAACAGCCTTTGTGTCGAGTTCTGTTCTGTTGAATGAAATGAAAGCATGGTGGCTAAATTTTGACGAAATGCACCTTGCCAGACATGGTATGCTGGAGAGTTCGCGTGACGGCAGGCAAGGAATTTGTATAGCAGCAAGAAAACTGACGCCAGAGCTTCTGTTCAGCAAAGTTTGTTTAAACCACTTCTAATGCAAAGTTGTAGGTTATTGAATGGCTTGTTTATGTTGAGAACAGCCTTGGTGGAAAGTATAAGGGAGCAAGTAATGTGGTCCGCAGGTAAATCGTAAGTCGCTTCGGACCAAATTTCTCAACTGTTGGTGCGCAGAGTTTTGTAGAAATAAACGCACCCAGAGAATCAAAGACATCAGCACAATATTCTTGAAAACTGCGATCTCACCTGTCCCAAGCCGTATATTTCAAAATCTTTCATCTCTAAAACGTTTCCTTGAGCACAATTATCTAACTAGAGGAAAATTCCACGCCCTGCAGTCAAGAAATCACTAAATTCTCCTTTTCTGCTACAATGGCTCCTAATGATTCCAGAAAAAAGTCATACCAAGGCAAAGTAAGGTACTTTTTGGACCGAAAATGGATGACTTTTTAATGCTGTT
Source organism: Amblyomma americanum (assembly GCF_052857255.1). Classification (NCBI taxonomy): domain Eukaryota; kingdom Metazoa; phylum Arthropoda; class Arachnida; order Ixodida; family Ixodidae; genus Amblyomma; species Amblyomma americanum. The sequence goes on from NC_135503.1 coordinate 89,978,321, forward strand.
GCCTTTAAGTTAACCTGACAGCGTCTGTGCTTTCTATCGCGCGTTTGTATCTGTTTTCACAAACGAAACTGCCTCACCATTGCCCACTCCGCCTACTCTAACACTGCCAGCAATGTCTCCCATCGAAATCACAGCGCAGGGTATCGAAAACCTTATCGACAGAATTAAACTTTCGTCAGCCGCTGGAGTGGACGAAATGAACTCAAAAGTACTGAAAAACACAAAACACATTTCTGCCATTTATCTCTCATTACTGTTTCTGCAATCGCTGTCGACAGGAACTTTACCGGACGACTGGAAGGTGGGGAGGGTCATCCCGGCCCACAAAACAGGTCAAAAGGATTCTCCGCTAAATTATCGTCCCATCTCCTTAACCAGCGTGCCTTGCAAAATCATGGAACATGTCATCTATTCCCATATCATAAACTTTCTAGATTCAAACAGCTTCCTTGATCCGGCTCAACACGGGTTTCGTAGGGGGCTCTCCTGCGAAACCCAACTGGCAATCTTCACTCACGACGTGCATGCTAACCTTGACCGCAACCTGCAGACCGATGCGTTATTTTTTTAGATTTTGCGAAGGCATTTGACAAGGTACCTCACCAGCGCCTAATACTAAAACTCGCCCTTTTAAATTTACACCCTAATATCCTGCAATGGATTAAAGAATTTCTAGCTAACCGATCTCAGTTCGTTTCTATTAACAACCACCGCTCAAGCGCTCTCCCTGTTAAATCTGGCGTCCCTCAGGGATCTGTGCTCGGCCCACTCTTGTTTCTAATATATATTAATGATCTAGCTTCACATGTGTCATGTAAAATTCGTATCTTCGCTGATGACTGCGTAATCTATCGCACTGTCACTAACATTTCTGATCAAATGGCCCTTCAAAACGACCTTAACAGCGTCCATAAATGGTGTGACCTCTGGCTAATGACGCTAAATGCTAACAAATGCAAACTCATTTCCTTTCATCGACAACACAACCCTCTTATTTTTTCCTATGCAGTTGCTAACTCGTTTATAGAAAGCGTCCAATCGTTTAGGTATCTTGGTGTCACCCTCTGCAGCGATCTCTTTCTTGGCGAACACACATTACCACAATCATATCATCTGCTAACAGATCTCTAGGATTCATGAAACGTCATCTTCGTCATGCGCCGCAACACGTGAAGCTGCTCGCTTATAAAACCCTCATCAGACCCAAACTTGAGTACGCCAGCCCCATCTGGAGCCCACACCATGCGTACCTAACAAATGCACTCGAATCAGTTCAGAACCGCGCCATTCGTTTCATTCACTCTGCATATTCATATACCACCAGCGTTTCAGCTCTGAAGAAGAATTCCGCTCTTGAAAGCCTCGCAGACCGCCGCCGCATTGCCAGCCTCTATTTGCTCCACAAGTTTTTCCATAGTTCTCTAAATCAACCACCCTACATTACTCATCCGAACCGCATATCTCACCGCACTGCCCATCCGTTTCAGATCGCCCGCCCTGTGTCGCGTACTGCAACTTTTTCAGGTTCATTTTTTCTCCGAACTGTTGTGGACTGGAATGGCCTCCCCACCGATATCGCTGCCATCACACACCTGTCTGCATTTTCAGATACGCTAAGCAATTATTTCAAAGCAATGACTTGTACTTGTTGATCAACATATTAACCCACCCCTTATGTAATACCCCCTGAAGGGGGTCTTTAAGGTGAATAAAGTGAAGTGAAGTGAAGTAGACCACAAGATAAACCTTGATAATTTTGGGTCATTTCTATGAAGCAATGCCTTCAGTTCCGGGTGAAGATTTCGAGGCAGATTACAATTTGTGCCTGAAGTAATAGGACGAAGAATGTCACCATGGTCGAATTCAATACAATCTTGAGCTACCAACAAATGCAAAACACGCATTTGAGCACCCCCCCCTCCCTTTTTTTTCTTATTTTGGCTAGGCACTCTCGAAGCACGTTCATTCCCAGTGATTCCGCACCGCTGCGCCATTCTCTCTAGGGCCAGCCCGCATAGAAAAGCATTCTCGGTCTTCCTCTTTTACTGAGCTAATGTTTTTATTGCTAGACCAGAAGGATTTAATCCTTGTAGCCCAATATTATTCTTGCCAATCCCGAGGGGGTGAAAGACAACAGCACCGATGCACCAGAGATGTTTTCATCTTGCATATTCTTTGTTTTTCTCTACTTCGTACAAGAAGTGAGAAAACTCTGTATGATCAGATGGCATGCTGTAGTGTTGACCGGAAGCGAACTAGTACCCCGTTAATCCCGGAATCAAGAGCAGGAGCCTTGCTTCGTGTGTTATTGGTCAGCGACAGATATGGTCTAACGAGCTGCAAACAGGGCCCACTTTGCTGTCCGCCTTTTGCCTCGGCGATGCTGGGCGGACGGGCAGGAGCTCAGACAGGAAGACAAATAGCCTCGCCTTTGATTGGTGTTTGCCGAAAATTACGTTGATGGCGCGAGTCGTGTCTATGGACATGTGTGGCTGCGTGGTGCGCGCCTGTGTCGTGGTGCCCGCTCTCGAGCAGTCAGTCACGCATGTCTGGTTCCAATGCTGCTCGACGGCTTCTGTGAGCGCGCAAGCTGTAATCCTCGCATAAACTGAGCTTCCCTCCTCTCGGGTGCAGATTTTTAGGGCCGCCGCGCTCTATCTGCAGAAAGCGGTCAAAAGAAGCGAGATGTGTAGTGTAGGAAGGCACCCTCTCCAAGCAGGGCCCCAGTTTTTATGGTCTTCATGATCTAAGGGCGTCAGGCAAGGAGACACGATCTCGCCAATGCTGTTCACCGCATGTTTGCAGGAGGTATTTCGAGGCCTGAATTGGGAACAGTTGGGAATAAGAATAAATGGAGAATACCTAAATAATCTGAGATTTGCTGATGACATTGCCTTGCTGAGTCACTCAGGAGGTGAACTGCAAATCATGATCAACGAGTTAGACAGGCAGAGCAGATCGATGGGTCTAAAAATTAACATGCAGAAAACCAAGGTAATGTTCAACAGCCTAGCAAGGGAACAACAGTTCACAATTGGCAGCGAGAGCCTAGAAATTGTGACGGAATACGTCTACTTAGGGCAGGTAGTGACAGCTGATCCGGATCATGAGAGGGAGATAACTAGAAGGATAAGAATGGGGTGGAGCGCATATGGCAAATTCTCGCAGATCATGAGTGGCAGTTTACCAATTTCCCTCAAGAGGAAAGTGTACAACAGCATAATCTTACCGGTACTCACCTACGGGGCAGAAACGTGGAGGCTAACGAAAAGAGTTCAGCTTAAGTTAAGGACAACACAGCGAGCCATGGAAAGAAAAATGATAGGTGTAACGTTAAGAGATCGGAAGCGGGCAGAGTGGGTGAGGGAACAAACACGGGTTAATGACATCCTAGTCGAAATCAAGAGAAAGAAATGGGCTTGGGCAGGGCATGTAATGCGAAGGCAAGATAACCGCTGGTCTTTAAGGGTAACGGAGTGGGTTCCAAGAGAAAGTAAGCGTAGCAGGGGGCGGCAGAAGGTTAGATGGGCGGATGAGATTAAGAAGTTTGCAGGCAAAGGGTGGATGCAGCTGGCAAAGGATAGGGTTAATTGGAGAGACATGGGAGAGGCCTTTGCCCTGCAGTGGGTGTAGTAGGGCTGATGATGATGATAATGATGATGATGATGATGATGATGATCTAAGGAATAGAACCCTGGTTCACCTTCGTGCATATAGAATCCGTTATTCCTTACAAGAAGGGGAAAAATAATGTAGTTTAACGGTTATGAAAAGTAGGAGCAGAATCGAGCATTCCGCAGTAAAGAAATTTTACTTGCGGTATCTAAATTATAGCGCAAATAATAGTTTTCTAACACTGAATGAGCATGAAAAAGTTCGACTGTGAATGGTTCTGCGGGTAACCAAATGTGTAAAATGATTATTTGTTGAGCGTAAAAGTTTTGTTTGGTTTTGGTTTATGGGGATTTAACGTCCCAAAGCGACTCAGGCTATGAGGGGCTCCGTAGTGAAGTGCTGTGGAAATTTTGACCACCCTGGGTTTTTTAAGTTGCAGTGACATCGCACAGCACACGGGCCTAAAGAATTTCGCCTCCATCGAAATTCGACCGCCGCGGCCGGGGTCGAACCCGCGTCTTTCGGGCCGGCAGCCGAGCGCCATAACCACTCAGCCACCGCGGCAGCTTAAGAGCGTAAAAGTGGTTGAACGAATAACGGACTAAGTAGCAGTTATTGTAACACCGTAGAGAACAGCGAAATCAACCGGGCTTACGTTGCTGGAGGATTTGAGCCCGGCAGATGTGTATTATCGAGAGTTTTGTCTTCATTACTTTATTGCAAGAGTAATAACGCCGTCGTTTCGTTATACCAAGAAACAAACTACTAAAAAAAACACCGAAATGCTCCTCGCTTCAGCTACTGTTGTCATTACTGCCTACTTCCTTTCGCGCGTTGGTACTCTGTATATTTTTGCGCTCGATGTTTCTTGTTTTAAAACTACTTAATTTCGTGTTAGTCAGTCGACATTTTTTGCCTTGCTTGGCCTTCTCATTTATTTTCAACTACTGTCTATTAAACAAGTGATTCATAAAATATTAGTCAAAAAGGAATAACGAAGCAATCAGCTCTGTCTCTATACTCTAAGAGCATGAAAATTATGAACTCAGGCTTTCACTGAATATGCACAATAAAGAAGTAATATCTTTTCAGTTTAGTCCGTCAGGTTAGACTAGCTCTGCTGGTACCTTACCCTAAGCGTATCAACACGGGAATTAAACTTTTCCGGTATTTAAGAAAAAAAGTAAAACGTAGTGAAAAGAGTTTTAAATGAGAGGATTTGTGCGGCTGACTTTCTGCTAGAGACATATCACTGTGTAATGTAGTCTTATCGTATAGTCGTCCAACTCGAATGCTGTCTTTCCTTTTATATGCCATGCAGTCACAGTTTTGGTCAGAAATACTGAGGCATGATTGCCTTAACGGGTAGTTAAGAAATTTTTTTATTCCATTTATTCACATCCACGTGAAATAATTGCGCCTATAAACGTTATTACTCAGTGGCTCATTTACAAAAGTTAACGCGGCCTTGTTTTGAACTACGCTACAATGGGAACCTAAGGAAATAGTGTCCGGGAAGTGCAAGTCAGTCAGCGCGGCGTACTCTTCTACTACAAGCCTAGAGATCCGCTGCTTGGGATAACGCTAAAACTAATAAGGAATGTTCGTGCTTCTTCTGCATTATATAGCTACATGCAAAGAGCTCCGATAGAACTGCTGTAATCGATGCTCAACGCGATGTCGCAGTTGCGCTACTAACTACATGAAGCATTGGTAAAGATGAGACCACTCTCAGAACTACAGATGTCGTGCTCTTGAGACGACCTCGTAACAGCAGTTACGGTAAGTTTAGTCACTTGGTTAATCGTGGCCTGTTTGAAGGCACACCTCATTACAAAGAATTAACAACCTCATAACAATAACCTCGTCACTCATAGCAACCGCCACCATGAATGCATGGCTAGCAGGACGAAGACGAAAATTTTAGGGGCGGTCAATTGGGTATTCACCGATGGGTCTTCTTTTCTGCTTTGCTATTCATATTTCTGTCTTTCTTGTGTTTTCTTCTGTTTTCTTCTTTAGCTGCAACAAATTTAAGCTTCTTGGACCGTTTTACCACCCTAAACAATATTTGTCGCAGAATCTGAGTTGCTTCTTCTGTGATCTCATCTCATTACTGCTGCATCTAATCCACAAAACTGCTGGTCAGAGCCTGGTCATGGCCAATCACCCTTGTGGGTATGCGCCATTATATTTCGAGGACAACATTAACAGAAACAATTGGACTGATGCGGAGGAAATGCAATGACATTCTTTTCTCGTTCGCCAATCTATTACAATACCAATTATAGTCCTATTATGATTGTATTCTAATTCGGAGTCGATTGTATTTCGCTCCCAAACCTATTCTCATTCTGATTCTGCTTTGAATTCTTACAGCGCAGTTGCGTAAAATAGGTCCCATCGACAGACCGTGGTGACACCTCATTCTTCTGCGGGCGCAGCGGTTAAGCGATGCTCGACTGCACAGGTAGGTGGCTGTTTCAAGCACTGCCACCGATGGGGCTTGTGAGGCCCAGGTTGCTCTTCCCGACCTTTGCAAGTTCCCGACCATCCTCCTGTTGTCCGAGGCACTGGCTTCTTAGCCAGTTTCATTTTTTGCTCAGTCATTCTTGGTGCGGTCATTCTCATCTCTCTCCGCTACAGTTGGAGGTGGAACGGTTAGCAGGTGGCAGGTGCAGAGAGAAAAATGGCCCTAAACACTGCCTGTCATGTCTGGCAGGTGGAAGCTTCCCGCAGACGACGATGACGAGGTCGACGCCGCCCCCCAGTTTCCGTCTTGCCCTCCTGAAGCTTTACCAGTCCTGTCTGCTTCTATATAGGCAGACAGGACTGGTGTTGAACGTCGTAGGTCCGGGTGTTCGTTCTCGACGTTTCGCGCTACCTTCCCTCGCTAAGCAAAGAAACCAACAAGCCTAAATCAAATATCAAAGCCACATCCTCGTCCATGAATGCCAAAGATGAAGGGCTGATAGACGGACACGAGCTCATGCTCTTTGCAGAGATAATATTATAGATATTTAGCGTTATCATAGGATTCATCCGGTAAGGCGCTGCGAAAAAAAAAACATTCAATAAAGAATGATTTGCTTGTAAGCATCAAAGGAGTCAGCGCCTAACGCGCGGCAAACTCAGTTCGAAAGCAGTCTATACAACTTCATCGTGTAAAGACACCCCGCACTCCAGGTTACACAATCAATTCATGTGCTCTGCGCAAAGTACCCATGTCCTGTGGACATATACTGGATTCGCGGCCATGCTCAGGATTCCCATAACTTTCAAGCGGATGCTATGACTCACCTTGACACGTCAGTCGACCCGCCACCTTCCCCTTTTCCCCAAATCCGTTCTTGTCCCATGTTTCCGAATCACAAGTTGTGCGCCAGCGAACACGCGCTATAATTCCTCCGTGTTTGCACCCTCGCCCCCATAGTCTTACTCGGCAAGAGGGGGTATACGTGCGCCGGATTTGGGGTAGGGAAGGCTCTGACCTAATCTGTCCGCCATCGGTGGAGTGAAAAAAAATCTGCCAGCAACTGACAGGTGCCCTCACTGTGGCGCTGCACCAGAAATTCCTGAAGTGCAGCACTTGTTGTGGACGTACCTAGCGACGGCTCCTGTTAGAAAACGGCTCCTCAAGGAGGCGGGCCTGCGGTGGAACCCCGAATGTGATTACCAGAACTAGACTAAGGACAATAACATCACTAGTAAACTCTGCGACTACGTCAGCGAAACTGGACTTCACTCATTCTTTTAACTCTCTGTCTCCTGATTCCATTCCCCCTTTCTCAGGTGATGTCTCATTGCACACTTCTCGAATAAAAAAAAAGCATTCAAGGTGTGTATTTCGAATTTCACGCCAGAACTTCTGGAAACGAAACCTGTTTTAATCTTGCGAAATCATGCACACGTTTTCAAGCAAGAATTCGCAATCAAATTATTTTCTGCTATTTTTAAATCATTGCGAAACAGATCTCTTGAGCATGAGGCGGGCTCAAACATGAAATTGAAAAAATGCCTGTGCTTTCACTTTGATTCTTTGCTTCGGGAGAACTTTCTTTAGGAGGGCATTGCTTTGATACTGTTCCTTCGTGGAACCTTCTATGCGAGAAATTGCGTGCATGCATGCTTGCGCGTGCATGTATTTCACTTTGCAACTCATTTCGCCGAGGGCCTCCTTGACGTGAAAGCCTGAGAGGTTGGTGTCGACAGTTGAAAATATTGCGCAAAAGAAAATGACGACGCAGAGACGCAAGATGAGAGTTCACGACGGCACTCGGCACTTGACAAGAAACTTAAATCGATTTCGCCCAAACTGAAGGAATCGGAGCAAAGCTCTCAGACAGGCAGCTTCTATTTCGGGAGTTTTGATCCGGCTTTCTTGAATGGTGCGCCGCTCGCTTTATTAGTCACTGACGCAGAGCTCTACAGACAATGTTTTGTGCTGTAAGCTGGACGTCGCTTCTGCCGTTTATATTTTTTGCATTGTCTATTTCGACCTTCCTCGGTGGCCGAAGGTCGTGGAATTGAATTCTAGCCGCTGCGGCGGCATTTGAATGAGGACGAGATGCGAAAATTTTTGTGCTTTGTGATATCAAAAGACGTTGAACCGATCCATCTCCATAGCTCCCTCACTTGGCGTGATTATCTAATAGCGTCTGTGGTGTCCCTTCACCTGGATCGACGCCAAACAACCAGTTTAGCTAGACTGCAGATACGTGTAACAAAACAGGGGTTACAACAGCCATTCTAGATAGCCTACAACAATTCGCGACTCATTAAGGCGACCAAGCCTTCACTGTCTATGCCGTAAAGACTGCACACATTGTGAAGTATTTCACCTCGTGCATTGCTAAAAGCAAGTACTTTGTTTTTCCGTCAAATTCACCCGGGAAAGGTGTACTTTAGCGACTGGCCAGGTCTGCCTGTACAACCGGTCACTAAGAGGGTTCAATTAACGCTCTTGCATGGAGCTAAGTCCATGTGTCCCGTCACTCAAGCTCTGAAAACTTTTTATTCGACAGGTGACTAGACAGTTGACTATCGATTAGCCTACCTACGAGTAGCAAGCTTGTGGTTACAGGTCTGTATCCATCATTTCTCTGCCTCCGTTACCACTGATAGTAACCATTTTTTTTCGCTTTCCCGAAATTGTAATTCGGAGCAGCAAGCTAATGTAATATGCCTAAGAACAGCCTCCTTGAGTTTTCTTCCGCAAAATTCTTTCTCGCTCTTGTTTATTGCAGAACCATCTCCTTTAGTAAATACGTATCGCTCTCTCTTCGATCTTTATTTGGGCGGAGAGAGAGGGGGGTGGAAAGACGAGCGGGATTTACACATTCCAACAGCTCGTGATGGCCTCGCATTTTCTCCCAGATTTCGGAACAAAACCGCATGTTTCCTCCCGTAGTGTTGCTTAAAGGGACCATGAAATTTTTTATGGTGAGTTTATAAAATGCGACCCAGTGATCATTAATCCATCACCCCTCACCACACTGGAAGATTTTGTAAGGTAGTTACATTAACGCCGAAGATATCAGCGATTAAAAATGGTGCTCCTACTCGCCCCCCTCAACTCATACACAATGACACGGCAGAAAAATAAAAATAAAAGTAAAGTAAACAGGTCGAGACTGCTGCCCTCGACGCGTCATCGATCCCCACCCCGCTCGCGCCACCTGGGCACGCCCATTGAAAAGGCTCGCCCAGGCTGTCAACTGTTGTCATCGGGGTAGAGGCGGCTAAGAATGCGCGGTGGGGTGTCGCGATAATCGGCAGCGACCTACTTCGGGCCAGCAATTTTTAAAATTATTTGCAAAATATAGGTCAATCAGAGAGCTCCAAAATTTGACTCGAATGCTTGCAAAGACCAACCCTACAGATCTGTTGCACTGAAATTAGACCACCAGATTCATTTCACCGTCCCTCTAAATTTTAAGTATGCGTGGTACGTACTCACAAGTGCTAAGAAAAGAATTTTGATATTAAATTTGTCTTCAGGAAGCCTATATCTGCAAAAAAATGTTTTTCGCTTTTGTTTTCACACAACTGTCACCTTAAAGCTGATTGACCCAAAACGAAAGCCGCTATAAATCTTACCACATATCCGCTTGAATTATCGGCTATGACTTCATGTGTTATTCTTATTGCGAAGCGAGCCGCCGAATCGGAATAAGACGAGGATCTTTTTACTGTTTCATTGCTGAAGCCACCGAGCTGGAGACGCAGGCAGGTTTTTCTGAAAACGAGGGTAATTGTTTTGTGCCTTGTGTATTCTTGAAAGTACCCTCCGTTGAACAACTGAGGGCAAGCTGCCTTGAGCCTTCCCGCGCGTGATCAGGAAAAACAAAATACACAGAGTCTGTTTCAGGTGGTTAATTAGGCACGCGGGATCCGAAATGTCGGTTCACAAATTGTGTTGGTGGAATTAATTGTAACGTCACGCAAAGCGAATTGCGGATTTTTATGGTGCATATGGTTTGCCGTTCACAAATCCAGCTAACAAGCTGATACAACTGTCGAGGTGACCTAATCAGACTCGCCCTTTTTCGGATAGGGTTTGAATACATATTATTTTCGCTCACATTCAGTATAAGGGTCCTTACTGTGCGGAATTCACGTCTTAAATAGTTGGCTTAAGTTGAGAATGAAGCGTCAAGACACATTCCGACTGGGAGTTCGACTAGTTTCAGAAGAGGTTTGGACTCACGTCTCCCATTAACCTTGGAAACCCAAGGATATAAGAACTTGTCTTGCCAGCAATTACGCTGCCGACATAAGTTAAAGGACCGACTGAATCACCTGCTGTTAGTATACAGCGCATTTTATGGTTTGCAAAAGGGCAGACTCTTCGTTATTGTCTTGAGCTAACAGGAAACAACAAGAGCTAAACACTGACAGTCTCATCCCATGCGCCGCCGGTAGTAAGCCCATGTGACCTTTACTCTATCAGGCGCATTTGGAGACGCCAACTCCTCAGCCACTTGCACAACATTATCAGTGTACTAGGTTTATCCTAGTGCAAACAACGGCTACGAAGACGGCTTTTCCCCTATGGTATGCACATAGAGTCAAAACTGAGTATGGAAAACGTTTCATACGGAGTTGAAGCAGTAAAAAGTGAAGTTCAGAGCACGCAGCTGTTGTTAGCCTTTCTTTGTTAATGACATCAATTCCACAAGTATTCTCTTAATGCTGGTGGAATTCTGCGGTCTGGCTTCTGGCAACAACGTCACCTCCACCGGAAGTATTACAAGAACCGGTCACTAAACAAGTCCGAGACAGCCCTTTGTAAACTTACGTTTTGGGATAAGTGCACCCTACAAAAAAGGAACGCAATCAACTACTGGCCATGCGGTGTTTAGAAACACTGCAAGTTCGTCGCATGTGTCGAGTAAGGTGTCTATTAATTTCACTGTCATGCGGCGCAAGCATATGGATAAGGACGCAAGATGTTTGACGGAGAAGTTGATAGAGAAAGACTGCAAGTGCTCTTTAGTCAACACGCCAAGCAACCTCGCATCATATTGCGCTATACCCGATTGCAAGCTACAGTTCAATAGCACGTCGCTCCTGCTAAAGGGACTGGAGAGCTCGGAGAGGCGTTTTCGATGTCGTTAGATATGCACGGTGATGCATCAGCGACCCGTCGGATTTTCTATGAGCGAAAGGAAAAGGGTTCTTGTCACGTTGTTTGCGCTAAAAAAAAAAACTTGTGCACGGCTCTTAATGCGTCAGGTTATTCTTCTCTGACTTTCCTGTACTCCTTCATTCTGCCTTTCTTGTGTCATTTCTTTTCACCGAGGTACCTATCAGTGTGCACTGGTAGAATAAATGACAGTTAAAGGTTGGTGTACACCTGTTCCGCCTCCTATTTACACCGTATCTGCCTATTGGACACAAGTTAGCGCCCTCCTGCAAAACGAACTTGCAAAACCAACTATCCCCCTCAGAAGCTATACTGGCGGGCAATAATATTCGCTGAGCACATCACCATTCAGCCATTGCAGGGAGGAAGCTTTCAAGCCGTCATACTCCTGCCGTTGAGGAACCGATCACCAAGGAAATTAGCATATGCAGGATGTTACTGCTTTGAAGAATGAACACGAGAAGTCGACAGACGGTCTTGAAAAAAAAATGCTGCTACGTTCTGTGTGCAGTGAAATCAGATAGCGTATCTTATTGATGCTTCAAATAACAATAGGAACAGCGCTTCTTGGCAACGACTGAACAGCATGCTCCAAACGATATGGCATATAGTACTGGATAGGGAGAATTTGCACTCTCCATACGCCATGTATTGCGAAGATTAAATCCTTTGCAGAACTTTCTGTGGGCACGTAGTGATTTTAGCGTGGGTCAACAATCCGGAAGTACCACAAGGGGTAACTCGAATGCCATGGTATCCTGCACACCAGCGTCTTTTAAAGCCGCTTGTTTGGCTGACCAGACCACAACCGGTATATTCAAGATGGTTATTTACTATAGAGAAACTCTATCCCCTATAAGTCTGTTTAAATGAAAGCGGCCATCGTCAGTAGTGGATGGGCATCCGACGTTATGGATTTTTCTGCATCACAGGCAAGTAAAACGCAAACAAAAACATGGTGTCAGACCTGAGACCTCGCACGACAATGACAGAAATCAAGGACTTTCAGTTTGCTTCCTGCCCCAGCTGCTGACAATATAAGCCAAGCCGATAGTCAATACGACCTGAGACGCCAGCGGCTGTGTTTGCAGGCCTTCTGTGACGTCTGCCATAACAGCAGATTTCCCGCATAGGAAAGCAGCGGACGGTGGTCTTAGCGAAGTTGTCCGTGATAAAAGAAGTGTAAAATAGAATTTCTGGCGTAGATGGACACAAAATGAAGCGCTCTGCGTGGGCGACTAGAAGAAGAAAAACAAAAGACAAAAAAGTGCCGTATTTTCATTCATTCAACATCTGCGACAAGTCTGGTTTTCCTAATGCCTTTCGATTTCAAGTTCCTGCATGAATTCTTCTACCCTGAACACAAGAACACCTAAAAAACAAATTTCGAAAAACGGAAAGAAATGCTCTCACGGCAGCTCCCAGGGCACGATTCAGAAAGAGCAGGGCAGGGTGGAGAATGCTGTGCTCAGTCACAATTTAAAACAACGCCAGGCACCAAAAACAGCTGTCCCTGCATTATGAGAAGCAAGGAAAAGAGATAAATATTGATAAAGAACAAGACCTTAACTTAGGCTGTACGAAAGCAGAACAAATCTAAGCTCCCTAATGCACAAGCGCCCGTTCCTTTCCGTATTCAGTTGCCCCTTTCAGGGAGGTACTGCCCGCATGCTCCGAAACCCAAGCAGTAAGCAGGCACCCCTGAGGCTGGCAAACATCCTGTCCAGCTTCACCGCTGCATTGGAAAGTTGCCTCTAACAAACAGAGAAACCCATACGCTCCTCGGTATTGACGCCCTGGTTTCTATCTTAGTGCATGAAAAAAGCGACGTTATCTCTAGTCTGTCTGTCTGTCTGTGTGTGTGTGTGTGTGTGTGTGTGTGTGTGTGTGTGTGTGTGTGTGTGTGTGTGTGTGTGTGTGTGTGTGTGTGTGTGTGTGTGTGTGTGTGTGTGTGTGTGTGTGTGTGTGTGTGTGTGTGTGTGTGTGTGTGTGTGTGTGTGTGTGTGTGTGTGTGTGTGTGTGTGTGTGTGTGTGTGTGTGTGTGTGTGTGTGTGTGTGTGTGTGTGTGTGTGTGTGTGTGTGTGTGTGTGTGTGTGTGTGTGTGTGTGTGTGTGTGTGTGTGTGTGTGCGTGCGTGCGTGTGCGTGTGCGTGTGCGTGTGTGTGTGTGTGTGTGTGTGTGTGTGTGTGTGTGTGTGTGTGAGGAAAATTCTTAAAGGCCCTACACTAAGAGGTATTAGAGTCTTTAACATAGCGCTATTAAACGGCGTGCGCTAACAGGACGTACAAAGGAAACTTGGAGACAGAGGAAAGAAGCGCTTCTTTTCTCTGTCTCCAAGTTTCCTTTGTACGTCCTGTTAGCGCACGCTGTTTAATAGAGATTTACCAACTAGCCCGTCAAAAAGTTCTACTAACATAGCGCGTACCGTGCGGCGCCGCTGCCCATGAGATGGTCATCTTGGGCACATTTTCGCCAGCTGCGGGTACATCTGCTGAGTACAGATCATCTCCACATGATCGCTGGCGGCGAGCAGTGCGCGCTATGTTACATGTCTCTATTATATTAGGAAAAAACACGTTTGGTAGATGATGGTGGCCACGATAGCATTTTTAAATTGAATGGGGTATATATGTCATATGAATTCGGACAGTCGATGTCAAACTGTATTTCTGTCTTGAAAGAAATTACACGACGTAAGGAAACTGCATTCTGGTGGTTTCCGTGGCAAGATAAACTATGGGCTATTGGTATTACTGATGCTCGTAAGAATTAGTAGTAAAGCTTAAAAAAAGAAGCAGAGATTAGACATTCTTTCAGCGTTTCTGAGATAGGAAGGTCAGCTTTTCATTTCAAATTTGATATATTGTAGTTCGCTGAGATTGGTTAAGAAATGAAGCAGATAGGACGACACTGTAACAGATTTTGGCCTTGAAGCATTAAACAGGGTTCAAGCTTACTGCTGTGTCCTCTGGCGCTCATGTCGATAAGAGCACTCTGCGAAGTGCGCATGCGTCACTAAGTATTAAAAGCAGAGTGCCGCTTGCTAGCGGCTCTCTTTCTTGCCGGAGCCTCAACCCACAAGCATGGGTTAATAAGCGTCGTTAACCCGGAAATTGTCTGATCCTTTCCGCACGCCTTGACGCAAAAACCTAACACGTGGCGACAAGGATGGGATTTTGAAGAGTTGCGCAGCGTCAAGGAAGGCAAGTGTTCTCGGCATTCAGCCTCTGTTCAGTATCGACGATTGAAGAGTGCTGTTTTTTTTTCTTTTCTTCGCTGAATGATATCATGAACGAAGAAGCCAGTGCCGGTTCAACGCAGTTTGCTGCTCAACTGGGCCAGATTGAACCATTCGACGTTTCCACGAATGACAGGGCTTCGTACGGAGAACGGCTGACGTCGTTTCTAATCGTCACGCGTGTTCCCGAAGGTGACAGAGTACATGCATTCCTGAGCATCATAGGCCTCAGTACCTACAGTCTTCTGAAATTGCTGGTTGCCCCGGAGTTGCCTTCAGCCAAGAGCTTCGAGGTACTAAAGAAGTCCCTCGGGGACCATCTGTCGCAGAAACACCATCGGTCATTGGCGAGAGCACAATGTTCTACAGGAGGCAGCAAGTCGAAGACGAGTCCATTTATGATTACGTTGCTGAGCTACGGAAGCTAGCACGAATCTCTGATTTCGGAAGCGCGTTAGACGAATTCATCCGGGATCGCTTCATGTGCGGCTTGTTAAGAGAGGATATACAGCGAGTGCTGTTCACTGAGGATAGCAAATATACGTTTCAGAGAGAGGTAGAGCGCGCTGTGGCTATGGAGGCGACAACAAAAAGCACCGCGGAAGCCCGTACAGGTGTCTCTGCAGCCAACACCATGCATAAGGTACAAGCGAATTCGAGTGTCCAGTCGCAGGCATGTTTTCGCTGCGGGTCGCGGAAACATTCCGGCAAAGCGTGTCCCCACGTAAATGACAAATGCTATAAGTGCAACAAAAGGGGGCACCTGCAACGAGTTTACCGTAGCGCCTCCGGCACGTCGCGTGGGAAACACCCGCTAAGGGCACTAAAAACGTTATCGGTGGTATCCCACTCGGAAGTGGTAGCCGTAAAGGGCGTATTTGCTCCCAGTATTGAGCCTATCATGGTACCGATTAAAGTAAATGATGTGACAGTCTCTATGAAGCTAGATACAGGTGCCGCCGTCACAGTCATGCCTTTCAAACGATACCGCCAATTTTTTTCACCAGCCAGGCTCAACCCGACAGAAGTCAAGCTCCGCACCTATACAGGAGCCCTGGTGATCCCTAAAGGCGTCCTACAAGTCAACGTGCAGCACGGTGGCAACACGGCGAGCCTTCCTCTATACGTCGTTGACCAGGAGGGGCCGCCATTGCTGGGCCGGGAATGGCTTCAGACAATTAGGCTGGAATGGAGCAAAAGCTGGAACGTCTACCATCTGCCAAGGTCAGAGCTACCTTTCTTTTTTTTTGTGAGAATGCTGCTCACACGCGTGGAATGGTACTTGGAGCGATATCAGATTTATCCAACCTTCATGTCTGGGTCCCGACGGGGCCGCTCTTCTATCAACAACGTGGTTGACCTTGTAACGTCGGTGCAACACAGCAAAAGTTTGAAAAGATTGACCGTGGCATTGTTTTTGGATATCAAGGGCGCGTACGACAACGTAACGCATCAGGCCATTTTGGACGCAATGGAAGCTGCTGAGATCGGAGGCCGCACGTTCAGGTGGATACGCAGCTATTTATCAGAGAGGTCGTTTTTTGTCCTGACTGCGGACGGACCAACGTCTTTACACCGAAATTCGCGCGGAGTCCCTCAGGGTGGAGTGCTGAGCCCAGTTCTCTTCAACCTTGCTCTCATCGGCCTGGTCGACGTATTGCCTCAATCTGCTCAGATCTCTGTATATGCAGATGATATCTGAATCTGTATTTGGGCATCAGGGGTGACCCGTCCTCAAGTCCGTGCAAGACTTCAAAAGTCGCCATCGATATTGTCATCTTATCTTCGATTGCAGGGCCTGAAGATTTCGACCGAAAAGTGTTCACTTGTGGCGTTCACACGCAAAATAATGTCACGCTACACCATTCGCATTAATGGTGAAGCCATTCCCTGTGAGAGAAGCCACAGATTCCTTGGTGTTGTCATCGACAGGAACCTCTCGTGGAGTCCACATGTCTACGACATGAGAAAGAGACTAATTTAGATTGTCCACGTCCTCTTCTTACTCGGGGGAAAGTCCTGGGGCGCATCAGTGCGCTCTATGCTGCAACTGTACCGTTCCCTATTTCTGGGCTACATGCGCTACAGTCTTTCGATATTCAGTTCCATTAGAAAGACAAATATCAAGACTCTTCAAAGTGTGCAAGCGCAAGCTCTCCGTATCTGCCTTGGACTGCCTAAATGTGCATCAACAGCAGCAACTGTTCTTGTTGCCCGGGAACATCCTGTTACTACATACATTGCTGTTGACACCTTGAGAACACATATTCGGCACCTCACACGGGTTCCCTGTCATCACCTCGCAACACTCCCAATAATTAGGCCGCGTACTGCATTCCCCAAAGTCATTGAAGCTCATCGCGCATATCTTCCATCTGAGTTCACCCCTGCGTCAAGACCGTGCTCACCCTTATGGAGTCTTTATGAACCTCGGGTTCATTTCTATATTCCTGGAATTACGAAGAAAGCTGGTGTATCACTACCCGCTCTCAAACAACTGACATTGAATCACCTGAATTCTTACCACAGTCACCGCATACATGTTTACACAGATGAATCAGTTCACTCGACCAGTTCTGCGGGGTCGGTGGTGATACCAGCCAGATCCATCTTCATGAAAGTGAAGACGACCTATCCAACATCTTCAACTGGTGCGAAACTCGCAGCCTTACGGGCTGCGGTAGAATTCATCAGTCAAGAACCTCCACATGACTGGACGGTTTTCACCGACTCTAAAGCAGCCCTTCAAGCCCTGCAAGCTGCGCTACGCCGCGGGTCGCAGGAACAACTTGTTGCTGAGATCCGTCTACTGTACCACGGCACCGTTTCCAAAGGTCATGACATCATTTTTCAATGGCTGCCAGGACACTGTGATATTAACGGTAATCACCAGGCCGATGCGGCTGCGCGTTCTGCTCACAACGACGGACTTCCAGTGGGGATCCCAATACCAAGACCTGACGCAGCGTGTGGGCTTCGCCCTTTGGCGCTGGAGCTCACACATTTAGCGTGGAACACGGGAGAGTTTTGCAACCTCCGCCTCAAGGCACTGGACCCTGGACTGCGCCTTCGTCTTCCATGTAACTTAGCACGTCGCGACTCAACATTGTTATGCCGTTTATGGATCGGTGTTGCTTTTACCAACCACTATGCTTTCCGGATCGGGATGGCCGACAGTCCTGCCTGTGAAAGCTGCGGTTGTGAGGATACCATCACTCATCTTCTCTGTGAGTGCCCTGCATTTGCGAGTGCAAGACATACACTGTGTTGTGCCTTGGACCGCCTCGATCCTCGCCCATTAACAGAGCAAGAGATCCTCGGTCTGTGGCCACAGCAGTCGACTGCCCTCAAGGCATACAAGGCACTCTTTGCCTACTTGAGAGCGACTGGATTGAGTGACAAATTGTGACAGCGTTGTGCGTGTATGTGTGTGTTATGCCTTTTTCCCTTCTCTCTTCCTCCTTTTAGCCTTCTAATCCCTCTTCCCCAGTGCAGGGTAGCGAACCGGAACCCCTTTCTGGTTAACATCCCTGCCTTTCCCTCCTCTTCTTTATCTATCTATCTCTCTAGAGGAAAGGCTGCACGCTTTAATCGCAAAGTACGACTCTCTAAAGATGAGTTAGGTATGATTACAGAAGAAAGGTCCGAGCTGTATTTCAAGCCTAATAAGGCATTGAAGTTTCTCAAAGCAGGAAACGTGTCGTTCGCACTGCAAAAGGCGGTTGAGGTTGAACTTTCGAAGATGGAAAAATTGGGCATCATAACGGCCGTTCCCACATCAGATTACGGAATGCCAGTGGTACCCGTTATCCAGAAAGACGGTGGCATACGCCTCTGTGGCGATTATAAGGTGACAGTGAATCCGTGCCTTGACGTCACACTTTACCCGTTGGCGAAGGTCGATGACTTATTCGCGGCTCTGTCTGGAGGCACACAGTTTTCAAAGGTCGACCTGAACCGCGCTTATCAGGAAGTGTTCATGTCTGATGGCTCAAAGCAATACCTAACCTTGAACACGCACAAGGGATTGTTTGTCGTCAAACGATTACCTTTTGGAAGCGCTTCCGCGCCAGGGATTTTCCAAAAGAAAATGGTTACGATGTTGAAGGACCTCAAGGGTGTTTGCTGCTACCTAGATTATATTTTGGTAACAGGGAAAACACTAGACGACCACTTAGCTAATCTCGAAGCGCTGCTGGAGCGTCTTCAAAGCCGAAGTGTCAGGGTAAAGAAAGAGAAGTGCTCGTTTTCTCAAAGCGAACTTGACTACCTTGGCAACAAAATCAGCGCTGAAGGCATTTCCCCGTTGTCGGATAAAGTTGACGCCCTTCTCTAAACACCAGAGCTGAAATCAAAGCAGCCTCAGTCTTTGTTGGGCGTTGTCAACTATTACAGCAAGTTCGTGCAACAAGTTAGCAACAATAGCACAACCGTTTTTCTGATTTCTGTAAAAAAAGGTAGCGTGGCACTGGGACGAGCATGCTAGAGAAGCCTTCAACCAAGTGAAAGCGCTATTGGCACAACCACCTACGCTCCCTCACTCTGACCCTGAAAGACAACTTCGGCTGTCATGCGACGCGTCGCAGTATGGTGTAGGAGCGGTCCTATTTCATGTCTACGATGACTGAAGGGCACGGCCCATTGCTTACGCTTCAAGAACGCTGTCTGAAGCGGAAAAAAATAGTCAACTGGAGAAAGAAGCGTTAGCCATCATTTTCGGTTAAATAAGTTCAACTTCTATCTTTATGGGCGCTCATTCACCTTGGACACAGACCATAAGCCTCTTCAAACAATATTCGGCCCGACAACCGAGATTCCCACCATCGCGGCTGCTCGTTTGCAACGCTGGGCCGTTACGTTGGCTGTCTACTCGTACAATCTTATCTTCAAGAAATCGAGCGAGAACGCGGAAGCCGATTTCTGCTCGTGTCTGCCGCTGCCAGATCTTGAAGTGGAAACCAAAGAAACAGAAGAAACATTTTATTCGTTGCGATTGGACTCGTTGCCTGTTTCTAGTCGAGATATCGCGGCTGCCACAAGTAAAGACCGAATTCTTTGTCAAGTGAAGGAATTCACAAATGTGTGATGGCCCACGTCGATCACGGATGAGCAGTTGCAGCCTTTTTTTCGCAGGTGCAACGAACTGACGGTGCATCAGGGATGCGACATGCTGGGCGCAAGAGTAGTCGTCCCTGCAAAGCTGCAAGGGTTCGTTCTGGACGAACTCCATGACGGCCATCACGGCATCGTGCGCAGCAAAGAACTAGCACGCAGCTACGTGTGGTGGCCAACTCTTGAGGCGGACCTCGAACTTTGTATCGGAAGCTGCGCTAGTTGTGAAGAGCAACGTAACGCTCCAAACAACGCACCTCTTCATCCGTAGTCATGGCCGACTTCACCGTGGCAGCGTGTTCACGTAGACTTTGCGGGACCTTTTCAAAATACCATGCTTTTAGTGGTGGTCGACGCACATTCTAAATGGCCATAGGTTTTCGAAATGAGATCGACAACTACAGAAAGCACGATTCGATGTTTGACCGAGCTCTTGGCACGTTTGGTTTCCCTGAAACAATTGTTTCCAATAATGGACCTGTTTCTTTCGCAGGAGTTCAAGCACTTCGTGCAGGCAATGGGAGCGCGGCACGTCCTCACGGCTCCCTACCACTCCAGCTCCAATGGGTTGGCAGAGCGTTTTATCCAGACCTTTAAGAATGCGCTGTGCAAAGGTGGCACAGGAGGAACACTGCAGGTAAAGCTGCATAAATTTTTGCTGTCGTATCGCAACACGCGACATGCGACGACTCGTGAATTACCAGCGGCATTGCTCCTAGGACGACGCTTACGCTGTCGGCTAGAAGCCGTAAAGCCTTCCGTGGGGGAAAGAGTAGCACACAGACAGTGCATTCAAGACCTAAGTCGTCCATGTCGCGAACGTCACTTCTTGGTAGGCGACCCCGTGTTAGCACGTAATTATTCTGGAAAATCAAAGTGGGCACCCACTGTTATTGCTGCTCAAACAGGACCTGTCTCTTTCCAAGTACGTGAAACCACCCCGAGGGGAACCTTCACCTGGCGTAGGCACCAGGATCAGCTGCTACAGAGGCCTGCAGAGGACGTTACCCCTGGGCGTGAAACAGCTGGTGAAGTTACGACCAGCGAGTTCCTGGTTTATCCTGAGACTGCCAGCGCACCAGTTCCTTCCAGTCCACAACCGTGCAGGGTAACTCCGGTTGTGCAACAGGCAACACCAGCACCCGCCGAGGCAAGACGCTACCCCATGCGAAATCGTCGCCCACCAGATAGATTCCAAGCTGGACTCTGATTGACTGTGTGCTTCATTAAAATGGGAGGTGGTGTTGTGCCGGCTGGCGCTCATGTCGATAAGAGCACTCTACGAAGTGCGCATGCGTCAACTAAGTATTAAAAGCAGAGTGCCACTTGCTAGCGCCTCTCTTTCTTGCCCGAGCCTCAACCCACAAGCATGGGTTAATAAACGTCGTTCACCCGGAACTTGTCTGATCCTGTCGGCACGCCTTGGCGCAGAAACCTAACACTTACAAGGTTACATATTGAAGAAGCATTTTCACTTTAAAGAAAGGAATGCTCTCTGACACTAACATTTAATTGCATGATGCAGCAAGGCGCAGGCTATGGGGCAGAAATCTTGTCATGGGGCTGTTTTTATTATTGACCCTAGGTCAATGAGACCGCTGTGGTAGATTATGCAAGAGAGTAATGCCGAAGTACTTGTGTGAAAGGAGCGCAGAGTACGCGGACAGATAAAAAGCTGACAGGTGACGCCGTCTCCTTTTTAGAAGTTGGCGCATTTTAGCGCTGGCGTCCAAGCAAACGAAACCAATTTCGAGCAACAAGATACTAACATAAGTACTTCAATAAAGCAACAGTTATTAGAGGACCTACTGACACACAATAGGATGCTACATAAGACTGTGGGTGATAACAAACAATCAGATATGTTTTCGCAACTTTACGTTCAATTAGCCTCTATTCAGATGCGGCCTCGATCGGTCTTCTTTTGTGGGATGGCAGCGACTAAGCTGCTAGGGAATAGTTTTAAGTTTCTCAATATTACCCAAGAGGAAAAGTGGCGCTGCAATAGTTTATCCACCATTGAGGGGCGCAGAACTCGGGGAAGATGTGGGATCATATTTAGCCGAGTTATTCTTGCCAATAAAATGTGTATTCTGCCGTACCAATGCAACATTTCTCGCGAGAAACCTTTAAGAAATTTAGCTAAAGTTCACCTGCCAGCCTAAAGCCAAACTTTCACTGCCAATAAATTTATTGAAGAAGGGAAAAACGCCTCACTTTTCACTCATATCCTTACAATCCCAGCAGAAATTGAGCCGCCTGACGTTATTCCACAAGGCAGATAGATCACTACGTCATGCTGCATGAGTATTTAATTCCACCACCATCACAAAGTTGCCGTTGTAAAATGCGATACGAAAACTCTCTTCCAATCTCACCCTCCCCGGTCTTCCCTCGAGTAAATCCGCCTTCTCCCGATATTGCAGCTATTTATAATAGTATGCGTTTTTGCAGTGAACTTGTTAACCGCGTATATTCTCGAGGAGGTTGAATTTGAGTTCTAATGATATTCACTGTATTGTTTTCATTCCTTTATTAACTTGTGTAACCCACTCCCCTCTGTAATGCCTCTGACCGTAAGGATACAGTAAATAAATACAGTAAATAAATACAGTAAATAAATACAGATAGAGTAAAGTAAATAAATTATTTATTTATTTTTTTACTCATTTATTTTTTGTTTATTTATTAAAATAATGCAGTCTCCACCACACAGAGAAGAGGATCGGGGAGCAACTACAATTTCAGAGGCCGAGTCAACGTTTTTGGCCCAGCACGAACCAGACCAAACACGAAAGATCATCGTCCCGGCAATCGCGTGATGGATGAAGAGATTTCTAAGAAACTCACATAAATGGCGGCGTCACTTTTCCTCTGGGTAATGTTACAAAACTCTTATGTGTGATCAGTGAAAAGTGTGTCAGCAATTGTACAAAAATACTACATATTGCCACAGTCCCAATCAATCCAGTGGCGCCATGGCACGGCCGAACTGGTATAGATGGGACTTGCCATGCCTTGCGCTCTCGAGGGGCTAGAGGTTTTCGCCTTCCTCGCATGAGCTCCCTGTTGTCTTGGACGCGTAGCACGTCTAATTAAACCTGGATTTGAGTGCTTTGACCGTTTATCGGTGAGATTTGGTGGAGGTGCTGGGTTCGATCCTTGTACGCTGACCTCGAGGACACTCTTGACGTCAGTTCTCAACGCGTGGCTACAACACTAGTCCACAAGGCGAGCCGCCGCCTGCGAGGCCTACAACCAGAGTTCGGCCAACTCGCAAGACCAGCAAGGGCCATGACGTCCGCTCCGGCTAGCCAGACAAGTCAGCATTCCGGGAATGCCCCGCCGTTTGTCCTTCACACACCTCGGTCGCCCCCATCATTCCACGGTGAGAGGTTTGAGGACGTCGAAGACTGGTTGGCCAGCTTTGACAGTGTGGCGGGCTTCAACGAGTGGGACGGCGAGCGCAAATTGCGGAACGTGTACTTCGCACTACAGGACTCGGCCAAGACGTGGTATGAGAACCACGAAGATTGCTTGACTAACTGGGAGATCTTTCGCCGAGAGCTCTTAGCCACGTTCAACACCAGCGAACGAAAGGAGAAGGCTGGAATCGCCTGGCAATCGAGGTCGCAGCAGCCGAACGAGAGCGTCGCCAGGTTCATCGAGGACATGACACGACTCTTCAATCGCGCCGACCCTGCTATGCCCGAGGACAAGAAGGTGCGCCAATTAACGCGCGGTGTCAAAGAGCAATTGTTTGCCGGACTGGTATGTGACCCGCCAAGAACGGTGGCCGACTTTGCCAAGGAGGCAACAAGCATGGAGCGTTCTCTGCATGAACGGGGCGCGCACTACGGCCGTCAGGCTAGTGTAGCAGCCGCTCACCACTGCACGCCCATGTCGTTACCCACTGAGGTGCTTCGAGAGCTTGTGAGGAGCCTGGTGCGCGAAGAACTTGAGAAAATTCGCTTCGAAGCTTCAGAGACAAGCGTCGCTGCCATACCGGACGTGGTCCGAGATGAAGTCCGGCGAGCTATACAGTCGCCATCAGCTCCGCAGCCAGCGCCCTATGTAATGACGTACAGTCAAGCACTACAAAGTCGTCCTGGGCCAGTGAGTCAAGCATTTTCTCCCGTCACTCCTGTGCCTTTACTGCGGTACCCAACTGCAGCTGTACCCGTCGTACCACAGGAGCCCCTGTCCACCATAAGCAAAGCGCGCGTTTGGCGTACGCCAAACAATAGGCCGCTCTGCTACCACTGTGGGGAGCCCGGCCACATCCTCCGCCACTGCCCCTACCGCAGAATGGGCTTAAGGGGGTTTCACCTGACCCACCTCGACCACGCTACGGAGAACGGCCGCGGGACATCGAGCAGTATCTGTCCGATAACGTGCAGCCAACGACCTCGCGGCGACGCCAGTCCCGTTCGCCATCTCCAAGGCGGTTTTCTTCGCCAAGCCGCCCGTCTTTTTCTAGCCAGTTCAGAGGCGCGTCCCCACATCGGGAAAACTGAAGACGGCGTCCCCCGGGGGTAGGGCCGCCGCTATTGGATCAAGTCAAGAGCCTCCACCCGACGATTCGCGGCTACGATCCGACCGACGACGACCTGACCCGACGACCTCAACGACAACGACGTGCTGCGACCGACTGGTGTCTGCCGAAATCCCAGTAATCGCTGATAATCGTGATGTGACCGCACTTGTCGACACCGGCGCTGACTTTTCTGTAATGAGCAGCCGGCTAGCTACGGCCCTCAGAAAGGTGCTGACCCCTTGGTCTGGACCCCAGATCCGCACCGCCGGCGGTCATGTGGTTACGCCAATTGCCGTCTGCACGTCACGAATCCAGATACGCGGTGCTACTTTCCCTGGTTGCTTTGCCGTGCTACCGGAGTGCGCCAAAGACCTGATACTTGGTTTGGATTTCCTTCGGGAGTACGGTGCTGTCATCAACCTTCAGGAGCTGGTCGTGTCATTTTCCACTCAACCCCCGGTTGACGGCGATCCTGAGCCACGCGGGACTAAGTTACGCGTCTTTGACGACCACGTATTGATCCCGTCAAGAGCTAGCATGTTTGTTACCGTAGATCGCGAGAA
The DNA here is from genome assembly GCF_052857255.1 of Amblyomma americanum. Classification (NCBI taxonomy): domain Eukaryota; kingdom Metazoa; phylum Arthropoda; class Arachnida; order Ixodida; family Ixodidae; genus Amblyomma; species Amblyomma americanum. The sequence goes on from NC_135503.1 coordinate 90,003,033, forward strand.
CATCACTGGTACTCGTGGCATCGCTGAAACCAACATGTCGCTGCTCCTTGGTCGGCAAGTCTGTGTTGCTCGCGGAATTGTCGAGCTGAACAATGGCCGAACTGAGCTCTTGGTAACCAATTTTGGCTGTGAACCTCAGTGTTTGCCTGGCAGAACAGTTATTGCGTATTTCGAAGAACTCGGCGAATTCGCGGGACAGCACGCTTTGTCCGAAGCCTCGGCATCAGTGGAGGCACCGACCACTCCCATAAAAACTGACGTGAACCCGAACTTCCCGTCTAATCAGAAACGCTGCCTCGAAACCGTTATTCAGTCTTTCTGTGACTGCTTCGCCTCGACCTCTAAGGTTAGGCAGACACTGCTCACTAAGCACCGAATTACAGTCGACGCCAACCAGCGGCCGTTATGTCAGCTGCCTTACCGGATCTCTTCAAAGGAGCGTGATGCCATTCGCCGCCAAATTCAAGAAATGCTCCAGGACGACGTAATACAGCCGTCGACGAGCCCGTGGGTGTTGCCTGTTGTTCTAGTAGCAAAGAAAGATGGAACCCTACGGTTCTGCGTTGATTACCGACGTTTAAACAAAGTCACAAAAAAAGATGTTTATCCTCTCCCGCGCATTGATGACTCACTGGATCGGCTGCGCCACGCCAAGTACTTCTCATCGCTAGATTTACGCAGCGGCTATTGGCAAATCGAGGTGGACGAACGCGACCGGGAGAAGACCGCCTTTTTTACACCGGACGGTCTGTACGAATTCCGGGTGCTCCCTTTCGGCCTGTGCTCGGCTCCTGCAACCTTCCAGCGGATGATGGATACCGTTCTTGCCGATCTGAAATGGTAGTCCTGTCTCGTGTACTTGGATGACGTTGTCAGCTTCTCTGATAGGTTTGAAGAGCACCTGAGACGCCTGCGCGCTGTGTTCGAAGCAATTCGGTCGGCCGGACTTTCCCTGAAGCCCGACAAGTGCCACTTCGCTTTCGAACAGTTGAAGTTTTTGGGCCACATCATGAGTGCTAAAGGGGTTAGCCCAGACCCCGATAAGATAGCCACCGTGGCTGCTTTTCCTGTGCCCACCGATAAGTGAAGCGTGCGCCGGTTTCTGGGTCTCTGCGCCTATTATCGGTGTTTTGTGCAGAACTTCTCCCAGATCGCTGAGCCCCTCACCCGCCTCACGAAAGATTCCGAACCGTTCTTCTGGGGCCTGAAACAACAGAAGGCTTTTGAAGACCTCCGAACTCGTCTCCAAAGTACCCCCATCCTTGGACACTTCGACGAGTCAGCCGCCACTGAACTGCACACAGACGCAAGCAACATCGGCCTCGGTGCGGTCCTTGTGCAGTGGCAGGATGGTCTCGAACGCGTAATCGCATACGCGAGCCGCACCTTGTCACGATCTGAGGCAAACTATTCCACCACCGAAAAAGAATGCCTGGCCGTTGTGTGGGCGGTGAGCAAATTTTGCCCGTACTTATATGGCCGTCCTTTCAGGGTCGTCAGTGACCACCATTCACTGTGTTGGCTGGCGAACCTCAAAGATCCCTCGGGACGGCTTGCATGCTGTAGCCTTCGCCTTCAAGAGTTCGATGTCACCATCGTTTATAAGTCCGGTAGGAAGCACAGTGATGCCGACTGTCTGTCTCGTGCTCCTATCGAGGACAACCGAGCTGATCCCGACGACGATTCTGTTTTTCTCGGCGCCATCTCCCCGTCCGTTCTCACTCAACGCCAAAGGGACGACAGTGAACTACGGCCCCTCAATTGAGTATCTTGAAGGAAGCGCTGCGTCACCCCCGTGAATCTTCTCACGTGGACTGTCGTCATTCTGTTTGCGCGATGGCATTCTGTTTAAGAAAACCTACAACCCGAAGGAAGCTGCCTATCTGCTCGTCGTACCTGCGGCCTTGCGCGACGAAGTTCTGCAGGCGTGCCATGATGACCCATATTCTGGTCACATGGGTTCTTCTCGCACTTTGGCGCGGATACGCCAAAAGTACTACTGGCCAAGGGTTGCTTCAATTGTCCAGCGTTACGTCAGAACTTGCCGTGAGTGCCAACGTCGCAAGACGCCGCCGACTAAGCCAGCCGGACTACTGCAGCCTATTAATCCGCCACAAGTCCCTTCCACCTAGTCGGCATGGACTTACTGGGCCCATTTCCGGAGTCCTCGCTGGGTAACCGCTACATTGTGGTCGCCACCGACTACCTCAGCCGGTACTCTGAAACTAAAGCTCTCCCTCGTGGTACCGCTGACGAAATTGCGAACTTTTTCGTTCAAAATATTGTGCTTCGTCACGGTGCACCCGCCATCGTTTTAATTGACAGAGGAACGGCCTTCCCCTCGGCCCTTATGCAGGAGGTTATGCGCCTGAGCGGCACCAGTCACCTCAAGACAACCGCTTACTACCCTCAAACGAACGGCCTCACCGAACGGCTGAACAAGACGATCGCCGACATGATTTTCATGTATGTTGACGCAGACCACCGCAACTGGGACGCCATACTCCCTTACGTCACATTTGCCTATAACACTGCTCTGCAAGAAACGACACGCTTCACTCCATTTCGTTTGGTGCATGGTCGCGAAGCCACAACCATGCTGAACGCCATGTTGCTTCCGACTAGTAGTACCTTATCTATTATTGGTGCTCCCTAATTCGTTCGCCACGCCGAGGCCGCCCGCCAACTCGCCCGACAGCGCATCCGGAACCAGCAAGCCCTCGACGCTCGCCGCTATAACCTTCGCCACCGAGCTGTTAGTTACCAGCCCGGTGAACAAGTCTGAGTTCGCTCTTCTCGACGGCCGACCCCCGAAGTCGTCCATGTCGCACGGATGAAGCCGTACCACGCCCGCTAGCACTTCAAGCCTGTCCACACCAGCCGCCGGACACATGCGCCGTGCCGTCCCTTGTCTTCGTGCTCCTCATTGTTGCGGCACCGAGTCGTTGCCCTTCAGAGAGGGGGAGTAATGCCACAGTCCCAATCAATCCAGTGGCGCCATGCCACGGCCGAACTGTTTTAGATGGGACTTGCCATGCCTTGCGCTCTCGAGGGGCTAGAGATTTTCGTCTTCCTCGCACGAGCTCCCTGCTGTCTTGGACGCGTAGCACGTCTAATTAAACCTAGGTTTGAGTGCTTTGACCGTTTATCGGTGACAATATAACGCTATGTACAGGCACAAAACACAATAGCCCAAGTTAGAAATACACGCAGAGGGAGGCAAAGGATATTTGTTAGTTCGCAGAACAAAGTGAGAATGATTTAATTCATAACAATTCAAGCTTATATTTCAGCGCTTTAGGTGAAGTTATTTATGTCAAACTGAATTGAAGTATTTTTCAAAACCATTTCTTCATGACTGCGTTTCCATAACAAAGGATAATAATTAATCACAAGGAAATCCTTATAATGCTCTGCTCTTTTCAATGAATGGACATTGTGAAAAGAAGATGTCAAAGACAAAGCAGATGACTCGTGACAACGAAGAAGATGGCCCTGCGCCTCAGCCGTATTGCTATCGCCACGAGTGTCTGTACCCGACCTGGTTGCCCTCGGACTGTTTTCGCTGCTACTGCCGTCCTCCCAACTTCTTTAACTAAACCCCCACCCTGCAATTGCTGTTATGTGCAATTAACGTTCTGCAAATAATAATGCGAAGATTAATTTAGGACAAAAGCTGTAGACTACAATATAGCGTAGTTTTAAGCAAACGTAAAAAAAAAACATTTTTTTTAGAGTCGGAATGATCATACCGCCCTTAAATCTTGCGTGGAAGTACTGCTGATTGGAAGGAGTAAAAAATAAAAAAAGAATCAACAAGTATATCCTTGCTAGTTTCTAAAATATGGAATTCAACCCAGTAATACAAGGTAGGCCCGCAACATTACCATGAGTCCGGAACAGCTTGTAGCCTGCCCCACAAAGCCTTGCTGCGTATGGCGCTTCAATGAAAAGTATTTATTTATTTCCCGATAACTATTCATACAGACAGCCCACTCCATTTTTCTTGAAGTTTTACATTCAACGTGATTTCCCGTCGACGTAGGAGGCAGTGGTATCTCGATACCTTTGCCGAATGCATCCTATACAATCATTCACAGTTTGCGCAAAGATAGCCCATAGAATCGGCTGAAATCCAGGACTGTTTTACTTAAGTGTTCATATTCCATACGCCTAAGCGCCATTGCAATGTAGAGGAGAGGAGGAAAACGACAGAGAGCAAATAAATACGGGAAAACTACTTAGCCAAAGGCAAAGTGGTTAGCAATGGAGAACAAAGTAAACATGTGTAATGAAATACAATAATGCAAAAAGAGACGAAAATGCACATGAAATAAGCAAAACAGGAAACTAGAGATAAAACTCGTAAACCTATTTAATATACAACAAAAGGAAAAAAAGTGCTCATAACTATTGGAACAAAACTACGGACAATAGTGCAACCAGAAGAATTAAAAAAAAATACGACCAAACTGCGTAAGAGAACATTAGAGCGAAGAAAATATATCAAATGAAGAAAATCAAGAAGCGAAAAATACTTACCTCAGGATATAGCAAGAATGTACCGTCATCAGAGACTGACGATCAGCTAGCTGCACAGTCAGGAATACAAGCTATCGTTGCAGTAAGTTGGTTCCACTGTTTTGATAAACGAAGGCACCAAAATTAGGCAAACGTGTTCGTACCGCAAAAAAAGTGGTGCCTACCTCGTGCTGACGGTCGACACGACCCTAGCGATAAGCGGGTGTAGTAATGAAACAAGTGGCAAATGACTGGCAATGATAAAATTTGTGAAATTCCTAACTGTGAAAGTTTCGGACATTCTGCTGTGCAGGGCAAGGAATGTTAGATTTCACTGCTCTAACGCTCGCTGTGTGGTCACAATTCTCGATGAACAGAACTGCGTTTGTCTGAACTTGCTGTAGTGCTGGGCAAAGAGTGACTTAATAATAATAATAATAATAATAATAATAATAATAATAATAATAATAATAATAATAATAATAATAATAATAATAATAATAATAATAATAATAATAATAATAATAATAATAATAATAATAGTAATAATAATAATAATAATAATATTAATAATAATAATAATAATTGGTTTTTGGGGAAAGGAAATGGCGCAGTATCTGTCTCATATATCGTTGGACACCTGAACCGCGCCGTAAGGGAAGGGATAAAGGAGGGAGTGAAAGAAGAAAGGAAGAATAGGTGCCGTAGTGGAGGGCTCCGGTATAATTTCGACCACCTGGGGATTTTTAACGTGCACTGACATCACACAGCACACGGGTGACTTGCCGACTTGCCATTTGGGGCGGCATGTTCTAGGAGTCCAATATGTTAAATACATTAACGGTTTCATTAATTTACAACTGCTTGTTAATGAGATGAGTAGGTAGTTGAAAGATTCGCATTTAAGTTAACTTCTTTATGTAGTGGGAAACCCTTTCCCATTTTTTACTGACGGCATCGTTTCTTACTCTAGCCAGTGTTGGAAAAAATTTGCGCAATACGAGATGAATAAATCTTTTATCCCTCTGGAAAATTATAGTTATTTTCGTAACTCTCACACAATGATGAAATTTTGCATAAAACTAATGTTTTCTGAATGCTGCCAGCAATCGTCAGTACGTGAAACATGCAGCAAAAATATTACAGCGCACAGTAGATGTTACGTTCATGTTAAGCAAAGAAACGCTGAGTGAAAAAACAATGTTGAGAACTACGAAGACTTGTGCTTCGGGCGAGGGGGAGGTTTCCCAGACAAGTTGTGGAATAAAATCAGTGAAATCGTAATATTGTTTTAGGGGTCAAATCTTTTCAAACAATTTTTGGGTCACCCAGCAGCATAACAGCAAGATGGTAATACAAAGCAAGGTTTAGTATCATGTAGCGCTTTTCCGTAATGGGCTTTAACTGCAAAATATGCTTTCCAGTGGTCGGTTATGCTGTTTGCATTTGAAGAACGAAAATGCGTTTTTTTTTTCTTCAGCAGACTTTGAGGTGCTTGATTGAAACACCGGTAGCTTTTGCTAGAGCGGATGCTTCGTTTCATTGACAGTCAAAATACAGTCGGTAACTTTTTTCATGCCCTACCTGGAAAAATAGCAAATGAACTAAATACAGAATTCTCTACCCTGGGGTTAATATTTGAAATATTTCTTTGTACCATGGGCGTCCAACATGATCCGATGAATAGCTGAGTAGTCAGAAGGTGAAAAATGCGGTAATTCCTTATTAAGTGCTCGAGCAACATCGTTGCCCGGAATGAGATTTCTTCTTGCTCGTGCTATGCTTCTGATTGGAAGCATTGTAGGGCAGAAGGTCTAAAATTGTCTAAAACCTGTCTAAATTGTAGTATGGTTGGTGCGAAGTGCGCATGGCAACGCTGAAGAGAAGACCTAGCTTCGTTGTTATTTAATGGGATAGTTTATTTCTACGGAATAGTTTTTCGCAGAGGTGCGCTTTGATGTTTTACCACTTTGAAGAAATAATTTCGCCACGACTTTGAGACACATGAGTCCTTAGTGAAATCGCGGTGATGACAATTTTGGTCACAACAGGGATCATATAGATGTAGCTATTTATTCATTTTTTCCCTTTGGATGGAAGTGCAGTTGGATTGAATGGTGAGTTATTACTATGTACACAGAAATTCGCTACTGGTTTCGACGAAGGTAAAGTTAATAGCTGGGCGCCACCTTTACAAAAAAAACTAGATTTTTTTTAAATTGTTCAAATCATAACTTGGCTGGAAAACTCCGCTTGCAGCGTTATTTATTGACGCTAACGAAATTGAATAATAATCTTCTAGCAAGATTTTCAGCTTCAGTTGAATTTATCCGCTCATCACGTTACCTGAGGCGCCACTCAAAAGAGCCTCGATAGAAATGCCTGATTATCGCCCTATATTGTCTTCTCAGACCAATGTTCAGGACCATGTAGTGCATTCTTATGTTGCGATAGGTGCGTTACACGCAGCTTAGAAGGAATGGGCGTTCCTAGATGGCCACTCAGATAAAGGCGCTCGTATTCCCATGTAGCTATGACTCGTTGTTGTTGATGATTAATACTGACTTTTATGGAGCGTGAGAAGCTTTGCCAAAGAGCGCCGATGTATACCACGATGTATACCACGATGTATTGCACGATGTATACCACATCTACTCTAGGCGTGCGTCGAAGCCTCATTTCCAAAGCATATAACCCAAGATAATCCTAGCACAAGGCAAGTGAAAAGCTTGTGCCCATTTTAACAACGGTTGGTGCCCGGCGGTACTCGGAATCTGACCCCGTACCTCCTGCATATGATGCTGACGCTAACCGACCCGGCAACCGCTGCGATGTGATAATCCTTGTTCACTCGAAACTTGTAACATGTGTCTAAAGAAGCAGGGGAAAAATATATTAAAGCTGCAAGACGCCCTTGTAACCACTGGGCGCATTCAAGCTACTTACTAAAATACAAGTTCGGCAGCACTACACTCTTATTTTCTGAAGGCGATGCGGCTTATGGACAAGCAAGGAACCAATAAGGTTTGCGTCAAGGCTGCTGCTTGAACTGAAAAGCATTACTCCAACTCTTTCCCGTATCAAGCTTGCTATTGAAGCTTTGCCGCGTGCTCGCTTCGAGAAAAATAGAATAGGCAAACTTCAAGCCTTTACTGTATGAGAGAGCTACTAAACTATGCAGAGCTTTTCCGCTTGCCTCTTTCAGCCATTCTAGTTTGCTTTTATTTTTTACTTTAACGCTGTCACACCCTGAAACGTTCCAACCTTCACTGTTCGATGCGAAAGTGCTCCTTTTCTTTCATCTTTCTTCATTTGTGCGAAAATCTGTTCATTGAGAGAAAAAGGTTTTCTCTTTTTCAGGATGTCAGCCTGAAGTATATCATGTCTTTCCTGAATCAGTTTTACGACGACCCACTTATCCGTTCAAGATCTTGTGATAAGATTCTCCCCGGAACTCTTCTGGAAGCCTTTACTGGCCCCGGCCCTCACTATTTTGGAGGAATTGATTTTCGCACCAGCGACTCGTGAAGAATAACGTTATCTGTTGCTATTTAAATGCATGAAACGACTGCAAGAAAGCGGATCGTATTATTATGCACGCGCAAAAACGAAAACGCAGTTGACCCTAAAATGTGGTATATCCAGAATATCGTTCGATATGGATTGTTGCTCCCGCGTGGTGATGGCCGCTAGGGCGCATGCTGGTTTTGTTGCTGCCAAATTCAGTAAAGAATTCGGCTCTCAGCCACGTAAAGGAATTCTGCAAGATTCGCCAAGAGTGGACCGGCGATCGTTGGCTCATATGCGGCACTCGACTCGCATATTTTCTCATAGAGTGTGTCCTTTGAAAGAACTAAATTTACTTTGATGCCTTGAAGTGTTTCTGTAAAAAAAAAAAAAAAACTTTAAATGGACGCAGACAGAAACGTATTGTTGGCCTCCTCGATAAGTTGACGAGTTTTAATGAGAAATACGTTGTGTTCTCTGATAAGGGGAGGAAATGTGAAAAAATTGGCGGTGCATTTTCATAGTTAGACCTGATGCAAATTACGTACACTAGCACTAGGGTTTTCACTTCGGTTCCGGTGTTCAGATCCAAAGTTCACGGATGGAAGTTGTTCGAACAGCGGTGAAGAGATAATGCCTCAATATGCGGAAGTGATCATTTTCTACTTTATGTTCATATGAGTGGCTAAATGCGGGAAATGGCCACTATGAGTGCTATCGCAATAAAAATCAAATACATGTCTTGCAAGCATTGGGCACTTTTTCATGCGAACTGAAAATATTTAGGAGAGATATCGCGCGGATGTCTGATGGTAGCCTACACCGTAATTTTTGCTATAACAATGAACACGGATTCCTTTTCGATGTTGACCCTATAAGCTGGTTTATTCAGGAGGGCGAAAGTTTTTAGGTACAGTTTTTTCTCTTTTAAATGCGTCTTCTGTGGTCGGACGAACATCAACATATTGAGAAAGAGCCAAAAAATCAATTCTCACGAAGAAGAAAAAAGTTGGAATGCGGTGCCTGCAAGGCAGAATTTAAAGAGAAGTTAATACATTATTCACGCAGACATCTCAGCCTTCATGTTAGCCCGAGAATGAGTAGAGATGTGCTAGGGGATTCGTGGGCCAAGCCGCTGGTGAATTTGGGCGCAGGATGCGCCATGTGGTCGCAAACTGCGCCTATAATATACGGAAGTGTTTAAGGACAGCTAGCAGGATTTGTTTAACTCTCCTAGAAGTAGAATATATTTAGTGGAAGTTAAAACGCGGGAAGATGAGGGCACAAGTAGCCGATCTTGGTTTCATCTCTGCTGATACGAAACGTGACCGGCAGGTACCGCGCAGTGAGGGGACACCTGTCGACTTCTATCGCGGGGTACTTGTAGAAACTTGCAGAAATATTTCCAATTTTATACTTTGCTGATTTTGCCCGACGCCTCTCTTCATAAGATAATATGATTACAACTCAAAACGTCCCAAGCTCGGCCGCTCCTTCGCAAAGGAAAAAGGCATTGCTTTCTCGCGTTTGGATGTTGCATATTAACATTTTACTCTCCTTTATGGGCTGAGCCAAATTTTGTCGGAGTAAAACATCGCAAGGCACTGTTCGGCCTCCAACCAGCTCTTGACATTTAACATACAGCTGAGCTTTGAGCGAATTTATGCTTTCTACTGGTGTGGCTCCACGGTGGCATTTGACTGCTGTGATTTCTTTTGTGTCTGATCAGGCATCGCAACATCGAACGCGCCCAGAAGATCTGAGATATTCCGCATACTCATCTAATAAGTTGCGCAAAGTCGGCTTCTTATGCAATCATGAATAGAGCGTGGCTGCTGCGTAACCTCAGTAGTAAGCTTTACTGAGAGCGGCTTTGCTAATGGGTGAAACTACGCATTTGTGACTTTCAGTAATTATGAGGTTCACTTCTCCAGCTACCGCGACAGCTCAGTGGTTACGGTGCTCGGTTGCTGACCCGAAAGACGCGGGCTCGATCCCGGCAGTGGCAGTGGCATTTCGACTGAGGCGGAATGCTGCAGACCCGTGTGCCGTGCAATGTCAGTGCACGTTAAAGGACCCCAGGTGGTCGAACTTATCGGAGGCCTCGACTACGGCGTCCCTGATAGCCTGAGTTTCTTTGACGTTAAAGCCTATAAACGTCAGACCCTATATTCACTTCTCCTGGTGTTTCTGTCAGGATCGATGTCCGCACGCCTAGCTCGAAAAAATCTGTGCAAAGATAAGCCGCTCCGCCATACCTTACCTGCACCAGGAATCGGGACCGGCTCAGAAGGCGGCGGAGAATCGCTGTGTCGGGGTGCTGTTTACTGCTTCCAGGATGCTGCCGTTTATATTTAGAGTCGCCAGCGAAGAAAAGCTGACCCGTTCCAGAAATCACACTAATAAATTTCTTCCAACCAAGAAGGATGTCAGCGGGCGCATTCCTCTTTCCTCCGGATAGTGTTCTGTCGAACAATTTATGACGTCGCTTGAACGGCCGCCTTAGCATAACGAAGCAGCTATGTCCGTAGCAGGCGCTGGACTCTTGTCTGATCCCTGTACGCAAATCAAGTGCGCGTTTGCAATTAAATTCAAGATTTGTGCTCGACAGACAATATGATTAGATCGTGAGATTTTCGAAGATTTTCACGTTAGCAACAAATGTCACATGCGCGTTCTCTCGACAGCCCTAAACAAGAAATAGTTTAAGCTTAAACTTTTTAAGCTGCTGCATGGCATCTCCGCAAGGATGATGCTACGGGGTGTATCGATGCGTGGTATGCTATCTCGTTGAAGCAGTAATGCGCTTTATCAAACAGTGTAAGCTCAGTTTCTACAGCTTTGAATAAAACAAGGGCCACGTGCATGTCGAGATGAGTTCGTTCACCTTTTACTCCGATGGAGTAGGGCAGAGCGTAAGAGCTCGGAACAGCTATCTTTGTAGCGTCTTTTCCTCGAAGCAAAGTGATGAGTATAGTACTGTCAACCTTTCTTTTTTGGTAAATCTAGTTCTCTCTACTTCTTCACTTCTCTCCCCCACCTTCTGAAGTTCCTTGGTTGTATAAACCTCGTTTTCCTTTCCTTGTCTTCCAAGAGTTGGTTCCTGCCCAGTACATCACTATATACTTTCACCCTGTTGTATATATACTTTCACTATATACTCTCCTCCTCGCTTGCTCGCGTCTAGCATTTTGTCTAATTTCCGGCGCACCGGTCCGTCCCGCGCGTAGGCATTTGTCACCGCTGCGGCAGGAGAAGGTGAAGGAGGTGTGAAGACTGCTTCCTACGTCCCCCCCTCCGTCTCCGTCGCGGTGGCCTCGTTCGTTCCGCCGCACAGTGTCGATTTCCGATGGAATGACCGTCGTGGGTGCCGTGGACCGAGCGAGCTCCAATCCTGCCGGTGAGCTCAAGTGAGCGGCGCCGGCCGGATTACAGGCCTTTGTGTGTGACGGGCTCTGGGCCACGTTGGCCGGTCGTTCGCCCTGTATAAGAAGGGCCTTTCCTGGCGAATAAAAGCGCGCTCCGTGATGGATGGCCGCGCTTAGGCTCTGCGTCATTGTCTATATGCGGGCCCGGCTAGAGACCGACCTGACTCCACTTTATGAGCGCCTACTGATGCGCCAGTCCTGCGGGGAGCCCGTTTTGGCGCACTTTTTCCCTATTCGCCAGAGTATTTGCTGCACGTACTCTTTCCTGGGCTTTGTTTAGGTATTTGAAATTGCTTAAGTTATTATTTGTGTTCGGCAAGGCTTTTAGGTTACTATCAGAAGAGTTCAACCCGGGGAAGTATTTAATGTTTTTGTTCACATTTCACAGTGAGGTAGGTTGCAGCTGCTTATGCATGGTACACTTTCTGCAATCTTGTGGAAGGGAGCGAAAAACTTTCTTGCACGCGGGTGCACGAACACAAAAGGGTGCCTTGCACTGAGTAAAGGAGAGTTCAGCTCTCAGTTTCTTCATAGTAAAATTAGTAGACATAGCTATGATATCTATTGTGTGTATTCAAGACAAGGAGAGGAAGAAGCCAATCCCAAAACTAAGTGAGGCGCAGATATGTTTTCCAATGCGAGGCGCATGACTTATATTTTTCAGGTATGACGCAGTCACTTCTATATATGGCTGCCGCAAGCCTATTGAGTGCATAATATGTAACGACCAAGAGAGGCGAATCACACGTCTCAAGCCGTGTCGCATAAACATCCTATCAAATGAGGCATGCAGTTCTATCCCTCCCCCTCATCGCTTGCAGCATAACGTCGCCGTTCGGTACTGATAACCGCAAACCGACAAGCCAGACCTCAGGGAAAAATAATGCAGCGCACTTATTTTGAAACCGCAAAAAAAGAAAAAACTGAACTGCAAACATCCGCTTGATTCCTGAGCTCATTCTTTGAACATCGATTATCTTTCCATCCTTCAGTCGTTATGGATCTAGCCCCATATATCCGTACATCTCCTGTCTTTGCGCAGTCTTGCAACGACCGCTCGTCTCATATATCTTCTCCCACTTGCTTTATTTCGCCAGACTCACTCTCCGCTCCACTTGCTTTCGCCTAGAAAATATGAGCGCGCGATCGGGCCCGTCTGGCATATGTGCGCGGGGTTCCGGAGGAGACCCCTATTTGCACGCGGTCCTGGTCGGCCACGCCAAACACGTCGCGCCCCGCCCTTCTTGTGCCCGTCGGTTTCCAGACACGAGACGACAAAGGCTGCTCACCCACACGCACGGCGCCTCCCCCCTTGCCTTTTTCTTCTGTGTTCGTGGCAAATTTCCGCCCGGATTGCTAACCGCACCGGGAAAGTAGAGCCCGCATCCAACAGGAGCGTGCAAAGTACCGTCAGCGTATGCAACTTTTATTGGCCAATCGGGCGTCGACGCGCCATTCCGCTGTCGGGGTCCTGGAAAGAGGGCAAGCATGGGAGGAGATTGCGTGCAGCGCGCCAGCTGTTGTTGGAGGTCCACTCGCGTAGGGAGGATGGGCAGGAGGCACTCGGAGCAGAAGCAGTTAACAAGAGCGAGAAGGAACTGAGCAGCTGGGAACGCGCCTAGGGCGCCGTCTGCTGCCGTCGAGTGGCGTGTCGCCCAAGGATAAGGGGGACAAACGCTGGGACGGAGGAATTTAATTGCGGTGCGATCGGGTGATCGTTGGTAGCGCTCGTCACACTGGCATGTCTCCGGAAGAACTCTCCGACTTCCCTCTTTCGCTTCCGCCTATCGCTCTCTGACTCTTTCTTTCGAAGTTCCTTTCTTTCTCTCTCTCTCTCTCTCTCTAGTACTTTTTTTTTTGCAGCGCAGATGCCTGCTATTGTTTGGCTGGATGGAGCTGCCTCGGCGCGAATTTGAAGAACGCATGGTAAACGCGTCACTAGCCTTTCTGTTTTTTTTTTTTCACTCAGAATGTCGTTTCTAGGCTGAGCGACGTGCCACAAACTTTTCAGGCGACGAATCGAGCAAGAACAGGAGTTTTTGCTGCTCTTTCCGTGTCGTAGCAGAGCATGGGTCCCAAAGTCATTGCCCGTTTGCACACTTGTAGTTTCCCGCGAAGAGCATCTTTCGTGTTTGATAAATGTGGAAAACAACATTTCCGCAGATAAATTGATTTTGGTAGGATGCTTCTCTAGCGAATTTATGCTGCAGAGAACGGTAGCATTTCTTCAGCAGAAAGTAAAGGGGACACAGTTTTAACAAAGTTAAACCCAGTAGACGTGCAAAAGCGTGTGTTCAGCCTCGTTGGCTCATGGGTTTGCTTTGCTGGGTTGTCGTGACGTCTATCGAACATATTATACTCGGGTTGAGCTCTGATCGAGGTTAAGGTGATCTGAACTCGTCGCGCCGCAGATGGAAGGTGATGAAGACAACGATGTGCAATGCACAGCGCGAGGTGTGTGTTGCAGTTTAACACAAGGCGTGATCAGCTGCTGTAGAAGGCTCAGAGCAAGCAACCTCAATGGCAGCCAGTTTTGAGTGATCTAGGAAACTTGAAACGCTTTTGAAACACAGTGCAGCCTTTACTGGGGCTGCCACTTTAAATATCATTCAGTTCTTATTGTTATTTTGCTCTGCTACTGCTCTAACCTTTTCTTTTTTCGCTTTGAACAGTAAATAAAGAAAAAAAGCGCCGATAGTCTAGTGCTTTTGTGCAGTGGCCAGAAAAGCCAGTTTGTTCGCGCCGCCGCCTCCGCGGGTTGGACACAGTCGCAGCAATATTTATTGATATTTATTTTATTTCTGCACAGGCCAAAGCCATTCTCAATATCAAGCTTCACAAAACCTTGGTGAGGCGGTCAGACCTTGTCAACCATCGCTTTCGCACTAAAGCTACGAATGAAAACGACCGCAAGAAGCGTGAAATTTTCGCTACGTTTTCTCCGCGGTAAAATGATCCCAGCAAGAGATTCGCACGACGATCGCCACCTGTAGCACAAATCTCGGCGTCAGCAGACCCAGAAGTGGCATCCAAAGAGGTTGTCCTTGAATTTCCCACATAATGAAGGCTATTGTTGCTTCTTCCGCTTCCGTTTGCCCTGACGCCCCATTTCCTTCGTTTCGCCGACACGCAGCGCTGAATGTTCGCGCCAACGTCGCTGTGGCTCGGTTGCGGCGGGCGCGTAGTGCAGGGTGTTGGCACTAAATCTGCCTCGCCTCTGCTAGGGTGGCACGAACTGCTGGGACCTCGCGTTTACACCGTTTTGAATCCATGTCGGCGCCGTGCATGTTTAAAGCTTGCTTTCGCGCTTGCTTGCGGCCTCCACTGAACGACGAGCTGAACGACCAACGGGCCTCGCGTAGCTGTCATCGTAAAACCACAGGGACGTGATGATGGAAGTCAGGGACACGTTCCTTCGAAGGTTTAAATCACTAAATAATAATAATTACGACAGCCCCGGAAAGGCGCTGTTTTCTGACTCAATTCCCGGACCAGGATGAATTTATGTTAAACTGCGAATATCACGAGAAAGCTTTTCTTAGTAGCCGTAGAGCTGCGCTTGAGCGAATGCTCATCTGTAAATACTCTCTTCTATTGCAAATCTTGCCTCACCTTGGAGTATTCACAAAAATATATTCGGACTACTTTCAGTTTTCTGGTGGTTGTATTGAATTATTATTAAATATAGCGCTGAGTGTGCGTTGTCTTCATACCACTGGGGTCGTTTGCACCGCTCCTGCCTTATCTTTTGCTCTCTCTACGCGTGGAAACGGGCTTCAGTGAAGGGCACAACGCTCGTTCTGTGTGCCAGTGGCCAAGAATAAATGATTAGTAATGAAGGGGAAACGTTAGCGTTCATTATCAACGCTACCACGAAGAGCCAATGATTCGAGCAGGGATTTAAACGCTTCCCTGTATTTGACCTGTCCGAGTTTAACAGGCTTCCGCCATTTCACGCTCCTCAACGATGAAAAAGTAGAGTGAAAGCTGGATCACGCACACTACCTCTTCTTACCGGTACCTGAATTCCACTACTAAATCCTCAATTGTGCCTTTCGGGGTTCCCTCTGTCAAACCTTTGAGGTGCATGCGGCGCAATTGAATAACTTGATCACTTTTCCCTCTCCTGTCGGAGGTTTGCTTCTCTGCGGAAAGCTTATCTGCAGATTTCCCTCGCACGATTAGGGCTTCCTCTTTCTATTCCGGTTCTTCTCTCTTTTCGGGAAAGCGGCAGGCGATATGTCCTAAAACCAGTTTGCGATTATCTGCAAAATTTCATAATTGCGTAGGAAGAATTTTGTGAGTTAAAATTTTCCTAATTATTTTTGATACAAAATTAAACCCCATCTACCTGAACTTTTTCAACGTTTCGCGACAGTTTGAACGTGCAAGGCACCCTGGCCAATCCTCCACTATGGGTATGTGCCGCTCCAACATAAGACAACAACGACTACATGTCCAATGCTGCAAACTCTCATGGTTCAGCTGTGATCGTCTCTTATTCTTCCTTCCGAAAGAGGATGAAACCTTGGTAATTTTTAACATCTTTCTGCGCCATATTACTGGCTTGTCATTTTTATATAATTATAAGATGGTGAGATAGTCATTAGCTAATAAAGAAAAGAAAACAGATGCTTGTCGAGAAAGTTGCCATTACAGGTAATTAAATGGGAGGATGTTTTCACTGTGGATACGGAACGAGCTGTTATGTCTGTAAATTATAGAATACACGTGCCTTCTATTTTCTTGCTCACACAGACGAATCTCATACATCAACATCAGTCTGACTACGTCCACTTCAGAGCAAAGGCCTCTCCCGCGTCTCTCCAACTAACCCTGTCCTTTGTCAGCTGCGCCCACCGTACCCCGAAAACGTCTTAATATCATCCGCCCATTTAACCTTCTGCCGCCCTCTGCTACGCTTGCCTTCTCTTGGAACTAACTCCGTTACCGTTAAGGACCAGCGATTACCTTGCCTTTGCATTACACGTCCTGCCCAAGCCCATTTCTTCCTCTTGATTTTGACTACGATGTCATTAACCCGCGTTTTTTCTCTCATTCACTCTGCCCGCTTCAGGTCTCTTCAAGTTACACCTATTTTTCTTTCCATTGCTCGCTGCGTGTCCTAACCTAAACCCCCAAAAATAATTAAAGCCGCTCTAAACCTCTTAATCTGCACACATCTCGTGCATCCTGCTATTTTGGCGGCTGAAAGCTAATCTGGCAAGCGCCTGATCAGGGCATCCAATATTCATGCCACGGCAGCTACGCAGGAATACGTGCAACCAAATCCGTTTAAAATCCATTACTAGTACGGTTGCTGTAAGAGCACTTTCAGTGCAAAATGTAGCGAGGAGTACACTTCCAATCGTTCATACATCGTAATACGGGCTTTTTCTGCAATATTTTCATTCTTGATGAGCGAACGGTAATAACACAAGTTTGATATATAAGCATCTGAACAAGAACGCATGGATGAGCCTTTAGGCCAAACATAGGTATCGAGCGGTACGTTCTAATCAGACGTGCTCTTTCATATGACCAGGCAACAGATACTGCATCCTCCTCAGACAGCGCACGTCCAGTGCCACATGTCCATATTTTAGGGCATTTTCAAAGAACGAATGCCTTCTGCCGCCCACTTTCTATTGGAAGCCATGGAGACAGTACTAAAAGTGCTCCCCCGCAGTCCCCTTCTCATGAACTGCGCAGAAACGCGGGCGCTGTGAGCAGCCTTTTTCAGCTTATTTCCTCCCTCAAAACAAGGTTCCTGCTGCCAGTGCACAGATAACTAACATATCTCTCGCTCTCGAAGTCGAGATTTTTGTCATTTTTATTTGAATGTTTATTTTTCTGCGCATGTAATTTACTGAATATAGTTTATAAGACGTAATTCCATGTTCATGATGGAAATAAAACTTAAAGCCCAGAAAATTAAGAAACCTCACAAGAAGCTATTCACGTTCGGCTGGAAATTTTTGTTCAATACTTCAGAAATATATTTTTGTTAACGCTGAGAAACTGAATTTGTGCGAAGGCCGGAAGAGAGTATATAATATTGAAGGCCAAAGCAGGAAAAAAGCAAATTAGAGTTCTTAAGAAGGAGCAATCCTTCATGGTCAAGACATGGGCTGTGACGAACGGAACCGTAACTACTGCTGTCCCTGCTATTCGTCACGAGCAAAGAAGGAACGGACTGAGGACGCGGAAATGGGGAACCGAGAAAAGCCCTCCGGTGCACCGCAGCACCGCGTGGAAAGGAAACGCTCGCGCTGCGATACCCCTGAGGACAGGTTCCGAGCCTGATTCAATTACGCGGCGGTGCACGGGCCTTACAAATAAGCCCCCCTTCGAGGACCCCCTTGGACGGAGGCATTTCTCCAGCCTGGTCCTTTTTGGTAGCGCGCGGCTTTCTAATGAAAGCTTCCCTCTGCCTTCATCTTAATAGGATGGAGACTCCAAACCCTGACATTGAAGGAAAGGTAGGAAATCAAAGCCGGTGTGCGGCTAATGTAAATAAAGAACGAGGAATTGGACCCGAGAACACAGGGGGGATGGTTCAAGATAGCACGAGCCGTTTATTTTCTCGCAGTCTCTAGCAGCGGCCGTATAATAATTTCACCGGAATGCGACATTGCTTGCTTGTTTTCTATCCCTGTGCATGTTTGCTGCAGAAATGCAGGGATGTAGTCTCCCCGAGCCAACGGCGGCGCTCCGTGACGCGCCTATTTGTTAGCCGTTTTATTGCTTCGAAGGTGAGGACAGGGGCCATTTGTTGCGTGAATATAATGAAGTAGGCTTCATGACAGTGGAGGCATTTGGGGAGCAGAGGCGGGTAGTGGGAGGACGCCTTCTGAAGGATAAGGTGGGTGGCTTACGACCGCAGATGAGAGATGCATCTTTACCGGTGGGTGCCCGAAGATGTTTCCCTTCGAAGTTGCTTCCGGAAAAGGTGAGAGTGAAAGGCGCGCACGCACGCACGCGCACACACACACATACACACACACACACACACACACACACACACACACACACACACACACACACACACACACACACACACACACACACACACACACACACACACACACACACACACACACACACACACACACGCACGCACGCACGCACGCGCGCGCACGCACGCACACACACACACACACACACACACACACGCACGCACACACACACACACACACACACACACACACACACACACACACACACACACACACACACACACACACACACACACGCACGCACGCACGCACGCACGCACGCACACACACACGCACGCACGCACGCACGCACACACACACACACACACACACACACACACACACACACACACACACACACACACACACACGCACGCACGCACGCACGCACGCACACACACACGCACGCACGCACGCACGCACACACACACACACACACACACACACACACACACACACACACACACACACACACACACACACACACACACACACACACACAAACACGGCATTTTGCCGAAAGAGGACTGTACTTAAGCAGCGAGTGCACAAGATCCACGTTCACAATTTCGTGCACGCTGGAAAACCTCCCGTTGTCAAAATTAGTCTACAGCGCTCTTCAATGCTTGCTATAAGCAAGGTGTCGCTTGTGCACGCGAAAATATAAAGACCAAATCAGTAGTACTACGGTAGAAATCAATAGCTGCGACAGCTGTTTTGGGCCCGCCTTGGTAAATGGAGTGGGCGTGGAACATCCCCCCAGAGTGAATCAAAAGCATGGTAACTGCAGTTCGTAGCCCAGCCTCCCATTTGCAGCACCTTCTGTCCACCATGCCGTACAGCGGCCTCGCGGGAGAATCGATTGTAAGTGCACACGCTGCTCTCCTGTGTTGTGATCGCGATAAATTTTTAGGAGTATCGGATTCGCCCTGTTCAGGCTGCCTTGTGTGGTGTGCTTTAGGCGATGCGGGGTAGGCAATAGTAATTTTGTTCCTTGTTGAACTGCACACAATAATTTATGTTCAGGCTGTCAGCCGTGAAAACAACACGGCTTCCGCCAGGTGGTTGTTCTCAGCAGACGCGGCATCTTCGCGGTAATGTGTGTCCTTACGGTCGCATTGCCAAGATGATCTTGATGTTTAGCCAAGTTGGTACAGCAAACATTCGTTGTATCAGGCATTAAAATTCAAAATTAAAGATTAAAACATAATTGGACCCTTTGTAAACAGCAACGCGTTCATCAGTACATCGCAAGGTAGCAGCAACTTGCGTCTATCCTTTTTCTTGTTGACTTGCTTCGATGAAACAAAGGCCGCCATCGTCTGGAAACGTTGAATTAACGAACGTTAACTGTTTGGTTTACTAGACGAAGAAAGCGAAGAAGAACACGCCACTCGTCTCGAGAAACAGAATGTAATAAATAGCCTTTGAAGCGGGTTGGTATGCCACCATCCTTGGCTACGCGTGTACGCATGCCGCCTAGCGGAACGATCGCCGGCGAGCACCATCTATCAGAGAAATTACGATGCACGTCTATCCATTGTCGGGTGGCACCCCCTCAAGATACGTCCCAAACGGAATTTGCTTCATTTAGGGAGTTAAGGTGGGCCTAGAATTCGGCTTGCGGTGCGATATGATAACGCTTCAATTAGTAATTGCTTGTTTGCAATATTTACCTATTATTTATTTGTGCTTTTAATTTCTATATCACAACCCATAGAATTTTATTCGCCTACCAAATTCGGTATAGAACTGTCCTCGGATGGATGTTCGTTGTTGTCGGAGTATATATAGCGGAACGAATGCATAGTTGTATAGCGGTGCCGTAACGGGACAGTTTTCCTACCCGTTTTAGGCTATTTTTCGGTGATAGGTGGGGGGAGGGAGAGAAGAGATGAGAGGGCACAACCAATTTTAATGGCCGCCTTCTTGGATTCGAGAAACTGAAATTATGCCGCCATTTCGTCCCCTTACGTCATACTTGCATAGTTCCACCTCTATACACCATATTGGTACGTGATGTCATTATTGGCACGCAGCAGGTGGTTGTTTCTACAATGGTATTGTAGATGACGCTACAAGTCTCAAGCGAGATGCGCTCTTTTCTAGTTTCAGCCACAAATGGCGCTTTGATCTTAGGGTGGTAGGAGAGCTCACGAAATCTCGAAACGCAATGAGTAGTTGCAGCCACAGATGGCGCTGTGATCAAGGGTTGTAGCAGACCCCACGAAATCTCGAAACGTGATGAGCAAGAGCTAACTCTCTTAAAAGCAGCCCAGCAGGAAACAGTAGGGAAACAAAGGCGACTCACATGGTGCGCCAGCGATTGTGGGTTTACGCTCCCGTTCCTTTAACGTCTCTTTCTTCTGTCCCACTTTCATCTGCACACGGCATTATTAGTACCATAGTTGGCACCAATTAGATAAGCGAGCGTACTTACTCTTGATAGTCTTGGAGCCACTCAGTACAAATGCTGTTACTTTTGCTACTGAAAGAAGGGGAAAGGGGGGGCTGAGATAAGTTTTCATGCATCTAGTTTGTATTGTTTCATGGTGGCTGCAACGTGGGTGCAATTTGCCCTTCCTTTCCTATTTTTCGCGTCTTTATGGTACGTAAAAATATCGAGAAGACCGAACTAGAAAAACAACAAGGGACGTTTTGTCAGTAACTTTGTACCGAACGCAAGCAAAAAAATCCGCAAAACACACAGCGACGTCGACATTTCCCCAAAACGACAAATAACATCAAACTTCTCCTAAACTAATCAAGTAGCAGCTTTTTAAGCATGAACCGCTTTCATGTCTTATTCTCAGCTAACTCAAGCCAACATCGTCCGGAACCGATGAAAAAGCTGAGGCGGAATACTAACGGTTACTCCTGGCAGCAAATGTTTACGGGACGAGATTGTGCGGAAAAAAACGTTTCGCAGGCACCATGACATACTCCAATCACCCGAAATGTGCCCAGGTGTAAGGGCTCGTGCGTGTTCTACGCTTTGCCAGTAACATCATGCCACTTGGTCGGGGAGAAGTGCTACCATATCTCTTTTTTGGGAATATGTGTTCGGTATGATTTTACTGTCACTTGCATACGAAGCCAAACTTGTCCGAAACCTTCCGAACGTTTCTGCAAGAATGAAGGCTAGCAAAAAAAAACATTGATTCCCTAGTAGCACCCGATCCAATGCCTTCAACAACATAGAAATTTCGTTTTCGTATGCTTTAAATCACTCGACCATCGTCGCAACCCCGTGCTGTAAGCCGTCGTCTTTCTCATCTCACATCTGTTCGTCGTGCGCTTTTAAACGCCAGCAGCCAGCAGTGCTTTCGCATGGCAAGTGAGCCGGTGGAGTCAATAAATATAAAGAGTTCACTATGTCGCAAATCAACCTTTATGTTCTGCACAGGAAGGTGACAGGCGGCCATGTCGGCCAAACGTGTCGATAAGACCAATGAACAGTGGTCGAACGCTAACGCGCGTCGGACAGCACACGCAGAGATGATAGCTCGGCGCGCTGCCCATCACGAAAAACCGCGAGTTGCCTAACGCCGCGTAACATAAAAAATTAAAATCAGCGAAGGGAGCCGCATACGTTTTCTAGTTAAGAAAAGCGGTGATGGGAGAGACAGTTCATGCCGCGAAAGCAGCCACGGAGAGCATGCGTTGTCCCTACACCCTAAAGAAGGAGGAATAAGGGAGTAAGCTGTCTTTTACCGCCTTCCTTTTATAAAAAGAAGTGCGCTAGAGAACAGCTTACTCCCTTTTTACTCCCATATAAGCGTATTTTTGTTAAGAGTAAATCGAAGAACTCAAGTGGGCGAAGACAAGGGCTACAGTTTATGAGCCATCGTGGAATGCGCTCCACATTCTCTGCTGGGCATTTCATTTTGCACGTGCCCCACAAGGGAAGGTTAGGTGTTTTTCTTCGGCTGCACTTTATCTAGAAATTAGTTTTCTTGCCTGGTGATCATGATTTTGTAATGGTTCTTCTCACCGTTGCTCTATATTCACTAACTTCCTTATCTACACGCGCCAGGGCTAGTGTCTCAGATTGTGCAAGTCTATAGGCCAACGTCTCTTCTCGCCCAGTGACTCGTGGCAAGACCGCTAGTCGGTGGTTAAGTTTCTCTTTTGAACTCCCAACTCAAAACCACAGGTGCGCTGGCCATTAAACTGTCGCTCTGAATATGAATAAATTGTTTCGTCAAATGGTACAAAGGGTCATGTTATTGCATGCAAGGCTTTACAGTGCACGCCGGAAATTTCTAAAGAAGTTCCAGAGGCAACGATTGATGCAGTGCCCGCTGATAAGGATCGCTTTATTTGCCGAACTCGACTGCAGCTCAAGAACTTTCGCTTCAAGTGCTTTTTTGTAACCGCTGCTCTCCCGGAGAAGACAGGATTACGGCCCTGTTGCGCGGGGTAGCCTCTATAAACAACTGATCAATTTTTAGCCTAATTACAGTTTTTTTTTTATTTTATGTGCAAAACTCAGGAAAAAAACTTTGCGGCATCACCAGAATTTAAAGGATTAAGTGGCGTACTGTACTGCGAGCTTTTTAGTCACTTGCGGCACATAATCTTGACTTAACTGGCGTCATGTATCGCCAGGCATGCCAGGAAAAGATCTTTAAGTACATTAGGTGACACTAAAAATTTGATTACGATAATTTCGTTAGTGACGTCAAGCAGAATGTGATCATTGGACATTTAGCTCGAGAAATGCAAACAGAGTTTCAAAAGGCGCTTTACTCGCAACGAAGAAAACGTTTAAAAACTTATCATCTACCATGGTTACTCGGTGGATTTACTGTTCACTTGCTGACCCAAAGGTGCAGGGTTCGGTCCCGAGCGCTCGAGCCGAACTTCTATGAAAGACAGAAATAAAAACTGACGTGCGCTATGCGGTGTAATCGCGCGTTAAAGAATCCCACGTGGTATAACTTACTACGGCTTCACCAGAGCACAGGTGTCGCTTCGAGTAGTTAAGCCCAGACATTCTCAATTCAAAAAGTATCAGGGTCCTAGACCAAAGTTTAGAAATAGACGTACACAGCCCCACCTTTACCCACCAGATCAACTGTGCTGCAAATCTGTTTTGTTGTGTTTTTTTTCTTCGCCGCCTTTCATAACGCATATTTAAAACAAATGCTGTAGTTTGCCTTTTTCACAGTTGTGAACTTCCTTGGAGCACTTTGTTGATTTTTAGTTCTTCCATCTTGGCTCCTTAGCGTTCTGTTTCACTCACGGTCGAGCATCGATAACGAATGCGGCGTTTTTTTTCTCTGTTCGCGTTTGCTTGGTGAGCACGTCCGCTCTCTCTCAACCACTTGCTGTAGGTCGCTTGCCCCGTGGCTTCATTAGTGCACCATCTCGATCGCTGGGAAGCCAACTGTTTTAATGGTGGCCTCCATGCACAGCCAAACTTAGTGGATGGAAGGGACATCGTTAGTTAGAATGTATACCGTAAAGTTTGTAATGAAGGTTGTATGTGCTAAGGGAGCTTAACGTACAGAATGCGCACATGGGCAATGAGAGAAGCCGTATTGAAGGACTTTGTGTTTTTTTCGACCACCTGGGATCCTTTAACGAGCACTGACATTGCATAGCGCACGGATGTCTTTTGCACTTAGCAACCACCGAAATGTGGCCGCGGGATAAGGATTAGATCCGACCTCAGGTTCGGGTGCCGAATGCCAAACCTAGAAAGGCGCGTCGGCCTGCAGGCGCTGAAAGCATAGTTTTGGCTGCATCGCGTGATGTGCATCGGATAATCTTCTGAACATGCTGCCTTCAGGAGCACAGCTGCTCTCAGGGCCACAGCTGCCCCTAGGAATCCAGGGTTTACGACAAGGATGTCGAAACTTTTTGGCGCAAGGGCAACATATCGCTATACACAGCTCAAGGTTAATCGCACATTTGCCGCAGCAGTTGAATAGAAGGGTTGATATTTCACTTCACTGAAAGCTCTTTTACAAACACGGTTGTTACAAGAACACCCGATGTCTCAATGGCGTCTAAGGGGGCCTTATTTTTCGACTCCAAAGGTAAGCCCTCGCTCTAGAACTCTTACCGAAAGAGGTGCAGTAAGGATACAGGCCATTAGGAGTTCTGAAGAACAAGACCTGAAGCTACACGGCGAGGGCGAAGTACACAATCAAATACAGGCACGCCCACCAACGCCTTATCATGGCCTCAGTATTGGATTCGTCGCACTGACTTTATTGCTTAAGGTCAAGACCATTCAATAAGATGGAAAATCGGGCTAGCTGGAGGCTGGTCATGACAAAAATACGTGGGCCCAAACTAACCAAGGCACAAAGAAAAAGAAAACACAGGACACGCGTCGTCTCACAACTGGTTTATTGGAAAAAAAAGCACGTTTGCTTAAACACAGCAACACAACAACCAAACAAAGCCCTAAAACACGTAAAGGTAATCAGTACTACTGAAAAAAAGCAAAAACAAAATTAAGATCTCCAGATATAACCTACTTCTGTTTTTGTTATTGATATCGATGGCGTGCTTACACAATTGCCGCACGAGGCGATGTAGAATGCTTTGGTGATATGACGCGGGTGACGAAACAAAACTTCTATTTCTTGAAATAAAGGTCGACAGTTCCTGCATTCCCGGCCATGCTGAGCTACTCCAGACATGCTATCTTTGTTACGCTCTCAAAGGCAAACGTTAAGACACCGCCCGGTCGGACATATACATACTCGCCCACACAGGAAGAGAATTTTGTAGACCACACCAGACTGACGCTGCTCAAACTTCATTCTGTGTTTGATCATGCAGGTTTGGGAGCCATGATTTAACTTTTTCTGTTTTTTTTTTTGCACAAAGGCGCATAACCTACCTAATCATACGGACACGGAAAGAGCTACATTGACATATTTTTAAAGTGGTGGATATACGAAATAACGGTATATTTTCTGGTATTGTGCTTGCTGCGAGAAGGACGGCCTTCTGACCATTTCATTGGTTTTGTGCAAGACTGAATGATGACGTATACTGGGACGCCTGCTTTTGATAATCTGGAAACTTGAGCGTTAAAGCCATCTCGCAGAGTATGAACTAAGGTTTTTTTTAGGCTGGACCTCAGGCATGAGACAAAAATTTCACTCTTCACGACTTTAGAATGTTTGGAACTGAGTTAAGAATCGGCTTTTCCACGATATACGAGACAGATACTGCGCCGTTTCCTTTCCCCCCAAAACCAATTAATAATAATAATAATTACCAGGGAGAATACTGCCAGCAGGTATGAACAGAATTAACGTATAGAGCAATGTCTAGAAACTGCTGCTCATCTGCTTTCGGCAATTTTAGGGTGAAGTATAGGTCTGAGCCGCACTCTTTGAAAGCTTTCAGGATGTTCACCACGCGGTCGCTGCAGCCAGCTCTGTCAACTAATATCGAAATATCTTCTACGTAGCGGGAGATAAGCTTGTGCTTGCCTTCTTGTGCATGCCTCCTAATCTCTGGCTAAGCTCGCGATCGACCTCACTGAAAACAATACTGCTTAGCATGGGTGCAACTGGCAAACCCATGCAAACACCAGACTTCTGTATGTACAGTTTTTCATGTCGACCAACAATATGGACTGAAGGTACAATGTCAGTATTACTAAGAATACTTGTTTAAGGATACCAGATTCATGCAGAAACTCCAGCTGGTCATTATCCTCCGTCGAACATGACTTCACGGAAGACAAAACTCGATCCTGAGGTAATGAATAATACATGTCCTCAATGTCGATGCTAAATGCATATACTGTGCCAGGATTATAACCTATGAGAAAGGCAACAACTGCATCTGAATTGGAAATACCAAAAAGATCCACTTCGGTCAAATTTGGAAGATGTTTTTGAAGGTACATTATTAATTGATTCGGCCAAGTTCCTCTTTCAGAAATCATGGTTCTGAGAGGAATTTCAACCTTATGCGTCTTATCCAAAAAAAATACATGAAGGCGGTAATAAACTTCCTCTTTGAGCGCATCGCACCTACATAGGACCTACATAGTACATAGCTCGTTTCCGAATTTTAGGAGCCTGGACCATCACTTCCTTAAAATTCTCCTGGATAGGAGCAAGTGCGTTGTTGTTTTACATGCTATTTGGGATAATAGTGAAATCCCCTTCCTTATCAGACACTAGAATAATTTGGTTATTTTTCAGTAGCCATTTTGCCATAGATCCCTCTTTATTGCTCCGACTTGCCGTTCCTGTGATCCGTTCCAACGCATCGACGCACTCGAAAATTCAGCGCGGCCCATAATACTGAGAGGTGAGCCGGGCGATGGTTCTCGCCATAACGATTTTCTCAGCAGGATTCAGAGAAGGCTGGGAGCTGAATTTAGGTCCCAACTGCAGAGTTCGCCAATGTTCTTCGGGGATGACCACTTTCCCGACGTTAATGAAGTTTCCGTTTGGTGGACCAGATTTCTTCTTCTTAGTGGGGAGCGTCGGGCATACCGAGGTCCAAACGAATTCGGCGATCTGTTCAGTGGTGGTGCACCATGTACTGGTGGCTGCTGGGGAATCTGTTGGCAGGCGCTAAGAAATAACATGTAGTCCTGAGGTGATCTTTCAAAAAACCGACATGATATCGCAATGATGTGCTTTTTTTCAATGAACCAGTTGTGAGACGCCGCGTGTCATGTGTCTTCTTCTTCTTTGTGCTTCGTTTAGTTTGCGCCCACTTTTTTCCATCATGTCAACACTGTTATCCGTAGCTTTCTCTTACCCTATCCCTACCATGCATTATTGAAGCGATATTATCCCTTGTGGTTTTAGCAGGAAGCCTCATGTTGCCCGGCGTATTCGCCAAGATTGAAAATTACTTACCGTTAGTTACATGTAGTGTCCTGTAAATATAGAAGCGCGCTTATAATTGCTTGGATTGCAGTGAAGCCTGTCGTATACTCAACAGTTTAAACACAACAGTGGTTATCGACAATTCGATAACTCTATGATATCATCATTATGAAATGCTTGCTTCACGTTTAGCTGCACTTTTCGTACACTACGTTCAGAGCATGTTGTGTAAATTCACAAACAATTTCCTTTTTTCTTCCTGCGCTGCTTCATGGTTATTCATTAGAATGTTAGGAAGCATCGTTTAGAGCGCCGATGACTCCTTGTGGAACGAAAAAAACCCACCTGATTTGTTTGTTGATGCCGATACACATTACTTTTTCCTGCGGCCAGGCGCATTCTGCGTGGTCTCGCATATTCGATTAGCCTTCCAGACCAGCGAAAACTTACAACAAGAATGTGAACGCGCCGGTGCGTGTGCAGAGCTATTTTCACAGCTGAACATTACTGAACAGTACCGAGTGCCAGAAACACATGTACGCACCAGGTTGGTACTTTCTTGGCAGGCTTTTAGAATACATTATAGGAATAGCTGCTCAAAAGAAAATCCCCCCATGCGCGTTCTACTGTATACAAGTAATCAATATAGCAGTGATCTATGCCAGTTCTCATGACTACGGATTCAGTTTATCTAGTGTACTTCAAGGTTTTCTAAATCCAGCCCTGGAAGAGCTTGCATAAGACACATAAATTCACGACAAAGTTGTAAATAAAATCACAGTTGAGCTTTAAGTGCATTGTTGCCGCACTTAAGCACCAGCGGATTTCTTATACGCGATTGCATCAGACAGAGTTTAGCCGTTTGCATTAGCCTCAGGTTGCCTTGCAGCCTTGAGAATTACCATTGTCGAATGAATGGGGAGCAGTAGCAAAAAATAAATACACAGCAGTTCCAACTGTCCCTAGAAACGCTCTGGATTTATAGCAACTAATTCATATTAAGGGAATGAAGTTTTTATGTCTTTAGCACAAGAAAACTACACTGGAAAGACGTAGCAGCGGAAGCTCGAGATCCCTCTTGGGCTCTATAGAAACCTGCAAAGAAGTCAAATAAAATGGCGTGGTTCTTGCAAGCGGCGACCGGAAGGAAGTAAACGAGAAATGGCGCTGAGCGCTCAACAAAAGAGAAATTTGACAGCTATGGGGGAAGAAACGTACAGGCCACAAGTATAGCGGATCTGCAGTGCCGATCAGCCGCTTCCGCCACCTGCTTTTTCTTCCAACAGCCTCTCCTGCCGACCGCGAAGTGCCCGGCAGACAGGAAGGAAACTCTTTTTGTGGTCGTCGGCGGAGTATCCTCGATGACCACGGACTTCTCACTGAGCATTACAGCTGAAAATGTTCGCGTCTTTGGAGGCTTTTGAAACGAAATTTTAAGGCGAATTAGATGTGTTTTTTTTGTGCACTTAATGAATTTTTGTGTTTAATGTTTAATTCTAACAAAATATAACACCGCACATTGATAGCAGCAGAAGGAGTAGTGCTCGAACCATAAAAGAAGCCTTGGCTTGTGCTTAGTACGTCTGGAGAGTGGCCGAACCGCTCAGTGTTGTCTTCAGTGGCCCTGTTGGATGCGGAAATGCTTTCGTTTTACGCATGGCCAATAGAGCTAAAGCTCGTTACTTCATCGTCTTCCAGACGGTGGCAGCCGTTTTTAACTTTCTTAATTTTTTATTTCTCAAGCTCCACACGCTTCCTTCTGAAGTGCGGATCGCCAGCACTACCAGGCCAACGACGATACCCTAGCAAGAAGAATTTCGTTGTTGGGCAGTTGTTGCTTCTGTTGAGTGTGCAATGTTTCAGTATTCTAGCGTAGGTTTTCTGCTCAAAAACTTTTGCCTCCCCCCGACATCCCACGGCTTCTCCCTTTTTTATGTTTGCATTTCGGTTCTCTAACCTCCTACGCTTTTCCCGTATATCAGTACCACGCCACAATTGCTATCGATGCTAAACATAGCCAATTAGTTGTAGCGTGTCTGCAGGATCTGTTCCTGATCTTCTAGCTCTTGAAATATTACTTTGACAGAGCGGATATAAGTGCACTAATTCTCTGTGACCATACTTATAAAACATTTCAGTGGATACCAGCTGAGTGTGGCATTCAAGCGAACGAAAAAGCAGATGAAGTGGCCCGCAAAGGTCAACGTCACAAGTGGAAGAGGGTTTTCTTCACAAAATCAGATGCGCCCCAAATAGCTCAGAGGTATGTCTATGAAAAAAAAATCGGCTCTGGAGCTCGCCGCCACATAACTACCCATGTCTCCACTTACTCGACCCACATCTCAGATCTTGTCTACCACCCAGTCTTCCACGCAGTCTTTAGACTGTCTGTCATCGTCTCCGTTTGAACGCCGCTTTTACAGAAAATTTGTAGTGCCATTTTTGAAAAGTGAACCGTCGCCATTGCGACAGCTGCGGCTCTGTATAAGCACGAAAACTCACTACTATAACGCACTACGATACAGCGTATGCTGAGGAGCCTGCGCACTAGGAACATTATATGGAGCCGCTCACCAAAGTGTTTTAACAGCCGAATGTGTGTTAGATCCCAAGCCTGCTTTATGCAACAGAGACGTGCAATAAACATTTTATTTCTCTATTTAGACGACGTTTGTAGACTAGACAAACTCTAATATTTGCTGAAATCTCACAAATATGAACTCCTCATGCATGTGAGCTTGGTCATTCCTTTTGTAGGACTTTGCACGTCATAATTTAATATACTGTAGCATTGCTCATTGATGCACACGAACCCACATTCAGTGTCGATTTATTTGTATTATTTTCTTTATTGTTTCATTCCTCTGACTTCCTTTACTTATTTATAAATTTGCGCGCCTCTCTCCTCCTATCTTTCTATCCCCAACTCCTTTCCCCACGCAGAGTAACTTTTCGTGCGGGCTAAAATCTCTGCTTTATCAATAAAAAGTTATTTTCTTTTTCTATCTCTGTGACCATACTCACGAGGTCGCTACGATACCGCTGTCACGTATCTTGTACCCATGGTGCTATTAAACTAGGCTCCTTAGCAACCTGTGTAAAACGAAAATCAAACTGCGTCCGGCTCTTCCACGTTCCATGTATGTAACTTTCTGCAGTACATACGCAGAGTACACGGAGCATTAGGAAAAAATTATGTCCGCCATCTTCAAATTTTCATGAATAGTTCTGTGGACAATGTGAAACAAATTAGCGCAGCGGCTTTTTACATTCCTTCTTTGGATTGTAAGTGGTCTGTACACTTTACAGCTGTCGTATCCTCCACAACGGACGAAAGTGTTGCTATTGAGGTGGCTTTACAGAAGTTAGGGTCTTGTCCGGCTCAACCTGTTGTCATCCTAACCGATTCAAAATCTCCCCTTCAGAGGTTAGAGCACGGTTTCCCTACTGACGCCTTGTCTATAAGCTCTCTAAGCTTGGTGCAGAATCTGCACAGCAGAGGCTTTACTCTACATTTCCAATGGGTACCCTCTCACATAAGAGTTAGAGGCATTGAGGTGGCAGACGGTCTCGCCCATAAAGTTCTGTCAAGAAATTCTTCAAAAAAAGTTCCTCAAGATGAAAAAAAGACTTCAGAGAAACGGGGCTCGATCATCTGAGTACCCTGTGGAGTGCGCCCCACAAACCATGTGTGACTAAGATACTGAGAAGATCCCAGGCCACTCTACTGCATCGAATTCGCATGGACTCTGCTCGTACTCCTGCCTGGATGCATACGACGGGCATGACATCGTCTCCGCTCTGCTCTTTATGTGGTGTGTGGGGATATCGAACATTATATTATGTACTACCCAGAGTACAACGCGGAAAGGCATGTGATGTTCGCTTCCTTCAAGAAGACAGGAACCCTTAACAGTACAGTTCAGGACATTGTCTGCCCGAGTGGAAACCAAACAGGCAGAAGGGAGGCTGTACACCTTCTTTAAACATTTCTGCAGGACACTTATCTTGTCTCTAAATGACGACAGCAGGAACAGAATAAGGTCTACTGTGATTGCAAGTGTGCGTAGATGGTGTCTTCTGTAGTGGACTATGTTATACTGTGAGTGAATATGTGGATGGATGGTGGCACTGCAATGGAATATGTTCTATTGTGACTGAATATGTGCATAGATGGTGACATCTCGAGTGGACTATGTTCTACTGTGTGCGAATGTGTGCATAGACGGTGACTGCGGTAGTGGAATATGTACTGTAATGAGTGACTGTGCGCTTCGCGGGGCAGATCCGACAGGTTTTAGGTCATTATTAACATATAAATGACGCTACGGGGGAGCAATTGCCGGCAGAAAACGCAAGGCTAATCCCACCTGTAGCATACAACTCAACTCAGCTCAACTCAACTAAACTACACGGAAGCGGTAACCGTCGGTCAGACTTCCGACCATGAGGATGCAGACGCTTTGGTATAAATTGTTTGAGGACTGCGGCAAAAATTAATTTACTGCTTTATTGAATACCTGATCGATTGATTTGTTTATAGTGTCTAATTCTTTCATTCATTGACCGATTGATTCATTGATGTACTGATGGATAAAATGATTGACTTATTTATTCATGGATTGATTTAGCTCTTTATCAAGGCCATATTTAGAGTCTGATGCTGGGAGACCATTGCGTTTTTGGTTGTAGACAGGCATGAAGGGCGAGTACATCGGTTCGAATAACCACGAGCTGTATTATTTTGGAGTATGTTCAATTTTCTTCACATTCATTGTAAGAGCATAATGTTCGTATGCTTGAATACGCTCAGAGAAGGATCCATACCTAGCAATTCTGGATACCCAGCAATTCTGGACAAAAGCAATTTACAACGGGAATTGTTGACTTCTTTTTACGTGTTCTTGTGATATTTGAGCGAATCTTCAATGTGATTAAAAATAAACTGTCCATAGCGCTTAAGTACCGCCATGTTGTATAGGATGTATGCGTGTACTATCTGTAACAATGCTTCTCTTTTTTGAACTAGCTCTCTGCTGTACTGCTGTAGGTTGCTCCTTTTGTTGCGGGGGCAGAGACCTCGTCAGGCCACTATGCCTTTAGTCTCTGCCGCCCGCAGGATGATGTGATTTTCCTGCAAATAAAAACTGACTGACTGACTTACTGAAAAAATAGTTTACGAACGTAGTTTTTTCATATATTGTAGATAGCACTATAGCACTCAATATATCCGCAGATCTCTCCTCGGCAGGCTTGCAGTGTTTTGCTATTAACGCTTTTGCTAATCTAAACACGTTCGCTTTCGGGTTTAAATAGTAGTTTTAACTGCTCAATGAGACCGATGGATAAAATTTACAAGGATGATTTTTTCAAGCATCAGACGAATAGATTATTACCTTCAATATTTTGATAGCAGTACCTTATAATCTTCCAATACTAGAAATTTTTATCCAGGAAAACTGGACTTGTCTTTGTGTGCCCATGTCGCTGACTCATCACGAGATGTTAAGAGTATTTGCATGATCAGGCACCAAATACAAGGAACCAGTCACGAGTAACTGCTGTTATGAAAACACGCCCACTACTGACATAGAAGCTAAACTGTTTTTATTTCCGTGTGCAAAGCAGCCCATTTTTAATGGAGGATGGAATCGTACTACTGCGGCATGAAACGGTGAGGTACGGGTTTTATTCTGGCAAGAGAACATGCTTAAGTGTCTGTAAAAAAAAAGCAAGCGTTGACACGCAGTGAAGAAAGAGGTCTACATATATAACAAGCAAATACCCAGAATAACAGAGCGTGGGGAAAGAAGCGGTAAAAGGAGTGTCAAAACAAAGAAGAGTATGAATGGCGTAATTTGATAGGAATCA
This sequence comes from Amblyomma americanum, assembly GCF_052857255.1. Taxonomy (NCBI): domain Eukaryota; kingdom Metazoa; phylum Arthropoda; class Arachnida; order Ixodida; family Ixodidae; genus Amblyomma; species Amblyomma americanum. The sequence continues at coordinate 90,036,183 of NC_135503.1, forward strand.
ATTTCGACTACGATCTTGTAGGCAATGGGATAGTAAAAGATCACAAAAAGGAATCACTTTATATAATATAAGAGTCAGTGCGAGATGGGGGTGCCTTAGAACAAACAGCTATGAAAAGAAGAATGCTCCGAGTGACGATTTATGAAACATGTGGTGTAAGTGTAAACAAGCTACTAAACATACTTTATTCAAATGCGCAATCCAATTCATTAAAACACCCACTCACAGATCCGAGTGGGCCAAGAACCCGTGGATCACGTGGTAGCAGGCCGTACAAAATCGTCAGCGGTCACACACCGTCCTGAACGGCCCACAGGCTCGGGGCAGCCACTATCGCATTACAGATAGCATGCCCTCTTAATAGCCTGCATTTTATAGAGCTACCAGGACCTAAATCACACTTATTGACCTAGGGTAATACCAATGAGTTGTAATAGTTACGAGGTAGTACCCGCAACGAAGAATGAGGAAGACGGCTTTAAACTGTGCTATATACTTGGAAAGCTAACGCAAATTTAGATGTCGCAGTTCATGTGCCCCTCGTGTGTGTATTAGCTCTCAAAAACTTGAATTCGCTTTATCTTTCGTGGATGGCATCATTTTGTGATTCAATCCTGACAGGGCCTGTTATGAAATATGAAGAGAGCAGCATGAGATAGGGCGCAAATAAGCCTAATGCTATCTGAAAATTAGAGGAGTAAAAAGACAAGGGCCGAGCATGCAACGTGTTGAACACATAGTTGATGGTCCATTAGGGCAGCGGTGCGCATTTCTGAAGACGTAGAGCACAGCATGAAGAGGCAGAGCATCAAGTGGGAGGTGAGACTTGCGCATTGGTCGTATTAGGGCGGCCGCACTTGGCGTAGGACAGCGATAATTGGAGATACGCCGAGAGGCGTTTGTCTTGCAGGGCAATAACTGTTGTGGCAGCTACGACCACCACGATCATGGCTATGATCATTATAAATCCTTCTTTGACTGGGGTTCGCGTACGGGATGATCATAACGCGAAACGAGGCAACAGCTTAGAAACATTCATTCATCAGTCAATATTGCTTGCCAGAAAGCTATAGTACCTGATTCGATATTTTCACATTATTCCTTCACTAGTTTGTTTGATAAGATTTCACATATTTGCAATATTATGTACATGTAACAGTCTAAGTTGATAAAACTGGCAAATGTTTCACAGGCCACACGCATTGGTGTGCATAGAGCTTTTAAAACAGGAAGCAAAACTGAAAAACACAACAATCTGTATTTCACATTAGCATTTTGTACTTCAACAGGTGTGTTCGTTCTTGTATAATATATGATATATAATATAATATTACTATTTACTGTAGTAGTCTGTAGGCTCAAGGAGGAAGACGAAGCAAGCCTCCTGATGAGGCCTACGCCCCGTATTATACATCGAACACGGAGGCCGAATGGAGAAAAAAAAAAGAAAACACTTTGAAAACAATGAACAAAAATTATCACAATAGAAGTAGTGAACACTGATAAACGATGCAAAAGATACTTAACAACAAATGGCAGTAAACAAAAACAGTTTTATAATATGCACATTCGGGTAGAAAAGGAAACAACGCACGAGACTAAGTATAGAGTTAGAAGAAATTTATAGAGGAGGAAAAAGAATCTTCAGTTTTTTCTTAAACCAAATTACACTGTGACTTTCTACAGTGATTTCTACAAGAGACTTACACAAAGATACAATCTGGTTATCTATACTTTGTTTTCTATATGTGTTCTAGGCCTTACATTGGATAGGCCAACCGCACGTAAACTATACGTAACATTTATTGAATTATAAGCATTTTGCAAAAGAAATATTGCATGGCATTTGGGCTGCCTCGCTTTCTGCCAACCTGTTTATGCCCGAGCTGTTTGAGGTTATTTGGAATCGCCCGTAGTGCTTTCCAAATAAAAATAAAAAAGGTCATGGTGAAGAAAATGTTTGAGAATGAGCGGCCGCTTTCGATGCAGGATGAGAGCACACAGCCTAACACACATCCCAATGAAGAAAGTGGGCCCTTGCATATCCAACAATCTTTTCTGGTGCATTTCCTGGACTGATGAGAGTTTTGGCCTGCCTTCAGGAGAAATTTCGATTGCTCGTAAGGAGTAAAAGCGATAGGACGAATGGATGGCATGTAGATATAACCCCGAAACTAACCAAAAAGTCCGTGCTCCTCAACAAATGTTCTTTACCATTTTTTTTTTCAATCGGAGTGAATATCTAACAGCTTCGCCAAAATAAGTGAACTTTAATTTAAAACCAAAACTGCAAGGAATAACAACACAAAACAAATAGTGCAGAAACAAAAGCGTTAGATTATAAATCTTTCAAATTGCGTGGCTCGAAAGTACACCATGCCTGGAACGTTAATAATTACGAATAACAGGAATATGTACACGAGTAGGGCAGAACCCGGCCATGCATCCTGTTGAGTCTCTGTATCAACCGTTAGATACACTTGAAAGAAAAACGTTTTCCCGCCTTTTCTCTCGTGTTGAACTCACAACAGCCCTTATTCTCTCACGAAGAAAGCAAAACTGTTAACGGGTGGCCGGTTGGCTGCCCTTTCGTCCCGCAAAAACACATTCTGCCGATGAACAGAAATAAAAAGGAACGTCAGGAAAGCCTGTATTCGCGGAAACACATAGCACCTCCAGTACTTTCCTGGCCACATGCTTGACATTCTTCGAGCAGTGCGACAGGTGTCGAGAGGGCACTTCAGCAGTTGTACAAAGAACGAGGTCAGGATGCCGACAGTGAGGCGAAAGACAAGGGCGGGTACAGGGAGAGGTTGTGTGTGGGTAAAACCCGCCACCAACCTGTCTTGAAGGCGTGGAATGCGTCGCCTGGCGGCAGCCGCTGTGTCAGCAGCTGCAGCCTGGACGACGGCAGAATGGCGTTGTTGTTGTTTATTCGGTCGATGGCGTAGCGCAGCGCCAACTCTTGCTCCTTGTCCTCTCGGTCGTCCTCCAGCAGTACGCCTGCGAATCACGGAGAAAGGGAGGAAGAAGCTTGCGACTTTTCCAGAGGGTGTCAGTGCTAGTATTACCCTGTTCTCAAGTTCCTCGACACGGATCGATAGCTGTCAGACAGTTTATAACGCCTGCCAAATGAGCGTGGCCAGAAAGCTCGTTTAGCCTCTCTTGCAGAGCAAGCGTATGTTCATTACACAGGCTGTAGGGTTCTTTCGAGACCACCCTCAACAAGCAGAATCTGTGACTGCGAAACAATAGCAGTTGAACTACAATTCACCGTTCAACGAACCGAGTACCCTTATTTTGCGCTGATTTAATGTGGAGCATGGTCCCAATATATCCCTGGCATGATATAATATTTCATTTCCCGCTCACTCTCAATGGCGATTTACGTGCCAGCCGTAGTGGTGCAGCGGCAGTAGTGCAGTGGTACTTGACACGATGTTGTGCGTGGTTACGATGCCGATTGGTTTACATTTCGACGAATGTGCAATGCATAAACGCTACTACACACATTTCGCAAGAAGCTTATGGCCTTCGCGTATAGATAATTACGATATTGATTACTGCTGCTTCTTTCACAGCCTTTAAGTGAAGTGCTAGGAGGTAATATGGGAAATTAACAGTTTTTTATTGCGTTAAAGGGTTATGGTGACTAATTTTTTTCTTTGTAGGCGTGCGTGCTTCCCGCGGTCTCTTATTTATTGGATCACATCTCCTTTATACTTTCTTTGTTGAAATGAGCAAACTTGTTATTAGTTGCCTGAAATGTTTGTGCCTTTCTTCTGCTATTCTGCTGCTACGCCATCTCCTTAAAAACTAATAATTAACGCTTATATACCAATTCGTATATTTTATACTTTAACACAAAACACTGAAAGCTTATGTTTTGCAAGATGCGAATACCGGGCTTGTAAATTGTTTTCTCATTGTGCATTTAGCCCTCTTGTTCTATACAATGATGCTGACAAAAACTGTGACTTATTACTTTCAAGCCGCGCGAAAAAACGTATAATTTTCCAAAATTTTTGTATACTGGTTGAGGTCAGAACCATTTGTTATCTCTGTTCCTCCCGTGAAGAACCTCTCACGTGTATATACTGATGCAAACTCTTAGGTGACTTAAAGAGGCCGTGTTCAGTCTGCAGGCAGCCGTAGCCAACGAAAGGAAAGTACGCTACTGCTGTGAAATTGATGCTTAATTATTAAAACGGAAGAGCATCTTCACTGCCACCAGGTGAAATCAGCAACCAAAAAAAGAGCTGGCAGGCGACTACAGAAACTGCAGTACAGCGACTACAGAAACACGTGAATGACGTCACAGTCGACAGCGAATGAACTTTACGTACATGAGCCAAGAGAAAGGACCCAGCAGGAAGTCCTACGTATTGTCTCGATGCCTCTAACATAACGGACGGTCGTCATTTAACGGCGTAGCTAGCAGTCAGATATATTGATAGTCGACGGGCTAACAGTAGCAGTCATGTAGCTAACGAATGGCTAGCTACTTGTCGTGAACTTTGACCGCAGCCTATCGCCTATAGGACGCTCAGTGCACATAGAAGCAACCTACCAGTGCATTGAATGATGCGTCTTCCCAAAAGGAGAGCATCCTCAAGCAGACCAGCAAGGATGCCGACTGGTCGTCAGCCAGGTCTGTTTTGCAGAAGACAACCGAGACTTCATGAAAGTTTTTATACGAACAGTAAATTCGCGCTGACTGGCATGATGTACGAATGACAGCAGGTATTCTGTAGTAGGCGCATTCTGGAAGTACACAGTGTCTCCGAGAAATACGTTGCGGTGATGAGTCGTTCATAGAGGATGAAGATATTTTCCTTATTTATTGAACTGTATTTTAAGAAAACCCCTCGCCGCAATCTTTGTCCAGGCTGTTTTAAAAAAATTCTCCTCTACCAGAAAAATGTTTCTGAAATAATTACATTGTCTATTCAGAAAACTTCAATATTCAAAACATAGCAATATTCTCGCACGTTCCCATTGTCCTCAGAAGTTACACGATTCGAATTCGTGATGCGAACACTTAATTTACTAAAAAAGAAAAAACGACGAGGTTCAACCCAAATTTTTCGCCGCTTATTTGCATTACTTTTCTTTTTAAATTATTTTATGCACTTTATCCGGGATTTGCTCCGTCTTCAGTCTAGCGTAATCGGATCTGAAGGGATTCAAGGAAGCCTTATGCCTTGGGCGAAAGAGATCAGTACATAATCTCGAACGACCTAGTTTCTGTAAGTCTATAGAAGAAAATAGAAGAGAAGAACAATCATAGAACCCTCTTAACCATAAACAAAACAAGAAAAGGATTGCTTGGATATGGTCCAACAGAAGGGCTAACCATGGCGGGGGAAACAGCATGATGAGGCGAAATAGTGAAGACAACGTTAAATTGTGAGCTTTAGTCACTGTTAATAATTCCACCGCCAGCATCTGGTGCGAACAGAAATGCATAATTAATACGAGTGCTGTTATTCCTCGTAATCACTACAACATTTGCTCAAAGTTTAAGGTATTGACCCTTTAGGGTAGTATCCCTTTCTTCATTATCTTTCTCCAGCGCATTTTGACATCAGTCTTGGATAGCATGAGGACAGCCGTGACGTCAGGAAACAACTTGTACCTGTCGATCGCACATTCTCATAAAAGTGCAATGTTTACGGCTTTTAGCCGACGCCGCCCGCTTGCTGCCGACGTGCGTCTGTTTCTGACCTCATAATTTCGTACCGGAAGCGACAGTAGCTTGTTACGTCGAGTTTTGTGTGAAGTGTTTCCGATTTCTTCCCGTTGATGTCAATATCACGAGGTGTCGATTCTCTAAATAAACTGCTCCTCAAGGCTTTAAAAAGCAATAACGGAATGGAAGGAGTAAAATACCCAGCAATATTAGCATGATCAGACGCATGAGTAACGCAAAATGAGAACAAGGAAAAGTAAATTGTTCAAGCTTAAACAGCCTTTCTTTAGAAGCACATTTACCTGCTTGGATTATCCATAATTGAGAAAACTGCTTGATGCTTCCATCCGCGTTACTACGATCAACTATGTTAACAAAAGCTAGCATACCGCAGGACATACCACAGCAAAACAAAATTTTTTGGAGGATGTCTGTACAACGGTCTAACTTTGCCGCAGTATAGCGGGAGAGTAATAATGAAAGGCAAAAACTTGTCTACCTTATTAAGCACCCAGAAAAGCAGCTACCGGACTCAGAGTTCTCATAAAACGCAAACAAAATATGGAAAATTTAACTTTAGGAAAAATGAACCTCAAGAAGATGTATCCCGACAAAGAAATCATCGACCTAGGCTGGACGCCGCGGAGAGAAAAGATTTTATCCTCACTACTTACCGTCTGAAGAAGACCGATAAGAAATAAAACACTGGCCCCTGCGGTCACTGTCAACTCTACTGCTTTTGCCCGCGCACTGATCTGCTCTGCAAAAATGGATATTGCTTTAGTTCAGCGAACAAAATATAGGAATTGCGCAGCCTGCTTTACAAATGCGCATTGGCAACATTTTTTTTTTCATTTTCAGCGTGATATTAAATCATTAGCGAAGCTTTAAAGCACGGACTACGAATGATCTTACATTGAGAAATAGTATGGCAACATTGCTACGATGTCCTCATTTTCTTTTTTATGCCCGTAATTTAAAGTTCGGTGGCCGTCAGTGGTGCCGCAATATCAATGTTTTCTCCGTCTCTTAATCCTTCTGACAGTGACATTGAAAGCTTCCTTCTAGGTTACGTTTTTTCGCGGCACGTGAAACTTAAATTTTTTAGTGATAATTTTTAAGTACGTTTCATGGTTTTCATTCACACTAGCAGCGCCGAACAAAGGAAACAAAAGAAATCTTTAAGCGTTAAGAAATACAATAAAACTTGGTCTACAGTTATCACACATTCAAACGACATTTCTGCAAATAATTCTCAGTTAATGGATTGCAAGGTTTCTGAGTAACTGGGAATTGTACATAGTGGCTCTTAAAGGTGACACGTAAATCATTCTGCAGCTAGTGGTGTCCCTCAGGGAGGAGCGTTCAGTACTGCGCTGCTTAATTTCTGCCTATTGGCGTTTTCAAGCAACTATCGAATTCATTTGCGAAATCCCAGTGCGCAGACATGCGAATATGGAGGCAAAATGTCATCTAGGAACTTTCGCGGAATAAAAACGTCTTTTTTTCACGCGCAAGTTTATGGACTGGTATCCTCTCACCGCCGACGGTCAAATCATTCCGTAATTAAAACACGATAAATTTTTGGTGTTACCATAGACCGCGACCTGCCATTGACGAAACACGTTTCTCTGACTGAGAAAAACAAAACCTGGACAGCTTCGCAAACATTGTGCGATGAAAAGATAAGAAATCGTGGGACCCATCTGAACAATGTTTACTTCAAATATGTCATGCTCTGGTGGTCGGCTACCGCACATACAGTGCGCCGGTTCCTTCGGGGATAATACTGCCTGCCCTGCGAGTAGTTAAAAGCTCCCAGAATCGTACTGCAAAGCTGTGCTTGGATTTAGCTTGGAAAGACGTCGGGTGCATTTTGAGAGCTCCACGCGTGCTCGGCCCAAGTTTATGTCCAACAGAAGCCGCCGCCGGTTGCATCTGCGCCATCTGAACTTGCACAGCCATCACCCTCTCACGATTTCCAGTAATGCGCATGCCAACGCAACCTATTCCGAAGCCGTTAGGATGCTGCGCAATAACTGCACGCCGCATCAGTTTACAGAGGTGTCATTCTGGGCAAATACGAAACCTTACGTACATAGCGCCATTACAGGAATTCCAAACGAGACGCATAGTGCACCAGTCGTACTGAAACAACTGGTGCTATCAGACTTCTCATATATATCTAGTGACGGGGAGCAAGTTTTTATAGATGGATCAGTATGGACAGTACTTTAGCATAGCGGTGATTGCGCCTGCAAGCACGTTAAACTCATCCAGAAAACAACTTCGGCGGCCACATAATTGTAAGGCATCCCAGAGGCAGTCCGCATGTGGGTCGGCACTTCGAAAAGCAATGGACTATATTCTCCACGTCGGGACTTACAGAGGCGACTCGGCGAGATTGTGCTCTTGCTAGCTAAGGCGTTTCAACGCGGCCATAAAATTATATATCAGTGGTGTGCCAGCCATTGCAGCACTTCATGAAATGAACGCGCTGATGTTGGAGTCGTGCCGACAGGTCTTCATCAAAGTAGCGTTCTCGACAAATTACGCTGCAGCCTTACCAAAGGAATCAAGTGCAAGTCGCCGTGCAGTTTCACGCTCTTTTTACGGTTCTACACAGCCAAAGGACTGTGCACCCGGTTACGGTTTGTCGTCGCGAACGCAAACGCTACCTCCACAAGATGGGAGTTGAAGCTAGGCCGGATTGGCGTAACAGCAACATTCAGGAGAGAGTGTCACCACTATATTGCTACGAGGCGAGGAGAGCATTGCAAGCTACTGTAAGAGGACTGGCCTCTCACCCTCTCTCCCAAAATACTCTTTTAGGCGCCAGACGAAACTCACCCTTGCCTGATGAGCGATGAAGGCCGTTCTCAAGGTTTATTGTGAGCAAGGCCTGTAGATAACCCGTGTGCGAAACTTCGTGACCGCTCTTTATGGGCTACATGATATGCACCGTGAACCACGCATGTGCATAACCGTGTGTGTCGAGACATGTGTGCGTGTATTTGACAGCCCGTCTTTGCAGCTGTGCGTGGAGAGCGCCTTTGAACTTACAAAAGCTGCGTGATCATACGTGAGTGTTCTATGTTAAGCGTTTGCGTGAAGGCCCATATTTGAAACATGTGTAAGCAATGTGCGTGCGTGTGCTACGCGTCAACTCTACGTTTCTGACGAGTGCCTGCCAGTGCGTGCGCGGACATCTCTATTTTACAGGTCACCCTTTGCAGTTCATTGACTTATGACATCGCCACCCTCCACTTGCACTGTATTTCTCCCTTCCCTTGTGCTCCTTTTTCTTTCATGAGGAAAAGCAGGCCTGGGTCACGCTCTCCTGGCCTAGATTCTGTCCTCGTGTCCTCTTACAAAATTTCGCTGTCTCTTTTTTCTCCTTTTTCTCTCTCCGCTGTCTCTCATTGCTTTCTCCTTTTAAGATAAGCCGTCAGGCCACACTTAAAAAAGTAGTCTATAGAGGCTACAGACTTCTTATAGACTATGTTGACTTCTTTATAGATATTTACTTTTGTCTATTCCACGTTGTGAAGATATTTTTATTCGCAGTCTACTGACTATATATAGAGAAAAGTCTACTAAAAGTGTACGCCCAAAAATCTATAGATTCACTATGGACTACCTATAGGATTTGTATTGACTATAAATTATTCTTTAAAATTTGTCTATACACAACTAAAGACTTTCTATAGACAGACTAAAGGGTGTCGATGAAATGTCTAAAGATAGTTTTGTAAGGGCGCGGGAGACGCAAGACGGGAAGCTGGGTAGAGTGAGTGCCGGTAGCCCACCAGCTATTTCAGGTTCAGGTTTTCCTTCGTAGATTTCAGGACTCATGTTTCTTGAGGCACCATTCAGTTTGTTGAATAGCAGCATTAAAGTAAGGCCTTCTTGTCTGCTGCAAAAACGCAGCGGAAGCTCGCGCTCAGACAAAATTCTTGGCTTCTCGCAAAGCACGGCATAACCTAGCCCTGGTGTAAGTAGCTGCGAGGCGCAGGGGATGAGCAGACTAAGTGCGGTGCCTGTGTAATCGGACTTAAATTTTCAGTTCCAATCATATTCTTGCCCTGCGTAAAGCACGAAAAGATGAAATGTAAAGAAACAAGGCATGCTACGTCACAGCATTCAACGTAAGAGTGGCCGCTTATAAGCAGGAAGGTAGCTGGTCAACAGGCAGCTGTGAGCGGTTCCCTGAATAAATATTCCTAACTCAGCTGACGAAAGGTAATTGCAAGGTTAGGGTGGAAGTAAAATCTGATCTAAAACGCATGAACTGAAACTCACGCGGGAGTCTCATTAACCTCAAATGAGTCCTTAGCGTACGAGTTGTGTAATTTGTACCCTTAATTTTTATCATCGTCTTGAAAGGACGTCGTGTGCAGATCGCAGAGATAAGGTAGAAGCGTCCAGTTTCACAGGTTAAGATGTTTGAAATTCTCCTTCCCTTGAAGTAGTGCTTTTGCACTGGTTCAGTAAATGCTGATAATATGTACGCTGGTATTTAATGGGTAGAAATAAATTATTTAATATGTCCATAACTTAAGGATTGTGCAGTTAGAAGCGGCATGTTGGTAAGAAATCCCGCCGTTTGTAAGACATCGCGTTTTGTCGGCCGGCTTTCTTCATCTAAAACTGTTCTGTTTATAACTCTGATGTGGAGCGCTTTAAACAATTATTCATTTTTTATTCATTCTACTTTTAAAATGTTCTTTTTCCTCCATTAATGTAGCGTTATGAACCTCAGTCTCTCCCTTCGTTAATCTCCCAATTTTTACTGCCCCCTCTTTCTGGCTTTATGCAGCTGAGTTTTTTTATACCCTTCTGCTAGTTTAATTCTCAAGCGTAAGTTGTTATAGTTATTCTGATCCAGAGGAAACGAACAAGACAAATGCATACTATAATGTGTTTATGTGCAGAAAGTTTTTCTGGTAATCACGAGTAGAATGTGAGAAATGTTGAAGCGAGCATTGCAATGAAATGCAATTGGCCTTCGCACCAAGCTTTTGTAACCGCATTAGCTATTCCGCTGGGGCTGGTCCCGTGAAATATCTGCAGAGCAGGATCTAGGTCTGCTGTTCTTCCGTCAGTCAGAGCAAATGGTACAGTGGCATAATCAGTCGCATTTACTTTTACGTAACATAGCTGCATCCCATATTTCTTTCTGTGCCACCATTATGTGCCACCATGGTGGCGCAGTAATTGAGATGCTCGCCTGCTGGCTCGAAAGACGCGAGTTCGATCCAGGAAACGGCAGGCACATTTTGATGGAGGTGAATGCTTGACTTTGCTGTTCTGCGCGACGTCAGTGCAGGCAAAAGAACCTCAGGTAGTTGAAATTACAGGGAGCCCTCCACTACGGCGTCTGTCATAGCCTGAGTCGCCTTCGGGCGTTAAGCTCCCCACAAACAAACCAAACATATTTCTTTCACAGTTTGCTGAACTCATCTTTCCACGATTTTTTTTCTTTAATCAAGCTTACTTTCATCTCTCCGGAATGTGCTGTAGCCGAAAAAGCTCTATGAAGCACTCCTAAAAATTGGCTGTGATGAAGACAGGAAAAACTAAAGTTAGGCAAGAAAAAGTGTACATAGGCTATTGGTAGTGCCTTTGTGGCCGGTACCATTATTCTCACATTACCTTCAAAAGGTATTTTCACTAAGTAATTTTTCAGTATTTTCGCTTCCCTTGCATATAACTGCAAAAATAACTCAGTAAATCAGTATTGCAGCGGTGGTAGCAACCGTGATTAAATGTCATTTCATAGCGATAAGCATCGTTCTATAGAAAGACACTGATCTACTACGCACCGACGCATGTATGTGATCATCGGTTCTCAGCGTGCGCTTGTTCTTTTAAGACGGCAATATACACCACGAAGGAACTGCCCTTCTTCATGACCGAGTCGTCAATGTTCCAAATGCTGACAAATAATAGACGTGTTGGCAACGTATACAGCCGCATTTAATTTCTAGTAAAACACGAATGGGAATGTTATTGATCTTCCGAAATAATATAAAGGCACCGCACTTGTCTCAATGCACCGACGTTTGACTTTAGGTTGATTAGTAGCTCCGGTCTGACGCTGGAGTCAACATAACTCTACGCCTTTTCGAGCGGATCAGTAACAACAAAACGATGCTGCGCCGATCTATTGGGGTCCACGTAACCGTTTGTGAGTATGCGAAGTTCTCGCTAATTTTTATGCGCATGAAATATAGATAATATGTAGATAATAAATGTAGATAATAGAGAGGTGCAAACGAAAGAAAGAGGAAGAAAAAAGACGATAAATGCCTAGACATGTACGAAAACAAAATGGAGGCCAAAGATGGTGTTGTGCCACTTTTTCACTTTCATCTTAGCCTACGTACTTGCCACGTTTAGCGTTGCTGCGAAGCCTGCAGTGAAGCATAGCAGCCTCGTTTGAACCGTTTCTGATGAAATATCCTTTTGCTAATTACGACATGCAACTTCCACAGTAGCAATCACTCGCGCCATTTGTCAGAATTGCCCCCAGAGCGCCTGCCCCTTCCTTGGCCATCATCTGTTCCAACACATAAATGGTCTTCAGAAAGCACGAAGCATCATTTCTCCAAGCAAACACCACGGCTTACCAGCGGCTGTTACACCAACCATCTCGACTTTGACCTTTGATCTTGACTTTCCACTTTTCGCCTTTGACCCTTGACCTTGACCTCTGGTCAAGCGGGAAAGCGTCTGCCGGCATCGCATGCGCAGGTCATGAGAGTGGGTTCTGCATAAAACACCGGTGCACTTCAATGTGTTCAGCGGAACGCTAGGTGTGATCGATGGTGCGATGCCTGCCGTGGAGACCGACAACCGAACTGCAGCCGTAAGGAAAGGAAAATGAAATGAAAATTGGTTTTAAGAAAAGCAAATTAAAAAAAATAATAATAATAATTGGTTTTTGGGGAAAGGAAATGGCGCAGTATCTGTCTCATATATCGTTGGACACCTGAACCGCGCCGTAAGGGAAGGGGTAAAGGAGGGACTGAAAGAAGAAAGGAAGATAGAGGTGCCGTAGTGGAGGGCTCCGGAATAATTTCGACCACCTGGGGATCTTTAACGTGCACTGACATCGCACAGCACACGGGCGCCTTAGCGTTTTTCCTCCATAAAAACGCAGCCGCCGCGGTCGGGTTCGAACCCGGGAACTCCGGCTCAGTAGTCGAGCTCCCTAACCACTGAGCCACCGCGGCCGGTAATAAAAAAAATCGAAATTTGGCTTTTAGGGAAAGGAAATGGCACAGTATCTGTCTCACATCTCGGCGGACACCTGAACCGCGCCGCAAGAAAAGGGATTAAGGAGGGAATGAGAGAAGAAAGGGAGCCTGGTTCACATATCTCGGTGGACACCCGAACCGCGCCCGTAAGAGAAGGAAATTGGAATAGAGTTGCTTTTAAGGAAACGAAATGACGCCTGTCTCACATATCTCGGTGGGCACCCAAACCGCGCCATCAGGGAAAGCAAATGAAATGAAAGTTGGTTTCAAAGAAAGGAAATTACCCCTGTCTCACCTATCTCGGTGGGCACCCCAACTGCGCAATAAGCGAAGGAAAATGAAAGTTGTTTTAAGAAACAGATGTGACCCCTGTCTCAAATTGCGCCATTTCCTTTCACCAAAAAACCAACTTCTTTTTCAGTTTTGCTTTCTTGCGCCATTTCCTTTCGCCAAAAAAAACCATTTCTTTTTCAGTTTTGCTTTCTAAAATTATCTGCATGCTGTGCGCGTCGTTTGGTACCGAATTTGGTTCCATATCTCCGCATACAACGAGCGGTAATATAGTGTTAAATATCACCGAAGATATAATAAGAATTTCCTGTTTTGTGTGAGCACCTCTAATGTCGTTTCGAAGAAAGCAAGATGTTTAACAAATAAAAAAATCCTTACTACTGTGTGTGTGTGTCAGTATGGCTATCTATGGAAACCGCCAGTCGCTCGACCGCAAACATAGCCAGGAAGGTGCAGCTTTTCGCTTTCGACCATGGTTAACCATAGCTGAATCACCAGAAATTTTTTGTGTCTTGCATTATATATTGTTTTCGTTGTTTAATTACCTTTACTAAATTATCTGTGCTGAAGCTTGTTCTATATCCTAAATGAATAAATATGTGCATCAACATGACATAATTACTGTCACATGCCGCTGATGCCTGACAGCTTCAGGCTGACACGACACACAGGCAGGCTAACACATAACTCACACTGTCTATTCTGCGTTTATTCCTAACATTTATTCCTAAACTGTTTATTTTTAAAGATAAATACGTCAGCACATCGTTAGTAGTGATAAGTGTGCAAGGAGCATCATGTCTTTGTCATATTGACACAGTAATGGTTGTTCCAATGATGCCCATTCACGGGTTTTCTAGTTCGATGTGCAGTAATGTTTTGTTTAGTTTATGAAGTTGCTTCGTGTAATAAATTGGTTGCCGCCGCTATCAAAGAGGAGCCCAAGGTATCATCTAAATGTTTGTGGTTTTTTTTTTCCTGCGCGAGCCTATGCGCTGTTGTGTATAAATGTAGGCGCATCGCCTTGAAATAGACTAGTTGAAGTACGGCGCTTTGCGGTCTGTTTTCGGTCAGTCTGCGTCTCTTTTCTGTACGCCGAGTATTATTTGGTCTGCCTGCATGTTTGCATTAAAAAAAATGCGGTTTACATGCAGGCTCGCCTACAGTGGGAAGCGCCCTCAGCGGTTGTCAGAAATTCAATGGCCCAGGTTGTCGGCTCCGTTTTATATAGACACCACTCTGACTGCCTATTCAGTGGGCGCACGTCGTCGCAAACAGTCCTCAATATCACAAAATCGCCAACGTGTGCAGTACACTCAAAGTAGGCAAACAAGTACTGTAGAGCCTCTGTACGCCAAATAACTTGACTCGCATGGCAAACAAAACATAATACCACGTTCCAGCCACGACAAACGCAACGTTGAAATCATACAAACATCTCAGAGCTGCAAAGCAATGGCTTTTTCATATATATATTTAGTCTAAAGCACAGCAGGCTGTTTTTGTATCTTCTTCAGACACGCAAAATACAGTTGACGCGGCAACCGACACAACCAGCATAAGCAATGATGACTCGAATTCAGTGCCTCGTGCATAGCCCAATAATGGACCAGATTCTTAGCACCCTTCTGCAATCTTCTCTTCTCAAATCAGAAACTTGGCTTCGGCAGGCACACTGCGGCCGTCGGTTGCATCACGCCTATTCATTAGAATATCAGATACCGGTTTTACTAACCTATTTATTTATTTATTTATTTATTTATTTATTTATTTATTTATTTATTTATTTATTTATTTATTTATTTATTTATTTATTACACAATGTTGGCCTCATTTTGAGGCCGTAACAGGATCTGGTTCACATACATATGAAAAACTGCAACAAAAAAAGAAACAGCAGAGAAGGACCTTTCTCACTTTACACAAAGGTACATGAAAATCGCACATGATGACAGTGTTGTTAATAATTTTCAAGATGGGTTGTTAGCTTCGATACAAATGCTTCAAGGCCCATCTGGTTCACAATTTTAGGAGGCAACATATTCCACTCACGAATCACATGTGGGAAAAAATGAAAATTTGAATCCATCACTACGGTATCTGTATTCGGATAGATGTTTTTCATGTTTTGTTCTTGTGACACGCGTGTTAGGCTCAAGCAGATATTTAGACTTATCAAATTTTGTGCCATCATTCAAAAGGAGGAACAGAAACTTAAGCCGCAACAGTCTGGCTCGTGTGTGAATTGTAGAGAGGCAGGCTTTTTGCAGAAGCGGTGTGGGGGATTCATGACGACTGTATTTGTTGAAAATAAATCGGGGAGCTTTTCGCTGGACACTTTCTAATTTATGAATATATTTTTAGTGTAAGGCAGCCAGGTAATAATACTGTATTCTAGCACAGAAGGAACAAGTGAAATGTATGCCAAAATTTCTGTTTCCGGTAAAGCACGCCGAGGGACTGTCTTATCATGTAAAGATCAGAATACGCCTTGGTGGTAATGTGTGTCACGTGCTCGTTCCATCGTAGGTCCGAGGCAATAATAACGCCAAGATACTTGAACTGCTCCACCTTTGTGAGTGTCTTCTGTTCGTTTTCATAATAGTAATTTAATCGCTGTTTCTTTCTAGTGACTGTAATGGAGAAAGCTTTTTCTCCATGTTGAGGGTCATCTGCCAGTTGTCACACCATTTCTATACATACTGCAGTGAGTTGTTTATGGCTATTTCGTTAGCAGGGCCATTGAATTATTTGTCGATGACGCAGTCATCTGCGAACATACGTACTGTTGCGTCGATATTCTTGCTCAAATCATTAATAAAAATAAGGAAAAGAATTGGTGCAAGCACTGATCCTTGTGGTACGCCAGACAACACTTCTGCCAAGTCCGACTCGCTGTTTTCAAAGTAGACAAACTGGTGACGACCATTTAAATAGGCTTTTAACCAGTTAGTTATTGTCCCGTTGCCAAGAAAATGAACTATAGTTTATAATGACGTTTAGAATGAGATACCCGGTCGAACGCTTTTGACAAATAAAGGAATACCATATCTGTTTGCCCCCCTTTATCAATTGTCATAGCTAAGTCATGGACCGTTTCTAGTAATTGTGTCGTCGGAGATAAACCTTTGCGGAAGCCGTGTTGATTAGGAATAATTAATTTGTGGTCTTCAACAAACGTTGTAATATGCTTCAAAATGAAATGTTCTAGGATATTACAGGCCGTATAATGTTTTGTTGACTCTGTGCGAACAACTCGTAGGAAACCCTGTTTAGTGCCGCCCTATACTCGTTACACAGCGCGGATTGGAGTATTTAGAGTATTCAGAGTTTTCTGGTTTTATTCAACAAGTAAAGCACTTCGCCGTGATAGTCAGCTTTGTCGTCAGCGATATCAAGCCACTTCGTACGGGTGCCTGCGAGGAGTGTTTGGGGAGACGACTGAGAGCACCGCTCGTTTAAAGAATGGATTGAAGGAGCGAGCAAATGAAGGGCATGATGGGCAGCAAAACAAAGATTCTAGGAATTCAAGTCTGGTGACGATGAGTAACGAGCTCGGGCCATGGTACGTATGTCACTCCGTTGTTCGGAAGGGAAGATTGGAAGGGGGGGGGGGGGGGGTGATCATATTCCGGTCGAAGGCACCGCACCGCTTCCAAGACTCTGAGCTTTCGTCTTCTCTCTAAGGTAAAAGACCGTATCTACCTCATTTTGAGACTTTGGTAAAGTTCGTGAACTGCGAATTCAGCCGGAGAGTTAGCGCTGGGAGCCCGGAAAACTAAAACTTTTAGAAGCTTCCACTCGTGTGCTAGGCACAGACACGAATGCTGGGCATAATGCTGAGAGTGAGTCTATACAAATGCATTCCGTTTAACTGGGGCATTCCTTCACAACTCTTCAGGCGGCTTGCCTAGCGACAAGGTCTTTATGGTCGGCTCCGTCGCAAATGGCTTGCAGCGTGTTAACAGGGGGTCTAGCTGGGTTGAGACAGTCGAAGGACGTTGACCCGTCTGGAGCATCTGAAGGAGTGCCTGAGAGGTTAGGAGACCGGATAGTGAGAGCCGAATGTCACCAAACAACTTACACGTGCCAAGCTCGAAACAAAATGGGAGAAATAACAAATATTTCGCCACCGCGTTCGTCAAAAAACGTCTTTTTTTAGTAAGAGCGTCGCCCCGTGTTCTGAAAGACGTTTTAGGATTACGAAAGCAGACAGGGCGAAGTTTCGCGTACCTCGCTTGAGCACATATACTGGAGACAAATACCCGTGTATACATTTTTTTCAAAAACGAACCAATAAAGTTTGATTAGTCAGTGACTAGCGGCAAGAAAATCAAAACAAAAAGATATCAGTAGTATTAGAAAAGTTGGTATCACAAATATTGTATAATAATGATATAAAAGTCGCATCAGTCAAAAGAATGGGAGAACAGGGTCGTTACAGTAACTTGGACAGAAAGCAAAAAAGGAATAGACGCACGGTATAAAAATCGAGCGCGGTAGCTTCACAATAATGGCTTTTGGCTGCTGAGCTCGAGGTCGCGGAATCAAACCTCGACTTTGGCTGCGGCATTTCGAGTGAGGCAAATTGCGAACAATCTTCTGTACTGTGCGACGTCAGAGAACGGCAAAAAACCGCAGGTGATCAAAATTATTCTGGATACGTGTGAAACGGGTCTTTTATAGAAAATGTGCCACTTTGGCACATTAAACCCCGCACAACATTTAGCATCAAGAAACAATGAAAATAACCACCGTAGATGAAGACTACAGATAAAGTTATGATATGACGAAAGAGAAGACTCGCGGCTATGAAGGAATGAGGAACGCATATCACTGTAGAAGCCGCAGATAGTGGTTGCGATAATGGTGCCCCAACTTGCCGTCATGCAAGTTTAAGAAGGAAACGCACTAATTGCAAAGCAGCTGTTTGCGTGACAAGCGAAAAAAACTTTGATGATCCTATTGCTCGGCACAAGGGGCTTCAAACAGAAAGAAACGTTTCTTTGAGAGAACAAACCTTACTAGTGTCCTCACGAATCACTCCACGAGAGCGCATTTTCATCCCGTAGCCAAACGACGAATGCTGAAAAACTTTTCAACTCACTACAGAAGCAAGTTTCTTTGCGATGATATACTTAGTAGCAAAGTTATGGAGCTGGGAAGGAAGCAAAAATTGCTGAGAACCCCAATTTATCCTGCAAACCAGCCGAATGGTTTCTGCGGTGCACACAGATTAATGTGAGCATGCTGGGCCCTCGGTGAGAGCGAACTTCACAGATGTCCGTGCGCCAAAATAACAGATTGCACTAGGCGCCTCCCAGTCGGCTGTCCTCACTATGAACAACTAGCCGAAACATTTCCATTTCGTTACTGTCAAGACTCTGCTACTCGGATGCGCAACCAGGAAACATTTCTAGAAGTCTTGCTGGTAATTCGTATTGTCTTTTTGTGGTGCTCTGTTACGCTACGTAGTGATTCGTTACCGTGGCACGTAAGAAGTTCCAAGCAGCCAGGAGTTTACATAGCTCAGGCATGGCAACCTGCATAAGCCGAAGTCAGACTCTTTTTTTTTTTTAAACGCTCAGTGTTCACTTGTTTTGGCAACATGCACATGCGACTTCTCGAGCAGCAACCACTTCAGCGAATTAAACGTTACGACACCTGTATGCTTCGTAAACAGCTGTCCTGCTGCAAGGTAAAGTATTGAATCTTAGCTTTTGTGATCGATACCTGCAACATAGAGCGGAAGGCTGAATAGCTTGAGTATCTTTTATTCATGTCACAGGTTGGCGCCACCCAGCATAACTGCTGAACGAACTTTTCTGTTGTTTTTACACTGCTCGATGCCCGATCATATTTCTTTCTGCCTCCTTAAGTCAACTGTGCCCCTGGAGCCTGTTTATTTAAGTGGTTATATGATTATGTTTTGCAGAGTAAATGACAACGGCACGCAGTTTATTCAATAACAAAAAACCAGCGGCGCAAGAATATATTTGACAGCGGTGAAAGCTAAACGGACGCTCATTGTTGACCTCGTAAAATTTGTGTGATGTGGAATTTCCTTTACCAACATGAGAGAGCTTGAAGACCAAAAAGCATGTTCTAATTGCGATCTGTATACGTTGGCGGGCGGCGGTTGCTTGTGGAGAGCTTGTCATACGTTTAAACTCAGCGAGCTTGTGGCTCGCGTTTCACCCCACATCGTTAAATCTAAGCAAGTAAAATATTACACATTACATGCATCAGCGCCCTTGTACAGCTATTAAGCGAAGCCGTTAAGCTCGTTTTATGCCGGCATCACTGTGCTGACGAGGATATGATTTAGGAGAGATTGTTGAGTAAATATCTACCTTGGGGCATTTCATCGAAAATCATTGATCCATCACGACCGCTTTCCTCACTGCCAAGGATACGTACGATTATATTGAATCTTGGTGTCAGTGTAGGACGTTAATAACATGAATTCGCGATCAAAAAGCACGTGCTAAAAATAGTACAGAGATATGAAAATCGGCAGATGTGGTGGTGCAGTTTGTATAGAAAAGAATAGGCATAAATGTACCACCGTTGCTATGTGAAGAACATTGTCTACTTACTACGATAGATTGAAGTTAGAGTTTGAGCACATTACGACCGGAGCTCCAGGGGCATCATATAATGCGCACGAAAGGCGCTGCTCGTATCTCAGTGCAGCTGTGGTGAGCGATATATGTCTGCAGCTGCGAGTCGCAAATGGAAGATCGCGCCACTTTTTAGGTCGATATCCTGCCGCCGCATCTGCCGCTACGCATCCTCGCTAACATTGAGTCCCTCTGCCCCAAAATTGGCTATGAAAGCATCTCCAAAATCAAAGGCACGATCCTGCTCGCGCCGCCAAGTTGATCCGGGTCATATTTCTTTTGGGGTGTTGGGGATCATGCAGGCCACGTCAACACTTCTAAAATGTCATTTTGCCTTTTCGAGCTCGCCAAATTCCGGTGGTTATTGAGTACGCGTCGAGCCGAATAAAACGTATGCTTTACGCGGCGTCTGATACTCCGAGAAAAGGGTATTTATGTGAGCATGTCGACATTTCTCAAAACAGTTACCCATTGCTTAATTTCGTTGTCATGCTAGAACTTTTTGTTGCTGTTTCAAAGACTTGTTTGCTTTAGAGCTTCAGACGAAACAATTATGATATATTTAGTTCTGTCCAGCCATTACTCCGTTTAATACGACTCTGCACACCTGTGGTCTTCTTTGTAACATTTTACGTAGATAGTGTAGCACGTACGTACGTGAAGGAAAAAAACTTACGGCAAAACGCATATGCCACACCCACTTACCTTAGCATAACCACTGGCCTGCTTTCTGCGTGCCCGCACAAAATTGCAGATAATTATATCGCTCTTAGCACTTGCGCAAACGCACGACAAAAAAATTGTCGGTGGTTTAGCTCTGGTTAAACCGGAGTGATGAGATAGCTACAGCAGGCCGGGTGGAACTTGCTCAGTCGAATTGCAATGTCAGTCTTTCGCCGCTCCGTTTCGCTGGGCGTTCCTTCTTCATCTTCGTCCCATTTGACACGATGCATGCGCACAGCTGTGGCAACTCGGTTTCGCCGACAGCAGCAGCTGCTCCGCACCACGTGGCTGGTTACATGAATAACCACGGGACGAACCGCGTGATTAGCCACGGCTGCTCCGCACAGCGTGGCCAACCACGTGACAGCGTGGCGGCGGAGCAACTAGGTAGCGGTGCAGCCACAGGGTGGCGGCTCCGCCACGCTGAAGGGTCGAATTATTAACGTAATGTACCTATCACTACAAAATTAAAAAAAAAACCAGCCCTTCAGGTTTACAGGCAGAACAAAAACGCGGTAAAGAAAACAGCAAAACTATACCAACGCTGAAACAATGGCTTCTTTGGCCTTAAAGCCCACTGTTTGCAAAACAAAGGGGACCCTCAGTTCAACGAGTAGGCCCTCAGCTCGCGTAAACTCGTACACGCACCGAAATACCTCCTCAAGACTGAGCACAATGCCTATCAAGCCGGGCATCCAGTTCCCACGGGACACGAATCGTGCACCAGCCGTAATGGCAGCGCGAAATTTCTGAGGGGTAAACGAAAGGCACAAATGTGAGCGTGATGGGCTTGAGCGGTTCCCTATACTGCTAGTGTAAAGCTTCCTCTTCCATTGAGGACAGCGGCGTGTGTTGGGCAAGGGGAAAAGGGAAGGAGAGTTTTTGGGAAGCAGGCGCCGACTATGCCTCTCTGCTACTTCTTATATTAGATCCTAGTGAGATCTACCAGCCCAGGGTCATATAACAGAAATTTGTTGTTCAGAGCGAGATATTACGGACCTCCTGCGCAAAACGTAAGCTCTCATAAGCATTAACATTTCTTTACTTCCTTTATTTTTATTTTTACTTCGTTCCACAACAGGCATGCTTCGAGAGAAGGCCGTTCTGGGCACCGACTTCCTTTAACGACATCGGCGTGCCGCGCGGGTAATAGGGCTGAGCAAGCTATCCGCTGCGCTTCTGAAGCGTTGTTGGCCAACAGAAGGCAAGCATGAGCTGAACTCGCCACGTTCGGGGAATGCAGGCCTTCAGCGCGTCGTCATGTAGCTGGCTACCGTTGCCAGTATCGTTAATAATGTCCGCTATATGCTGCACTTGTAGCCTATTCTTGTGTGCGTGCGTGTGCGTGTGTGCGCGTAGTTTTTATGGGGTTTCACGATGTGATCGTGTACCCGCCGCCCCAAATAGCCTTTGCAACCTCATCAGGAACTTACTGAGCAGAGTACAGACTTTTGTTTGCTCTATTGTGCGAAAAAACAAAAGGGCGATAGTAAACGTGACTTTTGAGACACGGCTCAGTGTAGCAGCAATGTGGTAGGCAATTAAACCATGGGTGAGAAAAGCATAAGTGCGCCCTTTTCTTCCCTACTTCCAGCTTACTTATGCGAAAAAGCAAACGGTTCACCTTACTTCCGCGGCCACTAATGCTCCCCGCCAAGAGTTGAGGCGGCAAGCATTTTTTGCATGCGATGGACTCGCGAATGGCTGCACGGAAACTGGAAGCACTTATAAGAGCTTCATTTGCGAAGGACACATTTGCAAGCATTTAGGCGTAAGATCGCTTGTGTCTCGTGTATTTTTTTTTTTTTTGGGGGGGGGGAGAATTTTTGTTTTTTCGCCATTATCTTCTAATGCAGAGCGGTACTTGTCAGGAACTTTTTTGGGGGGGCTTCTGCATATGCTCATTTTGTTTTTCCTGGACGTAGGCAAAGTGAAGCAAATTGAGACATAACATATTTAAGGTTTGGACTGCATTAGTATAAACGAAATTACGCTGTGGGTCATCTCAGCACATGAGGAACCAGTATCGCTAATATTTTCTTGCACACATTATCGATATCATGCACGTTATCTGGCCGCAAAGAAAACATTTTTGATGACTACGCATATCTAAGAACTAAGTTTTAAGACCAAAAAAGTTTTATTAAAAAAAAGATGCCCATTTTACATTGTTGTATGAGCATGAGCAAATGCGGTGTGAAAAGTATAATGATGATCGCAGATTTTAAAGGCGCAAGGGCTACTTACGCCTTTGACGTGTACATTCGCGGAAATATGAGCGGCGAAACAAAACTGTGGTGCCAGAGCAGCTTTGGCCAGACAGTTGGATCGCCACCCAAAAAGGTATTTTCGTCAGCACAAGGTAGAGTAAGAGACCAATTTCCCAAGAATTTCACCTTAGAGCAGCTGAGCCCGAGTTATGAGAAAGGTTGTACCCATTTGAATCTGACGCACACCCGGTGGCACTGAGCATCTAAACCCACCTCTCCCGCACACGATACGAAACGGATGCTCTATCCGCTACGCAAAGGCTGCTACAAAAGTGTCATGCTTAATGTGTTGCGTAGCGTTTTATTCTGCGATTCTGTCTTATTTGGTGCAACTTTTAAAACAAAATCCATACTATAATCTGTGTTAGTGTCGAAAATGAGCTGTCCGAAATATTCGATGCATTTATGTGTCATATATGCCATTTCACCTCTTCGCAAACGCCTTCGCAATTTTTTTTTAGGGAAGCGGGGCGACAAAAACGAAAATTTTCTCCAAACCGAGTGTTTCAAATGCAGGTACTTATCAAAAAGGATCTCGCTCTAAACGACGAGATCTGACAAGTTGTGAAGCCAGCTGGTTGTATTCAATGCGATTGACGAACGTGAATTTAAGCGACCTCCGCTGAACTTTCGAAAGTCACAAACTTCGCCCTGTAGCGTGAAAAGCGTGAACGGAGAGAACGAAGACATACCGACAGTGCCGAATCTATGTCTTGTATTTTTAAACTTGGTGACCATCTGCGGTGGCTCAGCTGCACGCTGTCATCGCGCGTGGTGCCTATATGACTGCTCATGGAAAATTAATAATCGAGGTCACGCGCGAAGTTGCTCTTCTTCCTAACGCTTCGGCTTTCTTCGTGGATCGTGGAGTTCAAGAAGTGATAACTGGGTGACGCTAGCTATTTTAATCCGCTGGTCGTAACTCTGGTGAATAAGAATTTGTACTGGTTAGTTAACTGAGAGGAGTAGTTTTGAAACATCCGAAGCATGTTTTGCCAGTAAAGCGCGATTGCCTTCGCGGTGTACCCGTAAAAATATGCATTTTCTAGTTTCTCCAGACTTCATAAGGAGGCGTTCAGGTGCGTAGCGTGAGCTCTAATTGGTTCCGACTTGTTGGCGCTTCCGGGGTAGAAATCGCAAAGAAGAAACGAAGAGATATCTTCCTCTTCTTAAGTGAGCCAGGTAGCGTCTGGCCTTTGATTTTATCTTATTTAAATGCGTGCGTAGTATCGGCGCACATTTTTCTTTTCTGTGGCATAACTAGCTGGCTGTTCCGTGCGAACAAATTTGCATTGCGTTGTCTGTTGACGCTTCAGGTTGTGTTTACGAGTACAGCGTGTGCTTCAATTGTTTTCGATTAATGTGCGCATACAGACGAGAAATATGAGAAACAAAAACAAGCAGAGACATATCGTCCTCAACGTAGACCAGAAATCTAGCATTGGCTCTGCTGCAACCTTTTTTTCTTCAATTGTTTTGGTAACTACGACAGAAAATACGCCTTTCAACAAAATCCACAATGTGCGTTCTCCATAGATTTACGTAACTGTTAGTGCATTTAGATTTCTTACACCGGAGCATTTCCATCCATTTCCGTCAATAAAGGGTTAGGTCTGGTTATATACTATGAAAGAAAAAATTAGCGGTGACATTGTGCACAGTGAAAACCGCAGCGATTTGCAACGATTGAATGAGTTCGGTGTTTTTAGAGAATGCTACGCATTGGCACGAATTTCTTTTTTGGAATTAGTTTTTCACAGCATCGTAAATGACGATGTGTGTGAAAGCATGGAAATGCGTTGTACTGGAAAGTTCACATTTTTGGCGGTGATTTCTAACGGCCTACATTCCTAGAGAGGTGATTTAGGGAATGTGATGGCTGATACGTATAGACGGGCAGCAATAAAAGCAGGAAAAGGAAAGATTCTTGTATAAAATACCGCTGCGATAAACTTCGCATGAAGGCACTCCGGATGATGCTCCAAACACAGGCTAAACAAATTGCATAGGCAACTAAAAATTGCCAACTTGAAAGGAAGGCGAACGGCAAGACAAAGTAGCCCCTTTTTTTAATGTCAGAGGCAATTGAGTAACTATATGCCCATTTTAAACTTGTAGCTGGTTCTGTGCCATGACCTGAGTAATGCAGGCTTGCTTGGATAACCTTCTATCAACCTGAATAGAAGTTAACACAAGGACGCCGTATTTCCTAAAGGCCCTGAAAGCCGGGTAATTGAAAAAGAAAACGCTGATACTTTCTTAACTAAGGCGCTGGAACGCTGGGACAAGTGATACATGGATGCCTTGTACTCTAAAGGGTTTAACAAAAGCTTCTTGTGACATGAGGTGCATTTATCACTCACGGCACTAGTGAGCGAAAAGAATAGATCAAGTGGGGAATGAAAGAAGGGGGGCGGGGGGGAGGGGAGGTTAACCAGAGATGGCCGTATTATGGGCTTTGCAGTGGGACTTGTACTTACGGATTTAGGTAATAGGGTAAACCTGCTTGACAACAGAGAACCTGCCTCACGGAATAATGAATGCCCCGAAACAGAACAGATAGCATGGGTGGTAGCGCCACTGTCTTTTGTCCAACTCGGTCCTCTTTATTTTGTGTGCTTAGCAATGTCCAGTGTGCGTCGTAGACACACGCACGGCAGTTTAATAACATAGTAAAATAGGTAATTGGTTGCCATTCTCCTCATTCCTCTCAAAAAGGCAGACGTAAATGTGTGTCGCCTTTCGTTGCAGGTTTTTCTTATCTAGGAGAAAACATGACATCATACATTACTGGCGTATCAGTAACACAAGGAGTCATATATTGTCGCAACACAAAAGTAGTATATATTTTACTTTACATTCTTGTTATAGTTAATGGCATATTATATTCATAACAGCTGAATTCGTGTAGGCAAGGAGCGACGCCATAATGACAGTATTACGTGGTCGCTATACGACCACAGTTAAACTGAGCAAAACCTCTGCTTTTGTGCAATATTGCGGCTATGTTTTGAAGTGCAAACGAGCGCCATGCTGAATTATCATCAAACGCAGTCATCTTGCATGCCTCGCGATGTTTACAAAAGCCTTTGGGGTGAAGTTGTTACATTCGTCGGCAATGACCTTGAACGTAACCCTCGCTTGACAGACTCGCCATATAAAGATTTCTCTCGACGCGTATATTTAACGACGCATTGCCATGCAAACACCCATTGCTTTCAAACTGCGCTCGCGACAAGCTGCTGATGTTAACAACACGGCATGTGATTTACAGAGACCCTACACTTTTTTATTCAATCAGAAAACTCTCGAAAAGTTGAGCCGAAAGCAGGGATAAAGGTTTAGAAGCTGTCCAGACGTCATCACTCGTCAGGGAAAGTATAATCGCCCAGCGATTATTCATAGCAAGAAAGGCTTGTTCTTTCACGCGCGTTGCTGTAGCAACATTTTGTCCTTTCGAAAAACGGTAAGCATATAACTGCAGCAAAAGTTGTTCTCGCTAACACGGCGGCTAAAGCGAGCTTCCTTCGCACCAGCAACGCGAAGCGCCGTCGGTGCCAGGTGTCATGATGTTTGCTCTGGAGCGCTGGGTTGCGAAGCCAAGCGCGCGTAACCGAACATATAAAAGGAGGGCGGCTGACAGTGATTTACGGCCCGAGTGATGGGCGCTGGCCGGTGTTTCCTCCCTTCGCGAGCTTTAACATTCCCCAGTCTCCACGCCGAGGCCGTTGAAACTCACTTGTGTAATAACCTGTTACGAAGTTAGCGAGCTGGAGCGCTTCAGACCGTGATCAAGAAGTTATAAAATCACATTACGAAAGGATGATTTCAGAACCACGCAACCAATTTTCTTCCTGATGGCTGTTTGGGTCCTTTTATTCGCTTTGTTGTCTAGTGCGTGAAACCATTTCCTGTGCCCGGTATGAGAGCGGGGCTTCTGCATATAAGCGCATTGTTTCATTTTTCCATCGCACTATCAGCATTAACATCTGCAGAGCCTGGACATTGCAATGCAGGTTTCTCTTAATTCTGTGAAACGTCATTAAAACTAAAAAAAGAAAATAGGATTTCATATTCTACGTTTTTCTTGCCCGTCTTGGATGAAATAGCCATACAAGTACGAAAGACTTCATGTAAAGAGTTAAAAACGTCTTACTGTGGCGCACATTCAGCAGCAATCAGCAATCAAATAACGTGCGTGGCCACCGCGGCCTTTCCTGGTAATGGACCTCGAATCATAGCTTGCAACAGTGTTGCAACTCAACTCGAGCTCCTGAATTTAGGGCACGGAAGCTGCACAGCTTTTTTTCCTCATTTGCAGCGAGCACTTATGGCAACATTTATTGTCCTGCTTACCGCGCTGTCGTTAATGTTGTCTAGAGGCTTAATGAATGTGCTGTAGACGGTTGAAAGATCCCTCCGTAAGGTAAAGAGGTGATAAACAATACAAATTCTGCGTCTATGCAACGCGGGCCTTTGAACCTAACTTTTTTTACATTTAAAAAGTGGTACTTGTGTCTAAATATAAGACATTTAACTTGTGAAATAACATGCAAATGGGATGAAATTTTATACGGATTTCAATGTCCCAAAGTGACGCATATGATATGAGGGACGTCGATATGCAAGGCTCCGGATTAATTCCCCCCCCCCCCCCCCCCCCGCGGTCAGTTCTTTTAACGTGCACCGACATCGCACGGTGCACGCGGGCATATGGGATTTTTCCTCCGTTGAAACGCAGCTGCAGAAGCCGCGACTGAACCCGCGCCCTCGGCTTCAGGAGGCGAGGGCCGTGCCCAGTGAAATAACGCTAGCTAATAAAGCCCGAAGTAAACTCGTATTGCCATTATATTAAACGACAGTCATGGAGGCCGTTATGGCTGCTGTCATCTGTTTATAAAATTCAGAGAGAAATATACCTCCGCGGAGCAATCGGATTTGGCAAAAAATACTCCCACGACGTCAATGTATTTTCACCGTGTGACCTTGAGCGAGTTGAGGTAACCAGCAGTCCAGACGGTCAGTTAATCAAACTTGGCAAAGTAAATCTCAGCGGTCACCTCTTATCAAATCAAAGATCTCCAAAAACTTGCACACGAGGTTATATGGCAGGAACTTAATGATGACATTCTTGTCGCCCTGAATTGTGCGTGATGCAGAAGTTGCCGCACTGAACGCGTGTTTCAGATGAAAAAGTAATAATAATAATAGGCGACCCTCTGCTTGAAACGCACATTGCGCTTCAGTAATACAAGCCCAGGAAATCTGCACAAGTACTTTGCACGACTACCACCACGTGCCGCGTGGCACTTAGCACTCAGAGATCGTAGCGACGAACGTTCGGTACGTCCCACTGGTTTTCTACGGTGGCCGGAAATCCTTGGTATGAGCGCAGGAAGGAATTCATAGGTCATATTAAGCAGCCACACGGAATAATTGGCCGTAGTAATCACTGTTTTCGCGCAGAAGCTCTACGGATTCTATTGTTTTCTCAAAATTAAAAGTTCAAAGTAAAAGGGTACGCGGTGTTTGCTACTGGCGGATAACAGATGGAGCTAGTTGCTGCAGGAAGTAATGCTCTGGTGACGCTTGTCACCAGCCCGATACAAAGCGAAGGCGAATAATTATCTGAGTGTGTAGGGAACGCTGGGCGTGTCTGTCGGAACAGTTTTTTAATAACAGCTCTCTCGTTGTGGTTCGTCGCCCGTTTTCGGACTTTTTATAGATGCTAAAGGGTGGAAATTTGAGCGAGTTGGTATAAATTGCAACTGTTGTGGCACCACGACAAGCAGTTGTGTGCACCACTTGTTGTGTCCATTTTTCGTCTGCGTCTCTGTCCTCGTGGTTCCACAACAGTATGGATCCGTAAATGCGGCCAGCCACATTTCTTGAACCGATCTCCGCCAGGTGTTTAACTACACGTCGTTGTATAACTTGTTCATTTCTACAACTATACCTATGTGGCTATCGCGCTTTCTTCATCGACTTCAAAAAAGCGCTCATGCCTTTTTAAGCTATCGCGTCTAACCGTCATTTGCTTGCGTTATACAGCAATCGAGCGCTTCTTTTCTCCAACGTGAAATCTGTTTGAAATTCCAGTTTCAGAACACGCTCCCTGGGCTTTGATTCATCAAACTAGACTAAACAGTTTCACTATTATCGCCGGTGTGAAAACAGCGCACGTTGTCCTTTTCATGCTCCTTGCAAACAAGTGACCTCACCTTCATGGTGTTGCCGGTTGGAGAAAATTTCCGGTGTCCGTATTGCAACTGCGAACTTGGGCAGTTCTTCCTGTTTTGGTCCCGAATCCTTTAGCGCTTTCGCGCCCCCGCGTTCACTACGTAAATCGGCCGTGGACTGCAGAAGCGCTGCAGGAGAGCTTAGACAGTTTTCTTTCTCGTCGACGTGCGGCGCTGCCGCTGTGAGGCGCCTCGGTTTCGTGCTCCGATAGCCAGGGCACATGCGCAAGAGTTTAAGCGATATAGGTATCTTTGTAAAACTGCACCGACCAACTTGCATGAACCACAGACGACGCGCTCAATGCAGGGACGCTCTTTTGAGCGGCATTGAGGTATACCGACGTTATATAAAATCGTCGCTAAGGTCATTTCATTGCCTGTTGTGAAGTTTTAGAGATGCCGCCGACTTTGTTATGTTAGTGTAAACTAACTACCTTGGTTACGGCGTCGCCATACGTGACAATGACTTTGTTAGTGGTTTCGGTTACGCCAGTATATATTGTGCCGCCATATGGCAGTACAGCTTATGTACGGAACCCTTTACGGCAGACCATATAATTCATCTAAAGCTCGCATCTGAAATGAGCGCTGAAAGTCAATTCTAATTTGGACGCCTCCGAAATTTGCACTTCATCTACGGCTCCGGAGTGCGCGTTTTCTCGTTTGAGCGGTTTGAAAATGTTTGTGGTGGTGGTGAAAAGCATTTATTTGGCTATATTTACGGAGAGGTGCTCGGGGAGAGCCCCTTGTTGGTCTCGCCCCTTACAATACAATGCGGAGTCCCTCATCCTGGGATCCCTTTGGTTTTGACCGCTGCGCAAATCCTCTGTTGGGCCGATAGTTCGTGGCAGCCGAGCAGAGCCGCCTCCCGTTCCTCTCGGGTAGGGGTAGGGGTGATGGGGGGAGAAGTATCTTGCCTGCATGCCAAAATCATGTGGAAGGTGTCGACCCCCTCCCCACAGAATGAGCAGCGGCCGTTAAAAGAAGATAAAAGCGATTGAAAGCCTCAATGAACAGCAGGGTGTTCGTAAAGGGCATAAGGAGAGTTCGTTCACCAGCTTTACCCAGTCCCTTCATAGAAACCGGGTAGCACCGCTGTTCGGCACGATCGTGCTCATTAATATAAAAGAAAGAAAAGGGCCGTGATCTGGGTTAAGGTCCTCCCAAAGGACGCCTGTTGCCCGGAAAAAGAGTTCGCGCTGCCAAATGAATGGCTTCGTTACCTGGCATGCCTTGGTGGTCGGGGACACATATGATTAAGCGATGAGTTGGATCGCAGTCGAGGGTACTGCGGCGAAGAATATTGTTAGCGAGCGGAGTGATCCAACCGAACTCAATGTTAGGACAGTCTACGTGAAAGTCTGTGAGGATGAATTTAGGTCCGGGATGGGAGCCTGCGAGGGCGATCGCCTCACCTCATCCAAATGCGTTGAGCTGGGCGCTCTTAACGAGAGGCCGTCCAACTGTTTTCCCTCTTGCATGAGTGCAGCCGTGTACCGTGCACCGTGTAACGTGGGCGCTTTGAAAGTGCTGTGATGTGCTGATCTGGTGGCATGAGAACCTTCTGGCCGAAATTCGTTAAAACATGCGCAGTTGAAACCTTTAAAGCAATGCTGAGCCATATTGTTGATTTACCAGAACGCGACAGTAACTGCATCACTATTTAAAGGCTAAAAATAATATTCTGCAAATGTGCCATGTTCCTGAGAAGAATGTTGAGCTAAGAATGTTTTTAACTGGCTGCATGGTTGATTGTATATGGGGTTTAACGTCCCAAAGCTACTCCGGAGTGGAGGGCATCGGATAATTTCGACCACCCGGGGTTCTTTAACGTGCACTGACATCGCACAGCACACGGAACGTTTCGCCTTCACTGAAGTGTGACCTCCGCGGCCCGGATAAACCCGGGTCTTTCGGGCACCATAACCACTGAGCCATTAAAGCGGCGTCCGACCGACTGGATAATACTGAAGACGAAAGGGCGTTGAAGAGTAATAATGCACTGCATTATGGTGACCTGGGTAATGCATGAAAGCCCATTTCTCACCTCAACATAATTTTATCTCTTGGCTAAACCACTTTCCCCTCCATTCCTTCTGCGTTCAAAGGCGAAAAAACGGCACTTAGGCCTACATAAATAACATGCAAATGAAAATGAAGACAATACTTGAAAAAATGGTGCAGCATGGACAAAGAAAGCCATGCTGCTTCGATTTTAGCTAATTCTATTTCGTGACAAAAGGCGGTTCACAGTTTGTTAACGTGAGCATAGAAGGTAGTCTAAGGCAAGGAGAAGAAAGCGGCCCTGAAACCAATATTGTATAACACCGCACATTCCCGAAGTCGAGAGTGACGAAATACCGTCTGGCCAGAAGAAGCACTTACAACAACATGATTGTGATGTGCAGAATGAAAATATACGCAATAACTCCTCGGCAGAGCACGCAGTCACGCAAAAGCACGAGGTCGATTGGGAAAAGGCAAGAATCGCCGAAAAAGAAAAACAATTGGCGGTGGTGAAGCTTTCGTTAAACCTGCAGTTACGCGAAAGCTACAGCTGGCCGAGTGGAACTTGGTCACGTGACCAACCACGTGACGAACCACGTGATCACCCACGGCGCCGCGCCACCGGCAGCTGCTCTGCACCGCGTGACCAACCACGTGACAGCTTGGCGGCACAGCCACGGCGTGGCGGCGCAGCCACAAGATGGCGGCGCAGGCACAGGGTAGCGGCGCCGCCACAGGGTGGCAGCGCAGCCACATTATGGCGGCGCCGCCACCGCCAAGGCGCCGCCACGCTGGAGGCTCGAAATGCTACCGTAATGTAGCCATCGCTACAAAACTGACAACATCACGGCTTCATCTCGAATCTGTTGCGATACATACAACGTCGCATGCGCTTAATCGCAACGAGGGTAATCTTAACCCGAGGATAATCTTAACTCTAGCTTTTAAAGACAAATAGACAAATCTTATCGTATGATTACATTGTGAACAAAGTCCCCTTTCTGGGCGCCGAAACATCAGTATCAAATTTCATTTTACTGGTCGGCGTCAGTTTTCTGAAATCGCACATTCTTGCTAAATTTCTGACGTTTTTCGTTTTGCAGCGATAGCTACACTACGCCAGCCACTTCGCGAGGTCAGCGTGTCTGCGCGCTGAGCCGTGGCACCAACGCTTCGCCAGCTGTGCGCATGCGCGGATTGACGTCGTAGCCCGCAGCTGGTGCGCGTGCCGCGTGCCTCGCCGCTGCGCCGACGGCGTAGCCGACGCCGCCCGCCTCGTCAGCTGTGCGCATGCGCGGAGTGACGTCAGAGCTCTCAGCTGGTGTGCGCGGCGCGGCTACATTACGCTAATATTTCGAGCCTTCAGCGTGGCAGAGCCGTGGCCACCGTGGCAGCTGCCGGCGGAGCTCCGGCGAAACCGAGTGGGGGAGGAGTGGAGAGGGGGAGAGAGTGAATCCACATCCAGGGAGGAAGATGAAGGTGGAACGCCCGGCAAAAGACTGACTTTGCAATTCGACTGAGCGAGTTCCACTCGGCAAGCTGTAGCTATCGCGTCACTCCAGGTTTAACCAGAGCAAAACCACAGCCATTTTTCTTCAACATCCATGACTAAATGTGTGTTCGCGCGCATTGGGTTTCAGAAATAGAAACGAATTATTACTCAGAGAAGCTTTCATCATTAGGTCGAAGGAAGAGATTGTGAGAAAACAAAATATCAAATAAGAGATGAGCAAGAATATCACTTTTTCGGTGCTCGTGGCGCTAACCTTGTCTATGCAAATATAATATTTTTCGAGGGAGAATCTAGCATGAGTGCAGAGAGCTTCAAAAGTTAGGCCATTATTGATGTGGCGCAAGCACTACCCCACTTCGGTACTTGCAGTTCGCAATTGCAACAGTGAAAGTGTTGTCAGTTTTCTTAGTTTATGAATTTATTTATTAAAGATACCTCAAAGGCCCTTGGGTGAGGGTTTTACATGACGGGTTAAAGACTTAAAGGGGTTCACGCTTAAAACTTGCCAGGTGTAATTATGTGATTTATGCTTGTGGAACCAAAGGCGCGCTTGCTTGGCAATGACGATGGGAGCCTGTGAAACAAATTTTTTTTATAAGGATTTTCTTTTCGCACTTTTTTCTTCGTAAATTAATGTCTAGGATGTCGAAAGCAATTTTGCGCCGATTGACACAAAAAATTATTTCAACTGTTCATCATCGCATGAAAGACCCGCTATTGAAAAGGGCACCTTACAGACCACTTTTCTTCGTTTAATTTTGATAATCGTGTGCAAACAGTACTGTACTTGCATAGAAGAGTAAGCCAATATAGGGATTTGGCGAAATTCATCATTTTTGTCAGTCAGTACTAGTGCATCTTCTTTTGCAAAGAAGACATATGCAGGCAATAGAGTACGCCTTCCTGCTTCCATTGGTAATTTTTTTTAGCTGCGTGTGCATATCCACCTACATCCTCGTTTGAGACCGCTGAAATGAATGCATGCGAAGAACCCTGAATAAAAAAAACACCATCATAGATAATTTACCCCAAGAATTTCATAGCGCGTAATTTTTTTACATCGTTTTGGTGCCAAACACTGAATCTAAGCTTACTGCGGGAGTACGGACACCGTTTTTTTTAAATTTCCTAACAGGACATCATACTTTGATTTTTTAGCTTTTTCCGCCCTCTCGAAGCACCTCCCATCGGATCGAGGACAGACACTCGCGGTTAAAATAAAAGCAGTGGTCAAAGAACGACAGTTTTCTTTTTTTGTGATTCGGCTGTGCCCTCCAGCCCGGCAGGAAACCATCATTTGGGTCGGTCTGCAGCATCAGGAAGCCTTTCTCTTTTCCTCCCGAATTCCGGAACAAAAAAAAAAGAGTAACTTGATGGCGTCGGCCGTGCAACTTCGCGATGTTGTCTTTGTAGCGGCTAGAGTACCATGAAGCGTTCCATTAATCATTTGGCGTGGCTACCATGGGAAAGGAATCAACTGAGGAAGCAAAAAAGAAGTCACAACGAACATATGATGACTCGGTGCTTCCCGCTTCAAGACACCGAGGCGTCGAAGAGTTTTTTCCTTCCTGTCGCTGCCTTCTTTAAAGCTCCAAAATTTTGGAGGGGCCCGGCCTCCCCCTATTAGGCTGTTATGCATTCATCTTGGGCACAGCGCGAAGTGACAAGGCCGCACCGTTTTTTCCCCTATTCTGATCATCTGCACGGAAGCACCAACTTAGAAGCCACGTGCTAGAAACTATTGCATTATGACAAGATTTTCTCTCTCACCCAACCCGCACCCTCTCCCTCGGCGCTTTCTCTCGCGCCAAGGCAAGTTAAGCAGGAGAGCAATGCTTTCCTTGTAAACAACATTTTCACATAGATTGTGCGCGTGCTTCCGGATTAACAGGTTTATTTTTATGCGTCATGTCCTTAACAATCTGCCGTCGCCAGCCGTGCGAGACGCCCGTTGAAGACTCATAAATTATCGTGCACGTCGGGCTTTGAACTCTGCACAATTAAAGTTCACATTTTTTTTATTCAGTCTGTAGTTGGGCTCAATTTTCGACACTGGTTTATTTTATTGCCTTTTTCTATTAGACCAGCACAGAAACCTTGGTTTATGATGAGACACCTTCGAAGAAAAATGGAGTTCCTGTTCAAACTGTCAGCCTGGCGGGCGAACAATCTGCTCTATGCTCCCCGTGCTTAATGCGGTCCCGCCCCTCAGCACGAACGGCTCAATCTGCATGCTTCGAGTTCCTCCGGATCTCCAGTACTCAGCCATTTTATATCCGTTGCATTTTCTTTTGTCTGAGCGGTCATCAAGAGTTTGAGAGCTACATCAGGAGAAGTGTGGCCTTTCGTTTTATCTTCGAGCGCCTATGCTTGAGATTGTTCAATTAGGAAACTTCCAGCATTTTTGTACAGCAGATTAAAGCATGAGGTCGCCAGCACGGCTTTTGAAATAAATTATGCGTAGGTAACAGAAGCAAAGAAGAGAAAAAGAAAGCATTTCATGACTGCAATTAGAACTTCAGCGTTCGCTCCATTATTGTGCAAGAGAGCTGATAATCAAAGCACGCGAGGCGCTCGCACTCATATACTTCCGTTATTAGCCTTTAATACACCTGTTCGATTATGTTACTTTATACACTTCTAACTAGTTCAATGAACTAAAAATACTAAATATCTGCCGGGTTATAACGCGACAAGACAGCACCTTCTTTGTTGGAAAATTCTTTCAAGGTCGATCAATAGAGGGTGGTCGTACTGAAAGAAATGTGCAGGAAGTTTATTACAGCTATTTCTAAAGGTGTATGTACAATTTTTTCCACACTCTAACGCTACAATACAGGAAACAAAAATTAAAATCCTCATTAGATTCTATTTGTTCATTTGTCACATAATCTTCATTTCTTCACGCGCACTTCTCTGATCTACCCGTAAGTTAGAAACCATCCACTCTCCCTACCAGCAGTAATGTCCGCTATCCTTATGGAAGGAATGACACAATGGCGCTAACACTGCCTTTTTCTCCCCTTCTTTTTATATGTGGTTTTCGACATACTCGTTGAATAAAAATCTAATGGTGCTATATCATTGCGAAAAGGCGCATTCGGAAAACCGCTGTTCCGTACTTTTATGTGCTTTTTGTTCATGTCACGAAATAGCCGATTGTGAGGACACGCATTGTCGTGCCACAAGAGAGTCCATGGCCTGGCTGCTTATTGCAAAATGCATGCCTTAGCTTGTGGAGTGCTTCAGCATACCAAACCGCTTTTATGCTTTCTCTGGGCTTAAATAAATGACCGCCACCAAATCCGCCCGCATCCCAGAAGGCCGAAACCGAAAATGTAACAGCTGATGGCAGCATCACTGCTTCCTTGCTCGATGGAGAGTTTGAGTGACGTCATTCCACATTTAGCTGTTTTATTGCGCTCGTGAAATGATGAAACCGATTTTGGTCGCCGGCCACTTTAGAGATTTGGAGCACGTCAAATATCTTACGCAATAACAATTCTCCGCTGCACTTTGTGCTTCCCATCCAACCAGTGCGGAAACCACTAAGCGGAATTTTTTTTTTTATGGCCTAACTTCGGGACCCTATTTCAGTGACTGTTTGCGGCGTTTATTTGTCCATGCTCAACGCGGCCGCAACGCGGGTTTGTAATATTATCTGCGACGCCAGATGCGACCACATTTATCTTGAAAGATCGCACCCATGCAGAGCCGATTCCACGTCGTACAAGACTTTTGCGGTTACTTTGCACGCCGTATCTGGAAAGTTCATTTTCAGCTTCATACTGTGCACGGCAGAGATCGGCGGAAAATCTGTTTGACGAGCGCGGAGCAAGTTTTGTCACCACCGCCAAGGTGTTCAGTTCTTAGGGGCGCCATGTAGCCCAAGATTACAGAGAACGCTTAAGAATAAGTGTGCGCTTTCAATGCTGAAGCATTTTCTCATTATGAATTTTGTGGCGAGGTTCATTGAAGATTCCTTCCTTTCTAATGGTACCCCTTCTAATTAGCACAGAGTCGTAAGGAAACGCAGGCGCTAGGTACACCTTTATTCGCTCATAAGCAACGTGAACGTGCTGGTGAGATTGTGTATGATGGGTTGCGGAATGCGGTTTGGGGCCAGGTTAAGTCGAGCTTGAAGTCTGTTAGGGCTGGTGCACTTTCTTGCAACAAAAAAAAAGTGGTTTTTTGGCCCATGATTTGCGTGCTCGCCTCGCAATCTGAACGACCTTGGCTCAATTCCCCACATGTTCGAAGGAAATTTTATCTTTTCTGATGACATCAAGAGGTCTCTGAACGCGTTTTTACTTATGATCGACTGCTGACGTCATGCGAGGCTATGATGACGTCATTGCAGCTTTTGGACCACTGCTGCTGGACAACGCCGACGCCACCACGTCTTGTTGCAGATGAGCCGTATAATGCTATCGCAATAATGAAGAGCTCGTTTCAGTGAAGCCTGTCTGCTCCTCTGTGGTCCCCGGTGTTGTCATTACCAGGTGAAAATATGTTTTCATTCATGTCATCTATTTTCAACAACTCGATGTTTTATCTATTCGTGCTTGTATTCATCAGTGAGTTCAAATACAGAGGCCTTGCTTGCTTGCTTTGATGCTCTGCCAGACCCACCAAAGTGGGGCTCATTTCAAATGCATATTTTTAAATGCCTCATCCACCCGCAACGCTGCCTGGGTGGCTGCGATAGGGTCGCTGGAATGACAGAAGTGTGAAAAAGTCGTAGGCGCACCGACGAGGCGACGGACGCAGCGCGGACATGCGCCGTTGGAGCGGGCAGTGCCGTCGCTTACCCGCTTGAAGAAAACCACACTTGCGCTGCTTTCTGCCCCGAGATTTTCGTAAACAATTTATTTGGCTTTCTGGTTGTCATCCTCAACTATGTGTGTAGCTTCATGATGAGAAATTTCAGAACGCCCCCTACCCAATGAGGATAAAACACGGCTTTCTATTGAGAGTGCGGCCTCCCAAGCGGCGTCGTTTCCTTGAGGTAGGCAGAACAGTACCTTCGTGCTTCCTTACCTCATTGCTTGACCTGAAACATGATTCACTGCATAAACACTTGCTCTACTTCGGTGCAGTTTGGAGTCTCTGACGGCTGCTGCAACGCTCAGTCCATAATGGCACAGTTAACGTTCGCTCCTGTACGTGTATCTCCGCTGCACTGTAAATCAGAGCTCCTGAATCGTACCAGCTGGTGGTGGTGGTGAAAAAAAATTAGTTTTGAAAAACTTTGCTGTTCCAGTTGGGCAACGCCCCTTCAAAAAGAAGGCCGCCACCGTCTTCAAAACGCTGAAGTAAGGAGCTGTTTGGTTTACTAGATTGAGAAAGCGAAGAAGAACGCACCGCTCGTCTCGAGAAACGGAATGTAATACCCTTTGAAACGGGGTGGATTGCCACCATGCTCGGCTACGCGTGCATGCACGCCGCCTAGCGGAACGATCGCCGCCTAGCACCCTCTATCAGATAAATTACGATGCACGTCTACACATTGTCGAGTGGCACCCCCTGAAGATAACTCCCAAACCAAATTTGCTTCGTTGGGGGGGTCAAGGTGGGCCTAGAATTCGGCTTGTGGTGCGATGCGGTAACGCTTCAATTAGTAATTGCATGTTTACAATGCTTACCAATGATTTAATTGTGGTTTTATTTCTACACCAGAACCTATAGGGGTTTTTTTGCCAACGAAATTCGGTATACAACTGTCCCCGTATCGGTGCTTGTTGTTGTCGGAGTATATTTAGCGGGACGAATGCATACATGTATAGCGGTCCCGTAAAATAGGTTTCCTACCCGTTTAAGGATATTTTTTTTACTTTTTGGTGAGGGGTGAAAGGGATGAGAGGGCACGATAAATTTTATTGGCTGCCATCTTGAATTCAAGAAACCGAAACTATGCCGCCATTTCGTCCCCTCTATCCACCATATTAAACACCTCTATCACCATAGTTACACCTCTATCCATCATAGTAAAACGTGACGTCATCATTGACACGTGGCAGGTGGTTGTTTCTACAATGTTATTGTAGAAAGCGCTACAAGTCTTAATGCGAGGTGCGCTGTTTTCTAGTTGCAGCCACCGATGGCGCCTTGATCTCGGGCTGGTAGGAGACATCACGAGATCTCGAAACGTGGTGAGTGGTTGCTGCCACAGACAGTGCTGTGATCAAGGGCTGTGGCAGATCCCACGAAATCTCGAAACGTGATGAGAAAGAGCTAACGCTCTTAAAAGTTACTAGTCATAATCTTCACTTTCTGGGCGCTTACGAATGGAGACGCTTATAGAAGGGGGCAATAAAAGATTTTGTCATATGTCGCTATCGTCTTCTCAAAAGCGTTTTGTTCTAGATTCTTTTACCTCTTAATGCACCAGTTTGGAAGAGAGAGAGAGAAAAACGTAATATATTGCTTTTAGCATCTTGTGAGTAATCACGGGTGGAGCCCCTAGTCCATGACTCCTATGAAGGCTGCGATAGCTTAGGCCTGTTCGACCAGTGAAAGGTGATCTCCGGGTACCCATTTGAATAGAGCTACCTCCCACTGCTTCGGAGTGGCACTGTGTATGACTGGGACTGCAGGGTTGTGTTTGCATCGCCATGTGGCGTGATATAGTTTAGCTTTCTCGCCGCACCTTGGGCTTGCGGGCCTATATGTAGTGGGGTGTAGCTTACTTGAAAAACAAGCATGAATATGTGTTCGTTTGTAGGTATCTCCAGCTTAAAGTCTGCTGTTTACTGAGTTGGCTGGGGTGGGGAATAGGTCCTCCTTAGTCGCCTTAAGTGCTCCAGTATATCGCCGACGTCTGGGTGACTGGCCCGAGTCGCAAGGCATCAGCCGTCGCTCGGCTTGTATGTCTTTGAGCAATTGCGCCCGCTGCGTGGGAACTCTCCTTCAAAAACTTACTAGTCATAATCGCCACTTTCCAAACTCTTACGCATAGCTACGCCATCTAGAAGCGGCAAATAAAACTTTTTGCCGTATGTTGCTATTATCTTCTAAAAAGCCCTTTTTTTTTAAGCGATGTTTATTGCCTCAGGGCATAAAAACTATGAAGTGAGAGATGAGTAAGACGCTCAAATGAATGAAAAAAGATTGGCTCATGAAAGATGAAATCAAGAAGTGAACGGTGAAATGGACCCTGTGTCCAGGCAACATAGCAATCCGGATTGTCCGCTGAGTGTCCCACTGTCGCCAGGTGCCGAATTCTCCTCGGCTTCAGCGCCGGGCAGTCCCACAACAGGTGGTGGATATCTGCCTCACAGTCTCGGTTCTTGCATACTGGACACCCGGGGCGGGGATATAAATTTTGGAAATGCGGCCACTTGCGTGTCAAAGCTGGAGTTAGGGCAACCCCGACCCGTATCCTCCGAAGCGCAACCTCCTCTGTACGGGTATGACCACGGGGGAGGGTTACCGCACACGGAGGGATTAGAGCACGTGTGCGGCGCCGGAGGTGTTCTTTTCTTGTTAAAAGGAGGGTAGTATCATCTAGAGTGAAGACTCAAGGCAAAGACGAGGTTGGGGTCGAAAGGCGGGTAACATAATCTGCGCGGCTTTGTGGGCTCAGGAGGTCACGCGGGACCCACTCAATACGGTTTTGCTCCGGGATGCGTGCCGCTAGACGATGGATGTCTTGGCAGATTTCTGTGGTGCGACTGACTTGTCGTAGTAGGCGTGTGACGTGAAGGGCATCGGTGCGAATGACAATGCGAGCTGTGGGTAGCATGGGAACGGCGGCCACAGAGCAAAGTGCCTCTTGAACTGCAAGCATCTCCGCACAGAAGGAGGAAGGAGGTTCTGAGAGGCGAAACCTTGACGTTTTGTTCAGAGCAGGCTTGCAAGGACAGTAAACTGCCGTTGTTGTTTCGCAGGCCTGGATGCTTGCGTCAACGTACATAACGATGGAGCCATGCGGCAGATCGGCGTCTTGCTCTGTAATTCGGTCGCGAAACGACGATGCCGCGCGGGTAGATGATGGCCGACGTAGATCAGATGGCTTGTTGTCGCTTAGCCGCACAAAACGCCAAGGAGGAAGAACTGGCCGGGGGCGGCTGTAGAATGGAGTGCGATGAAGCATATGCCCTGAGTGCACACGTTGTGTGTGTAAGGCTTGACTTTAGGCGGCGAGCATCGCGACGCTGCTGCACCAGCTCATCTAGTGTATTCAGCTGCGCATGTTCTTGGAGCGCCACGATCGGGGTAATGCGCGGAAGGCAAGCGATGACCTTCATTTCCTCTCGATTAACAGCTTATAGACGATCCCATTGAGCCCTCGTCAATATCTGGAATTGGGCTTGGTAAATGAGGCGCGGTTCCACAACCACCCGCACCAACTGTCGTGCAACATGAGAGCGGGCTCTCCCTGTTTTAGGAGCATTGCGTCAAATCAGACCCAACGCCTGAATTGCTTGCTTTTTAGCCCGAGAAAGCAAAGCAGTACCTGTTCCTGACTCGTGTATTGTCAAGCCCAAGATTTTTACGGTCGAACTTTATTGAATTGGAGCTCCGGATAGATTAAGACGAATTGGTGTTGCAGCCAGTTTACGGCGCCCCCAGCGGTTGGCGGCTGACACGAACGTGGTTTTGCCTACTCAAAGCTGCAGACCAATTGAAGAAGCAAAAGTCGACGTAATATCTATGGCTGATTGTAGGCCTGCTGCTTGAGTCATCGGGTCGTTGTGAGTGCTCCACACCGTTAAATCATCAGCATACAATAATAACTTAATCTCAAAGACATCATGTAAGCGCCAAGCAACGGGTATAAAAGCAATATTAAATAATGTTGGCGATAACGCCGATCCATGAGGAACGCCGCGAAGAGGCACAAATGATCCGACGGCCTCACCACCGAGGCGTATGTCAAAGTGTCGGCCTTCAAGGAAGGATTTAACAAAATTGCGCACTCTAACGGGGAAATGCAGCATGTCAAGCGATTCCAGGATGGCGGCATGAGGGATATTATGGTACGCCTTTTCAACGTCCATGGCCAGTACAGTACGTACATTGTGGCTGCGAGTTGAGGCCAGAACTGCTGACGCAAAGACAGCCAGTCCATCTTCTGTGCCTATGGACGTACGAAAGCCAATTTGGGCGGGATGGTAGAAACCATGGTGCTCAAGCCACTACGACAGTCGTTTGGCAAGCATTTTTTCGGTACGCTTGCATAATGTTGGCATAAGCGATATAGGCCGGAAATTTCCGTGGTCTGTCGGCGGCTTCCCCGGCTTTGGTATGGGGATCACAATAGCCGATTTCCTGGTTTCTGGTACGACGCATTCTATCCATACCTTGTTAATGGTGGCGAGGAGTTAAGGCAGTACAGCGGAACTTAAGTTCTTGTAAACCTCGTACGGAATGGAGTCCGGACCGGGCTCAGTCTCGACGGGCCTCGTCTATTGCTGCAAGCAACTCTGGCATTGAAAATGGGCTTGCAGTTACCTCGGCGTCGGATGTAGATGGGAGCTTATCAACATATGCTGGAATGACAACCAAGGGGGCTCCTATGACCCTTGGAGGTAACACTTCATACTTGGGGAAAACTTCCACGCTGCCTCTCTGGCTAAATCATCAGGAGCTAAGTTAGCTGCGAAGCATGCTGTGGCCGCTGCGTCAGGACGACGGGAACCATGTTCCATTGAACGAAACGTTCGCCAGAGAGCAGCATTCGATGAATTTGTCGAGAACTGCTCACACCACGCATGCCACTGCCGTCGCGAGAGATGGCGTTCATATCTGCGAGCCTTGGCAGTAAGGTAATTCAGCCTTGTCCGTGCGTGCGTAGGAGTCGGGTCTCGGGAAGCTGCATCTCCGCTTGTCGAGGAGCACCCCACAGGCTAAGCAGACACACATCCGGCGCCGGGCGATTCACGTCCGTCCAGGTGACAACAGTAGCCTTATTAAGCGCAGTTTGTATGCAGTCCACAAGTAGTGTAGATGATTGCAGAGAGAGATCTTCGACGGTGGTGCGAAACGTGTCCCAATTGACCACAGAACACCTACGGCATAATCGGCGGGCCCTTGATGGATGGAGACCGATGATGATAGGATGGTGGTCACTACCCCAGCAGTCTGGCTCCAGGTGCCACGATGGAGTTCCGGGTCCTGATCACCACGTAAGGTCCGGAGCTTATGTTGGACTGCGAGCATAGCGCACAATCCGCGTTGCTGAATCTGGATGGTTGAGTAAAACAAACAGCGCATCCGCGAATGCGTCCCGCACACGCCTACCACGGGGACTTGAAGTGGGGTACCCCCAGTCCGGATGAGGGGCGTTAAATGTCACCACCGACTAAAACAGGCCACCCTGGGTGCTGTCGTCGTAGAGTTAATAACCACCCCAGATTAATGCGGGAGGGAGCTCCACCGCTGGGTCTTACATAGTATGACACGACCACAACAGTTGCCTTGGGAAGCTTCACAGCCACTGCGACTACCTGTTGATATGAGGTGCACCAGTTTTCTAAAGAGAGGCGAACTTGACGAAAGCGCGCATCAACGTACACCACCGCCTTTCCCGGAGGGGCAGCAGTGTGCACACGACGGTCGTTCATTGAAGGAGACATGTATCCATTAAAGCCCGGAATGTATGGCAAGGCATTGGTCTCCTGCAGTAGCAGGGCCCACACCTGGAGCTTGTTCATGCGAAATCGAGATTTGAGCTCTCCCAGCTTTGTGGAGAGGCATCTGCAGTTCCATTGGAGCACACCACAACAACGTATACTCGCCCTTTTCGATTAGGCTTCCAAGCGTTGTAATAGAACTGATGTCAGGTTAGATCACTGGTTTACCATAAATCGGAGGAGGGATGTTGCTGAGTTATCCCGCAGTGATGCAGAAGACCTGGTAGAGTCGGCGAAAACGCATGAAGGCTTGTCGTAGTCGAAGGCGCTGCAGCATTGATTGGCGTGGAGAGGGATTCCACTGGTTTTCTACGGCGAACAAGCAGTTCACGGCGTTGCCGTAGCTTAGAGACCTCGACTAAAAGGCGTGCAATTTGGTCGTCAACTGCTGCCATGTCCTCACACAGAGGTTCCAGTATGCTGTGCTTTTGCATAGCTTGAAGGCGACGGCGATCCTTGCGCACTTCATCACTGTACGACTGTTGGACAGGGGCTGCAGGTGGATTGGGCTCAGAGGGCTCCGGCCAGTCGTCTTCATCCCACTGAAGAGCCGCAAACCTGTTGGATGTCTGTATCGGGACTCTGTTTTCATTAGGAGGCACTTGCTTACGGATCCCACGCCGAACCTTCCCAGTTGCTTTCTGTTTTGTTG
Organism: Amblyomma americanum; assembly: GCF_052857255.1. NCBI lineage: Eukaryota > Metazoa > Arthropoda > Arachnida > Ixodida > Ixodidae > Amblyomma > Amblyomma americanum. Next base: position 90,080,092 of record NC_135503.1, read on the forward strand.
GACAAGTTGGAGAGGTGATCTAGTGGTCGTCAGTCTTGCAAAGTTCACACCTGTAAGACGGTGTGCCTTGTGGCCGAGCCTTATCTTGCGTTTCAAAAGGGCATGATCGGCGCATGTGGCCAGGTCTGAAACAGCTGTAGCAATATACAGCACTAAGTTTGTAAGGACGAGGCCGCAGAATACAGCCATAGTAGTAAAGTCGTTCTGGGAGAGTTTGTGGGCCCTGTAGTGTGACGATGCACGAGCGCCCCTTTCCCATATACCGCGCTTGGATGACACGGCGGGTTGGACAGTACAGCTCACGCTGGGGGGTCGCCTGGCCTTCGGCAACGTCGACGTTGTAAACAACACAATGTTGTAGGTCCGAACCTTCTACTAGGTACACCTGGACCGGCACCGAGGTTTTGCTTGTAAGCGATATGCACTTGAGCGTTTGCAGACGCTCGACAGCAGCCAAAGTTGGGAGCCACACAGCGATGGTATTAGGTTTCGTTCTAGACGTGAAGCCACGAAAACCTTTGGTCCCAAGACACGCGTCCAGGTTCGCCTGAAGAATCCTGTTCGGAATGCCTGTCAGGCTTTTGGCTGCCAGAGCTTTAATGGCCACTTTATACGATACCGATCCCGATGTTGGCGCATCCACCTGGTTGGCATACGCTGGGCAGGAACGCTTGCCTTGTGAACAGCAGTTGGCAGAAGACGAATCCTGTGCAGTGTTCCCTGATGGGCGCTTTTGAGAACTGCGGGAAGCCGATGGCACGTATGGAGGGGCTGAAGACAGGTCCATTGGAGAGCTCTCCTCACTCTGCACGGTTGAAGCCCCATCCAGCATAGGAGGCTGGGCAGCCATTGCCGAGTTCCGCCCAGAGGGCAGATCGCTCACGGGCTGAGGTGCATTTGGAGAAGGCGGGATGTGCGCTGCCGCTGATGGACCGGGAGCAGAGACCGGCGCCGGCGAATCCACCTCTGCCAGCGCGTCACCGGTGGCTCTAGGCCTAGCCTCGGAGCCCAGTCCAGCTGCCGGGATGACTGAAAGTCATTTGCTTACTGCCACCCAGTCAGACACCGCATAAGCCTCGGGAGCTTCCTCAGATGGTGCGAAGTCAGTTCTCTGGATATAATGAACGTATTTATGCGGATGGCGAGATTTTTCACTGAGGCCATGTGCAGCCACCTTAGCAGAGACACTTCGTCTTCCTGCTTCTTTTACCTCTCAATATATTTCCCGATTTGTTATATCTATGGATTTTCCTTAGTGCATCCTTTTCACTCTCTTTCTTACCAGGCGATTGTGCGTTAATAAACAATCTCAAAGATTGCATCTTGAACACAATTAGCATTCTTGACCGCGACTGGCGCGGCACTCCTTTAACAACTGACTTCTATCCGCCACGGACCGTCCATTTTTGACACTTGGACTCTGAGGGAAGTTTCACAACTGGCAATATGAAAGAGATCTGCTGTAAGCAACGGGATGTGGCCAAAACAACTATGTTTTGCTGCTGGGCTATCAAAGGAATTAAAACAATACGTCTAAAAAGCGCTAATAGGGGGGCGTGCTTGAAAATAACTGCAAGATTATAAATGTGTACTTGCTCTATTTTTTCATATAGACGTATTTTGCGTTGTGATTTCTGGAAGCGCATATAGGTTGCAGCGGATAAAAGCACTGCGATCGGATTGGCATGCACCTCAAAAATGTCAACGTGAATTGTGACCCAGCATTAAAAATAATTAAATCTTCCGCTGGTTTGATGGCAAAACTTCTAAATTTTGTACTAAGTGCTTATACCGTTTTGCTGCGCTAAGACGAATACTTATATAGGGCACCTATTGCTTTGTGTCAAGCAGCTCCGGGACGTTAACGACAAATTACAATTTTCCCACTCTGTAACGGACCAATTCATACTGCAACTCTCATAATAATGATGAGTTGTCGCGTTAGAAAACTAGCAAGACTCAATAAGGCCGACTGCCGTGAATGGTTCAGCACGACGAAGTTCTGGGGCAGTTGGTCAGACATGGTACAAGGGTAAAAAATTGGCGGTGGTTTAGCGCTGGTTAAACCTGGAGTGACGCGATAGCTACAGCTGGCAGAGTTGAACTTGGTCACGTGACCAACCACGTGACGAACTAAGAGATCAGCCACGGCGCCGCGCCGCCAGCAGCTGCTCCGGACCACGTGACAGCATGGCGGCGCAGCCACAGGGTGGCAGCGCCGCCACAGGGTTGCAGCGCCGCCACCGCCACTGCTCCGCCACGCTGAAGGCTCGAAATGCTACCGTAATGTAGCTATCGCTACAAAAGAACCACGACAGGAACAGGACACACGACGCTTCTACTGCCAGTGTCCGCTCTTGGTTATTTCTTGCCCGCTTTGAAAGCACACATTTTGGCATCTGTTTAATGGTCCAGATTTGCTGGGTTCTTCTTTACAGTGAGCTACAGACTGTTTGTTGATTTTGTACCAAAGAGCAGGAGCCTTCTCGCAGTTGGTGGTAAAAGTGTAGAGGGGCGCTTTTAATATACTATATACTATACTTAGATATTCCCGTTTAGTTTTTTGCATACTTCATCACCACCGCCGCCATCAGCCTGACTACGTCCACTGCAGGGCATGTCTTTCTAATTCAGCATGTATTTTGCCAGCTGCGGCCAGCGTATCCCCTCCAGCGTCTTAATCTCATCCTTCCAGTAAATTTCTGCCGCCCCCTGCTGCGCTTGTCTTCTTTTGGAAACCACTCATTTACCCTTAATATCAGCGCTTACCTTGCCTAAACTTTACATGCCCCTGCCCAAGCCCATTTCTTTCTTTTGATTTCGACTAGGATGCCATTAACCCGCCTTTGTTTCCTCACCCGCTCTGCCCACTTCCGGTCTCTTAACTTTACACCTATTATTTTTCTTTCCAAAGCTCGCTGCGTTGTCCTCAACCTAAGCTTAACCTTTCCCTTCTCTGCACATCTCTGTCCCATAGGTAAGTACCGTTAAGATAAATCGGCTGTATACTTTCTTGATTGATAGTGTGAATGTGGTGTAAGACGTGAGAGAACCTACCTTATGCCCTCCACCCCATTCTTGTTCTTCTAGTTAATTCCCTCTCATGATCCGGATCCGCGATATTTACCTGCCCTAAGTAGACGCATTGCCTTAACATTTCCAGCACGCTACCAATTGTGAACTGCTGTTCCCTTGGGATACTGCTGAACATTACTTTGGTTTCTGCATGTTAATTTTTAGACCCACCTATCTGCTCGGCCTCTCTGACTCACTGATAATGCTTTGTAGTCCATCTCCCGAGTGACATAGCAAGGCAATGCAATCAGCGAGTCGCAGATTAATTATTCCCCACTGTTTCCATTCAAGCCTTGCAATACCTCCTGCAAGCAGGCGTTAAACAGGTTGGTGAGATTGTGTCTCCCTGCCTGAAATCCTCTTTTATTGGAACTTGATTGCTGACTTTATGGAGGACTTTTGCAGGTGTCTCAGTCGTTATAGATATCATGCAGTATTTTCACATAAGACTGTTCTTCACCCTGATCCGCAAATTCTGCATGGATGGTGAGGCTTTCACTCCGTCAAATGCTTTCTCGTATCAAAGGAGCTTATAAATAGGGGTTGGTTATATTCTGCGCATTTCTCTATCCCCTGATTGATAGTATGAATATGGTGTATTATCCAGGTATCTTTTTCGGTAGCCTGTCTGATCATTTGGTTGATTGAAGTCGAAGGTTGTCTTTGCTCTATGAGCAATTACTTTAGTAAGTAACTTGTAGGACAACGAACAGTAAGGCTGAGTGGTCTGTAATTTTTCAAGTCCTTGGCGTCTCGTTTTTTATGAGCCTAGATAATATTAGCCTTCTCTCTCGATTCTGGTACGCTGGAGGTCTTAAGGCGTTGCGTATACAGGTGCCAAGTTTTTCTAGCACAACTGCCCTCCGTCCTTCGACACTTCTGTTGTTACCTGATCCTCAACAGCTGCTTTTTCCCTTTGCATTGCTCCTAAGACTTTCTTTACTTCCTCTTTCCTTACTGGCAGGATTTCGCATTTCTATGCTCTACTGCCTCTCTCGTTAACGATCTGATTAATTTGCTATGTATAGATTTGTGTAGAACTCATCGGCTACTTTAACTATCATATAAATATTGATCTTATCCATACGACTCACAAAAAGGACATATCCCTGACAAAGCAACAGATCTCACTTTGAAACACAACTTGGCTCATTGCCGCTTCCTTGTTGCTTTTTTTATTTTCTCATTTGAATTCAATGTATATAAAGCTATGTATATAGAATATTAGTGAAGATTTGTCGGTATAGCCTAAATCTTTGGTCACTCAATATACCCAAGCCCCCCCCCCCCCCCCCCCATTACAGCCTATCTATAGCTCTTGTATTTCAGACTGCATTTAAGACAGAGAGGGGGAAGGCAGATACCGGTTAGAAGGCAGAGACCTGCTATAAAAAAGGTGGTTTGTCTGCGACACTTGTATCGCGGGATCACGTTAGGGCAGCCACTACTGCGCCTTCTGTCAGGGTCAGAACACAGAATGACACAGAGACGTCCTTCCAGTTCAATTAAACTCTCGAACACATAAAAATGTTGATATTATTGGGCAACATCATAAGGTGTATGCAGCTTTTAATGCGAACGCTCAAATCGCGCCTGGTTTTATAGGAAATTTCACATCGCGTCTTTGAATGCCATATGATCTTCAATGCTGGAAATGGAGAGGAAAGTAGATTTTGTTTTATGATTTTATGGAGTTTAACGTCCCAAAGTGACTCAGGCTATGGAGGATTCAGAAGTGGAGGGCTCCGGAAAATTTCGACCACCTGGCGTTCCTTAACGTGCACTGATATCGCATAGTACACGGTCCTCTAGCATTTCGCCTCCAACGAAGTGCGACCGGCGCGGCCGGGTTTGAGACCGCGTCTTTAGGGTCGGCAGCCACCATAAACACTGAGCCACCGCGGTGGCGGCGGGGGCAGGTGGTTTCATTCTGTCGTAGTTTTAGGCAAGAAATATTTATAAAAGCTATGGCCGCCAGAGTGGGGCGCACACTGTGTGTGTCATGGACGTTTGTAGGCTAGTCGATTCCAAAACGAATTCACTATTTATTAATGGGATAGTGAAACAATGTTCTGAAATAGGCACAAACGGGAAACCTTCGAAGGCGTAAGCTTGGTAGACCTAGTTGTTACTTCATTAGGGAAACACCACCAGTACGTGCATAATTTGATAGAATGAAGCGCACTTATCGATTTTTGACTTCCCAGGTGTATCCAATTTGTCTACAAAGAGCTGGATCCGATACTCTGTAGGCATATTCTACTTTTGTTCGACTTTATATTTGAAACAATACAAGTTTGAGATGTTTTGTCGCTTGGGAAAAGCTCCTTCGCATGTAATCAAGAGTAAAATTAGCATTTTTAGTGATATATTCACATAAATATGCAAAAAAAAGTAGTTTTTTAGGTGAACTGCCATATGTTTAGTGGAAGTGACATTTTGGAGGGACACAGAGTGAATTTTGTAGCACTGTGGTGGTAAGAGTGTGTTGCTACGGCGGGAGATTTTCTTCAGTTTGCATTTACTAGAACTTAATGTGTTAATGCAATTGTAAAACCATCTAGATACAGCGTTAAGGCCAAACTGCAGGAGTAGTTTACGATGAGGGTCAGTCACTTCACGATAAAGAACATAGTCATCGGCGGAAAGCATTATGGATCAAGATACGCGGTCAAATAATACGAACACAGTAAAATTATGCAAATAATTAGGCACAGTAAGTCTTCCAGAGCGGGGAGCTTTGTAGGTGATGCTGTGGAAAATTATTAGCGGTTATAAGCCGACAGCAGTTATTGGGGGAACACGAAATTCACTCTGGGATGCAGGTGTGAATGTTCACACTGCTTAATTTTGAAAAAAAACAACAAGTTGTGGGAAATTTGTCGAAGGCTTTTGAAAAGTAGAGGAAGTTGCAATATGCTTTCGATCTTTGGTCAAAAGAGGAGGTTAAGCAAGTAGTAAGGGACAATAGTTGCGCGTCACATGGATAGTGTTTGCGAAATCCATGTTGGACGGGACTAAAGAAAGACTGTTTCGAGGAAGAGAATAAGGTTCAGAACATTTTATGTGCTATAATAGTTTACGTAGGGTGCTCGTTAATGCGAGAGGTGTATAATTCACGGGACGGAGAGCGGTACTAGATTTGAATAGCGGGACAACCTTACCACCTTTCCAGTCTTGCGAGAGAGTGCAGTGCTCTAGGGACTGTGGAGCAGCTGGGACCAGCAACATTATCTCACCGATGACCTTTCCCTTGTGGACTGACTTCACACGTCTTGTGGCTGAGCATTCCTTCGCCGCCGCTATCTAAGGTCTTCTTTTAGAGCGAGAGCTGTACTCCTCATGGTACAACTTCCCATTTCGATGTGCATGAGGCAATGACCTTCAACGCCTCACAAGGTCACACCGAACTTAACTGAGTGGTGGTATCGCCGAAGTTATGGTAGAATGCCCACGTGATCATATGGCTATGACCTTGAACTTCAATTTTTACTTTGGCCTTGACATTTGATTTGAGAAAGCGGAGACTATGCTTAACAGAGCTTTCGCTCGTATAACTAGGTTCAAGCGACGTAGAACCGAATTATTTTTTTTCGCTTTTTTCAACTGAACACACTTTGTGCTTTCTAACATTCTTGTCACATGATCTTCATAGCCGCACTGCTTGGCCTCTGAAGAAGCGTTGGTCCCGAAATAGGCTGCATCTATTCCACATGCACTCCCCTTGGCTTTCAAGTAATTGCTGCTCCCTACGACACTTCTGCCCTAATGACAAAACACGGTTTACAGGGACTTAGCATATGGCCGAAAAATTCAATGCCAGCCATTGCGGATACTAGAGAAAGGGGAGCAGTAATAATACTAATATTTTTATATAACTCTATTTCCAAAATCAGCGCGGTTGCAAGAAATTTACAATCTTTTTCAAAAGTTTTAGAGTGCCTCCTATATTGTACCAATTGTGAATGTTTCTATACCTTTGTCGGCTTCAAATTCAACAAACCGAGTCAGGCTTCTCAAATTCTTGGTCTTAACGTCGAATGGAGTAAACACTACTCTTATTTAGCACCACACATCTTGTCTCTATATAGATACGGAATGCCCTCAGAGGCGCCAGTTTCATGTCACTGGAAGAGCAATGCAATCAGCCTTCTAAAGATAGCTATTTAACCTTGAGTATTTTTCACCTTTTGTGAAGCTCGCGAACTTGAAAACCATTGGCTTCTTGCCAAAATTGAGAAGCTAATAAGAAATCGTTTTATCTGAAAAATCAACCCCACAAGCTCTCACACGATTTAATTCGAACGACATCATAACCATTGCCGCCAGAGCTTCCAGAAAGTCTTAGGAGCTGAACCTCTCGTCGTGCAGTGATCCCACTGCACGGACATATAACAGGGAGTCCCTAATTCAATGCTAAATAGAACATAATTATTTATTTCCAACGTATTTCTAATCGATAGTTGATAGAGCATCTAAATCTGTCTTCCCGAACAGCGGAATCAACGAAAAAAATTACCAAGACTTTTTACCTTCTATGGAAAAGAATAAGCAGTGTTCGCTACGTTGTTTTACCCCTTTACAGAACAGGCACAGGCTGCATGAAGTGAAGAGGAACTAGATGGTAACATAGAAGGTCCCATACATGATCATGTTGTCGTGGAGGCCAAAAGCTTCAACGCATTCCCAGGGCCGAAAAACCTTACATTTCCATTAGCGTGCAAGAACGCCTGGGAGATTTCAGTCACATAAGACGACGACAGCACTGACGTTGTGTGTCCCTTTCCCGAAAGAATCTTCATTTGCGGCTATCGCTCTGAGATGAAAATCACCTTTAATAAAAAAAAATAGAGGTCGGTGGTTCGCAACATTAAAAAACAAAAATAAATAAATAGGAACCTACCTTTCTTAGGCACCTAGCGTGTAAATGAGCTCACGTTTCGGCTGCTTCTTTGCGCACCATTTGTTGACGTCACTCTTCCCGACCCCGCTTTTATTGTTTTTCTTTTCTTCCTCGTCTAAACCTTCTTTATCCACGCTCTCTTCTCTGTCCGTCTTTTCCGACAATTGCCGGATGCTTATGGCGTCGGAGATCGCCGATCGTAATGGAATGAGAACTCATCCTAAGCCCACGTCCCACCTAACGCTTCTGCGTACCTCAAAAGACGGCGTCCACTTACAAAAGCCCTGAGATAAAGAAATAACGAAGTCGGTTTATCTAGCGCGAACTGCGTGAGAACGAGGGCATGAGGGCGGAGACGTGACCGCTCCGACCATGCAGACCCAGCAGGCAGGCACGTTCTGACAAGCTGCCTGGCCCCCTGACCGTGCCGGAAGAGAAAAAATGGCCTCGTTGTCATTCTTCTCGGCTCTGTCCGACAACATCGACAAGCGCGCCACCTGGCGCCGAGCTGGCCCTTCGGTTCTGGCGGAATAAAGCGCGCGAAAGTGAGCTCCACTAGTCCTCATCTGGTCCTTTGTAGTAAAACTAGAAGTAAACACATGCACAGAATTGTTCCTCATTCTTTTAAAATATTTTATTCTTTATTCGCCAGCAGCTATTCCATGTTTTAGGCTTCGGGAGGCAGACTCGTGACAAACGTTAAGCTGGGTAGCTATGGGTCGATACGATGGAGGTGAGTTATTGCGTTAGTGAAGACGCGTTATTCAAGACAAAAGTTGAAGGGTGATAGCATTCAGCACAGCTTCAGTGCACTGATAAGAAGTCGACACCTCGCATCACAGATGCGTTTTTGTAAATTCTTTGTAATTTCAAGAAAGCATTTAACCACTACATTTCCACGTCTATTTCTCCGCATATATTTGTCCGTTCGGCCATCAATCGGCCAGAGCGACTGTAGCTGCCGCGGCTCACACAGACAGATAAGATTCGAAATATAAAATCACCAAAAATTGAAGAAACATAACAGGATTTAATTCACGACGTTTCGGCTGGAGGACCAGCCTTTATATATATATATATATATATATATATATATATATATATATATATATATATATATATATATATATATATATATATATATATATATATATATTCAAATGAACATTAATAGAGTTTAGTTTAACATTCGAAGTCCGGGCATTACAGCATTAATAATCACAAGACGGGTTCGTAATGGCTACCACTACGGATATCAGGCATGTCCACGGGTGCGCATAAGCATGCGCCTACCGCATTCACTCTTGCGTCAATATTTTAGCTCTAGCGTCATGCACTCCTGAGGTAAAACAATCAGAATACATAATCGTCAAATTATAATATTTTTGCGGGCCGTTTAGCGAAGAAGTTACAGCAGGAGCTTTACAAACTGCCTCGCGCACGCAGTTTGCAACTAAAATGGCATTCCCATAATACAGTATTCGACGGCATCGACAATTAAGTTCTCTTTGTAAAGTTGTCTGTAGTTATTTCGACTTGTCAATTTATTCTAACTCCCAACTTAATTCCTCCAACATCCAGTGTCTAATAATGCTCGCATTAAATTGAACACCACCTAATTCAAGCGAGTTATCCATTCCCTTCGTTTTCGAATTACCTATAGCTCAGGTAGCTACAGTCCTGAAAGATAAGGCAGAATGCACGACTTTTCGAGTCGAAAAACATAGCTGCTCCCACTATCCTCAAGAACCGTTGCTTCTGCATGAGCAATGAGTCCCTCAGCGGCAATGTGCGTTCAAGGCGGCACAGTAGCTTCCTCTATACTCAAGTGCCGTCACTCTACTGCATGAGCGATCGGGCCCTCAACGAGAATCTGCGTCGAGTAAGCTAAAGTTGCTTCTGCTATGCCCAAGAGATGTCACTCTACTGCATGACCAATCGGGCCCTTAGTGACAATCTGCGTTCAATAAACTAAAATGGCGGCCACTATGCTCAAGAACCACCGCTCTAGTGCATGACCAATGAGTCCCTTAGCGACAATACGCTTTCAGAAAGGTAAAGTTGCTGCTGTTATTTTCAAACTCCTTCACTGTGCTGCAGGAGGAATGAGTCCCTTGGCGACAATCTATGTTGAAGGAGCTTAAGTTGCTCTCACCCCGCTAAAACAACAACACTATTCATCATGATATAAGACTCTGGTGGTGACAGTCTACGCTAAGAGAGCTGAACATGCTTACGCAGTGCAAGTGGGTTATTTATGCCGAAGGAGTCGTTGCACCTCAAAGTTATCGAGACACCAGTGATAACGGCAGTGAAAAAGCACTACGGGGGAGCAACGAATGATGATCACTATTTTACTTTGTAACTCATCTAAGTTGTCTTCTACATGCTGGTACGAGATGAATGCACTGCAAACTTTGTCTTGTGGTTCGAGTTGCCGTTAAGGTCGATTTATTTGGGAGAGGAATTTTTCCACGGATTACAAAGCGGTCCGAAAGTTTTTTTTTTATTCGGAGGGGGGGGGGGGGGGGGGGTTATTGGCAGTCGCTTGGGTGGCAAACGAAAACAAGCCAGTATCTGATATTGTTGATATTGTCATTTGTAAAAGCGACAAATATATAGGTGTGGTAGTCTTTAAGAGTCTCCATCAACATCACAACTTTGGGGCAGTAAAAGCAATGAAGCTAGTCAAGCACAGTTAGCGATTGAGAAGCGAAATGGATGAGTAAAGAGCTGCATCAGCGATCGTCTATTAGCTGCAGATTGTGTAGAGAGGTATCGTAGCGAAAATAAAAATAAAGGTAGAATGTGTAAAAATAAATAAATAAAAACACAAGTCGCTTGCAGTAAAACATTTTAAAAAATTGGGAGAAAAACATGTGCAACAGCTTTACCAAGCTGTCTTACTAGACTCGGCGTTGCGCAAAATGCCCGATAGTATCGGGAAGAGGACGAAACGAAGCCGGGAAGCGTGAAGGAGAATGCTGAAATGAGAAAGAGAAATAAATTGCTTTTATATAGCAGAAGTGAAGCGCCCAAGAAATCTTAAAAGAAAATACCTAACCCAGCATTCCCGGAAGCCGTTACGCCACAAAAGAAAACCAATTCCGGCACAGCTACGAGGGTTTCCGGCTCGGCACATCGATTTACTTTGTTTTAGTGCCTTATCCTCTCAATCCGACATTTATAGAATTTTATGTTTCAAACGCAAGTTAGAACATCAGGTTTGTCTTCATACGTTTTGCAAGGCCTCATCTGTGGATTACGACCGAAGTGTGCAGAGCAGTTTTGAAGATTTTATTTATTTTTCTTAGTTTAATATTTGACAAATGGAGAAGTGTATGAAGCGGTACTCAGAACGAAAAACAATTTTAGCTTGTAAAAGCATTCTATCGGTCATTAGTTCGCCTCTCCTGAAACCGCTAGCCTTATTGCGCGTTCCGGGCTGTCATGATCGCACTGGGAAGAGTGAGTGTATTCTTCAGTCTTTAGACAAGCCGCCAGATTAAGATCGTTAAGTCTAAATTAATTTTTATTCTGCGATGGAAAAGCTGATGTGTTACTCCGCATTGGTGGTACAGTGGTTACGGTGCTCGGTTGCTCACCTGGAAGACGTGGGTTCGATCCCGGTCGCGGGAGTCACATTACGAAGCAGGCGAAATGCTAGAGACCCTTGTACAGCGCGATGTCAATGCATGTGAAAGCCCCCCAGTGGTCGAAACTATAAGGAACTCTTCCCTGTCGCTTTGGGACGTTAACGTTCATAAACTAACCTAATGCATGTGTTACGGCTCGTAGAGTCAGCCACTGTGGTTTCCTTCTACATTTTCTTTTTCTTATGTTGTCGGTTTCCACTCATTTTTCGCTAATGCTGAAACAAATGTATTGATGTGTTTCGGGTGTATTTCATCCCTCTTCGGGACCCTTTGTAACTAAATCCTCTAAAATGCCTTGTTGCGGTACTTATAGTATAGCTGAAAATTAAATATTTAAAACGGATCTTATTTTTCGAATTACACCTTTTCTATTCACAATCTTGTTGGAAGAGCGGCCATGACTCCATAGAAAATGTTCTATATTATAAGGTTTACTTCACGTAAAAACTGCAAAAAAATATCGTAACAGACAAAACATTATGTTTTATTCGTCTGCAAACTAGCCAGCGTAGCTTTGTTGCAACGAATCTATCCATAAATCTTTCTTCATTGCGCCCTTCCAACAGCTTTGTGATCATGCGTTTAAAATGTAATTTAAAAGTTATGAACTCATTGTCACTGAAAAAAAAAACAAGGAGCAGCTATGGAATCGTTGGATCTCCCATCCATGCTTTTCGCTCCAGGTTCCTGCTCCGAGGGATACCGCGGGCTGTCTCCCTCTGTTTTTTCCTTCTGGGAGCTATTGCAGATCATCACCTTCTTTTCTCTCACTCAATGGTCCGATGAACGCTGGAACTTAAACTGCACTTCGTTCCGATAGTGGCTCAAATGCCTGAATTCTGTGCTCGTGAGCTGAAACTATATGATACTGAGCAGTGAAGACATTATTCAGATATCTAGAATAGCGTCTTAGGACCCATTTATTCCCCCAGTTCTTTGTAGATTACATTTACTATTCTGTTAGAAGTTGTCACAATAAAAAAACTTGAACATCTACTGCAGTTTTCAAGCAGTTCAGAAGGAGTGAGATACCTCAATTTTGAATAAACAGGTGATGCTCGTTGTTTTTGTGGTCAGAATAGGGAGCACGAAATGAAATGGCCGATGTAATATCGAACGAATGCACCAAGCGCCCGTAACTATCCCGGTTGTTTTGCGGTGAGCCGCAGTATGGCTTCTGTAATCTCAAAATTGTTTGAGGAAACCCATCTTAGAGGAAGATGATTCATGTGTGCCACGTTGCTGTGTTCGTGTCGGGTCATACGCTAAAATTCTGCGAATGTCCTTGGGAATGAAGTGATCGCCCATCACCGTACAAACGAGCTTAAATGAGTGCGCATGCAAACCTGCGTGCTCTGCAAACGTATCAGCATGCAAGTGAGCGTCAGAGCACGAAATGTATTTCTGCACACATTGTCCACAGACTGCACAAGCGCGGTAAAGAAAGGCAGCAGGGCCAAATTGAACGACGTCTTAAAAAGGAGAAGATGAGCGCTGACTTTCTATAACGCTCATTCCCAACAATTCTGGACAAAAACATTTTTGAACAGGAAAGAGTTTATAAGCGCAATTTTTCGTATATTGTAAGATGTCACTATAACATTCAGTATATATGCAGATCCGCCGTCGGCAGGCTGGCATTTTTTTTATACCATCGTTTTTGGTATCGCCAAGGCGTTTCCCATTGGTTTTGCAAGCCAGTCCTCACTTCTCGAAGAAAGATTTTGCTACATATTGCAATAATGCATCATTATCATCAATGTTTCTATACAAATATCTTACAGTCTTTTTTAATTTTCAAAATTTTTGTCCAAGATTGTAGGACATGTGAAAATCAGAAAATGCAAGCGAGTAGATGTGATTGCGAGTAGATTACCGTCTCATTCTTCAACCAGTGCCTGCTAGAGCTTGAGAACAATAAAATAAGAAGCCACACATTACTCTTACTGTCCGAAGTGCGCGTTCAAATGTAGGCCATCTGAAGACCAAGCATTGCTGAAATTTAAAGTTGAACTCTATGCAAATGTGCAGAAAAATTTTGTGCTGGAAATAAATGTCCTTAATAATAAAATCGAACTCTTTATTGCCTTCAATAATCATTTCGATCCAAAAATAAAATTTTTCGACCGAAACAGCATATCAAGGCGCCAACAAAGCCAATTCATTAGTTACACAACAGAAAACTGTAATTAATAATTCTTAGGCGCTGATAAAAAACTCAGCATGGCCGTATTCCATTATAAATCTGCGACAAATTAGCACAAGCCCTCGTCTACATTCCTGGCACCTCCGTCCGTATCCACCGGGTTCCTAACAACGCCGTTATCGCAAACAACGAGCTGCTATACTAGCCAGTCCGCGAAAGATTAAACAGGTCCCTGCCTTCATCTTGCCACATCCTCTTCCAGGGTAGATGTCATCCAATGCAGGCAAGAAACCTTCGTCCGTTATCACAATCATTGCACGTACAGGCAAACCATTACAACTTTATATGCATGTCTATGAACTTCGTCCATTAGACCCCTGCGCCAAATAACTTCGCGGAAAGAAGTTTCCTCTATCACTACTTTCCTCTTTTCATAAAATCTCTCTGACTCTCTGATCTGGGCACTACATGGTGACAGCAGCTGTTCATGACTGTTGTGAAGGATTGTGAGCATGGTGATGTAGATCTGCCAGGTCACAGTTCTGTCTCTCAAATCTTCAATATTAAGCAACATCTGAGTGCCACCACGGTAGAATTGCCGACAGAATAATTCCAAGGCTAATTTAACCAGTAGCTTACAACAGCAATTCAAGTAAGCTCAAATTCAAACTAAACGAGCTGCTAAAACAAAAGCGGGCTTTCTTCGTAAAAAATACAATGTCCTTGCGTGCTATAATTGCGCTGAAGCATACGCCACTTTGTACCATTGCCCTAATGCCTCTCCACCGTTCAGTCGCCTCATCTTTACTCCCTATTCCCTCTTTCGTGACGTGCCTGGCTCGCCTCGCAACAACTGCAAGACCAGCTGGTCCTCGTGCACCACGCCTGCTTCCTTCTTAGTGCTTTTTTACCTCATATACTTACTACACTGCTACTAGAAAATAACCTATAAACGGTCGTAATATTTCGAAACTTTAATATTAAAACAGCGGGTCTTATGGAATCACTGCCTTAGTGACCGTGGTGTCATTTTGAGCTTAGAAGAAATGAGTTCGACATTATTACTAGATCGAAAATAAATAAGCATGAAAATGGCAAAGAACGAGCTAGAAAGCTCCATGTTTACCTAAATATCATCATCATCATCATTTATTTTTCCTTAAAGGCCCCAATGGGGCATTACATAAGGGGGGGGGGGAGGAAAGAACAAATGGTAATATAAATATACAAATACAAATATAAATGACAAGCACAAATAAACACAGTAAACGCATTGAAATTACCAAGACAATAAATAGGTAAATAAAAGGCATTCTACAGGAATTGAGGAGAGAAATAAGCAGTCAATAAGTGTTTAAATTTTACTGAGTTGGTTTCATTGACTATATCGTCAGGGAGTACATTCCACTCGGATATAACAGTTGGCAAAAATGAATTATTGAAAGCTTTAGTGGTACCATAAATACGCTGAACACTGTTGCAATTAACCAAACGTCGAGAGGATCGCAAGGGGGGCAGAATAAGGCTCTCACGTAATTGCGGGAAATTATTATAAAGGTTGTGGAAGAGGCAAAGTCTTGCTATCTTACGTCGTGATGACAGGGGGGTTAGACCAATGGAAGATTTGATATTAGTAACGCTCAGCCGAGAATCATATTTGGATGTTATGAAACGAGCAGCTCGGTTTTGGACTGCTTCTAACGCCTGGATTAGGTATTCTTGATGGGGGTTCCAAATAGTCGATGCATATTCAAGTTTGGTACGGATAAATGTTTCATATGCGACTAGTCTAACCGTGGGCGGAGAAAATGTGAGAGATCGTCTAATGAAGCCTAGTGATTTGGAAACGCGTGCAGCAAGTGACTTGATGTGCTTTGACCAGTTCAGATTACTTGTTAT
Organism: Amblyomma americanum; assembly: GCF_052857255.1. Taxonomy (NCBI): domain Eukaryota; kingdom Metazoa; phylum Arthropoda; class Arachnida; order Ixodida; family Ixodidae; genus Amblyomma; species Amblyomma americanum. The sequence goes on from NC_135503.1 coordinate 90,095,771, forward strand.
TTCGCTGCCAAGATACCTGTAAGATTCAACTTGCGATATCACGGTCGAGTTTAGCGAATATTAGTAGAGCAAGTTAGATCATTTCCGGGACACGTGCATAAACTTACATTTAGCCACATTCAACTTCATGAGGCAGGGAGAGCACCAGTTTTGGATTAAGTTTAAGTCATCCTGCAGCAGAGACTGATTACTATTAGAACAAATACGACGGTAGAGAACACAATTATCTGCGAACAGACGAATGCTTGCTTTGTTATCTAGTTAGCATCGAAAGCGCCCTAATTGCAAGGAAAATATTCTTAATACGCCTGAAACAACAAAACCAGTGCTAGCTAGTGTACGCTCTTAAAAAACCGGTGAGTTCGCAGTAAACCCAATCGTGTATTATGCCAAATCGCAGCGTTTTCTCTGAGCGTGTTGCATCTAGCACTGATATTTTGGTTTTAATAGAATTCAGCGTGCTTCATCCAGCAAATAGAGTGCTTTTTTATGCCAAGTAGCGATCACTCCAATAACAACATTCTTCAAAACAGTGAGCTTGCTAGTACATCCAAAGCCATATTTTTGCTTACAGATTTTGCAGCTACTAATAATGACCGTTTACTTTCCATATTTTCTGAATTGCACGTCCTTTGTACGTCTACGAAACAAAGGATGAGTGTTTAATAAATTCATAAATTCTGCATAAATTCTGGTGTATTGTTAGTGCGAAAACTTTATTCCGAAGGGTAAACCCCGAGCAAGATCTTGCGATATTTATTTGCTTGCGGTGTTTGTTGATTGGTGTCAAAAGAAATACATACATAAAAATGGCTCAAAGAAATATCCGAGACTGGGATTTGAAACCGCAGCGGCGAAGTGCGCGGACAACACTGTGGCAGAAACACAGCACTAGAGAAATACGCGTTGGCGTTGACAACCTTGCTGCAGAAACGCAGCACTGGAGCATAGGCCGCAAGCATGCATTGAGTAAATTGGCATCAAAGATAAAAAAGCTGAAGCCGCATATAACTGACAAGGGTAGGCGTGCGGGCTAGTTGGTGGTTGATGCTTTCTTAAAATGCGCAAAATAGACGGACGCAGACTGCAAGCGCTGTGTGCCCCCCTTCTTTCTGCGTCCGTGTCTTTTGCGCTGCTTTAAGAAGCACATATCTGGCTCGTTGGGTCAGTGGACACATGAATCGCGCTATCAGGTACGCGGCGGTGGTGCCCATCTTCAAAAATGTGTGCTTCCTCTTAATATTTCCTGCTTAGCAATGCTAAACCACCAGCAATTTTTTTTCTGGCCGTAAACTATTTAGACAATTTATAACGAATTTTGTACCTCCATCTAAAAAATTACGGATTGGTGCTTTCATTCATAAACTTGAAGAAATGGTTTTCTTGATGCCTGGATATACAAATAGGCGGAAAAAAATGTTCGTTCTGCATTAATATAATGAGTAGTACCTGCGTTGGCTAATCGGAAATGAAAAAATTAAGAATCGGTTCTTGGGAAAAGGAAATGACGCAGTATCGTTCACATCTCGGCGGACACCTGAACCGCGCCATAAGGGAATAGATAAAGGAGGTACCGACAGAAGTAAAGAAGAAAGAGGTGCCGTAGTGGAGGGCTCCGGAATAATTTCGACCACCTGGGGATCTTTAACATGCACTCACATCGCACAGCACTAGGGCGCCTTTTGCGTTTCGCCTCCGTCGAAACGGGGTCGCCGCGGTCGGGTTCGAACCCGGATACTCCGTATCAGTAGCTGAGCGCCCTAACCCCTGAGCCACTGCGCCTTAAGTGCAACTTTTGACTAAACAGCGTTGTGGCACAAGATGTTTTTGGTGCATGCAACGTGTGATCAAAGACCAAATTCTAAAGCGTATCACCCGAGAGAAGTCACGAACCTTCCAAGGTGCAAGCTCGAACCTCATGGAGAGTCAATGAGTAATTGATGTCACTGGGCATCAAACCCCTTCCTCCTACATAAGAGTCGCATACCGAGACCTCAAAATCTGCTCTCTAGTATCAAATCGAAAGTTAAAGATCGGGTCATTTACACTTACGGGGATCTAGGGCAAAGTTTATTGCATTTTTTAACCGTTTCTCTATTCCTACAAGAATTTTCAACCTGTTCTATCTGATCTATAAGACCTTCTTAGCGCATCGGAACTGACTAAGTACATACGTATCCGTTGTCCATCACATGAAGTGCTGTTGAAAGTCAACACCTCTACAGTCTTGTAATCGAGCCGTTCGCCTCACATTTTGCTGATTATCCTATTTACGGCAATTGCTATCAACAACCTCCGCCCAATGTACCGCATGGCTAAGTACAGTCAGCTGTTCTGGTAGGCTACAACGACTTAGTAAGGTGACTAAAAGAGCTTTCACTGCTGCCTGAGTTGGTAAAGAGCACACTTCACTGATTTCCTTGTCAGCTTATCACTCCCCCTTTAGACGCGCTTTAGGGTCAAATCACGTGGAGTAGAATGTCCTTGGATAAACACCAACGCCGCAGTCATTCCTCTGTCAATTTGCTTCTTTTATTCAAGTCTAAACAACGATATCAAAAGAAAAGAACCACGTCTTGCCTCTCCAAGTGCGGGTCCAAATTTTCTTGGATAACACCATATCTGCCGGGCTAGTTGGTTGCGATCCATATGTATCAGCAGTGCGAACACAAAAAGGAAGAAGAAGGAGAAGATAGTACAAAGCGCTTGTCGCCATAGTGCTCCACTACGCTCCTGCCGGCATGCTCACTAAATTAAACGCAACGTGGCACTACATCAGTGAGATTTCTTCGCTTGTTGTAATTCGCTTAGTGGATGGCTTTTTAGGTATTTGCATATTAATAAATAAAAAACGACATATCACTCTTATAAAATCTCATTATAAGCGATTATATTTCTGCCATATCTCAGCGCTTATTTACTAAATCCTTTGTTATTGCTGAATACACATCTCATTAACGTCTTCCACTGAAGTCATGATTATGGGAAAGTTTTCTGCTCATTGTTTAGGTTCGTCTTTAATAAACTGTGGTGGCGGGCCGTTAATTACAGCCGACAAGCACCACTGCCATCCGTGCTTTTTGCTCAGCCTCACGCATATAATTTCGAATGCGAAACATTACCAATGTGCGTGGCTTTACTCTCTCCATACAGATGTTTGGTGACCACATTTTTGTCCAGAGCACCCCCTGGTTCTGTAAGACGTAAGGTCCACTTTTTGAAACCAGATGAAACGCCAGTAATCAAAATATATGTCATACGAGCCAGTGAATATTCTGCCCTTAATGTTTTCAGTTTATTAGCGTCCAGTGCTATTAATGAGATTCGGGAAGATAAACTAAAAAACTTATTGAGGTGTTCGTGTCCATCCGCAGGTTACCTTGTCCCAGTATATGCGTTTAATAAAGTGCAGCTGGGGTAGGCGTGAAGCTGTAACGTTAACTTTATTCTCCTCGCCATTTTGCTCCTAATTTGTGCTTCGTGGAACCTTTCTAAGTTTTAAAGTGACGGGTGGCATTATGGGCATGCTTTCTTTTCAGGTGCACGACCAGTACTCTAACACTACTTAAAGCAAGAAAAAAATTGTGACCGCTCAGCAACACTCTCAAGTTGTGGTCATCCGTCCGTTTCTACCGGGGCTGCGAAGGTAGCCTCTTGAAAGCGGGCCAAGACTGGCCTTCTATTTTACTACTGTACTGTCTATTCTAGTTCACTCTCAACGAAATGGACACACTGGCGTTTGTGCTAGTTGCCGCCATGCTGGGCTTAGGAAATGTGCTCGCGTGCTGCACGCGCTCCGCTAGGGAGCGCAGACCAGCGGTTGCCGCCGCCGCTCCGTAAACCCACTGGCCGCATCAACATTGTGCGCATGCGCTCTGGTGTCCCCGAGCGTCTACTCAAGGGAGCGGGACGTAAATCCACTCCACTAAAAGTTTATTTCCACCGTCACCCCACGCGTAAGCAGAGTGCCACCATATATATCAACGAAGTTTGAAAACGTTCGTTATTTATAAACACACTTCAACCACAACCGCTTCTCCGGGCTTTTTCTTTTAATTTAGCTCCTGCTTGTGCGTGACCACTCTGTGTGTGTTGGCCTCTCTTACGGATTTACTTTCAACATCGAAAGCGGTTGTAGCAAACAGTTCCCGGCGGTTGTTGATGTCCTACGCATGACCTTCAACATCCTACCAAGTAATGACAGGTCACGTGTCACAATGTAACCAGTAGCGCCCACGTGACCATGCTCTAGTTACGATCCTTATGGCAGGCCACGTGGCCACAAAGTCTCTAGGTCTCAAAGTTGAGCCTTCGATGAGATTAGAGCGTTACTCAATAGAGCGGAAGCATATGTCAACTTTAATATGGGCAAGACCACAGTGGCGAAATTGTCACAAGCGCTTGTTCTAGTGCTATGAACGAACACATGTTGCAAAATAAATGCCTTAAGAACATGAAACACAGTTCAAACGTTCAAATTTAATACAAAAAACCACAGACACCAATATTTTGCGACTTTTTCTGACTTCTTGATGAGAACATCAATGGTGAACAAGTTTTGCTTTCATATGCTGTTTCTTTAAAAGTCTTTTCTTTCATAAAAAAAAACAAGCACTGACAGTAACGTAAGGACAGTGCCAATTCCACGAAAAATAAAGCTGCAAACACGTATTGATAAGCATAATTCGGTTTAAATTTTTAATGGCGAGGACATATCAAAAAAAAATCAGTATGGTAAATCACATACGCTTCTGCTAGTTCATCTGTTTCAAATGACAGACCATTGATATTATTTAAAATAATCTATCAATTTTTACTGTGAACGAGCAGTACAGGGAGGTTGCAGGCAAAAAGAATAAAAACAAGAAGTTTTTTCGGGCAGGTGCATAAGTATGACAAACGAAACTTTCTTAGGATGGTTCACAACCCTTGGCGGCAAAATAGATCAACTTATGTAATGTTTTCCCTTTAATGGTGCTTTTGACTAGAACTCAAGAGCAGCGATACAAGATATCTCGCCGATGCGCCAGCTGGAACACAGCTGTTGCCGTCACCGAGCCATGAATGGGAGAGTGAGGCCAGAGTCCCGTGGCTCCCCTAACGATCTTCCTCTAGCCGTGGTCCTCGCCAACGCAAGCAGACGCACGCACGAAAACTCACACACAAACGGAACGCATAAACCAATCCCACACAATCCCACGCAGTGCGAGAAAAGCGAAAGGGCACGCTTCCGTCTCGGCAATGCAGGAAACACTGTTCACCCTGACTCCTTCCTTCCGACGCCTCTTTTACATATAAATGTACGCCAAAGCTCCCGCCTAGCTCGTGCCTTGGCGTTCTTCCCTCCTTACATTTACTTCGTTTATGGACCGCTCGATGTTCACCTGCTCATCCCCCTCCGAAGCGTCACATATAGTCTCTCTTCGCTCCTTTTCCGTTCTCTCTCTCGATCTTGAAGGTCCAGTGCTTCTCCTCGTCCTGCACTCTCCTACATTCATTGCGCCGGATGTTCCTCTTCTCCATTTGGCCTCCTTATTTCGTTTCCCTAACCCACTCCTTCCGGCGCTGCCTCGAGCGCAGTGGAACGGACGCCTCCTTTCCCCAGACCACGCGTTCCTTATTCGATCCGCCCGCCTTCGCGCTTGCCGTCCTTGCGCGAGATTCGGGTGTCAGCCCGGCCACATTTCGCGTTGTACGCGAGGCGCTCATCGCGGCGGCAGAAAATCAGACTAGAACGAAAAGTGCTGCTCTCTCCTCCGCCCTTTTCTTCTTCGGCTCCCGACGCCTGGAAACGCGGGCTGCACTGTACCCCAATGTGGGGGCGTCTTCGCCGCCCAAGAAGTCAACGCGACTCCAGAAAAGCCGGTGGGAGTCGCGGCGGAGGCGATGGGTCGCGGCCGAACAGCGAGCGCAGAGTGTCTCGAGCCGTCCTACCATCGCCATCCCCGGTGTCTTTCCTCACGGTCCCTCACCGACGATCTCCGGTCCCGACGGTGCTTTCCCCAATTGCGTCGTCGCGTCACGGTGGTGGTACCGCCGCATAAGCCCTTCTACGCCCCCCCCCTCCCCCTCCCATGCCCTGCTATATCCCTATTCTCCCATCGGGTGTATGACGATGCGGAAATAATTCAGCCCCCTTTTCTTTTCCCCCTCCTCCACTCTATTTTCCCCGTCTTCCCCATTTTCTTCTTTTTTCGAACACAATTCCTGGATCTTTTTCGTTCTGCCAAAGCTCGCCCGTCATTTCTTCTATAGCAGCTACTACGTCGACTACGTTCGGCTTCCTATTACGGAATAATAAAAAAAGAGAACGTCCCAGCTCCGCATTTCGGGAGTAATTGCTTTTATCGTTCCGGAGGATGTGAGCAGCTGTTACAGTTTAATATAACATTTCTGCGCGACCGTTTCTTTCACGGACTTTACTGTAAGTGCCAGCTGGCCTGTTATTAACGTTATTTAGGGCACTATAGTTAAATAGCTAAGCAGTAGTTTTCATCTCGTGACAGTGTTATTGATTTCCTACAAATTCTCCTCAAAAAATTGGACAGTATACGGGTGGATGGATGGAAACAAGTATCATTAGACTAAAAAAATCCTTAGCGTTTTTTCTTAGCGTTAGCGCCTTAGCGTTTCGCCTCCATCGACACGCTGCCGCCGCGGTCTGGTATTTAGCAGTGCTCTGCGTAATTTTGGCGTGCATGTTTATTGTGTACTGTACAAAGCACACCCAGAAGAAAAAAAGTTTGCTCGCAAGACTACATCAATCAGGAAATGTTCACGCATCTTAACTGTAAGTTCTCAAATAATCAGTGAGAACACACAGCAATTAGGTCAGCGCGAATTACTGGAGAAAAATTGGTGACGTAGCGCATAACACTATTCGAAAAACTTTTTGTATAAGGCTTTCACCTGGAAGCCACAGTTTATAAACAGCATCAGATGAGTAAAGTTTTATGAAAACAGCTGTCCAGGGTAAGGAATACAATGCGAGTAACTAAAAATCTTTAAATACGCCCTTTACCGACAACCATTTTCCCTTCAGCATTGTGCCTTGCCACGATTTTCTCCATTTCATAAGCGCAATGCGCAAAGTACCCTGAATGAACCGCTCATAGGAATCCAGACAAGGACAGCCCTCAGCATGCATGTTAGTGCGTTTATTTATATCTAACATATACCTGCAACGCTACTCGGTGTAAGATATATAAATACTGCTAGAGACGAACTTAATAATGCAAACCAAAGAATATGAAAACAAGAAACGAGGCAAAACGTCATAAAACACAAAACAGGAATGTAGCGCACACTGACATTATCACGATCGGAGATCTTGCAAGATAATTTCAGGCTGGCACTAGACGACTAGTTGAAGCTACTGATTTCTGTGGTTCGTTTAGAGAGGAAAAAATGTCCTTTCAATAATTTCAGGCTGCCACTAGACAAGCTGAGACAAGCGTTTCCTGTCGTTTGTTGTGAAACGAAAAAAAAATGTGTTCTGAAATATGCTAGCAGCGCATTTCAGTTACATGATTTTTCACTGATAATCATGTCAATTAGGCATGAAATGACGGCAAACATAAATTTGTTAGTTTTTTTTTGCCATGACAACTTTTAATTGTTTTTTACCCAAGAATATATCGACACAAGCTTAATAGGTCTCATTCTGACGATGCTGTATTCTTAGTTAAATAAGGTTAGTAATCCACCTTTTCTGAGGTGTGGACGTTTTTTTGAAAATACTAAGCAAAATTCATCGCTGTCCGCAAAGAAAGTTTGAAGACGGGCCAAAAACCAGTGCCGCTAGCATGCTTTGAGAACAGCTAATACTTAGGGGGTGGGACTTCTCGGATTATCTTTTGAAAAATCGCTGGATATTATACAGGATTGATTTCAGAACACAACTTATGGTTTTTTCTTTACGCAGATAATACTGTACGTGTAAATTTCCGCCTTTTTCGGTGAATATCTCATGCCCCAGCGTGGTAAAAAAAAATTTCTCACAAGCAGCTCATGCAGCACTAATTAATACGCAATGGTCGTATTAAGGGCCATCCTTGTGAATAAGCTCTAACTAAAATTTTGAAACTTCGAGGTTAAGTGATCGGGCCATAAGGCAAGAATGTAAATGGAAGCTTATTCACAAAAACGTAGTCGTCATTCTCAAATGGCACTCTGCTTCGAACGAGAGAGCGCGCATCATGCGGTCATCCTGCTAACAGCAGCAGTAGAACTGGGAATGACACTTGCATCCTTAAAACAGTGCAAACAAGACGTGGATGCTAGGAGACACGTCTGTTCCTTCGTGTCTACATAATTCCTGCATCTAAGCTTGCTTTCGCAAGCAGTGGCATGCGTGGTGCGAACAATTTTCGGCAAAATCCTCGAATGCCTTTCTCTGGCGAACATTCCGTACAATGGAACGTGGTCGTCGTTCGACTGACGCAGCGGCAACCGCATGCTTCACGGCTAACTTGTCGCCAGATGATATCGCCAAAGAAGAAGCGCGAAAGTTTTTCCCGAAATACGATGCTGTGCCTTATTCGTCCGCTAGTTTAAGCGTGGCAGGCATCCCAGCGCATATATATCAAATGCCGTCTAATGTCGACGTAGATGGAATTGCGTGTCCATTCTCTATGCGTGAGTTGCTGGCTGCAATACATTATGCGAAACGGAAAACTGCGCCCGGCCCGGACAATATTCAGTACGAGGTGTACAAGAACCTGAGTAGCGCTGCACTCCCTCAACTACTTGACACCATAAACAAAGTATGGTTGGATGACGTAGTGCCCGAGAGCTGGATAACCGCTATCGTGATTCCTATACCGAAACCAGGAAAGCCTCCGACGGACCTTGTCAACTTGCGACCTATCTCATTAACTCCTACGCTGTGCAAGCTGGCGGAGAAAATGATAGCCACACGATTGTTATGGTGGCTAGAGTCGCACGGTTTTTATCACCCAGCACAAATCGGCTTTCGTCCATATATTGGTACAGAGGACGGGTTGGCTGTCTTAACATCTGCAGTTTTGTCATCTACCCGCCGCCGCAATGTGCGTACTGTTTTAGCAATAGACATTGAAAAGGCATATGACATCAGTCATGTAGCCATTCTGAACTCCATTGACATGCTTCATCTCCCTCTGAGAGTGCGTAGTTTTGTCCAATCATTTTTGGAAGGCAGAATTTGCAATACGCCTCAGCGGCGAAGCGGTCAGATCATTTTTTCCTCTCTGCGGCGTGCCCCAGGAATCAGTATTGTCGCCGACGTAATTTAATATTGCTTTCATCCCGCTGGATTGGCGCTTACATGACATCCATGACATACAATTTCTTCAGTACGCTGACGACATCACGGTGTGGAGTACTCACCAAGATCTCCGTACTCAGGAGGCTGCCCTTCAATCTGCCTTGGATGTTACCTGTAATTACGCATCATCCATCGGACTTCAGCTATCCGTGCATAAAACAACATACACGTTAGTCGCCAACCGCTGGGGACGCCGTAAACTTGCTGCAAGTTCAATCCGTCTTTGTCTATCAGGCACCCCACTACAGGAAAGTCCGAGTGTAAAAATCCTTGGCTTAATGATTCACCAACCAGGATCAGTGACTGCATGGCTTTCTCAAGCAAAAAGGCAAGCTATTCAGACTTTGGGTTTGATTAGAAGAATTGCCCCTTAAACTGGTGGCGCAGGCTCGTTCGTTGCACGGCAATTGGTGAGGGCAGTTCTGCAGCCACGTATTGTTTATCAAGCCCAGTTTCATCATCTTACAAGAGCCCAATGGGATCGCCTTGAAGCCATGAACCGAGAGGCTATGAGGACCATTACGTGCCTTCCACGCATCACACCAGTCATAGCTTTACAAGAGAGTGCGCAGCTCAATACCTTTGATGAGCTGGTGCAGGAGCGCCTTGAAGCGCGCAGCCTTAAGGCCAGTCTATCGCACTCCACGAATGCACTGAGGACTTATGCAAACTCACACTCCCTTCTTCAGCCGCCAACGCCAGTTCTTCCCCATGGACGTTTGTACAGCTCAGCGACAACAAGCCAACAGATAATCGCCGGCCAACATCTGCTCATTCGGCATCGTTACTTCGCCAGAAATTTGAGGAACAAGATGCTTGCCTTCCTGAAGGATCTATTGTTGTCTACGTAGACGCAAGCATACAAGACTGCAAAGCAACAACAGCTATCCACTTTTCGTGCAGACATGCCCTGAATCAAACCTCTCGGTTTCAGCTTACGCAACCCCCTTCGTCCTTTTGTGCTGAGCTCATTGCAGTTCAAGAAGCACTCTGCTCTGTGGCTGACATAACTATGCTCCCTGTGGCCCGCGTTGTCATCCGCACTCACGCCCTTCAAGTTGTCCGGTTGCTACTACGTGTTAGCCGCTGTCCCACGATATGTCAGGTCATACACCGGTTCGCGGCGCGCATCCCGCAGCCAGTACGTATTGAGTGGGTCCCAAGGGATCTGCTGACCTATCAAAGCCAGGCAGATTTAGCGACCCGCCTTGCGAATTCAAACTCATCACCGCCTCGGCTCCTTCATTTGGACAATTTTACCCTTCTTTCATCAAGAAAGGAACTCCTCCGGCGCCGCACACGTGCTCTCATCCCTCCGCGTGCGGCAATCTTCCCCCGCGGTCTTACCCGTGCAGAGGAGGTTGCGCTTAGGAGGATCCGGATCGGGGTTGCCCTCACACCAGCCATCACTCGGAAGTGGCCTCAGTACCGAGAATTCTTTCCTCAGCCAGGGTGTCCGATATGTAAACACGAGGACATTGAGGCCGACATTCATCACTTACTGTGGGACTGCCCAGCTCTCAAGCCTACAAGGATCCGGCACCTGATGGTAGCAGGTCTTTCACCAAGCAACCCTGCTTCATACATTGCCTGGACGCAGGGACCATACCATCGTTCTCTACTAGACTTCATTAAATCAGCTAACCTTTATCCATTCATTTAATCTCTACTACATCATTCATCACACCTTCACCCATCATTGATGCTCTGGGGCAATAAATTTCGCTTAAAAAAAAAGAATGATCTGCTGCTAAATCGCCTGATCTTCTGCAATTGCACCTTCGTGCCGTGTATGTCTGGGTTCAAGTTGATGATTGCATACTGTGGCACCATGTTGCTTGTCTGCTATGCCACTTGCGTACACCAAAAAAAAAAACCTACTAAAGCCTGTAGCGTTCGGCCAAAAAGCACAACTTCCGTATTTTTAATGCATTTTTGAGTTCAAAAGTTAGTAACCTAAAAGTCAGAACCACAATGATAAATTGCAAGCATATCGTTGCCTCGCCACGTGCCCGGTTCCAGTGCTGTCTTAGGTTCACCCTGTGAACAACTCTAACTGGCACTAATCAGCCAGCTAGGTGTGACTTGCATGTCAGAAACACTAACCTTTTTCGTCCGAAACCGAATTTGAAATGAAAATTAGTCCTACTTTTATGACTATTTTTTTAGTTTGAACAGAAAGCTCCGAAACTAGCTATACTAGGAAAGTTGCAAGTCACTGCCACTCGCCTATAACGATCTCATAAAGGAGTGAAGAGGCATCTTGTTGATATTAACATAAAGTGAAGATGCCTCCATCGCTCCTGCGCCGGTAATTTCCTCGTGATCTCAGTGTCCCATCTTATTAGCCACCGACCAAATAATGCCCAAAGATGCCAGACCAATTCACTGCCTTTTCTGGAAAACAAGCTTCAGCGCCTCGTACGGTCCACTGATTAAAATTTGCTGCTGATGCGCCACGGCTTCTTCCGACATTGTAACCTGCAGATTCAACGATAGCTTTTTAAGCGCTCTTTACTTCCTTGCGTTATCCAAGCTCAATGTTTTACAAAATCAAAGGCTGCGTTCTCTTCATAACTCAAGTAACGTGTCTGTGACGAGATATGCAGTTTTACCGCAATAATTCGTGCTTCCGTAAGAAAAGGTTAGTTCTCGCCAGAGCACATCGCTAAAAATTGTAAACAAAAACCTTGGCCTCCGATAAAGCTACCCTAAGAAAAATGCACTAACTGAAGATGCGCAACGGCCAGTAAGTATCAAAAAGACGCATAATAAAACGATGGCCGTTAATAGCAGCGATGCTTTGCAGTGGTCACCAAGATCCGGCGACTATCACAAGCCACTATTCCAAGAAATGGTGGCAGCGTGTTATGCCAATAACACGCTCGCTGTAGTATCCGAGATTCAAGCCTTCAAGCTAGGTATAAAAAACGACCCCTGTCTTGACTTTGAGATTTGGCGCTGCACGAATATGTTCGAAAAAAAAATACCCACAAATAAAAACATACGCAGTGTTTCAGACCTCATTTACTGTACTTCTCCCATTTTCATTGCTCGTATTTCGCCTGTTGGTCCTTGCGTTTCCTTTTATGCTCGCACGTCGCATAGAGGTCTTTAAGGATGACTTCGCCGAGGTCGCAGTCATGGCACATCACAGACAAACACAGGCACACTTGAACGTTCACTCTTCGTGAAAACTTCATATACCTCCCCCCACCCTCTTACTTTAGACGGACGCAGGAGTTTAGGGATGGTTTCATGATGCTCGTATAGAGGACGTCCATAGAACAACATCCGTGCTATCTTTAAAAAGACAGCTTTGGAGGAACTTTACATATCCACGCTTGAACTTTTGTGTTAATTTAAGCGAGGTAGGTAGGTAATAACTTTAATGATTCATGAAAGAACCGAGTGAGGGGGGGGGAGTGAAAGCAGGATGACGATCGGTCCTCAGGCCGCTCTAGATGGCCAGGCACTTTAGTGCTTCGGTGGTCTTATGTCTGTAGCAAGCTAGCAGGGATACATAGGACTCTTTCTGATGCATATATAATTTACAACATGAACTTTATGACAGGAATCTAGGTCCAAAGAGTGCTGATGTGGATTTCAGCGGAGGGACCTTCACGAATGTCTTAGTCCGGGGTTTACTCAAGCCTTATTTTTTAAGTTTCGGGGCATCCGCAGGCCACAACCTCATGGCACCTGCAAATTTTGATTCACCTATCCACCAACTTTATTTCATCGCGAAGACCAAGCTAGTAGCAAAAAAATTAAGAGAGTGGAATTCATGGCCTGAAACACTTGTATGACGGGATCTCCCGAAAAGCAAGTGATGAGGCTGCAAACACACCATTATTGAATACTCGGCATCTCGGAAACTATGCGGCAAAAGGAAGACACCAAGTAGAAATGGAAGAATGATGTTTCTGCTTGAGTTGTGGCACATAAAACAGACACGAAGGAATGTTAATCGCTCCCTGGGGACACTTCCTTCGTCTTACATTCATTGCTTGCGGACACTGCCCGGAGGTACTCATCACGAGGGCTTAAAAAGCCAAGCTGCGCCTCGCCCGTAGTCACACCGTGAAGAAGTGACCGAGCCAGTCTTGAAACGTCGTGTTATTCAAAAATTAACCTGGTTGGTTTCAGTCATCTTTCTACTAAATTAATTTTCCCAACCAGACAGAATTCTGTCAAATGTTTTCTTTTGAAAAACCATCAAGATTTTTTGCCATCTCCGTTGTGAAGATTGACAGCAATATATCTTACCATCTTTTTTGAATATGAACAGTTAATATTCAGATGGGCAAGTTTCTCTTAATGACCATGGGCTAACGAGGGCTTCCGCTTTAACGCCTACTACAGCAGCAACTTTTCATTACAGAAAGTCGTGATTGCATGTGAAGTACATGTGGGAGTTGAGCTGATTGGGGATTCTTGAATAAATATGACTAGGTAAGAAAGGCAAAAAACACCGATCACCGATAAACAGCGTACCCACAGGACTCATCTCTAGATCTCAACCCATTTTCGGATTGCATGCAGTGCTGAAAGAACCTGAGAATAGTGATACCTGCACCAGAATATCCGCAGATCGCGCAAGTACCCAACGCACAGTGCAAAGCGCACATTGAAAATATGGATGGGAAGCAGCTGAACAATTTTTATCGCCCAATTAACTATATGTCAAGCTCCTTTAAGTGTAGCGCTGTGTTCCAGAAAAGTTTCTTTCATCTTGTTCCTTGAGTTTTTCGCGGTAGCCATCATGTCAGATGCACTATATAGTTTCTTTTGAATTAAATATCTCTGGTCTTAATCGCTGCTCTTGGCTCAAAGCTATCCGCAAGAGATATTTGCTATGTTCTGGAAAGCCTAGCCACTCTACTGCACTGTGCGAAGGTTCTTTGCACATACCTTTTTTAAATGTCGTAGAGACTTACTAGAACTCAGAAGGTTGTCCGAAATCCAAAAAAAAAACAAACAGGAGTTTCCTTCGGGGTCCTTGAAGGGGACGTGAGCCTCTCTATTCTGGAGACTTAAACGGATTCAAAATAAAACAAAGCAATGCAGTCAATCTTTAGGCCTAAACATTCTAGTCATTTACTTTGTCCAGTCGCAATAATACTTTCTGCAAACGAAACGACAAACGGGGACCTCATACAAGCAGGCTGTTACGAGCAGCCCGACTCTGTCTCTGCTGTAGCTTCTCATTTCTTACATGCTGACTTATACTTTATCCAATCTCCCGAGCTCAACACGCAGTAGCAATTTTCCATTCACTTGAGCACCCACCGGCTATTGTTGGACGACAGCAAACGTGTACAAGTGATCTTTCTTTCGTTTCCTATTTCTTGCACGCAGCTTCATCGGGTCAATTCAATATGGAGGCGAAGCGAACGAGCTAAAAAAAGAATAGCTACTTCACCCGTTACCCTGTCTGTCCTGCCTTAGGACCTCTGTTATGCTGGGCGCTTTTGCGGGAGGTCCGGCCCTGTCGCGAACAGTAACGACCCCCGTGTGCTCAATCTCCCTCGCTAGAATGAAAAAAAGTGCCCGACTAAAACAGCCGTAAGTATCAAAATTGCCTCTCGAGGACTGGTAGTAATAAAGTATTCTCAACAGAGTCGAGTAATAGAAACCCACCACTGCCATTTCTCTTTAGTGAGTCTGATTACGACATGGGGGGGGGGGGGGGGGGGGAGGGAGTGCAACTGTACTAAAATGCTCCGTATGATTAGTGATTTTTACACGAGGTGCAACGAGTAGATTTAACAAGAAAGTCGAAGGGTCACCTTGTAAGGACGTGAAAGGTGCTTGCAAGTTAAACAGTGAATATTGTAAGGTTGCGATGTTTGCCGCTGTGGAAGAGTTTCTTAAGGTTTTGAGAATCCAGTCACGCTTACAGTCGCACGGCTAGGAGGATCAAAGTTTTTTGGATGGTAAAAAATCAAACACCTCGGCGTGACGCAGCGAGCACTCGTGTTGACGTCATCGGGGCAGTTTTTCGAAAAGAAAGAGTATCGCTGCTTCCTAAACATTTTTTAAAGCAGTGTTGGTTATTTCAAATGAATACAGCTCGAATGGAAACCGGCTTCAAAAGAGGCCTTCTTTTCAATCTGCTCGCACGGGCCGATTCACCGAACACCTGCAGATTTACATGCACACATAGACTTGGATTGCGAGTTTTTCATGTTATTTTTTGCCACCTGAATGACGTGCGCCGCTTCGTTTTAACTGATGCGCTCCTGAATTTACGCAATTTGTTTGTATGTTCGCTTATTTGTTCATTTTATTTTGACAGAACTGGATGTACAATACAGGACAGAATATCACGCATGGGTATAAAGCACTGCCAAGGTCGACGAGGCTAAAGGCGTTTAATGCACGCCTGACAAGGCCTTGTCTGTTGGCTCCCTTCATACGTTTGTCAAACGAGCCCCTCATTTCCTTAACTTCTTCTGCTAACAGCTTAACGGGGGTCTCGGTTCTGGCAGTATTGATGCCATAGGTAGCATAAGAGGGCTCTAGCACAGTTTGCGCCCTCGCCGTTAGATGACGTTCCACGTCACACTTGCGGCAATACAGGACGTGCTACGTCCGCCGCTATGGACGAGGGTGGCGCTGGTGAACACCCTCAAAGTTCGCTTACACCCAATAAACATAAACACCCACGAGAGCAGCAGATTGGACAGCCGCCGCCGTAGCTCAGTTGGTAGAGCGCGGGACGCAATATTCGGAGTTCGTGGGTTCGGATCCCACCCGCCGCATGGTTGTTTTTTCTGCTGTTTTATAAGTAATTTTCTTTAAGAGATAGATGAATACTATCCCACTAATCAGCACTACACATTAAAAAAAATTAAACACTCCCTTATGCACCTTGGTTTCGGTGGATGTTGGCTCCCTTCATAAGTTTGTCAAACGAGCCCTCATTTCCTTAACTTTGTCTGCTAATAGCTTATCGAGAGTCTCGGTTCTGGCAGTCTTTATGCCATAGGTAGCATAAGAGGGCTCTCGCACAGTTTCCGCCCTCGCCGTTAGATGACGTTCCACGTCACACTTGCGGCAATACAGGACGTGCTACGTCCGCCCCTATGGACGAGGGTGGCGCTGGTGAACACTCTCAAGGTTCGCTTACACCCAATAAACATAAACACCCACGAGAGCAGCAGATTGGACAGCCGTCGCCGTAACTCAGTTGGTAGACCACCGGACGCAATATTCGGAGTTCGTGGGTTCGGATCCCACCTGCGGCATGTTTGTTTTTTCTGCTGTTTTATAAATAATTTTCTTTAAGCGATAGATTAATCTAAGTATTATTATCCCAGTGATCAGCACTACACACTAAAAAAATTAACACTCCCCTATGCACTTTGGTTTCGGTGACCGTTGGCTCCCTTCATAAGTGTGTGCGTGTATATATATATATATATATATATATATATATATATATATATATATATATATATATATATATATATATATATATATATATATATATATATATATATATATATATACACTTTCTAGTATATTACGAGTACATGACTGATTAATATATATATATATATATATATATATATATATATATATATATATATATATATATATATATATATATATATATATATATATATATATATATATATATATATATATATATATATATATATATATATATATATATATATATATATATATAGTAAGTTGAGGAAGTCACACTGAAAAACGTAACGAATTTATTCAACGTTTCGACCAGGGACTGGTCTTTGTCAAGAATCTTTCAATACCAGTCCCTGGCCGAAGCTTTGGATAAATTCGTAAAGCGTAAATAAATAAAAGCTCTCAGATAAAATTGAAAATGCCTGCACCATCCAGCAAATTATTTTTTCGCTGGTCTTTATAGCATATTTGAAAACGTTTCTCGCAAACAAGCTCTGTTGTTTCATCATCAAAAACGAAAACATGATAGGTACCCATAAAATGGCGGATCTCGCCCAGTTCCGAGACATAACACAGCAAACAGTAGTGTCCATGCATTGCTCGCACGCTGACATGGTTACCGACACCAAAAATTCTGAGGGCACTTAAGTGTGCTTACGTGCACGAATGCGAAAGCATAGAACTTTCTAGAACGCTGTTTTCTTTCACGGCGCCTGTAGGCGTTGCATTCTTTTTTCTTAATTTTTGGTTAGTTATTCTCAGTTCTTTTGTTTTTAATTTTCATTTATTCTTATTTTATTTTTGCTTCTTTGTTTATTTCACTTTTTATAGTTTGGTTCCGTTTTATTTGATTTTTATTTTTTATTGATTTCTTAATTACCACTACATGACTAATTAACTAATTACTAATCCCTCGTTACTTGAGCAATTCCTAAGAATATATGGGTTATAGCAAATTGTGCCACTGGTGATGTACCTGTGTGACAGATTTCGCGGACGGACAGACGGACAACGATGAACCATTAAAGGCTTCCGCCTTAAAATTAGCGAAACCGTATCTGGGTTGTCGCCAACTGCCCAAGGAGTACAGAGCTAACGACGGTGGCTTTGGGAATACGTGCTCGTGGTAACCCGCCGTCACAGTTCTGCTCTCCTTTTAATGGGCAGCATTTCTCTGCGCCTTTCGCTGACAATTTCACTCCCCTCTTGCGCCATTACCTCTTTTCCTTTTTCTTCTGCAGACTGAAAACATCTCAAGCCCATACACTTGAAAATTCAGTGTGCACGCTAGTGATTTTCACGCTTTTACTCGTTGCAAAAACATGTTCTAGTTTGCCTTGCTTGATGTGCCTGGCGTGGGAGTGTGGGATAATTGTTAGCCGCGAGAAGGGGGAGGAACGAGCCTGAGAAAGCATAATTTTATGTGCCTGCACTTGTATATTCGTTCAGAGGGAAGATCGAATTAAAAACTCAGAATCTTTTCTGACATTGAACGCAGTCCTTCACATAGGCGTCTGAAACTCGCCATCTCGAACTCGAGAGAAAAGGAAAGAAGCGCTCGAATCCCTAATCTGTTATGCACAGGGGGGAAGCTTATTTAGAATTTAAAGCGAATCCGCCTTGTGTGCGATGTATAGGAGCCGGCGTGTAAATAGGCGCTCTTCGTAGAATAATAATAATAATAATAATTGGTTTTTTTGGGAAAGGAAATGGCGCAGTATCTCTCTCATATATCTTTGGACACCTGAACCGTGCCGTAAGGGAAGGGATATAGGAGGGAGTGAAAGAAGTGAGGAACAAATAGGTCCGTAGTGGAGGGCTCCGGAATAATTTCGACCACCTGGGGATCTTTAACGTGCACTGACATCGCACAGCACACGGGCGCCTTAGCGTTTTTCCTCCATAAAAACGCAGCCGCCGCGGTCGGGTTCGAACCCGGGAACTCCGGATCTGTAGTCGAGCGCACTAACCACTGAGCCACCGCGGCGGGGCCAACTCTTCGTAGAAGCGTGATCCCATTTCTTCCTAGAACGCGCTAGTACGGCTGTGCGTTTCCAAAAACCGCACCTTTCACGGAACTGTGTACAAGACCTCGAAGCGTTACCAATATCGTTAAGACTGCAAAGCTGAGAAAGCAAAACAAAAAAAATGTAGCATTTGCGCTCGTCGTTCTCCAAGTTTCTATCAACTATAAAAAAATTTAATAGAAAGCTTGGTGATACGTCGCCGCACGGGGTGAAAAACTACAGGGGTAAGTGGCAGGGGAGGGTAAATAGCGATTTTAATGTTTGCTGCTGAAAATCAAAAGCAGTGTTGTAGCGAAGGGCTCCTTTACTCGGCAAACCACGGGTAATCTGGTAACAAAGCTCTGGGTTAAGCTGGTAATACCAAAAACTTTTTTTCTTCATTAAAATCTCTAGCACAAACATTTGCTGAGTAATTCTATGTCCCGCTTTAATTAAAGTTACTCATGCACGCCCTGCAGTGTAACTCGTGTCTTGCTCATGCCCGCTACAATGCCGCGATGTTCTAAACGTCGTATTTCTCTTTGTAGCAAAGAGGAACTATTCGGTCGCCTATGCGTTGTGGCAGTGGCACGCATTATAAATTACATGTCGCGTCTGTAAAATTAAAGCTTCCTTTTGGGTCCGTTTCGCAGCGTTTGCTACACTATATATCGAAAGGGGTAAAAAGGAAGTAAGCTGTCCTCTTGCGCAGACTCTTTTATAAAAGGGAGTGCCCTAGAGGACAGCTTATTTCCCATTTTACTCTTATATAGTGGTATTTGTGTTTAGAGTGTAATATACTATGACCGATATGAAAAGAAGATGTGACAAGGCTTCTAAAAAAAAAAAAGATTTTACAACTGAATATGCCGAGGGGGCGAAGAAGTGGTGAATAAAAGATTCTCGAGGACTGTTTATTCATTTTATTTATTATAGATACCTCAAGGGCCCTTGAGGGCTTTACATGAGGGGTGGACTGTGCAGGTTGTGGCGACTTCACAGCTGCAAACTGATACGATGTACGGCGCCATTAAATATTTACGAGAGTCAACCTTTACGCGTCCCATAAAACGCTGTATTACAATACATCCATAAAGAATGTTATTGACAGCGGAAGATTAAATTAAGAACAGCGCTCCTCGTTCCTGTACTGCATGCGAAGTTGGGAAGGAACACTTTATAGCGTTTTCAAAACTACGGTAATTCTCCTTAAGTACAGAATGCGTAGACAATGAGTCTAGGCAAGAGCACTAGCAGTAAAGCTAACATGAGATGCGTACGCTAGACGAGCAGAATATATAGCAGTTATCGGTAAATCCATGAACCATCTTCGAGTAGCACGACGTAACTTCGAGTAGAGGATCACCGCTGCACAACAAAGCATATTAGAGACTAAAATTTTTCAGAATGCGGGAAGGGAATTGTCCGCTCGCACACAGCTGCTCATTGAGGAAAATGACAAATAAACATTCCATATCGTTGAACTCCTAAATACCTGATCGATGATAACGTGTAAGGAGCCTATCTACACTGCGGTGCTGAGGCTGGCAGGTAGTTCAGCAATGAACGCGGTTCAATTATTCAAGCGCACAAACGCCGGTGAAAAAAAAGTCGAGCGGCCAACTATCTTAAGCAGGTAAAAATTACGGAGGGCGCTTCAGACTTCTTGCATGCTTTGAATTCGAAAGCATTGTTTTTGTTTCCTTTGCCTTTTTTCGATTTTATTTTTCTCTTCTTTTATAATCATAGATCTACTCATTAGCATACATCCGTAAGGCAGTGCATATACTAGATTGAACTTTGTTCGCCAAGAAGTAACGCTGTTTTCGGACTATGTGTTGCATGCTCGCCTTCCAATCTGATTGTCCTGATCGTCCGCAATCTGATTGTCTGCAATTTGATTCAATTCCCCGCATTTCCGGGAAAAACATTCTAGTTCTTCGATACCACGGTGACGTCATCTGGGAGTTTTTGGGACCACTTTTGCGGTCAGTGACGCCGCATTTCGTAGCCGATTAGCTAGATGATGCTTTCGTATTAAAATGTTGGACCATTCGTATTAAATTGTTGGAACACTACGTAGCTCTCGGTCTTCTTATTCGCATCAGCTCGAACATAAAAGGAGTAAAACGCTCAAAGCTTTTACTATTTACTTACAACTGTGATTGAAGAAACTGGAACTTCGTGAATTTGCCAGTAACCAAGAGCAAGCTGTGTTTTCTTGTACCTCTGTGCACTAGATTCTTTTGTCAGTCGCTTATGTGCGCCTAGTCCGGTAGGCGCTGAACACAAATTACAGCGGATGTCTTGCCGTAGAATACCCCGTTATTTACTACGGAGCCCTACTGTCACCTTGGAAAGGCACCCCGGAACACCCTATAGATGCCCAGCTCCGTCGAAACTCTTTCATGCGAACGCAGCAACCATGTTACGACTGTGATTCTGCAGCATATGTACGATCAGTTGGTCACCAGCACTATGATATTCCCGAAGCGTTTCACGGCACTTTTTTTTAATTGCCATTTACACCGGCACTTTTTTTTAATTGCCATTTACGGCGGCTGGCAGGTATCGTCATCTAGTGATATCCGTGAATGCTGGGCTTGGTTAATATGTCGGCGACATCTACGCGAGAAAGCCCTTAAGGTTTCCAGGCGAAGGTACTTTAGCAATACTGAGGTAATTCGTGCTCTGAAGCAACACTGCAGTTCTAACTGAAATTCATGTTGACCACGGCTGTTCAGTGCACTCATAGACAAGGCAAGCTTGAAGCAGGAAGGAATAACAACGCGCCAATACAAGCAGAAAAAATGAAGGTAAAAGCAAAAAAAACAAGATAATTACTTCCACACCAAGCAGAGTTGCACGCCTTCTTGGTAACCAGAGGGGCAAAGAGCTTATTGTATCAAATTAAAAACTGCATATCTATATTGAAGTAAAATTCACTAATATAACACTTAAACGTGGCGAAGAAATATAAAAGAGCCATCCTAGGCGGAGTGTTTGGGGACATGCTAACTGAGTGCTGCGTGGTTTATCGGTCCTTCTGCAACGTAAAATTTTAATATTGTTGTCTAGATTTTAATCAGGTCTTTTGTGAATGACATCGATGATTGTGCGCCTAGGTTCATGCCTTATATAGCGTTTGCATTTCGGTCTCAAATAAACAGCTGGAAGTCTGCGCCTGTATTGTCGTTTTTGTTCCTGTTCTCGTGTCGTGTCTCTTTCGAGCAGTACCAACCTTTTTTCGAGAATACGAAAGCAGAATAATTACTTAAACGTGTTACTGGCTGGAAAGAAATATACTTGTTCTGAGGCATCACGGAGTATGAGCGGTCGCAAGAAGGGCGCATTTTATTCAACGGCAAAGGCGCATGACTTCGTTATATGGCACCATCACACATCGCTTCGATATTTTTTCTGTGCTTTCATTTATTTGTACGTCTGCCCCATTTAAACACGAGCTTCTGTTGAGCACTACAGAATATACAGGGCTTGCTTTGGGGGCATACTCGCCTTTGGCTTCCTGAGACAGACTACATTTAATCTTAGATACGTTCTTGTTATTGAAGCTGTATTTTTTTTTTTCAATGTGAAACTTGAGGGGCAAGTGCAACGTAATAACCAGGGTGTGACTACGAAGGTCATGAGGTTTTATGTCTGGTGCGACCAGGCTGAAAAAGAAATCCAAGGTGAGCTCTGCGGGTAACGGTAGATGATCAGGTGCACTGATCAATGCCGAATGGAATCGCATAATAAGGAGGCCATCAAAATGAAGTTCTGCAATTTAAACGATGAATATAGAGATTTTGTTTCCTAGCTTTTGGCTGAGCTCATGTCGACATTAAGGGTAATTTATCGTTTGTGTAAAATCAGCTCCACATTGGGGATTTGCTCCAAACAAAAATATTTATTCATGTGATGCAAATAGTATTTCTCAACATAGTCATAACATTATGTTTAATGTGTCATAAGCCATAGGCACTGTACAAATCCAGGATGATCACATATTGCAGAACTAAACATAGCGAAGAAGAAAAGAAAATAATAGAGAAGCTTTGCCGGGTAAGAAATAAATTTTGAATCATTTTACGTAGTTGAAGCACGCGTCTCAGTATCTTCGCGCATTTTTCTCTTCGTTAAATTTAGTAAATTACCATCTTATGCTAAGTTCAGAATTGCAAGATTTGCATTTTTCTGATAACTCAAGCAATTTCTTTACATTCCTGCAATGCACGGAGCGCAAACTATGAAATTCGGTGACTTCATAACTTCTGTCCTACGTTTTCAAAGCATGTCGTTAAAAGGATTTAACACAGGCATTGAATATTGGTCACGGAAAAATTGCTAAATTAAACTAATTTATTAGTAACTGCTTCCTAATATGGTGTTTTATAAATTCGATAAAAATTACCTATATCAATTGAAGAAATAAAAATCGGCCGTCGACAAAGTTTTGCCTCTAATTTCACTAACGTCTCTGCAGTGTAACATATTCTAAGGATGAGCTGTTCTTACTAAACGGTGCTCCATCTGCGGTGTTCTCTTTTCTATAAACGAGATCATAAAATGAGGTTAATAACGGCATCGACGTTATCGATACAGCCCGCATAAAACTTTCTCTGTAGAAAAGAAATTTTGAGTACAGTATAAATTTCTCTTTCTCTGAGAAGCCACGTATCCCTCTAAAAACTTTAGATGGCGGAATAATGACACAATGTCTGCCAAAAGTGTTTTTTTTTGTTAATTAAACTGACCTAAAGGTGTGCAGTAGCTCTAATACTGCTTGCACAGAAAAATGCCCATGAACAAGGAAAACCTTGCTGTCGAACACGATGCTTAGGTTGAGCAACCATCGCTACCGGAAAAGGGTTGGCAACAAATATAGGAGTCTGAGAACCTTATGTGCGATAATATGTGTCGCGTGTGGGAAGTAACCGCTGCAGGAGAAAAGAAAAGAAACCGCTAAAGTTGGAAACCCGCTGCAGTGGCTCAGTGGTTAGGGCGCTCGTCTACTGATCCGGAGCACCCGGGTCCGAACCCGACCACGGCGACTGAGTTTCGATGCAGGCGAAACTCATAAGCGCCAGTGTGCTGCGCAGTGTCAGTGCACATTAAAGATCCCCAGGTGATCAAAATTATTCCGGAGCCCTCCACTACGCTACCCCTTTTTAAAGCGAAAGTTTTACTGGCCGCGAACTTGCAATTTCGCCGTGGCGGTGCTCCGAAGAGGCACATGACGTCCCAACGCGCGCATCGCCGCGGATATTTCTCCCACTCGCTCCCTAGTCACTACTGCGCATGCGCCACTAGTCACACCAGACCACAGGTGCTCCGCCGCTGCGCAGCGCCGCGCCTTTCCTCAAAATCCAACTTTCAAGTTTCACTTTTCTCTTTCTTCTTTGCCTCCCTCCTTTATCCCTTCCTTTACGGAGCGGTTCGGGTGTCCATCGATATATGTGAGACGGTTACTGTGCCGTTTCGTTTCCTCAAAATCCAAATAAAACAAGTTAGCAGACGGCGTTCATACAGTTCATTGGCAGTGACAACTTTGCAAAGGCCGTTCATTTTCACGAAAGGGAAGGCGCACAACCGGCTCCGTGGATCAGCAGAGACCTCAATCTCGCTTTCATGTACGTGGCGTTGGTGTCCAACTGCAAAAGCCTGCTTTGATTCCGCTCCGCACACTGATAGGCAGCGCGCCCTCCCTGCCATCCTGGGAGGTGGCATGACCGCGCCTGAGCTGCTGTCCCTCGTGCGCCAAGTTGCAAGGTTCGCTCCAACGTCCGAGAGTGAACGATGCATATCAGAGGGAGTGGACGTTCTTTCAAGATGTAAGCCTGCGAAAACCAGCCTTCCAATAGGGCGGGTTATTTCAGTGCTGCGGGATGACTCTTTATGTTTACTTACTGCAGACAAGGACGGTGGTTTCGTTGTTCTAACGAAAGAGATGTTTGGTAAAAAAGCTTTGGAGGCTGTGAATTCAGTTTTTGAGAAACTTCCCCGTAATTCCTTACGCAGCTTGAAAGCAAAGGGGAAGAAACTATGTGAAAAACTGGAATTAATTAGACTCGTTTCAAGTATAGACAAGAGTGAATGCAATAGTCTGAAATTTATGTTTACGGCTAAGACCCACAAGCCTGGTTGTCCCCTAAGAGTTATCTTATCTGAGTCGGGAACATGGCAAAAGTCAATTGCTGAATTTCTTAAGGGCAAGCTCAACCTACTGAGCATCGATGATCCGTTTTTGGTGAAGGATTCCCAACAGATTATAACTTTTCTAGACAATCACAAAGACAGTCGGTTCATGGCGTGCTCGTTCGATATAAAGGATCTATATTATTCCTTGCCACATCAGGAGTTGCTTCAATGCGTGGGTAATTGCATTGATCAGTTTGGAAGTGTAGCATTCCAAAATGAAACGGGAATGTGCGTGAGCAATTTTCTGGAAATGTTGTCCTTCTATTTGGCTGCCACGTGCGTCACTTGGAGTGATGTGGTTTATCGGCAGAAGAAGGGAGTTTGCATCGGGTCGTGTATCGCGCCAGTTCTTAGTAACATTTTCCTTGCCCAATGTGACAGAAAGTTGGCTATCCTGTTGCGAGATCAAAACAAAGTTGATGGCGTAAAAGTGTTCCGGTTTGTGGATGACTTTTTAGTGGTCTTTAATCACCTTGACGGTATTTACGACTATGCTGTGCAAGAGCTACTTGCTGTTTTTAGTAAAATCCTTAACCCACTAATAATCACATATGAAGAAATGAATGAAGGCACGATACGTTTCCTCGATATCAAGCTGTCACTGGCGCCTGTTGGGACATTTTGGATGTACCAGCCTAGAGGTAACAAAGGTTTGCTTCCGTTCAGCTCTGCACATTCGAAATTAGTGAAGAGGGCAATCGTGAGGTTATGTTTTCAAAATGCGTTGAAGAAATCTTGCCCGGAATTAGTCAAAGAAAGTTTTGAGCAGCAGGTGGTGAGGCTTAAGGAAGCAGGTTATCCGGATCAGGTGTTGGTGTCGGTGGCAAAAAGCCTGCTCAAGAAATGTGGGAAAAAGGGTACGGTGCCTAGCAAGGAGGGAGCAAAACAAAGGGAGAAAACGGTGGTGATTCCGTACATTCATGGGGTGTCCCATAATCTTAAAAGAATTGCATCGAAAGTAAAAACTAGGGTCGTTTTTTCAGCCCCGGACAAATTGGAAAACTTATGCAAAATAGTAACGTACCCAGAAAGAAAAGCTAAGGGGTGTAAAAAGAAACACCAGGTCCCCATGGTCGCATGCGCAGAAGGAGTGGTTTACAGGATGCCGCTGACATGTGGAAAAGCATATGTAGGCCAAACGCGGCGGTGTTTGAACGAGCGGCTCCGTGAACATCGGAGGAACATGGAACGGAAAGGCGATGGGAATTTGGTGGTTCATTGTCAAAAGTGTAAATGTGTACCTTCCTATAACGAGACGAATATAGTAAGCAGGAACCGTGACCAAACGACGCGTGAAATAATTGAAGCCATGAGCATAGCGGACAGTGGGGTTGCATGCGTGAGTAGCACGTCCCTTTCACTACTATCAAAGGAAAAGGCATTTTTGCAAAAGGGAAGGTAGGACTGAACATGTGACGAGACAGTTTGTCGATTTTTTATCATCCGGGTGTTACCATCTTCCATTTTTATCAGCTGCTGATGTGTATAAAGAGCAGTGTTTCCCGAATAAAAAATTCAGTTGTAAGTCCAGCGCTGTGTGTGTGTGTCTTTATCTTTCAGTCCGTGTCTTTTGAGCGCAGGTATATTTTCAATGAAGTTAATGATTGATCGCGAGAGGTTGATCACCAAATGAACTCTGAGGCCTACCTATTGCTGCAGTGCTTGCTGTCAGCCACAACGCTGTCAGCGCTAATGCATTCAGGCCACATCTTTCTCTCACCACCGCCGCATGTATCAAATCACGAATGACGCATCCGCATATCCAGGGAGCCAGCTATGCGCCCTTCCTTTGCTCAAAGCCATCGCCGTATAGAACATTGTCAACGCCAACGCCAATGAACACAGTTAGCGCCGGCATCTTTCGCTTTGTATATCTTGAATTAGCTCAGCTAATCCACATTAATTTTTCTCTTTCTTCTCTCAGTCCCTCCTTTATCTCTTCCTTTAGAGCGTGGTTCAGGTGTGCACCGATATATCAGGCACATACTGCGCCATTCCCGAACAACCAATTAACTAAAGGTCGAATTTCTGAGTTTTGCATCCAGGTAATTTTATCATAATGCAAAAAAAACAGCGCGAACAAACGGGGACTAGACGAAGAATACACAGGAACAAGCGCTGTAGGGAGAGGGTTATGGTACGTAACAGAGCCCGTTTTGTTTGCATTACGTATCACCAACTCGCCCGCTTATCTATCCTGTTTAATTTTATCAGTAAGATGGTGATTGGGGAACGCTACTGCATGTTCAAATGTGGGAACAAACCCCCACGAGATCTGGACTAAGGACCACTTTCCCAGAAATATGCATGACAGTTATGCTGGCTGGAGTCCCTCCTAAAACTACCAAGATTTTTAAAAAGATGAGGCTTCCTAGACGAGCAAAATCCGTCAAATTCCGCTGAGAGTCGGAAGGTCTAGTAATGAGTATTTCTTTCATTCTGGAAATTTAAAATTAGCGGCGGCTAATTTGCTAGCTTTTCAAATAATCGTGTCATGAATAAATTGTCAATAGGAAAGTTGTAGATTACCTTGAAAAACGGCCACATCTGAAGTGCTGCAAAAAAAAAGTAAATTTACGTAGCTTTTTTTGCCGGCGTTAATAAAAACCCACAAAATACAAAAGCCACTACGTAACAGCGGTGCTATTTCCACATGCAAAGACCTGGCTTAGAGAACACAATCCGCTTTGTAACTCCGTCCTCGACGGCGCATTTCGCGCACACAGGGCGCAAGCAGCTTTCGCGTAGTGGCTTTCGTATGTCGTGAGCTTTTAAAATTAAAGGCAGCAAATAAAACTGCGTATAAGATATCATGGTACACACATTTAAGCCAACTAATTTTCAAGACCATCAACGAGTTTTCAATTCACACTTTACACATGAAGCGATTATTGCGAAAGTCTGCTAAATAGTCTTTGCTGTGCAATTAACTCCGAAGAAAGAAAAATTCTGCGGTGCAGGCTAGGCGATTTTCGAAATAAGGACATGTAAGGCGCTAAGCCTGAAATCCTTCCAGTTCTCATACTGCAGCATATCGGTCACTCTCTTTCTTTCTTACGTCACGGGTTACGTAAAAGCGCTATTTTCAACGATGGAAGCCACGCGCCAAATGTTGAAAGCGAAGGAAACTATTAGCGCTCGTTTCAAATTCCTAGCAAAGGGATCATTGTTAACTGGGATACCTGGTATCTATCCCTACGCAAGGAAAAAGATTAACTAAAGATTTTTTCTGAAATGCAACAACTAACCCTCTTCTGGCAATAGTTGCTGACGACAAGCTGAAGTGTCTTTCCTGTAGATCCAAGAAGTCCATGCTGAGTAAACGGCGCACCCAAAGTATGTGACGCTATCCACATCAACAGCGAAGCCTCGCGTGCCAGCCATTCTCGCTGAATGCTACTCAACGAGTGCGTGTTTATGCCTTGTTGGAACTTATCGTTATCTTTTCCGCATTTGCTGGGCTGTATGTATGCTTTCAGGTAGGTTTAAATAAAATTACTTCTCAGCTGAGCGCCGTGTTTGCCTTCTGCTTTCATCCCATTTCGTGCTAGCTTGTCTTTCTTACATCATTCCATGGCGTTCAACGTTGTTCTCAATCACATGTTAAATTTAAGATAGCAGAAAGAAGAAAAAAGACAGCTCGAGAAGCGAAGCCAGAAGCCTCCATGTAACGGGCCTTTCTCGGCTCTCGGCGAGCGAATGAAAAGCTACGAAAACGAGCGAGGAAATCGAGCCGCCTCGTTTCCGCCCTCCGCAGACGACACGAGTTTCCGGATGCCATCAGATGCAGACGGCAACAAAATGCAACACAGCGAGAATCGAGAACGATGGGGCCGGTGCCATTTCTCTGGCTTTCTTACAGGGAAAAGAAAACAAAATAATGTGGAGAAAAAGACCGACCGAGGGTAACAAAGCAAGGCCATCGGAAGCAATAAGCGACAAGAAACAGCAGAAGGACGCGTCTGAATGTAACTGCCGCGTCTCGAACCCTTCGGTTGCTTCACTTCTTTACGGATTCCTTCTAACCATGCCCTTTTTGGGGCCCCCGTCAAAAGGACTGCTGCCACAGGGCGTCCTTAACTCATCGCGGGGGCTCTTTTCGGCGGGCCTTTTCAACCTAAAATGGACCTGCTTCCGGTGTTGCCGTCGTTTTACTATCGGCAAGCGGCGCTTCGATGATCGAAGACCGCACCGACCACAAAAGGGGCACTATACGTTTGCGGTGGCGACGACGACGGTGCCGTGAAATGCGCAAAGCCAGTCACGTGAATAGCCGCCTTCCATCTCTGCGCGCGGAACACAGACAAATGCCTTCAAACTGTGGCGCTTCCCATTGCCCGGATGAGTGCTGACGCGTGTGCAAGAGCAACAAAACAGGCGTGTCCAATGTTGGGGCACTATATACTCTCCCGCATCAAGGGTGAGTCCAGAAGAGAGATAGCGGGGTGAGAGGTTGGTCTGTTGTGTGAGCGGAGACACAGAAGTGGCCCGTGTGGTCTCGGGAGCGGCAAGTTCGCTCCATCTCCGTCGAGGCTCGACGAAGAACACCACGAAAGAGGCGGCGTGCCGGCATCACGCAGCACCCGTAACGCGTCTCCCGCTACCGCCGTCATCCACTGAGGAGAGGCGCCCGAGCGCTAGACGAAAGGGCCGCGTTCGGTATACGAGGTCTGCAGAGAAGAGCGTCACTGTGACGACCTTCTCAGGAACGCAATTTTCCGCCAAATCGCGTTTCTTGAGACGAGGAGTCCATTGGGCCTCCCTTCTCGAGTCACACAAGGATGCTCTGCGCAGTCCTCACTATGTGGCTTTGTCGTCGAGTTTCTTACGTCTGCCGGACTGTCCTGTTTGTTCTCTTATGTCCCGAACTCATAAAAGATCCTGTGTGCTTCCACTGCGACAGGGCACAGTCATACGGCTCTAACCAGGTTGCAATGTTACTTGCTTTGTTATTCTTTTCAGCACGCATGTTTTCTTCAAAGTGGGTAGGTGGTTTACCTAATATCTCAGCGCGAAAGCGAGTCACAGTTTCTTGCACTGCATTACAACTTGCGTTGATGGTAGTAGGACTAGCTGGTTTCTACCACCTCACAACACGTCCATTTTTTAAGAGCTTTTATCTGAGTTGTTATACACTGTGGAAACTATAGGCGATGGTGCATGGCCACCTACGAAAAACTCCTGGATAATTAGGCAGCCTTGTACAAAAAATACAAGTAAAAAGATTTAGTTATCTGCAGCACCTTTCACAATACCAGAAAATAAAGCCGCCGGGGCATCTGAGGTGCACTTGTATTGAGGCCACTGTGGCGACATACTCGGGCACCACCTCTTACACAAAAGGTCAGATTTTTTTCCCGGTTCCATTATAAGCCGGCACACAGTCCTTTCAGAACGCTACAAAATAAAATGACAGTTAATATGTTTGAAGACTATATTTCGGAAAAAAACACTCGCCAAGGTGAATTATGAAGAAAAAACGTTAAAAAAAGAAGTTTAGGCACCGCTACAGGTGCATTGTTCGCAATGACACAGATACATAAGGGCATTTGCTGATTAACCAAAAACTTAGCGTACATACATATCGTATGCATATTTCGGAGAGATTGCCTAGCGACCTCATCGCTTTGGTTTGTCATATCAGTGTGAAGGGACATCTGCAGGTGGACATATAATTTTTTTCTTTTTCAAGTATGTACGCAGAATCCCAATCAATCAAATGGCCCGTGTTTTGATGGGATTCTACTAGGGCGTTGGAAGGCACTTTTCCGTTCTTGACGTAACAGCAATGGTCTTTGAACCCCCTTCTGAAATCCCCTGTCTCACCTACATAAGTTGAGTTGCATTGTTTGCAAGCAATTTGGCATACGACGTCAGGGTATCTTGTCTTCTCCAGCGCGTCCTTCACACGTGCCAGGTTAGTTTTTGAGCTTGCTGGAAGGAATGTGGTCAACTTGGGCGCCGTAGTCAACTAGTATCCAGGCCAAAGTTTCGCTGAAACCAAATGTATTGGGGATGGATGCGTGTTTCCTCTTTTTGCTTTCCTCTAACTAAGTGTGGAGAGTCTGCAGCACGCTGTTCTTGTGAAAGGAGCACTTGACATGGGCAGCCGCTTTCTGCAAAGTCCTTTATGCGGCTGATCTTCCGAGTTCTTTTTACTGGGCTTGAGCAAAGATTGAAGGCCCGATTGAAAAGCGCCGAGGCAACTCATCGCTTTGGGCCCATTCGGTGCGTTGAAAGAAAATTCAGGTACTTCCTCGTGTGGGCGGCTTTTCTATATTCATTTGCCACGATGCCGTTTGTTGTCCATTTGATGAGGACATCCAGGAAGCGGAGGTGCCTGCTGATTTCTTCTTCTACCGTGAACTGTGCGAGTTCTGGTGCTCCAGAAATCTATAGGTGTTCTGTTGTCGGACGACACTAAAACAGTCGTCACCGTATGGCAGAAACAACTTCGGTGGCAGGTCGAATGGCGCAAGTGCACGGTTCTCGATCGTTTCCAGGGCCGGGCTGGCACAGACTGAAGCGCCCAATGCTGTCACAAAGAACTGCTTATAGGATGTCTTGTTGAACATACAGAATGTACTCGATAGGCAGAATTTCAGTAGCTGGCAGACGTCCTCTGTTTCGATGGGCGTGCTTTCCAGCATAGCCAAGTCATTGTTCAAAGCATCTGTGCAACTGCGAAGTCTACCGGCACACATGTAAACATGGGACTTCACGTGAAACAAAACCATGGCATGGTCGCCGTCGACAAAAGCGGTCAGTTGCGTCGGTGCTTTTCACTAAGGACTTCAAGGTACGGCCAAGTCCAGAAAAGGGAATCAGAACATCAGCAGCATAAAGAAGGACATCACAGAAAATGGCTACACACGCCAAGTGATCCGTTCACAGGAATGACGCGCTGCAGCCCCTCCAGACAGAGCTAGAAGAACGCAAAAAAAGAAACGCGATGCCATACCTATGCTCAAGGTGTCAGCAAAGCTTTGTCAAGGATATTAGCTGACTACGACGTGCAAGTGGTCCAGGTTCTATCTAGGAAGCTCAAAAACCACCAGGTACGGGTGTAGGATGCCTTATTGAAGACAAGCTACTCCTGGCGTCGTCTAGAAAATTCCTTGCAACGAATGCAACGCAGTCTATGTAGGAGAAAAAGAGAATTTCAGAAGGCGTTAAACGAACATCAGCGTGACGTCAAGAGCAGAAAAGCGGCTGCCAACGCCATAGACGGTGAACACGCGGATCACTTCATTGGCTGGGATTCCACGCGCATACTTGAAACAAGCAAAAACTTTTTATCTACGCGCCTGCTGAAGGAGTAACTTCACATTCAAATGACAAGCGAAGCGATAAAGAGGACGCAGGCAATATACTCGATATATACATGCGGTCTGTACTAGGCTTTTTGCCTTGATAGCTAAATGCCCCTCTGTTTCTGTCTAACTGTGAACAAGGCACCCCTGGCGGAAACGACAATGTTTCACGGTTTTCTTCACAACGGCAAGTGCGTGTTTCCTCAGATACAGGATTTCACTCGCCAGACGGGTTTCTGTCGAACCCTGAAGTTTGAGGACTATAGCGGGATTAGTGCAATTAGGGGTCTTACTGGGATGTGGAAGCCGCAACTGGCACAAAACTACGGTACTTTGA
Source organism: Amblyomma americanum (assembly GCF_052857255.1). NCBI lineage: Eukaryota > Metazoa > Arthropoda > Arachnida > Ixodida > Ixodidae > Amblyomma > Amblyomma americanum. The sequence continues at coordinate 90,128,375 of NC_135503.1, forward strand.
AAACCCTGACATGGAGAGGGAAGTATGTAATGCTCGTAATGAAAAATGACCAGGCCCTCTGTTGCGAATTCCGTGTGCCACTGACGCACCCCTTGTCTTCAATAGATTGGACCAGTTGATGCAAGTACGCTTCACTTTGTTCCTTTCTGTATCGAGTAGTGCTCGTTGCAAGAAGTAAAATTACTGCGTCACTCACATAGCATGGCAAAATAGGTGTCAACTGGTCTGTGGATAACAAAAAAAATGTGAGTACGAACGTATCTATACCTAATTAAACTGCAAAATCGTCTAGTCGTGACATTTTTGGCAGGCAGCGTTGTCTTCTGGTTCCAAGTGACCAGATTCTGCGGCTTATCGATGATCTACTAACGACTTTTCCATCAATTTATTTAATAAAACCGCGACATTTTTGCGACACAGCAAAAATACCCTAACCAGGAAATGACCACCGGTTCTACCTAATTTTTTTTTCATTCTCCGGGAGCCTGCATTAAAGAATAGTGAATGCAGGCGACACGAAGGCTGAGGTTAAGCCGGGGCTAAACTTAAATTTTGTTCCGGCAATTGTTCCACCCTTGCGGCTCGTTGAATGAAAGGAAAAGTTAAAAACCAGGAACGGCTTATACACCCTTGGCGATCCTGATTATCAGCGCAAGCTGGTTCGCTTTGTGCTTCTAAATCGTTGTGTTTGCTTTGAATGCTTATGCAATGCATGAGCGGGTTACGACTGCATTTTCTTTCTGGCATGGTTGCAGGAAGCGATTTTTGAGGTAACAATGCCTCGGCACGCATTTCAGCATAATATCGCGCAGGAAGCTTGCAGGCCGCGTCCCGAGAGTGTTCGACCTTTGTTCGACCCGCCGCACGGTGGCCGCTCTGGGCGCCCGCAGACGTGCAGCGTTCAGAGCACGACGCTTCGCGGCAGTTGCATCCCTTTCATATGTAACCAGACTGACATGCCACGTCGTCACTTGAGGTTTTATCATAACTGGTGGGACTGATAGTGCGCAGGCGTGAAAGATGCTTCGTCATGCAGTCATTCCTCTCCTCTCGATAACCTCGACGTCATCAGATGAGTTGTCGAAGCAACCGCGTAACACGGGCAGTGTGTACGGGGTGATAATGTAACCACGTGATCACGGCACCACGTGCTAGTAATAGTTTTTGTCGTTATCCTGCAGAAGCAGGATGCTAATGACAACCAGTGCTGGAGACTGACACCTTCGCTTTTTGAGCAAGCGCGGCAAATACCATCGCATTTTTGTGGCGCCAGACACTACTTGAAGTTGGCGTAACTTTTGCTAAAAAGTCTCTTACTTTTGCAGGATTTTGGACTCTGTCAGCTGAGCTGCGCGACGATTACAACAATCGGTATTGTTTTCTTTTTTGGCGTATTAAAGTGCATGCAGAAAATTCATACACCTGCCTGACTGTACATTGATTAACGGGACCAATTTTTGGCTAAGTTAACAGCGCTCAAAGCGAGCCCGCTTTGTGATTAGTCCACAGCTTCGTTTTTTTTTCTTGTTGACAGAGGAAATCATCGTTACACATATGCTCTGTCTAAATTAATTCGACGCCACTTATTTGTAGAAATGGTTTTCTGCATGCCATAAAACTGTAAGCCTCAAAGCACATTCATTACATAATCGTTTAGAATGCAAAAGCCAATACTCTATATTGCGGTACTTAAAGCGGGACTAAGCATGAAGTGCTCTGATGTGCGTGACAATTCGAAAATGCGTACGCCAGTGTAAGTAAACCAGGAAGCCACCGCAGTCTTAAGCTCTTCACTATACTGCATGCACTCAAATTACTGTCGCGGTTATATTTACGCAACCACTAAACGCATGCTCGTCCGTTGTAGTTGCTCTAAGTTTGCATGCTTTTTGGATTCCTCACAGAGAGCCGCCGAAACACTGGATTTCTTAATGCGCAGAGTGCGGCCGCCAGTTCAGAGTGGCACAGTGACGTAATAAGGGAACATGGTCGAGTAAGCACGGAGCAAAGAGTGTGAACCTCAGTCGGCAGCAATACATTTATGGTTAGAGTCGTGAGAGTAACCCTGGAAATAAACATGACTGAGATTTCTAATTATTTGTTCCTAATTTGCAATGCGTGATGAGCTCTGTAGGCGCAAACTGCATTCGCTACACCAAAACTGGATGTCCTCGCGTCAAAACAAAACAGTTTTACAATAAATCCCCACCGATGCCTTGGCTAACAACCGTTTTCAAACTTTCCTTACCATTCATTTATCTTAAAACTATCACTACTCTTTTCAGGAAAGGCAGTAATAGTTTGCCTTAGCTAGGTTTACCCCGCAAAACAAAACCAACCACGGTAATTGCTTTTCGTGAGACGCATTTCAACGTTAAGATGAGACGCAATACGCAAGCTGCCGCCTTTATAACGCTTGTTATGTGCAGAGCTTAGATAGGTTTACGGAGAGAAAAAAAAACTAGCTTTTTTCTTCGCAGCAAAGTAAGCAATAAACAATTACGGAGCACTTCAGCTGTGTTTATGGCCCAAGGCTCTCATCTTACAATGCCGAGCTTAACTTGCGGCCATCTCCAAGAAACGCGTGCGCTGAACTTGTGCAAATTATTGCTTTGTATTCCTAACCAAGACGAGGAATGCTCCCGTTTGGAGTAGCAGCAGCGTTATCCAAGTTTTTCAATCAACGTTAATGAAATAACGGTAACTACTTGAAATGCCTTGATAGTCTGCATGAAGAACAACATCAGGACATTCTCGTCACTGGACTAATTAGCTTATAAAATGCGATGTGTTCTAGAAACTTACGGAATGTGAAGTATATTCATTTTCGAATGTACTGGCTATATAATTCACAACAAAACGTTATCAGAGCTGCAAACGCCATGCCCTGCTCTGCCTAAATGTCGAGGAAAATTACACAAAACCAAATTTCATCTTGAGTCAGCGAATAATATTTAAGGCTTTAATGAGCGGCAGTGCACAAGGTCTTTAAAGATGCTCCCTGCTTTAATATGAATTCGAGGGGAGATGGAAAGATCGGTGGAAAGAGGGAAGAAGATGAAGTTTTTATCTAGCTACGTTAGGGGGTATCTACTTGGTAAATATTTTACTGTGACAGCTGCACCAAGTAAACTCTACGGGCCTCACGACTTGTCCGTTTTCTGAAAATATTACCTCTTGTTTTAGCAGTAACGTCTGCCGTAAACAAATTAAAATAATGTAAATCTTCCAGAACAACGCAGCCAGGGAGAAGATTCCCGTGCCCCCCTGCCAGTATAGAACAGCATGGGGCACCTGGGTGTAATATTATTGAGTTCTGAAGCCTGCAAACTTACCAAACACCTAGGTCCAGAAATCACAGCCGCCAAAGGGGTGTACCGGTATAGTGACATGTGTGCTTCTTACAGACCGGACGCGTCCTTCGCTTTACGGCCTTAGTTACTGCTTTGCCGCTAACCACAGATTATTATCACTTTTACAGTGAGATCAGGTGATACTTTTTTGCGTTTTAACTAAGAAAATTCCGAGCATATAGCCTACGACGCTTGAAAATAATAGAAAAGTGTGTAGGCATCAGAGGGTCCCAAATGCAAACCCAGCACCGCCTGCGCTAAAGTAAAATGTTTTGACATTAAACTATCGTTTCAGAAACACTCCTCCATAAAAAAGGGGTGAGGCAAGATATTTTGCTCGATAAGCACGTTATGGGACGGTTGATCGGAACTGCAGCAGCAGTTAGACTTCGCACTTGTTAACCAAATATTAGCCGCCTTACAAGCTGTGACCTCTCTTGTTGGTTATTAAGATTTTATGACCTACTGAAGCCTAGCAGGATTAAATTAATTTGTTATTCCTGTATTATCTCTCTTGCTATTGGAGGAGTCAGTCTAAGCTATTTTGCGCGCGATATTTACATCAACTTTTGGTAAGAAGCCTTAGGTGCTTATGAATATACTTCTGAAAGGCTACGTAGTTCAACGCCAAAGCATTCTTGTCTTTCGTAGTGCCAGTGTGTGCTGCTGCCTGTTGGGCCTGATGTAAAGCTTTTTAGAGCGAAAGCTGTACTTCATGGCCAAAGCTGCAAAAGTGGGGCCATGACTGAAGCCTAGACCTTTACCTTGAGTTTCAAAAATAAAGAAAATAAATATCGCCGCGACTAGGACTTGAACCAGATGCAAAGCGAACAGGTCAGCGAATATGTAATATTATTATTATACATTCGCTGGCCACTGCACGAGAACACTATACTATCACCGCAGCCGATCACTACTCGTGTTAAACTGAAACGCACTGTCGTGCTGAGCGTTGCATTTAGTTGCATTTATCAACTTCCATCTGCGGCGCTAAAAGATCAGATCAACTTAACCTCAATATGTGCTTAGTCTAGTCTAATATCGTTGACAGACGTACCGACTACCAAGCAAAGCAAAACCGTGAGCCAATAAGGCTAAACGTATGCTTTGGCGCGGCTACTCGATTTGGCTGCGTTAAAATCTTATCATTTTTTCATGAAGACGAAGCATGATGCCAGCTTGTCAGCTCACTATTCAAGAAACCATACCTTAACATATTGTTCTTCAGCAGCAATGAAACGAAGCAGCGTAAAAAATACAGAAATAGTGAGAGCTACACTGACGACTTCAGTAGCAGTCCCCGTCTTGTTCAGGCACCCTGTGTACGTCTATGTCGATTAGACTGTCAGCCTCTACTAAGATACTAATGCTGTATTGTTTAAACACCACTACAATGCAGGAATCTCATGATGGTGCTTCAAAATAAGGTCTTCATTGTCATGTTGTTAAATATCTCAGGCATAATGTGTGTAAGAATGAAATCAGGAAATATGCGGGACATTCCATCAACTCTGACATGAATTCACGATATACAAAAAGGGGCAAACTGCGTTCTTCACGACTCAGATTACCGGCCTTATCTACAGAGGCAAACAGCAGGAGAAGTATAAGGAACACCAAAATACAAAAAAACTTTTTTGCCTTTATACTAACGTGCCTGAAGTTATGATGCTGCTTTTCAAATCACTTTCTAAAACTTTATCACCATGATGTTTTTTTAGCGCCTGGCATAGTTTTCAAAAACGTGAGAGCAGGATTGGTAGAAAAGGTTTGTACCAAGTTAGTGCGCTGCACCAAAACGAAATGTGCCGGTGCTCTGACTATAAGCCTTGCCGTCAAGCAACTGCAGACTTTAATAAAAAGCGGCTCATCCTGCTCAGTAAGGGAACAGGTAAAGAAAATATAAACTATAAAGCTTCACGGTATGAATGGCTCGAGGCAACTGCTCCGAGACAGGAGAAACGGAGATTGCGGATCGGTTTTGTGTATTTGTGTATTGTGTTGGTGATCTTTTTCATACTGCAATCAAACCCTTCCGCATTTCGCATACCGCCACCTGTCGCAGTTTTCATTGCTGTGTTGGTTTTCATCACTATCACAGTGCGTTTTTCCCCTGGAGAAGGACGCTTTCCTTTACTTCTGGGGAAAACATCCAGACAGGCTAGCATATAGGAAGAAAAAATCGCATGAGCAAGCGTGTCTGAAATGAGTTTTTATGAGAGCAGCTGAAATGATTGTCGCTTCCTCTTTACTTTCCTTCGGAGTTCTGATAGTTATTCCTGTTCTTCACTGAATCTCTCGCATGCATTTGATATCTCGGGGAACACTAGTTTTGTTTGTCTTGGTAAACCTAGAGCTTTCCGGACGTAGATTGTTTTGGCTTTACGGGTGAAATATTTCAAAAGGTCCCGCTTATTGAGTATTTTTCTTCTGTTCCCGTTCTAAAACATGGCTCTTTCGAACGTTAGATGTCTGAGAACTGAGCGAATATTCTACATTTTCAGATAGCGAATAGAATATCCTCTTATTTGATTCGCTAAAACGATTCAAATATTGCATGTTAGAACTTAATTATTCGAAAATATTTGAATGTGCCTCCAAGTAATAACGAAGTAATCACTCTTTGGCATCCACCCGAGCGCAGCCATACGGCTACAAAAGAAAGCTAAACAGCTTTCTCAGAAACTTCGCAGTTAAAGAAAAATTCGTGCTGCTCCGGAATTCCAGCCCGGAACCGTCGCTTCACCGGAGCAGTCGCTTTGCCAATTGAGCTGGCCGGGACGGCAAGCTTATGGGAGGGCGAGAGCGAATCAATCAATATCTTCAAGTGGGAACAGTGTTGGCCAAATGTTTAGGGAAATTCCCAAAAGTGGAGTAGATTTGCAATGAGGGACCAGGACAGGACAAAATTTTCCTTAACTGCGAAGTGTCTAAGAAAGCTGTGTAGCATTCCTCTGTAACCGTACGGCTGCGCTCGGGTAGATGCCAATGAGAAATTACTCGCTTATTACGAATCTACTCCGCCTTGGAGATTCCCCTAAATATTTGCCCAATGCTTTCAAGTATTCGCATAGTTTATGAATAATTCGCATTAAGAGGTGTAGGTTTATTTGTAGACTGCTCTGACGCACAGTGTCCACTTGGACGGTTTCATAGAACGCTGCCTCATTCGCTTTGCTTGGCAGGAATGTTTAGCAGTGCCGCACGGTACATTCATGCAGCAGCAATCACCACAATCACGCATGGCCTCCAACACTGGGCGAGGCCGCGGAGCACATTCCGGTACGGCTAACATTGTCGTAATGCACTATCTGTGAAGCCGTGGCTCGTACCTGGTGCCACTCCTGTCTACAGGGAACGTGCTAGATCAGTTCTTGTCGGAAGCAGTAAGAAAAGTTAATTTCCTATCCATGCGTACCACATGGCGGTCACGTGATTAATAGTGAGTGTCATGTGGGGAATAGAAAGAGCGACGCAGCGAGGTAGCACGGTCACTACTGCCGTCGTTCGCTCCTTCGCTCAGCGAGCAAGCCATAGGCTGTAGCGACTGCGACATAAGCGACGTGCAGTAGCGTAGGTGTGGTTTCGTTCCATCCCTGCGCACTCCGGCTTCTTGAACACTGCCGCTTTCTATAACCCCGATCTGTCTGTAAGTCAGCGTGAATATGCGCCACACGTGATTCTTTATGCACCTACCGCATGAAGCGCAGCAGCTGTGGGGATCTAACGCCTGCAACCGACTCGAGACGCATCTCTTGCGCCAGTTGGGAACCGGGTGCAAATGTTGTTATCTCTCAGAACTGACAAGCAGATTTTCCTCTTTGTTAGTGCTGGAGCCTATAAGACAGCCCATCTTGAGGATTCTAGTTATGCGGTAGTCGGAGACGGCTCTCTGTGGCTATGCAGAGGAAGCTACGGGATCACCTCGCTAGCTGACGTTCCTGTGTCCTCCGCTCGCAAGAGCGGGCGAATAGCGCGCTTCTGGACGCGTGCCTTAGGTTGTCTACAGGTTCGCGCGCTCAGCTTCAACAGCGTAGCCACAGAAAGCTGTCCCGAGTACAGTGAGGGAGGAAGCGCTGCAGAAAGGATAAGGAGAGAAGGAATTCAGAGAGACAAATGGGGAAAGGGGGAGAGAAATAGAGAGAGAAAGAGGGAGAGACGTGATGCTGGGTCATAATAAGCATGTCATCTGACGCCGCATGCCACTTCACGTTGCCAAAGCGAAAAAGTCGTCGCGAAAAAGGAATATAACTTAGAATGGTGAGGGTTCGGGCTAGTGGGTAGTCAACTAGTGGGTAGTAGCGCTCGTGTTGTGTCCCCTCAGTTGTGTGCGCTATGGTTTCTCATCACGAAAAAGGAAGGAGCATTGGTAACCAGAAAGCGACGATCAGAAGTGACATCACCAAGCCGGAATTGACGTCACCTAAAGGGAACAAAGCTTGTGGTACGGCCTGCTTAGTGTCAACGAATGATGCTCACGCATTACAGTCGGATTGATTCATCAATCGGCTGTTCATTTTTTTTTTTTCGAGTCTGCTCCACAGCTGCGGCACAAGAAGTATTCTCTCTGCGGCGGCCCAGCGGCAGAGGGGATGATCAAACGAACTCAGGGAGGAGGGGTGGCAGTGAGACAAACCTGAAACGGTGAGCGCGGAGTTTGATTGGCTAATCGCGGGCAGATTTGCGAGCCACTTGAAACATTATCTCTGGATGTAGAAGCGAACGGCAGTTCTCGCTTGCCGCCTTCGCCGTAGTGCTCGTGCGAGATTTCTCGTACATGGAGCTCAGCCTTTAACGTACTGACTGCTTGCCCGTACGTCAGGCGCATTGTGACAGCTGTAGCTGAAGCGCGATTAATAAATAGCGTGCTATTGTAGGGCCGCCGTAAAGGTTTCACAGCCTTCGCTGACACGCCTTAAGACGAATCAGAATTTAGTAAGAACGGTCGTATGAATACAAAGTTCTTATTACTCTTGGTTATGCACTGTTAAAATTGTATTCGATATTGTTGTTATGTATAGAAATCGTATACAATTCGAAAATCAAAGCTACTATATTCGTATTTGAGTTGATTTTATAAAAATTACGGTTCGCATAGCGATAGCAAATACACATTTCTAAGATCAACTTTTAATCACTGTTTATGACCGCCTTCCTAGCGGCGGCAGAAAAACTGGACTTGAAATATCAGGTAAGACAACGAAAATGGTTTTAATAAGAAAACGCCAACAGCGTTATCAGATAAAGATAGCTTCATATAATATATATTACACAAAGTCTAACGCTTTCGGTTTACCTTGACAGCTTCCAAGTTATACATCAAATTGAGTTGCATTCTTCAGTGCTAGTGTAGACGCCGTGTAGTTGCGGTCCTCTGTTGGAGTGGCACGTACGTGTTTGTGACGAATACATCTTTACTTTCTGCCTCCGACGGGAATCGACGTCAGCTGCACGGAGAAAACACGTACTCTATGTGCGGCGCTTGCATTTTTAATTATCTGATGTCAAATGAATTTAAAGACGATGATTTCTACCAAATATAAACATTTAACTTCATTAGTGCGCTACTCATGCATACGAACAACACAGGACGCAAGAAACCATGCACACAGACAAAGAGAAAACTATCAACTGATTTTATTGCGCGGGAAACGCATTTTATATGAAAGGTTAAAAAACTATTAAAGAACAAACAAACATGGTGGCGTCAGGTTGCTGAGTTAGTTTTTTTTGAGGATCGGCATGCGCGGTTGAAGTATGAACAGTTGGGCGAGTACATTAGTAAAGGGAAGGTTGGCCTCAATTGAGCAAGACTACGGTCTAATTCTCGAGGCATTGTAAAAACTCGCTCGCAGTCCCGACACGTGCAGTTCTGACAAGCGCAACCGATTTCCCATTTCCTTCGGAAGAGGGCAGATGAACCCTCATTTTGTAAGACATTACGGCCAGCAAGTTCTAGGGAACTGAAGAAACTTCCAAGACCCGACTGGTCTTTCATTCTTTACCTTCCTGTGTGAGTCGATCGTCCTTCCCTTGATACCGAACAAGAGGAATAGCATTGGTTGTCGCCCCTGGCGTTCATGTTGCACCGATCGACAGCTGAGGGGAAATGGATACATCAGAAAAAGGATATTGACTATATACGGCCCGTCACGTCACATTCTCTACGAATTCTTGCGATTTAAAGGAAAAGAGAAAATAAATCCTGGATGTGTAAGTGCTTCAGTAATCACAGAGCGCATTTTTGTAGGGTAAGCTACACTGGCCGAGGTTGAGCAGTTTCGCGTGGCTCCTGGAGAGCCAAGCGCGCATGCTGCACATGCGCGAGGAGCAGTGACGTCAAACGGCGCACATCTGGCGCGCCGGAGCCGCCGCCGCCGCGCGCGCCTCACCGGTCTGTGCATCCTCTGGAAACCGCACCACGTAACCAACCACATGACTGGCCACGTGACCAACCACGTGACCAGCCACGGCGCCGCGCCGCTGGCAGCTGCTCCGCACCACGTGTCCGACCACGTGGCCAACCACGTGGTCGGACACGTATAAACATATAAACTACTATAAACGTATAACCTACTGGCATTTATCATCAGCCTGACTACACCCACTGCAGGGCAAAGGCCTCTCCCATGTCTCTCCAATTAACCCGGTCCTTTGCCTGATCCGCCCACCCTATGCCTGCGAACTACTGGCATTAGGGGTCTACAGCACTTTGACGGAGCTCTCGGAAGCTCATCTCACCTCTCAGTACGAGCGTCTCATCCACACCTCCACGGGACGTCACATACTCGACAAGCTCGAAATAAGCTTCGAAACGACCGTCGCCTACAAGGCCCAGTTTCCGTCCCATATCCACAGCAACCTTATCGTTACCCCTCTCCCGAAAAACGTGCACCCAGAGTATCATGTCGCTCGCCGCAAGGATAGGGCTACGCCTCTGCATAAAAAAAGTATTTAACAGATCAGACAGCGGTCTATGTCGACGCCGCCGAATACTCCGATCACGATGCTTTCTTGTTCGCGCTAGTAAACTACTGTGGACGGCCCTTGGTTGCGTGCTCCATTCCCGTCAGATTGTCTGAAGAGGCTGAGGAGGTGGCCATAGCTTTGGCGATGTACTCCACCTCTGCTGAAGCCATCTTCAGCGACTCTAAATCTGCGATTCATAATGCCAAAGGCCGGCTGTCCCCTGTCACCCTATCTCTCCTCTCCTCTACTCCACCAAGGACCAGCTCCGCCCGATCCAATTGATCTGGGTTCCTGCGCACTCATCCCATCCAGGGAGCGAGGCGGCCCGCATTTATCCCCGAGGATTCGTCGACCGGGATGTAGTGTCGCCCGTCTTGCGGACGGCGAGAGGTCGTATGGTTACGTTTTGTGACATAACCATACACTACCACTTAGGTAGACTTCTATATCCCCCCGCACATATTTCTCTAACCAAACCCCAAGAGGTTGCGTCGAGGCAACTCCAAACAACAACCTCCCCAACCCCGCGATATATGCCCGCATATACCCTGAGGTCTAATCTCCCTCCTGTCAACTATGTGGCCAGTATGCCACTCTATCCCACATACTTTGGCCTTGCCCTCAGGACTCCCCACCGCGAAGTTTGCAGCTCTCGAATCCAGACCAGTGGGCGGCCGCATTGTTCAGTTCCGACTCGGACACACAGATACGGATTGTGACAAGAGCCCTAGTAGGCTCCGAGCTGCACGGGCTCATCGCCACTTGAAGGGGCTATAACCGCACACCATCTGCTACTTTTGTCGATGAAAATAAAGTTTATTTCATTATTTATTAATTTTATTGAATACTGCGGACATTCTGTATTTCCAAGCAGGAGAGGTAAATACATACAGGGGAAAAGCAAAGCAAGTACCGAACAATATAGATGCCACAAAATAGACAATGCAAAAACACATAAAAATTCAGTTACAGTGCAGCTACGAATGCAGCAGTGAAGATATGAAGAATGATTAGAAAGCAACGGATAATTCTGCGGTAGGGCATTCCATTCAGGAACTGTTCTTGGAAAAAAAGAAAACTTGTATGTATATGTGCGTGCAAAAATGGGTTCCAGGCTAAGGGTATGCTTGTGGCGCGAGGCTCGTCTAGAATCACTAGGGATGTGATTTTCGAGTCCAATACCAAGTCGAGAGAAGTATAATGAATGAAGGAAATTGAGACGGGCTTTCTTTCTTCTATCTGCAAGTGGTTTAAGTCTGCAAGTTTCAGCATGGCGAAAGGAGAGTCTAGGCGCCGGTAACGGTTGAAAATAAACCGAGCCGCAAGACGTTGTATTTTTTCTAGTTTTTGGGTGTCATCTGTAGTGTAGGGATCCCACACAATGCAGGCATATTCGAGAGTTGGCCTTACAATGGATTTATATGCCTTCAGTCTTAGGGCACTAGGGCAACCGTCTATCCGAAACTTAAGAAGTCCTAAATTTTTGCGGGCGGAGGTACACATATTATCGATGTGTTTCGTCCATTTGAGCCGTGACGTTATTGTGACACCAAGATACTTATATTCTTTTACATCTCTGATGGCATTGTTATTTATGCTGTATGTAAAATTGAGTCCTCCTTAATTAAATCCTCCTCCTTGCCTTTTTATTACCCGCGGAAAGGCTTTCACCTGTACCTGGTGCACTTTCAGGCTACAGCGGACGCGCTTGCTGTGGCTCATTATTTAAAATCGTCCGCTTTTCGGAGAGCAGAGTAGAGAGCTCTTCTGGCCTTTTAAAAATTTTGCAACTCCGGCCATGCATGCCGGCTCACACAGCATGGCTCAGAAGAAAACATCTTCTACTCTCTGCTTTTGGCAAAAACTGTGCATAGCAAAAGAAAAACGGAATTTCAAAATAACAAAATGAGTGGGCAGTATCGTTATGCTTTTACAGATGTGGTATCACTGCTAAATTTATTTCAAGGAAGCGCGCGGTTGCATTCATAAGATTTAACACAGTCACTTCGATGCTGGAATGTTTTCTGCAATAACATTTATTTCATAAAACTTCTTAATAATTGCGTAAAGCCATTGCTGCTGACTGGCTTTAGGTATTTGTTTTTTTTACTTCGCACTTTTATTGCTTTCTCTCGCAAACACAAATAAGAAAAACGGCTCAATAGGCGCGCCTGAACCCGAATTCTATCTCGTAAAAGAGACCGGTTTTTGTACGATGCATGAGAACATAACTGCTGAACACCAGACTGCGGCCCACAGACTATACATATCAGCGCACCACGGCAGTCTCCTTTGCAGTCGCCACTTAAGCCACCCTCGCACAGGGACTAAGTCACATAATATGTTTGAGAAGCACTTTGGCTACCAGAACCACTGCGCGAACCTGATGGATCAATTCTAGACGAGGACACGGGACCCGAGCATCGTCCTTCTCGAAGCTCATGTTAGGCTAGTTTCATATGGTCAAGGTGTTCCCAGCATAAAACTGTTCTGCATGTCCAGCAAAGGACTTCTCCAAGTAGGCTCTTGCATGCAAGAAGGATAATGACTTTGTCCTATTTAGTAACGCGCAAGAGCCTTAAAAAAAGGACGACGTGCTTTTTTTTTATGTACGTTGAGAGCATCGTTATAAAAAAAACGTAGCAGCCGTAATAACTTCTTTATCAGTACTATCGCATTAAAAGATTCATCGGGGAAAATATGTCATAAATCATAAAATTCGCCCTTGGATGGAGTAAATTGAAGTTACCTGATTGGGAGCGATCTCATTTCCGGTAAAAGCGTCAACAGTTTTATGCGGTTTAACGTCCAAAAGTGACTCGGGCTATGAGGGAAGTTGTAGTGATGGCCTCCGCAAAATTTTGACCACCTTTGATTCTTTACGGTGCACAGATATCCCACAGTATACGGCCCTTTAGCATTTCAACGCCATCGAAATGCGAGCTCCGCGGCCAGGATAAAACTCGCGTATTTCGTGTCAGCAGCCAAGAATCATAACAACTGAGCCACCTCGGCGTCGTAAAGGCATGAACAGCTATTGATCTCATTGCCAACACTTAATGTAACTAGGTGTCCCTGTGAATTTTTTTCTTAGCTCCGTGGAAAGGTTGCAATCGACACTAGAAGACTTGATTCGGTGGAAGTGCGTCAAGATAATGACCTTTTGAGTTGAAATTAAATATTTTCCGTCTTAATTTAAGTCATGCACACCCATTAAACTATTATTATAGTCTGCGCTTAAGACAACAAGGTTTCTTCCCACTGGAACCAAATATTGGCGGGACTGATGCACATCTACACTCCAGAATGACCGCGGCGTCCTTACTGCTACGGCGACGCCGAGAAGAAGACCTCCCCACCAACAATGGCAGCCGCATGTGGAGCACATTATCATTTCTTCCGGAAGCTTCTTAACCAAGCACCTGCATTCACAAGGAACATCCTACGGCATGAGTGCAGAACAGCACAGCATGCATGCCCATGAAACGGGCGATAGCCCACGTACGACCCAACCAACGGCGACTCGTCAGCACGGCGCTATCGTCAGGGACCGTATGAGCTCGGCAAACGCGAAGACTCGGCGCGAAGGCATAATGTAAGCTCCCAGGGGAGGAAAATCGCGCCCTCACTATACGAGTCCCGGGCGAATAGATCTTCAGGAGACTGAAATGGGCGCCCGGATACAGACCACTCCGCAGCGGTGGCGAGGCGGGTGATAGACCGCGGCAAGTGATTTTCTCGAGACTCGATAAATTACGCAGTCAGAGCCGGCAGCAGCGTCGGAGCTAGAAGCATTTGCCTATAGCTTAGACTTATGGTACCTTTCCAAGCAGGTTGAACGCGTGAAAGAAGAACAAACAAAATAAAACTGCGGACGTTGGATTTTCCAGTCAACCTTCGTTCCCGATTCAAACGATACCCAGTTAAATCCCGCATAATCACATGGCTAGGTGCCATTTTTATATTACAGATCACAGAATACAAGCACTCAGAATACGAAATATGCACGTCCCTTAGCAGCAGCCAAGTGCAACCAGCTGCTCTGCTACCGCACTTAGCGCCCGTGGCAAACGCTACAGACGTTACCGGACGTTAACTATGATGTGCGATGGAAGGTACACTGAGGAGGTGCAGGCGAGGTGCCAGTGTAGTGTAGTTTGGGCAAAAATTAACGCGGACGAAAGTGCTGATAATGCAGCGCCAATAACCGACAAGCCGCGCGAGATTCAGAGTGATTACTGGAGGCTTACAAGACGCAAGGACTGGAGAGAGAGTGGTACGGACTTATTACCCCGCTCTGCAGCATGTGTGATCACGTTGGCAATCACAGAGTTGGTATTATGGACCATGAACATAGCGCCAATAATAATAACGATCCGCTACTCATAACTGTGGAAAAGTACACGTTTAAAATCTAAATTATGCGTTTTAATTCAACGTAATTTAAGAGTATATAATTTTTATCCCCATCTTCAAATCAAGTGATAAAACGAACGCGCAAAATTATCGCCCCATATCATTGACATCTGTCCCATGTAAGATCCTCGAACACATCATCGTATCAGCAGTGGCGCAGCATCTAGATAGTAATAATTTCTTTTTTTCTAACCAGCACGGGTTCAGGAAAGGCTTCTCTTGTGAGACTCAACTACTGGAATTTACTAACGAGCTACTACACAACATGAACGAGAACTTCCAAACAGACTGCATATTCTTAGATTTCTCAAAAGCATTCGACCGCGTTGCGCACTCACGCTTAATAGGTAAAATTACTTCCCTCAACCTAGACTCACTAACAACCTCATGGCTAAGGAATTTCTTGTCTTTTCGTAAACAGTTCACGGTTGTTAACGGCCACTCATCTCCGTTTAGCGATGTTCTATCTGGTGTTCCTCAAGGAAGCGTCCTGGGCCCGTTGCTGTTCCTGATTTACATTAATGATCTGCCATCTAACATTACATCAACCATTCGCTTGTTCGCAGATGACTGCATAATTTACCGCAAAATCCGATCACCTGCAGACCTTCTTGCTCTTCAAAGGGACCTCGATCATGTAACCGCTTGGTGTTCATCATGGCAAATGTCACTTAACACTGAAAAATGCAAGTTAATGACATTCAGCCGCAAAAAATCTAACTCTTCGTTCAATTACATGCTCGATAACAGCTTAGTCTCTCATGTGTCTTCTTACAAATACCTCGGTGTCCATTTTTCATGTAACTTGTCCTGGTCCACTCATATACAGAAAATAACAGCTAAAGCATCCCGGACCTTAGGATACCTAAAACGGAATCTTCATGGAACTCCTGCGACTACCCGTAAGCTCGCCTATCAAACATTTGTTCGTCCGCAACTCGAGTATGCATCATCCATTTGGTCACCTCACCAGGCTTATTTAATTAACTCCCTTGAATCAGTCCAAAATCGTGCTGCGCGTTTCATCTCCAGAAACTATGACCGTCACTCAAGCGTCACAAACATTAAATTATCGCTCTCTCTTTGTACCTTGCAATCACGAAGATTAATTGCCCTAATCTGCTTATTTCACAAGATAGTCTATAGCACTAATCCTTCGACTCTCCCTCTTGCCCAACCTCACCGCACCTCGCGCCGTTTAAACAACCATCTCAGCTTCAAACGCCTTTCAGGTAAAACCGTTGCATTCAATTCATCCGCTTTGCCGCAGGCTATTGTTCACTGGAATGGTCTTCCGGAACACATCGTCAATATTCGTGATCCAGCTTCTTTTAGGACCGAAATAACAGCCATTTTTTCTAATTACTGACGCGTCAATAACTATTGTATAATGATGTTCTTACTGTTTAATGAGTACTAACAGTCAATCAGCATTATATAATCGTGTCATTCATGCTCCTGTTATTACCCCTATTTATGTAATCCCCCCCTCACACAATACTCCATGCTTGGAGCCTGTGAGGCAACGTGAATAAATAAACGCCACGAAGCTACTAAGGCTATGAAGGACGCGACTAATTTGCTACGCTCCAATAATGTTTGTTTTTCTGGTTCTTTATAAATAAGAAAAACACCCCATTTCGAAATGAAGGACTGATTAATGAGTTCCGGTGAGGCAGTGTTTTTATTCAGCACAGCGGCAACCTGCAGCATCAGGATGAGAGCTAACGAAAATGATAGACTGGGGAAGCCTGTACAGGCTCGTCAAGAATCAACACGAATCAAACCTTATTTTAGTTTTAATTTTCGGCCTAATCACAAAAGCAAGCAGCGTGTTTGATTGGACCAAACTAAGGAAAAGAACAGTTTAGGGCTTGTTTTTTTATTCAGGAAGCTTCTGAAATTCATTGCCAATCGGCGTTTTTCACATGACCGCTGTACGCATGCGCGCCAGTCCTCCTCCAACTCCTCTGGCTTAAAACTAATAGCCTGCTCCTACTGCAAGTGTGGGCAGTTTATATTTTTTTCTATAGGAAACACGCTAAGGCTCCCGTGTTCTGTGCGATGTCAGTGCACGTTAAAGACCCACAGGTGGTCGAAATTATTCCGGAGCCCTCCACTACAGCACCTCTTTCTTCCTTTCTTATTTCACTCCCTCCTTTATTCCTTCCCTTACGGCGTGGTTCAGGCGTCCAACGATATATGAGACAGATACTACGCCATTTCGTTTCCCCAAAAAGCAATTATTATTATTATTATTATTAGTGGCGACAGCTGCCATGCAGGCGGTTGCCGCTTTCTAGGCGCAGTTGGCTCCTCGTATAACCGGATCGTGTCTGCGTCCCCTGTATGGGTTTGGTTTCAACCAATTTTTGCCCACTGCCCAGAAATCGCCAAATTTGTGACGCAGGCGGTTTGCACTGAATTTATGTTCGGGCTACTCACTTTTTCAGTAAGCCGCCCCCCCCCCCCCCCCCTCCCCCTAATAAAGCCTTGTACTATCCCGCTCTATATGACTCGCGATGCTTAAGACGTGAGCCAGCTGATGTTCTTGCTTTCCAGTAGATTAATGCGAATTTACACATAGCACCCAGCTTGCACAACCATTCCGTATACTTCGCTCTTTGCATAGACTGCTAAATGTATCAATTTTCAGCGCCACTAAGGTTGGGCTTCTTTATGAACTGAGCCCCTGCCACACGTTCTTGTGGCTGCTCATGTATTGCGCGGTACAAACTTTGTAAACCCTAAAGAGCACAAGTTGTTTCTTTCTAAGGAATGCAGGGGACTCTTCAAGCCTCTGTGGAAGTCATTGTTTTGTACGATTGAGGACGTGTATTCCTCGTACCTTCAAGATAAATGGAGCCCTGGTGATGCAGAACGGAGCACACATCGTACCCTAGAACAAGACCTCTTCGGCTCCAATATTTGACAAAGGCGCCAACCGTATAAACGAATATGCTCAAATAGCTTTGCCTTTGTGCACATGCAGTCAAAGTTGATAGAACACAATGTTACCAAGAAAGCTTAATTTTAGTTTCATCTTTACATTGCATCCTCGGTAAGATTTATGTGGTCTAATTCTGAGGGGCAGATTTTATGCAACCGGGACCTGAAATTTTAATATATTCCACGAACTCACGTTGTCATCCTTTCGAACGCACGCGGTTGGTACATTTGCACATTGACAACGCAAAATCATTCTGATTGGTCACGTCCTTGGCTTATTTGCGCAAAAGCGGCAAAATATCCGAATGTCCAAAACCTTATCCGTAATGAAAATTGAACCATGCTAACCTGCCCTTATTTTCTTTCCTTATAACCGAACATAAAATAAAGGTTTGAAATTTAAGAAAAGTGTAGTCCGTGGAATCAGGCCAGTTAAATAAAAAGCAGTATCAGAACCCTGCAACACCTCTGGAAGTTTCTGAAAAGAAGAAAAACGGACATTAAATATTTTGCATAAACAGGGCCAATCTTATTGAAAGACTTCTTTTGCAAATTTTGATCAGTGAGCGTAAATACTACACGCGCTCTAGATAGAGCAATCATAATAATTACGTGACTGTACATGTGATGCAAAAATCGAATTAAAATCTATGCATGACCTGGGAACAGTTTCTCTAGACTATACAAAGGATGCTCCGGTCATTTTTAAAACACTTAATTTCTGTGCCAGCTTCCGACGTATATTGTGCACCTACAAAGCGCGAAGCAACGCTAGTTGCCTCAGGCGAGGGAACGACAGCAGATGCTCTCTTGTTGCGTCCTCTTCTCGATCAAGACTTGTTGTTTCTTGTTCTCTGAATTCGATTTCACAAGCATATTTCTTTGAAAATGGTATCCACCTCTGCGTGGCACAGTTGTGGCTCTTTGGAACTTTCCTTTCTTAACATGGACCAGGCTCTGAATAACGCCGAATATTGTCAGGAACGTCAAATCTGTTTTGGGATTAGGCCAAGTTGCGGGTTTTACAGCGGTCGAAACGGTGGCTTTTGAGGTGTGTGCTTTGCGCATGCTTTCGTAACTTCTATGGTAAGAGCTGTGACGTGCATTGTAATGCGTCACATAGAAACGTTTCACCTACAAAAGTAAAAAAACGACTTTAGCAGCCTTAGATTCAGGTATGTGTTCTTGTTCCCGCAATATTTCTCAAACAGAAAATTTGCAATTCACACTTCTTGCTTTTTCAAGCTATAGTCAGTGATACACCAGAAGGACAAACCTATTTACTTTCCAGCGAGTGCTTGCCCTTACTTGTATTAAAGGCAACAAATTCATCCGGCTCTAACTCTCACATATTCAAGCTGCGTTTTAAATTCTTAGCATGCCCAGGGCTCAAGAGAGCTGCACCCGTGAGTAAATCTGTAAGATGGACATTAAGCTCATAAATTAAAACGCTTCTGAATGCGGTGGGCTGCCATCCCTTCTATTCTTCCATGGCTAAGTTTTTCTTTTAAATGTTGATATTCGTCGTGTACGTCTTTTCTTTAAATACTGACCATAATTACCTTTTACTTTACTGAGATTTTACTGGACATCATGACAGCGGTAAAAGTTTCGCAGTTAGATTATCGCAGTTGAAAGTATCTTCGAAATAAGTTGGTTGGCGTTTAAGAAAAGCCCCTTGATCATACCCATGTGCTCACATGCTAGCACATAAGCTAGATAGTTTTCTTAATGAACTTCGGGGACAACACAGGGGCTCATCACTCTGGCGATGCAGAATTACGACAGGGGTCATGTCGTAGACAACATCTCAGCGTCCGATACCTGGAGGGCGTGAGTAGGCTTCCTTTGATGAGACAGTTGGCGGTCTCCTTTCTTTTATGGTACTTCTTGTTTTTTGTCGTCTGAATCCTTCCTTTTTATGTCTCCTTTTTTTATGTTCGTCAAAATTGGTGCTGATATAACTAAAATGTTCGCTATAGAAGCTGTACAATATGCGAATTGTAGCTCCTGTATCCACTGTCTTGCAGCAGCGCCGGAGCCACATTTCACCAAATTCGGCTTTATGTATTTCTTTATAATGACAGCAGTAAACACCCGTCTGGAATCCATTTCAAACAAATATGAATCGAATGAATGCAATGAACAAACTTCTGGCTGGCTCGAAGAACTTCGTGCTATTCAGTACACAAGAGTCCGATTTTCTCGAATCTTTCGGCGTCGTGTTATCCTTAGCAAAATCTAGTTTCAACTCCGCACCTAAAGTTCTCAATTGAGAACTAGGATGCAAGAT
Organism: Amblyomma americanum; assembly: GCF_052857255.1. Lineage (NCBI taxonomy): Eukaryota > Metazoa > Arthropoda > Arachnida > Ixodida > Ixodidae > Amblyomma > Amblyomma americanum. Next base: position 90,148,355 of record NC_135503.1, read on the forward strand.
TGCGTGCTTTGTTGAGGGTATCAGAGGAGAGCATATGAAAGGGTCGGATAATCAAGCCGCAACGCTGGTGAAAACGTTCGATTCGTTTTACTGCTATTTCGTACAGAAAGCAAAGAAAATATGAAATGTGCCGAAACATGATAAACGGTTTTCGAGAAGTCGGGTGAGATAAGACAATGCAGTGCTCATCATTTCACTCTGAACGCAGGGAACTGATTTGTCTGATTGTTTATCTTTTGGGAGAAAAAAAAAAGGCCATATTAGTCGGCACTCCTCAAAAAATGGCCTCATAATATACCGGCTGTGTCAGTGAAAGTGAACCAGAGTAAAAAAAAAGGCTTTTAAAGTACGAAAGCGGTTTCTGCACCACAATTATCCTGCAGAGTGCTGGCGAACATCAGAAAACAGGTGAATAATGTCAACTAGTTATCCGCTTAATCAATTTGGAATAAATAACTTTTTATCTCTTAGAGTAAGGCGCGTGGTTGCCATTAGATATTCGTAGGCGGCGTTAGTAACAGCCATAACAGTTTTTAGAGTTTCGAAAACACGACTACCCTCGGCGCTGTGACTGGAAAAAACTTGGCTATTTTGATTAGTTGCGTGCACTAGAGGGGTTGTTTTGCGTGCATGCTCTTCGAATGCGCATGTATTTTGGCAAGATGTAGCCACGATTTGTTGCGTCACAGTGCCTGGGTAATCTTTCTAAATTCTAAAAACTGATGTGGGTATAACTAATCACTGCCTGCAAACCACTAGGTGCAACCGGGTGTTTAACTGTAACAGTTAAAAAGTGAACTGGCAGAAATTAGTTAACCCGCCAACTAGATCACTTGTTTCATCTCTTTTCTCAAGGCCACCAACCGACGTATTACTGTGCTGCCGAAGCTGCCTTCATACCTCCAAGAAGTCTATATTTAAAATTTCAGGTTCACTTTCGCTGAAAAAACCGGTGTTTGTTTAAATTCTTAATTTTTAAAGAGCATTATGTTTGTTTTGTCCTGTATAAGATCTATTAAAGATCAATTCAATATTAAGTGGTTGTTTCGCATCATTATTCAAACCTTCGGGAAGGGTGCATTTGCCATTTTTTTCATTGAATATAAAGAATCGCGAATGTTTTAAACACTTTCAGATACACCGCTGAAATTAACGCGAAGCGCAGCGATGTTGTTGAAGGCGAGGTGGGACATCAAGATTAAGGAAACAAGGTAATTATGTTAAGTGCATTCTGAATAATTAAAATCATGTGGGCAGTGTCGCCTGCAAGAACCACCGTCAATGTGCAGTTCTGGCTCCAGTCTCCTTTCTTAACCGTGATAGCGCTGAAGTTAAGAGGCGTCAGTTAAAGACATTAGAGCGGCTAACGCAATGCACTCTCTTAGTCCGCTAAGAAAACTAATACAAGCTCATTCACTATTCTCCGTCTACTCTGCATACTTTTCTCATGCTTCTGCCGCCAGGCTCCTCTAAATTCGGGCAGCGATGTTACCAGCACTATCACGTGATCGCGCATAATTTACACTTCCCTTCGCACAGAGAGTTCATGTCCAACGGTAAAAAGCTGTTCAAAAAAAGGAAGGATGTGTCACGCACGATGCCAAGGTCTTGGTACTCAGCGCCCTTCCAGTGCCATGCCCAGCCCTTTCCCAGTCGTAAGCGACTTACCGTAAAAAGACTGCTACAACACCCTCCCCGGAAATCTAACATCTGGTGAAGTCAAGCCTGAAGCCCATACGAGGAGCACCCACCCTGAACCCTCCAGAAGCACCACCCACCAGCCACTTCCCCTCCATCCTCCTCATCCCCGTCCCTTAGCCATGGGACTACCTGTCTCCCAGGAGCCGCGCCCACCGCTATTCACCTATGTCCACCCGTCACAAGGTCTCCATGCACTGGAAGCCCACGCAGGAGCGGGACGAAAAGCCGGCGGTGAAATCAAATTGAAAGACGCAGTTTAATGCTAGCTGCCATCCAGAAGCACTACTCTCTGGCCCCATCCCCAACCTCGTATCCAATGGACTTCCCACCCATCCTTTACCACCCTCGACACACCTCTACCCATTCCAACCCTCTACAACAATTACGTCGTGAGTGTCTAGCCTTTTCTTAGAGTAAAAGCAATCGGTGAAGTAAACGCACCAAAGTAATCATCGAGTGTAAATCCAACGGCTTTCAAAGAATTGCCGCATCAGGTGTCTCTTCACCCCGTAATTTTTTCGAGTTTTGTGTCTGCGTTGGTGCGTTAAACGTAGCACTGTAGCATACAGCGTTTCTTGTTTTAGAGGCCGTTTAAAGTGCATGAGTGTGCTACATGTTTAAACCGAAGCAAAATAATTCGTTTCTTCAGCGGGAAACCCGAAGGCTTTTAGATCGTTTTAGAGACATTTTGGGTTTCCTGCTAAAGAAACGAATTATTTTAGAAGGCTTTTAGATCGTTTTAGAGAGTTTTTTTACTTTACTTTCACAGCGCCTTACCAACAGCGTCCGGTGGTTTTCGGATGTATAAACCCATGGTAGCGATCATATCTCAACCTATCTGGTTTATTACCGGCTATTCCACATTTTCCTCAGCCACGTGTAGGCAGCGCATTGATTGGACAGTTCTTAAATTACTTATGGAGGCAGTTGCGCAGAGGGCTTCTCTACCGGTCTTGAACAAAAAATTAACGAGGCCATGGAACACGCCACCTGCCCCTTTAACCCTGTCGCTGACTACACCGATTTTGACTTCGAATTGCAGCGACTGCGATCACAACGGCGCAGGGCAGAGCGCAGATACCGACACACAAAGTCGCTCCTAGACCTAAGAGATGCTAGGCGCATACAGAAGAAGAATCAGCGCAGAATTCAGGCACTGCAAACACAACGGTTGAGGGCATTTTGCCAAACACTTGATCCACGGAAGCCTTTGTCACACGTTTGGAGAGTAATTCGGGGTCTTCGCACGCACCCTCAACAGCCCTACCCGTTCAAATCCGTAGCGCTCCACCAAAGGCGCAGTGTGGTTGAGGTAGCTGAAGATTTCTGCGCAAGAATAACAGGCCCTCCGAATCCAGGCGCAACGCTACACTGCAACAATGTCCCACCCTCACGGGATTCTAGGATGGATGCACTATTCTCCATGGAGGAACTTGGTGCTGCGCTGGCTTGTTGTACAAGGTCATCATCACCAGGGCCCGATGGGGTGACGTACTCCGCACTTGCCAACCTTGGCCAAGAAGCTCGACGGGCTCTTTTGGACACTTAAAACAAGTCATGGACTGCTGGCATAGTTCCTCATAATTGGAAGACCAGTCGTCTGGTTCCGCTTCTTAAAACGGGGAAATCACCGCTCGATCTTTCATCATACCGTCCAATTGCACTCGTCAGCTGCGTCGGCAAAGTCATGGAAAGAAGGCTGCTCACACGCGAGGAATAGTACTTGGAGCGATATCAGATTTATCCAACATTTATGTCTGGGTTCCGACGGGTCCGCTCTTCTATCGACAACGTGGTTGACCTTGTAACGTCGGTGCAACACAGCAAAAGTTTGAAAAGATTGACCGTGGCATTGTTATTGGATATCAAGGGCGCGTACGACAACGTAACGCATCAGGCCATTTTGGACGCAATGGAAGCTGCTGAGATCGGAGGCCGCGCGTTCAGATGGATACGCAGCTATTTATCAGAGAGGCCGTTTTTTGCCTTGACTGCGGACGGAACAACGTCCCTACACCGAAATTCGCGTGGAGTCCCTCAGGGTGGAGTGCTGAGCCCAGTTCTCTTGAACTTTGCACTCATCGGCCTGGTCGACGTATTGCCACAATCTGCTCAGATCTCTGTTTATGAAGATGATATTTGTATTTGGGCATCAGAGGTGACCCATCCTCATGTTCGTGCAAGACTTCAAAAGGCAGCATCGATATTGACATCTTATCTTCGCTTGCAGGGCCTCAACATTTCGACCGAAAAGTGTTTACTTGTGGCTTTCACACGCAAAATAATGTCACGTTACACTATTCGCATCAATGGCGAAGCCACTCCCTGCGAGAGAAGCCACAGATTCCTTGGTGTTGTCATCGACAGGAACTTCTCGTGGAGTCCACATATCTACGACATGAGAAAGAGACTAATTGCGATTGCCCACATCCTCTCTTTCCTCGGGGGAAAGTCCTGGGGCGCATCAGTGCGCTCGATGCTACAACTGTACCGTTCCCTATTTCTGGGCTAGATGCGGTACAGATTTCCGATATTCAGTTTCATTAGAAAGACAAATATCAAGACTCTTCAAAGTGTGTGAGCGCAAGCTCTCCGCATCTGCCTTGGACTGCCTAAATGTGCATCAACAGCAGCAACTGTTCTTGTGGCCCAGGAACATCCTGTTGCTACATACATTGCTGTTGACACTTGAGAACACATATTCGGCACCTCACACAGGGTCCTTGTCATCACCTTGCAAAACTCCCAATAATTAGGCCGCGTACTGCATACGCCAAAGTATTGAAGCCCTTCGCGCATATCTTCCATCGGAGTTCCCCCCTGCGTCAAGATCGTGCTCACCCTTATGGAGTCTTCATGAACCTCGGGTTCACCTCTATATTCCTGGCATTACGAAGAAAGCTGGTGTATCACTGCCCGCTCTCAAACAACTGACATTGAATCACCTGCATTCTTACCACAGTCACCGCATACATGTTTACACAGATGGATCAGTTCACTCGACCAGTTCTGCGGGGTCGGTGGTGACACCGGCCAGATCCATCTTCATGGAAGTGAAGACGACCTATCCAACATCTTCAACTGGTGCGGAACTCGCAGCCTTACGGGCTGCGGCAGAGTTCATCAGTCAAGAACCTCCAGATGACTGGACGGTTTTCACCGACTCTAAACCAGCCCTTCAAGCCCTGCAAGCTGCGCTACGCCGCGGGTCGCAGGAACAACTTGTTGCTGAGATCCGTCTACTGTACCACGGCACCGTATCCAAAGGTCATGACATCATTTTTCAATGGCTGCCAGGACACTGTGGTATTAACGGAAATCACCAGGTTGATGCGGCTGCGCGTTCTGCTCACAACGACGGACTTCCAGTGAAGATCCCTATATCAAGACCTGACGCTGCGTGTGGGCTTCACCCTTTGGCGCTGAACCTCACACTTTCAGCGTGGAACACGGGAGAGTTTTGCCACCTCCGCCTCAAGGCACTGGACCCTGGACTGCGCCTTCGCATTCCACGTAACTTATCACGTCGCGAAGCAACATTGTTATGCCATTTATGGATCGGTGTTGCTTTTACCAACCATTATGCTTTCCGGATGGGGATGGCCGACAGTCCTGCCTGTGAAAGCTGTGGTTGTGAGGAGACCATCGCTCATCTTCTCTGTGAGTGCCCTTCATTTGCGAGTGCAAGACATACACTGTGCTGTGCCCTGGACTGCCTTGATCCTCGTCCATTTACAGAGCAAAATATCCTCGGTCCGTGGCCACAGCAGTCGACTGCCCTCAAGGCATACAAGGCACTCTTTGCCTACTTGAGTGCGGCTGGATTGAGTGACAAATTGTTACAGCGTTGTGCGTGTGTGTGTGTTGTGCCTTTTTCCCCTTCTCTCTTCCTCCTTTTAGTCCCTAATTCCTCTTCCCCAGTGCAGGGTAGCCATCCGGAGCCCCTTTCTGGTCAACATTTCTGTCTTTCCCTCCTCCTCTTTATCTATCTGGAGAGTTCTTACAAACCTGCGTACGGAGGGCACTTCTGAACGGTAGTGCGCTGCCACAAGTCTCCAGCTTAACTTTGGGCACCTCTGTTTTCGATGTCATCACCAAACCTAGCATTCCGCTGTAGCACAATATCTCTGCTAGCTGAAACGGGCTCTTCCTGCTCCTAATCTGAACCTCCCGTGTTGAATTCAGTAGAGTTTTTTTTTTTCATCTGGGAAAATTAGAAGCACTGGAGGAGAATGGTGGCCCGCAAGAAGAGAGATCCTTTCAGTTTTTGGTCACGATTTTCAATTACGTGGTTGCGGGTGCCTTATGTATATCATTTTTTTATATTTCACGGGGCTGTCGCTACAGGACTCGAACATCTGTCGCAGGTGTTTGTTTGTATGTTGCCAAGGCCTGGCATGAACTATCCTGAAACGGCATGTGCAACACAGTTATATAGTTTATTGATCGGCAATTCAAAACACTAGTTTTCCTGAAATCAGAAGAAAAATGATTATCCCTTTATTTCCCGTTTTTCCCGCCAAGACAGTACTTCTGTGTACAAGTAATAGGTTGAAAAATACAACACTCATGCTTACCTACTTCGTGACAAGCTTGACTACCTTCAGTTCAGATGTGCTTGCCGTTGTAGACGGCAATTAAAGCAGAAGAGGAAGGTAAGTGTTGTTGACTGAAGCGTGGCTAAAATTCAGTCACGTTTCCTAAATTTTCCCAAGCCAAATATTACCACTTCGTAGTAAAACTTTGAAACGAAAACCTTTGAGAAAAAGAGTACTGATACTGGTACTGAATTTATTGAAGGAAATTTTAGAGTGGGGTGAGTGCTCCATTCGTATAAAAGAGAAAGGTGCCTGTAAAAAGAAAGATAAGCCAGAGTAGTGACGACAAACGACGATAACTAAGCTTTGGTGAGCACTTGGCTTAAAAGTCAGGGAACAAGAAATCTAATTTCGGCTCGAGCAGTATCGATAAGACACGCAGCTGGCTGGTGGGCGATATAACAACCTCGCAAAAGTTCTTTGGACACTTACGTCTGTTTACGTGGAGGAATGCTAAAGCATGTGTTTTCAGGATCACTCGACCGCTCTCTTTGCTCCTCTGTTTCTCTAAGGAGGATTTCAGACTAAGGTTCGCACAGTGACTGTAATTAAATCCCCCTTTCAGCTGAATCACACATTTTGGTTTTTCAAATTTGGAGCCCATTGTTGTTTTTCCGTCCACCTACTATATCCCCGTCCAGCCTATTCGGCCGTCCAACGACGTTTGCTTCTAATTAATTAACTAATCATTGTATGTCAATCAAACTTGCGTGTCCAAATAGTTATCACTCATCAAACCCATTCAATCTATTTCAAAATTATTTACACTCCTTTGCCTATTTTTGCACTATTTCGCAGTTCACGGTTGCTTTCCCCTGCACTCACTAAATCGACGTCCGCGTCATTCCGATGGTTTTTTGACTTTATTGATTTAATCATTAACTAATCAATCTATAGACACTAAATATTTTGCACATATTTCTCACATCATCTTCTATCGATTATAATCATTTGTTTGATCCTGACTGTTCTGAGAACGACACAAGGGCTGCCGACACATTTTGCGGACACGACCTCACCGACCTAGCCAAGTAATGTTTTCGCATCACTAATGAGCTACGGGACACTGTACACACAATTAACGGCGTCAAAACACGCAAAGTTGACGACTAGCAAGAGGGCTCGCCCGTAGGTTTGTCGTAAACAGTGCGTGTCTTTTTGAGTTTTTTTATTAGGAGTGTTCATCAACTCGTCCAGATGTTTGCCCTTCTACGACAGAGCACACTCAGTGAAGGGCAAAGGTCACATGCCTTAATGGGAGCCTCGGCAGTCTGATCATTTCTTCGTGCTGGCAGGTCATTGTGTAACCCGCGTTCACGAGAAGGTTGCTCTTCCCGCACCTTATTAGATTAGAGGTGCAGTGTTATAAGGTTAGAGGTCCATTTCCGAAATTTCAAAAACGCTCCTCTCTGATGGCCGCCATTGTTTACGGTACTGTTACACGGCGACTTCCTGTGGTTGGAGAGAGCAAGACTTGTAAAATTTTCGACACTTATTCCACATAAAGCAAAAATAAATAGTTCTCAGCTAAAGTGTGGCGCCATACCACTTTACCCAGATCAACTTTGGTCACACCTCACGGTCGTCTGTTTACAACTTTGATGAGTTGCAAACGATGCAAAAGGGGCTGTAGGCGTAGCCTTGAAAAGTGAAATGTTCGATTACTTGCACCATGAAGTACAAAGAAAACTTTTTCGAAGCGTCAAGCGCTTTACAGTCTACTGCTAAAAGATGATGCAGCTCTCAAACAGGCGTGTAATTCAGGCACTGAGAATGTTGATCACTTCGGTATTAATGCACTTGAGCTGGAACCAGAGAACAGAGCTGGTTGTGAAAAGTTGCGGGGTTAGTACATTGCTGAAGGAAAAGAAACCAGTCATTTATTATGCGCCTTTTTGTAATTTGTCAAATTTTTCGTGCACAAATAACGTAACTTTTTAGGGGCTGAAAAAACCGCTCTGGCTCCCGAACGCTGCTCTATTTTTTTTAAGATTATGGGAAAGCCGATGAAAGTAAGGAATGACAGCAACTTTTTATTTCTTAAGCGTAGCCTCTTGAAATTCTTGCGTTTTTTTCTGGTTGAATTTTTTTCGAACGTATTCCGCTACGGAGACCAGAACATGGGAAGGGTAACCAGCGTTCTTCAACCGCTCGCACTGCTTAGAAAAACTTTCATGCATGAGGTGCGGACAGGACTTCATTAGAAAATTAACAAAAGAAAGGCGAACAATGAATCGTTTTACGAGTTTAGCGTGCGCTGAATGAAAAGACAATAATGGTTTTTCGCCTCGAGGTTTGAACATCCAGCATGTCCGATCATGATGCAGTATGATGTTGATGTCTAGGAATTTGATTACCCCCTTTTCAGGTAGTTCAAACGTTAGTTCTAGAGGACGGAAATGGTTACGAAACGAAGTGCAGACATTAAGAACATCGTCCTTGAAGGAACCGTCATTTCTGTTAAGTACAATAAGACAATCATCAACATATCTAAAAATCTTGGTGACATTGGTATCTTTTACTATATCCGCAAAAGACCTGTCCAACTGGGCTAAAAACAAGATACCAAAATACAAGACTAACACCGTGTCGAAGTTCACTAAGCAAAAAAAATTTACTATAGAAATTCTTTGCCGCAATTAATGGAACGCAATTCCCGAAAATTTCGGTAAACCATATTGTCAAAGAGCAGTAGTACCAAAACCTTCATTACTGATGGTAGCCTCTCTGTGACTCGTTAGCTATAGCTACCGGTTTCAATACATATTTTGATCCGTATTTACAAGAGATAACCTTGAAGTCAATGTTTTTGTTAGCAATTCCTAATGTTCTTTTGTTATTCCAATAAGTGTCCAAGTTGTTCTGAACCCCATTCTGAAGATATAAGTGAAAAAAGTAGTGGCCCTGATGATATCTCTAATGTATTTTTACATTGTTATTCTCTTTAGACCAGCCGCTATTTGACTATCATCTTCCAGAAAAAGCTATCATCCGCAGACGTCTCTGTATCCTGGATGCTTGAAAAAATTATTTCCTTGTTTAAAGCTGGCAGCGCCCAAATATTTTCCTACTATCGCCCTGTTTTTTTAACGTCACACTCATGCAAATTCCGAGAACATATCGTTCAAGAGCACATTAAACAATTTTTTTGAAGCTAACAACATTTTGTGCAAATTTCAGCATTGGTTTCGGCCCACGCTCGGTACCATTTCAGAACTTGTCGAAATCACGCATGACTTTCCTAAGCTTTCTTGACATTGGCTCGGAAGTTGAAGCTTTATTTATAGACCTATCTAAAGCTTTTGACACCGTTCTCCACAGTAAACGTCTTTGTGAACTAAACGCAATACTTGAAAACCTGCCATTCGTTGATTCGATATCAAGCTTTCTTTCTAATCGAACTCACTATGTTTCTTTCACCTCCATTTCACCTGAATGGTTAGTGTATCATCCGCTGTAACACAAGGATGCGTGCTCGGGCCACTGTTATTCTTATTATACATTAACGATTTGCCAGAAATAATTTTTTCTAAAATTCGGTAGTATGCACGCCATTGAGTAATATACACTTCAATTAATATCCCTGACGATCACGAGCAACTAGATCAGCCATCTGTGTCATTCTGCTCATGGTGTGAAACACGGGAAATGCAAGTAAATTTTCGTAAATCTCTGTGCATGTCATTCTGTAATCCCACAATGCCATCTTCTTACACCTGCTCATTCGAAGATAACTCTTTGAAACAAGTGTCCGAGTAAAAATATTTAGGGTTTTTTTCTTCTAACTTGTCTTGATCAAAGCACATTAGCACAATATGTAATATTGCAACGTGGAGGCTCGGATATCTGAAACGTACACCTTGTGTTGCACCCAAGAAACTAAATTGGTAAGTTTCAAAACTATAATCCGTCCACTTTTGGAGTATGTGTTGATAATCTGGAATCCTCCTAAACAGACTGATATCAGTAAGCTGGAATCTTTCCAAAGGAAACAGTACGATTTATTTTTCAACGGTATGTGAGAAATTTTTCACTATCATCGATTCTCTTTGCCATAGGTCTTTCCCTCCTTTGTACTCGCCGCGACAATGAGTGTTTAAAATATTTTAAGAGCGTTAGCTCTTACTCACCACGTTTCGAAATTTCGTGGGGTCTGCTACCACCCTGAGATCACAGCGTTATCTGTGGCACCAACAAGAAAACGGAATATCTTGCATGAAGACTTGTAGCGCCATTTACAATAGCATTGTAGACACAACCACCGGCCGCATGCCAGTGATGGCGTCTGGGTGCAATATAGTGGATAGGGGTGGAACTATGTGAGAATGACGTCAGGGGACGAAATGGCGGCATAATTTCGGTTCCTCGAATCTAATATGGCGGCCATTAAAATTGGTTGTGTCCTCCCTTCCCTTTCCCCTCTCACCCCCCAAAAAAATATCCTACAACGGAAAGAAAACTGTCCCGTTACGGGACCACTATATCTCGATACATTCGTTCCGCAATATATACTCGGACATCAAGGGGCACCCATCTGGGGACAGTTGTGCACCAAATTTGGTAGGCAAATAAAACCCTATGGGTTGTGGTATAGAAATAAAACCACAATTAATTAATAGGTAGACATTGTATACATGCAATTTCTAACTGACGCGTTACCATATCGCGCCGCTAGCCGAAGTCTAGGCCCAACTTGACCCCCCAAACGAAGCAAGTTCCGTTTGGGACGTATCTTGAGGGGGTGTAACTCGACAACGGGCGCGTTCTTCTTTGCTTTCTTCGTCTAGTAAACCAAACAGCTAACGCTCGTTACTGCAACGTCTTCCAGATGGTGGCGGCCTTTTTTATGGTATTGTTCATTCATCCCGATTTGCTTCATTGCCCCAGTATTGCAATTTTCATAACCTTCATTTACAAGCAGCTACCAACCATTGAACACGTACAGACGTGTTCAAATTCAGTTTTTTTTTTCGTGTCTTGACGAACGATAGACTTCTTTACCGGGGGATTTACGCTCCCTGGAATCATGCTTATTTCAATATTGCTACAAATCTGTAATTAGTCTGTTCAGTTATTGTTCTGTGTTTTAATGCTGATGACTGTTGAATACGTTGTTCCGATCTTTGTTTTTTCCTCCTACTCCTGCAATAGCCCCACTTGAGTTGTAATGTATGTAAATAAATAAATAAATAAATACATACATACATACATACGTAAATATATAAATAAATAAAAATGAATAAATAAACGAACTCTGCACGCCATAGAGATGGTGCAGAGGGTTCTGCTCATGATAATACATACTTTTTGCTATCTACAGGGACCGTTTTTTTTTTGTAAATATTCGCCTTGCGCTCACTTGCCGGCAATTTCTTATGAATTCTATTGATTTCTTGTATCTAGACATACGTAGACATGAATTAGTGAAAGCACGTGATCTTTTACCAGATCATCAAAGGAGTCATGAACGATCGAGCCATCTGGAACGTTTGACAAGCTTTGCTTTCGTGCTATAATAACTGCCGAAATATTATGAAAACTTCCTGGCTAAATGAAGCTTCGGCCTTATTCGCAAGAAAAATAAAGTTTGAACCAAGGAAGCAAAGACACTGCTAAGAAGTCACTATTGCGAACGCCACATATTAAGTCACGCGTCGTTCCATATTACGGCAGTAAGGCACCGCATCCTGCTTGAATTCAGCATGCAAAATAATTGACCCCAGATCGGCCATCCGGAGACTAACGTTGTTTAATTGTTGCACCCTCTATGAGTGAGTGCTCACTTGTCAGCATTTTTTACTTCTTATTTGCGAATGACCCTCTTCAAGACTAAGCGCTCTCCGGAAGCTAGTGTCCTAGGTACTATTTCCCTCTGCTAGGCCCTCGTTTCTTAGCGCTTGAGATGCTAAGTTTTTTTTACATTTCATCAGCCCGTATTGTCAGCCTAGAGATCACTGTTTTTTTATATTTAGTTCGCTGAAATAGCTTGCTAAACTTCCATGACAACAAGTAGCACCGCTAACTGCTCGTTAATAAAGCAGAGTGCTCGTTTCGTCTTGCTTAGCGCAAGGGCTTCTCTTGCACAGAGCAGAGATGAAGAATTAGAGCAACTGAACTCATAGATCATATATTCCGTCATTGGTGTCTTCATGTTTGTGTAAAAAATCTTCCTCGGGCCGAATTGCCCTTTCTGTTTTTTTTAGTTAACGTCTACACCAAGGCGCGAAAAACAGGATGGAGAAATTTTTCCTTTTAGCCCGCAAGAGTTTTGTTTGGATCTGCAAAGCGTCATTCCTGGCCAGATCTTCGTTAGGAATAGTCAGCCGCTGGATAAAGTTCGTGGCCCGCCGGATGATAAATCGTCGCGTGGGCACCCAGTACGTGACTCGTCTCTTTGGCGACCCATAATCTCGACGTTTCATAGCCACTTGGTCGGTTTCTCGTTGCTGCCTCTCTTCTCATCTCACTTTCGGAACTCTGTCCAAGTGCTTGCTCATCAGTAACTATTCTGCTCGCTTTTTTTACAACCAAGGCTCGCGGGTACGTGCTCGTCCCTTCTCCTCCTCCCTGCTTCTCAGCCTCCACTCTCCAGGTTCGATCACGTGACACTCACCCGTTTACCTTTGCCGTGCAGGCCGGCTCGACCAAACAATGAGATTATGGCACCATTCCCTAACCGCGTGACCTTGAATCAGCGCGTTTGGATGTGAAGCCACAGCGCGTGCTTTCGGTTGCTGGGCAAATGTGAATGCCATCGATGCGCAGCTACCAAAGCTTAAAAGACCAGCCTTTAAGTACTTAGCTATCGCTTCAAACTGAATGGAGCATAATTGCGGCTGCCAAGCTCATCACATCTCCCTGTCAAATGCACAGCATTTGCTCGACGTTTCTTGCAAATTTGGCGATCACCTCTCATTACTAGCAGTCAAATTAGCCTGGAAGTCGATTGTCTCCCAATTCCGAAAAGGTCAACATTCGAGGATGGGGTCGGTTAAATTTGGAGGTCATCCTCGTGTTAGCCACAGTGAAATTAGCCTGGACATCGATTTTCGTTTAAATCAATGAAGGCGAAATTTTTGGATTGGTGTAGGCTAAATTTTTGGAGTGGAGGTGGGCCAATGTTGGTAATGGCCAGGCCCAAATTTGGGGGCACCATCGCACTGACCATAGTCAAAGTATGTTTCGGCTTCTGACTTACGGCTATTACTGCTAATTCCGAAAGTCATTAGAATGTCAGATGAACTATTGAACTGAAATTCGAGATTCGCAATTAGTAGAGCTATCGCTTTAAAACCCCAAAGCAGCAATCTAGGTAGTTCCACCTAAGTCACATGACTTTTTGCGTCATCACAACCTTCCCTTCGGATTGTGAGGAGACTTCCACAGTGGCAGGTGGCAGTTAATATAATGATCGGTCGCGAGAAGTTACTCGGGAAGAGAAGTCGCACAAGTCCCGCCGGTGGCAGGATCTGGCATTGCATGGCATTGGCGCATCGCTTAACCGCTGCACCACCTCACTAGGAGGGGTATGAGGACTTCCAGGGATATATTAATGTTAAGTAGAGAAATACCGCACATATAGGCAACAACCATTAGCGATACCGCGTGATACCCTAAACAGAGCTTAAGTGACCGCTTCGTTTTTGTTCCCTACAGATGCCGTTTAGACCTGCTACGTGTATAAAGCAGGCGTGTCAGCTTGATTATAACGGAGTACAGAAATGAGGAACTCTACTTGATGAGGCGGCCAGAAAAATTACTGGTATGCTTGCCACTCGCTCAAACAACAACAAAAAATGAGTACAAATGATTGAGGTGCAGATAATACACATGGAGCAGGAGACAGAGAAATGCAGTTAGAAACGTACAGCGCAGGAGAAAGAGACATGCAGGTTAACGTCACTAAACTAACGTAGCTGCCTTAACCAGAGAAAAGAAATGGCATGATGTGCGAAGAGTCAGGAGAGGCTGCGGAGGAGTGCAGTAAGCAACCCAAATGGATGCGCGCGATAAAGCAATAAATGGCGCTTGGTAACTGCATGATATCAAGAGCTCGTTCGCATTCACCAGCAAGAAGAAGGCAGTAGGCGAGAAAAAGAAAAAGAGATGAAGACAGCCTCCGCGGGAAAAACGAGAAATGTGACTAACGAGTGATGAGCCGCCCGAAGCGCATATCTGCAGTTGCGGTTCGGGCTTCCTGACGACTGCTTGGACCAGCCGCATAAAATATAGGGCATCCCGCGGCAACCACTTCTTAGGCGTAATTCGTATCTGGATAAGGCGGTAATGCATGTCTCAACGAATAAGGAACGCACGAGGCTGTTCGCGGATGCACAGGCAACAGTGTGTACCGGCACCTTCCTGCCATCCCGCTTTTACATGGGCGTGACTGTCTGTGCGGGACGAGAGGGCCAGTGGCCATTGTCCAGCAGGTTCATACCGTTCAGTCCGTGCTGTGATGGGTTCCTGCCTGTAACCGGCGTGGCTTAATCATGCGTCTTTGATGTCCAAGCAGTATCGAAGTTAAGTAAACGGAAATAATCGATTACACTAACAAATAAGATACATTTCAACGCACAAAACAGCCAAACGAACAACGCACACCAAGTACGGAATTAATATACGCTGAAGTACGAGCATTTCGTCAAAATATTGTACAGGTTACATCTGTGTGCGGCTTTGCGCCGAACACGTAGTTCAGATAAATTTAATATGAAACCAACTGATGCGTGCGTATCTGAGGAGAAAACGCAAGTGAGATAGCAGGAAAGGGAATACGCATGGATGATCTGTTCGCCATATGCCGGCCTCCCGGAGGCGTTTGCAAACAGCGAAAGCGCGACAAATGACTCCAAATTCGCAGAACAGCCCGGTCGCATGGCATTTTCATAGGTGCCAAATATCTTTCTAAACCAGACAGAAACACAAACGCGAAAACGCCGTTGTAAATTCTGCACTTTGTTATTGACGTGTTGGCGCTTAACGAAAACAAGAGATTATAGCAGGAAAACGTATTATACATATTGAAAACTTGTTCGGTTGATTAAGCGTCATTCAAGACCTGTTCGCTGCTGGTGGAAATAAATGCTCTTTCCCGTTACTTCGGTTTTGCTGCGTTCAAATAGAAGGTAAGGCATTCATCATATACCGCAAAAAGAGCAAGTATAGGTAGCCGGTTACGGCAGCATGGCCTGAAAGCTAGGCCACGAGGGAGCAATAAATTGTGATGGCTCCAATAAATTCTCAGAGGAGAGTGGCAAATAACTTGGTATCCTGTTTCCTGTCGTGGCGTGGATCGCATTGCGCACGGTGTGGTTATTGTGAAATATGCACTCGCTGCCACCGTCGCCATGTGTCAGGCCTAGATACTATTTCACGCTCGGCGGGTCATTATGCCGCCGCATCAGGCACGAATCGGGGAAACCGATGCGGGCAATGAAAGAAAGACATTGCGCACTCTTCAAGCACGTGCCCACACATCGCTGGGGCTGCCGCGCACAGATTTGCGTTCATAGCGATGGCTTCTCAATCACTTTCGTGGCTTCCTTGAATTTTGGCATTATAGATCGACACTCGGCACATTACTGAGGAGCTGAATGACAGAGCTTTGCATCATGTAGCTTTGGTTCCTAGGAGCATACTTTCAGCTCGGCGTGGTGAGCTGTGAAGCAAAGCTATTAGGATTTATTTTTCTTTTATGGATTGACAATCTACCTCGCGGCGAAATTTCTCTAGGAAAATGAGTATAGACAAAAATTTCGCAGTTGATTTCCAAAAAAATTCACGAACACTTTCTGTGAAATTATATCCACGAAGTGAAATCTTCGAACGCCAGTTCGAATAATGTGAGCTGCCTCGTTTGGTGTGCGTTAAGTAAAAATGTAGGAAAACCTTTACACAGGCAGCGTCATTTCAAGCGGTTCCAAAAGAAAACGAGATTGCCGATCATGTAGCTTCAGTCCTGAATAACACTTTTTCCGCTGCCTTAAGTGTTTCTGACAGGGTAATACAAAAAAAATTTGAGCAGATAAAAAAACAGAGAAGCTTCCGCAAAATTTTTATAGGGAGCAGAGAATCCCCGCAATTGTTTCTTCTCTCTGTGTACTCATAGTGTCTCAATACCACCGCTCGCTTTGGCACTGCAGTAGATTAGCAAAGAACAAGCAGAAAATACAGAAGCAAGGAAAAGAAGGTGGCCGAATGGCTGGAAAGACGAGCAGCAGCAGCTACAGCAATAGCAACGACGGCAGCAACACAAAAGTGGCCGAGTTGACGAAGCTGTTGCCCCAAGCCGGTGCAGGGCCGTACTGAGCGAACCAAAGGAGCGCAATCAGTGCCGGGCGCTTAGCGTCGTACCTTCCAAAAGAGGCAATCGCGGCCAGAGAAGTAAATCCGTGCACCGACGTCGGGCAGCGATAAAGGATAGGGGCCGTGGGGAAAGAGCGATGGGTGAAGAAGCCCTCTCTTGCGTTCCTAGGTGCTCCAGCCGGACGACGGAGACCCCGGGGCTCCGACAAGGGCACTCGCGATGAGGACGGCTCGATGCCTCATTATCCGGGCCGAGGGCTGAGACACTTGGTCCCTCCTGTTTTGTCGCGGAGTCGCGGAGCTTATGAGGGAGTTTGGCTGATGCTGCATCTTCTTCCATTGGAGTAATCAATTCATACTACAAGAAACCACCAATACAGGCACGTGCAGGGGCCGTCACCCAGAGATTCGAATTTGATTGAACGCCCTTTCTGTTACTCCCGCAAGTTCGGTTCTAGACCGTCCTGTCTAGTGTCGTGCACATTGTTTTCTTGGCCAGTCGGCTTAATAGAAGTTCTGCACTTCTTTACCGTGTGCGTACTTTGCTTCTAACCTCTCGAAACAACTCCGCGCACTGAACGAGGGAAGAGAAAGCGTCAAGGAGCCCCCTTCCTTGTTTACTTTGTGTTTGCAAGAAACCCATGTAGTACTTACCCCCTCTCTACCAAAAACATTTGCATTTGGGTTAGGGTTAAGCGGAACGGCCATGTGTCGTCTAGCCAAGCGTTCACAGGAGGCCGCGTAGAGAGGCGGGTGCAGCTTCTCACAGAATGATTTAGAGCATAGAGACCCCAACAAAGAAGTATGAGCGCTCAAGCGGGAAGGGCTGAATGAAATTTAAATCCGATTTATTTGTTTACTTTGCAACATGCACACAAGAGATGGGTGGAAATTAATGGGAGGCAAAGCGGAGAGATCCGCTCGATGAGCACACCTCTATCCGGACATGAGTAATTTAATTTCCCAGACCTCTGGGAGGTTTTGTCCACTCCATTGGTAATGCCTTAGTGTGACTGATGCGCGAAGCTGGAAGGAGGTTCCTGCGTGCGTGCAACAGCATTGTGAGTGCGCAGCGCGTTTGACGATTATTCTGCTGTTACTACTCACAAGGACTTGAATTTCATTAGATTGGTTTTTCAGGAAAGGAATTAGCGCAGTATCTGTCTCACATCTCGGTGGACACCTGAACCACGCCGTAAGGGAAGGAATAAAGGAGGGAGTGACAGAAAAAAGGAAGAAAACAACGCACTGCACACGGGAGCCTTTGCGTTTCGCCTCCATGGAAACGCGGCCACCTCGGCCGGGGATCTCCGGCTCAGTAGCCGAGCGTCCTAACAACTGACTCACCGCGGCGGGTTCTAAAAATCCTGCTTGAGCAAAATGAAGAAAGATTGGACCACTTCTGAGATAATTTTGCTACCCTGAGAAAGTGACACCTTTTAGATATTTTGCAATTTAGTCTTGTGATTGTTATATAAATATCGCTTAAAGTAGCTGAGAATAAAAGGTAAATTGAATAGAGAAGCAATTTATTGAATTTATCTCTTTATCACTCACACGCCTGTGCCCTTTATGCTTACTTTCCTCCGAACTTTTGGTTTGCCATCGCGTCGACAAATCTTGAGCATGCATACGCGCAATCTAAAAAAAAAAATTCTGCCTTGAAGGCAATGAAAGCTAAGCAGCAAGACTTGGATGTTTGCGTGGATAGAATATGAATTCAACTATTCATTCGTCGCAGGACGCAGCGTTGCAGAAAGCTTGACAACAATGGCGAATGCATGATTTCTTGCATATCCGAAATATACCGCTTCCATTTCAATATTCTTTTTCTTCTTTTCATCGATGCACAATTCGCGTTCCTACCTCTCCTCCGGACCGTAACAGTTTCACTCTTTCGCGATTCAGCGCTTTAAGAATAAATAAAAAAGGAACGCTTCCAACAGGAATTCCTTCTTTGTCGAAAACGTGCAAACTAAACTTGAACACGAAATAGAGACTATTGCTGTAGCTATTTTTGCCCATTGCTTCTTCTTCTTGGACGCTTATTTTTCTTCTCAGATTCGTGCGCGAAAAGCTCTTTTTGAAGCATGAACGCTTCCTGCATTGTGCAATCGCAGAAGCAAACTTCATGCCCTTGCACTGTTCTCGGCATTTGGCGAGTTTTTACCGAATGCCACGCTGATGCGATCGCGCATCGCTTATTGCAACAAACGAAGAAGGATAAAAGCCAGACGTTAGGACGAATTCGCCACACTTATTGCACGATACTATTCTGCATTTAGCTGATACGAGAATTAAACTTCCGAAGAACAAAATGCAATACTTGCTCACAGTTGGCATGATTCCGATGTCGAGAGCAATTTCTGTCGGACAGTTCTGGCGATCTCTCTTGCGCACTCGGCATAAGCTGAGATGTTTTACACGAACGAAATTAAAGACAAAAATAAATGAAACACACTTAATGACGCACAGAAGTGGTCGGCGAGGTCAGATAAGTGACACAGGAAGCCAGCTAAATAAAGTAAAAGCAGGCAAAATAACCCGTGTCTCATTGCTTCACAAGCTCAAGCTTCGTGGTGGTTCAGTAGTAAGAGATGGACTGCGCTCCTTAAAGCAAAGAAAAAAATGTCCTTATAATAGTAGGCTCATATTTCAAGGACAATTATAGATAATTAATGTAATTTCTAGAAATATTGGCGCACTGTTTGTAGCCTTTTAAAAGGTACTGTGCTCTCTGCCTAGACTACAGCTCAGTCCATCGCAATGAGACACAAACAAATCGATGCACCAAATTTCCGGCTGCTTAAGCTGTTTTTAGATCTCCTTTTACTGAACAGATTTTGAACAATCGCGTCATTTTTTAAGGGTGAATATTTTCAGTCATACAGAGCGGAATTATTGACCGCAGTAGGAACAGAGAAAAACCTTTGGTTAGGAACCATGAGAAAAGCTACTGTGCGAAAAAAGTGCTTGACATTACTGCACAGAATTAGCCACCTTCCTAAGGAAAATATAATTTCCTCACTGACAGCATCAAAAAAGCCAATCAAACGCATCAAGCAGGCACACCTAGCTGATGCGGCCCCTCAAGAATTATTGCTTGTCGAAAGATAATGAATTCAAAAACATGTACCTAACAGGTGTACAGAGAACGAAATTTAAACACTGTTTGATGACGCTTCATTAGAGGGAGGGTTTTATATCTCTAAGTTACCTTGTAACGTTTTTAAATAAAGCAATATTCGTTAAACACGGATTACGCGATATATGGACCGGAAACGTAGAGACTCAAGTGTAAGCCTTGGAAAAAAATTAGAATGAAGGCAAAAATATTGATATATGGAAGACTCTAAGATGACAGCACATCAAGAGTTATTCGAGAAATTTAAGGTCACGAAGGACAAATTAAGAACCAGACTCCCTGAGGTTGGATACCTAAGGCGGATATCTTGAAAAACCCCAAATAACAAGGTGGGTTTCGCATAAAGCAAAAGAGAGGCGCAGAAACTAAGCACCGGGGCCGCTTATGGTCCAGCCACTTCAAGAAGAACAAAAAGACACGCAGAAGCAAGTGTCATAAAATCGTATGGCACCTCTAAGGTTCACTTTCTGGCACAATAATACAGCAACTGAGACAGTTACCGAAGTGTAACAGTAGAATAAGATCAAAGTCATCAGCCCTTCTACATCCCCTGCAGTACAAAAGTCTCTTCTAAATCCCTGCAATTAACCGTGCCCTGCGCCAGCCCCGGCCAAATTATACCCGCAGACTTCTTAGTCGTACCTGCCGACCTAAATCCACTGCGTTACCCGTAACAGCCACCGGATATTTTCACTTTGGTTTACATTCCATGCCCATGCATATTTATTCTTGACTTCGACTACTATGTCATTAACTCGCGTTTCTTCTCTGCCTCTCACTGCCCTCTTCCTGTCTTCTAACGTTACACCTACCTCGTTGTTTTTCATAGCTCGGTGCGTTATCCCCAATTTAATTTAAACCAACTTCTTTGGCCTCCACGTTGCTGCCCCATAGGTGGGTACGGGTAAGATACAGCTGTTATCATTTAATTTATATAAAGTCAGTAGAAATGATTTCGTGAGTTGAACATGGCCTGCTTAAAATGCATATTTTTAACGAAACTGGACCTAGCGAAGGATCATTTTACGAATGCCTGCCAGATCAATACAAATCGACTAACAGGGATACTACGTGGCGGCAATGTTTTGGTAGTTTAAAACGAAACCACTCAGGAGCTCTGGCTTCCTGGCATTGGCCACCCTCTACATACGTTTCATTACAATGGAAAATGCTGCGATCCTCACGGAAAGAATCTGGCACATTTATTATTAACTAGAGCTCAGGAAAATAATAACTAAAATCGCAGCCAAGTCCGGCTAGTGTATGCCTACCGCGGGGGAATGCATTAGCTCTCAAGAATAAATAAACTCTTCATGAATATACATTACCACATTTAATAATTCGAAAGCATTAGATGCCTCATGCGAAGGAAAATCCGTCACCGGAAGTTGTCCGCAGAATATGCCCAGAAAATGTGTCGACAGTAAGTGGTAGCTCTCACGAGACCTCATTCGAAAAAAGAAATTCGCCGACACAGATTTGAAACCAGACCATCTGCGCGTAGGCGGGCAGGCAACGCACATGGCTCGAACGGTTCTTTTCCACAGGTATTTACTGCATGAAGTTATGTATGTACTGAAAGAGGCTATATGGAGGTTATTAAAAAAAGCACGCAGCTATTGACGCCACTGCACTAGCTAGACAGAAAACAACACCGCTAAAAGGGCGGAAAAGATCGACACTGCATCAGTGCCAACGCTAACACTTGCCAATAAGCGGAAGGCTGAGAACCGAAGCTGCATTTAAAAAGAAGAACGCAGCTGCTACTTGATCCTTCTAGTAAAATTTTGAGCGTTTATGCGAAACGTTGTCCTCTTGTAATAAACGGTGCTTGAAGCTTCCTATTTTCACTGGCTTTAAATTGCAAGGTTGCATAGTGAAAAATTGGTTGCGAAAATTTTAAGCAAGAAGTTTTCTTCTCAGTATCTGCGCTACACGATCTAGAGCGCCTGTTCTGGACGAAAGCTATTGTCCTAGCGTGCTTCAGATGCGAATGGTTTTTTTTTACATTAAGGAAAGGATAGATGTGGTAGACAAATAACCAGTGGTCTGCGCTAGACAGCAGATAACTTTTAAGAGCCATTTGCTCTTTCATAGTGTTACGTGGCTGTAACCATTATTTGTCCTCTAGTCTCATTCAGCGGCTTGCCGTCACGTAGCAATATAGAGAAAAGCAGATCTTCTTTTGCGAATTCCACTCTTTCAAAAACGAAAAGTGTGAAAATAAATAAGTTTTGATTGTGGACTTAGAAAAAGCTAAAACCTTCATTATGATATATGCCTATGAGATATCCACGCACAGTAAAAACTCAACTGCACTAGGGGGCTTGGAGAAGTTCATTAAACTTGCCGACAGTTAATTGTCTTTATTATCATGAGAATTCACCTAATATTAACCTCTTCCCCCTCGAACGCATTTTCTGTGTTTGGTGCCAGTTTCTGTTCGTTGGGCTGCATATACACGGTTAGGGTAACGAAAGAAAGATTATTATGAAGATTGTTCGATAAAAGGCTGCTCATTCACCTGAACTTTCTTGCAGTTGTTTTACGACCGCATCATTCTTTGAAGTAGACCTGCTGGAAAAGAAACCATTTGAATCGACTCATTGGTGCATGTCCCTTGGCCAATCGGTACAGAGGAAATGCTTAACTCAAACTATTTCTAGAAATATTAGCCTTAAAGTATGCTTTATTATGGGAAAGTCTTGTCACTTGGTGCATTAGAAGAGCAATATTATTAACGAAGGGGGACAAAAATGAAGCTTTGGGCCACGGCATGGAAGCGAATGGACTCTATCTCTTGCAAATTAACACCGTAGCAAGGTGTTTTAATCACCTTATGGGCCATGATCTTATTTTATTGGTGTTGTCGTTCAGCATGAAGAGAATATGGTTTGTAAAAATCGCGCGAGAAAATAGAGATCATACTTCTCTGCTCCCCTACTCCTCGTGGTTCATTTCTTCGCGCACTAACTTGCTCCAGATGACGTCATCTATTTCAACTACCTGAGGCTGCGCCTTAAGCAAAGTACCTACCATCCGCTAATCGGTGCCACTTAATCTTATTTTAATGCGATAGCAGTAGCGGCCTCCTGGGAGCAAAATGCGTCATCAGTCATAACATTCGACTATTGGCTCGACGCAAGTGACACGGCCAGACCAAATCCTATTGGTTGGATGCAAGGGACTTCGGCAAGCTGAAACTACCGTCACTTCCGTTAAACTCCTCAAGAGCCTCTAATGGTATGGAATTACCATCACATGATGTAATTAGGTGTTCCTGTGAAGTTTTGTCGCTTTTATTAACCTGGATGGATCAATACCAACGGTTACGTACAAGGACAGGACAGAACGAACTTCTATCTCAGTCTTCCTTCTCTTTTGTTTGTCTTTATACTTTTTCTTTCATACCATGCAGCAATCGGACAAAACGCTTGGTTAACTGCCCTGCATTTTCTTCACTCGCTCCTTCTGTTTTGTTCTCCCGTCCTTGTCTCGCCTTCCCTTTGTAAAAGCGCTCCAGAAGAGCACGCTGGGCTAGCTCGGCTAGACTTTGGTCGGACGCTTATAGCAGCATTTACCCGCTAAAGAGCCTCGAACGACGCGGGATATCTAAACAAAGAGGGGTGCTGTGAACGGATCATTAAAGAAAGGAAAAGGTCTCAAATGTGTCCGCATCCCGCGACGGGCGGCCAGCCAAGTGTGGAGATTCGTATTATGATTTTCCTCGCGCACGACGAGCGTCCGCCTGCCCCCTTCCACCCGTTCACGCCGGTTGGGCAGCTGGACGCATTCGACTAAAAGGGCCAAGGACCAGGAACAATAAAACACCAAAAAATTTCGCCCTCTCTATCCCCGGGGGCATAAATTTCCGTCAAGATGGCGCGCCTCCGACGAAGCGCACAGACACCCCGAGGGCGGCTGGAAGGGTAGGGGGGGGGGACCGCTTCTTATACTCCCAGTCAACATCGGTCGCTCAGGAGACGTTATCGCGGCTCTTTGCCTTTGTTTGGTTTCAGTTTTGCTTAAAACTCCTCCCAACCCGCTCGCAAGGCCCAACGAATGCTGTTTTCAAGAATTTTGAGGTGTGGAAGCAGGGAAAGATAAAGGCTGCACTGCGAGCGAGCCGTAAGAAGCTCTGATGTATCGTAAATCGATCCAGCGGACCCCCTTCAACCACCTCCTCTCCACCCCTGTCCTCTGTGGCGCCGCACTCCGGGACACCAGTGCTGATGCGTCACCTCAACATGCCGAGCAGCACCCTGGGGCGAAAGGCTCAACCTTTATTTGGGGAAGAGATTTGGCGCGGGACAGAACGTCAAAGTTCCCGGCACGTCACGGTGGCCTGAACACTGCGCAGCTGGAGTCTTGCTATAGTTGTTCTTGCGGTTTTTTTATCTCTTGTGTTGCCAGCTGAAATGGAATACAAGCATAAGGTGTGAAGAATCAACGGGGGAGAAAAATTTCCACCGCTTTTTTGCGCGAAACGAAGCAATGAGGAGTAAATGTAAATACTCTTTTTCTCTTACCGTTTTGCGTTTTTTCGTGCTGTCAATCGGTCCGTATATAGACGCTGATACCGTTTGCTCAATCACCGTAGCACCCCGCTTTCATAGCACACACAGTGGTTGTTTTCTCTTCGACCTCAGGTCCGAGGCCAGCACTGCGTTTTGCTCTGAAGGCTGCTGGTTGCCACGCTGATTGTGATGTCGCAGTTCCTTTAAGACTTTCACAGTGTGGCGCAGTTTAGCTGCATTTTTGATCGGTGGCTTCCATAAGCCAGGCATTTTTATTCTTTCTTTTTTAGATTCAACGCTTTCAGCTCGTTTCACGCCGCTTCCCGAAGGATGCGCGCCTGAGAAAAAAATTCCAGGAAATTGTTTCTGAAACGAGATCCCATTTCTGCTGCGCGGGCTGGCTTTCTTGCTAGATTCTTTTGTGAACTGTGCAGTGTGAACCCTTATTTGCGTCATGAAGTAAGTAACACTACAATGGAAATGATATATAAGTGGTGGAGCAGTCCCCAGAAAAAAGTGGATTAAGGAAAAGAGGGCTTAGAACAAAAATTAAAAATGGGCGGCAGGTGCATCCATTAGATTAAATTTTGTTAGATTAGGTTCAATTTAGATAGCTTTTCTTGATAGAATGGTCGCAGCTGGCGAAGGATTTGGTGGACTAGGGGCCACTGAGAGATGCCACTGACCAGGCACTCGGTTTCTCTGCGGTGAAATGCTTAGAAAATGGTTGCCTGAATCCACATTCAGCAGAACATAACGCCTCGTCCTATAGCGCTGTTTGGGCACCTGTCCTTGCACCACTAACAACAAATCATCCTCAAAATAAAAAAAAAATTATTGGGAAAAAATAAACTTGGAGACCCAGTGCTCCTATTTATTGTGTAAGGTCAAAGTAGCATCGGTTCCTTCCTTTTTAAGAGCTCTCAAAAAGGATGTGGCAGTAAAAGCAAGTTTTACGGTAGTTCTCCTCCCCCTCCCCCTCCCCCCCCCAAAAAAAACCCAGCAAATTCACGGACATCAGTAGATGGTAAGGCACTTTTAAGCACTCATTAGCCCTAGTAACGGTGCAATCAACTCACATAAGCCCACAATTCAGCTCATACGGCACTCAAGGTTTCCTCTATGCTTGGCAAATTATATAATTTTTTATAATTGAAATATAAGAGATAAACAGAAATGTTTGAAACGTCACCAAATGCACTGATATAATGTTTTGGGATCTATGTTATCACATTGTGTTCTTGTGTAGTAAACTTGTGGCCCAATTCACAATTTGAGATTTAGGAGCACACAAGCATACTATAATGTAAGTATCAGGTATGGTAAGTACCTTTAAGTATAGTAGATTATGATTTGAAGTAGATTTTCTTCATGAGAACTACAAAATACTTTTCTGCAGTTGAACAAATGCGATTGATGTAGAATCTTCAGCTGAACTAACAATCTATCATAACTCCTAAATATTTTACCGAGTGAACTGTGTTTAGTATAGTTGAAACCAGGCATGTAATATACATTGTTAATCGAGTTAGTGGCTTTCAGTACATAAGTCTTTGCTTGTCGATGTTTATTTTACATGTCTCACATTTGTTTCTAGCAGTAATCAGTACGCTTCTTATCAACTTTAGTTTTGTTTGGTGATTATTCCTCGATAAAGTAGACAGTCATGGGAACGCGTAAGTAAGGTAGCATTTTTATGGGTATCAGCTCCGATGCCAACAATACTGATTAAAACTAAAACTGGATCCGTTGCAGATTTCTGAGAGACACCAGAAGGTAAGCCTGAACAGTCTGACATACAGCAATCAGACTTTTCATACTAGGACCTTTTTGACAAGTATGCGCTTATCCAGTGCGTTACGTTGTAATTGAATTTCATTATTCATAGTTTTTCAAAAACATTACAATGAGATACTGTTTCGAACGCCTTACAAAAGTTGAAATGAACTTCTTCGATCTGCAACATTTTATACAATGCGCTAAAAATTTCTTTCGTTGTTTCAAAAAATTGTTTTATTGTAGAACGTTTTCCTGAATGCACGCTACTTAAAAAAACGTGTTCGTTACTTCAATATACGAGCAGAAAGAATTAAAAACTGCATGTTCCCTAAACTTCGAAATGACGCAAGCTAATGACATTGAGCAATCATGTAACGCCTATTTTGGCTTACACGAAGTGTTAAAAATAATCTACAGATAGTCAGAAATCTATTTCACGCACCTCCACAAAAACTTTTTGAGTGGCGTCGTTGAGAGCCGGCAGTATTTTTCTTTTTCAATATTGAAGCTTCAGTTTTATTACAACCTCGTGTTTGAGATTGAATTCATATTAATTTCTAACGCAGGTGCATACATACGAAACGCTTGACATGCCACTGACCACTGCTTTAAAAAAAATACCAGCTTTCTGAGTACGAATCCACAAATAAACCCACAATAACCCCGTACTTACTTTTCCCATGCACTGGCTAGCCATTCATTTAAAACTCAGGTGTGATGCCGAAAGAAATGAGAAGATGAAAACTGTCGATCTAGATCAGGACGCTTTTTCGAAAGTGTGCCCAGTCCAGCGAAAGGAATAAAATTACGCTGCAGCCTGTGCGAGTGCGCAGCCCGCAGGAGATCACAGAGTTGCCGCATCCTCTGCGGCGGTAATCTGAAGTCCTTGAAATGTGCCGCGGGCTAGCAGAGAAATTGCCGCTACCCGCCACACGGAAGCACTTTGCGCGTGGGATCTGCCCGGGGCTAGTCTAATTACGAAGTTTTATGTCGGTGCTCATTAGTAGCATTCGGTAATTTTGATCACCTCCTTCTCTTGTATTTACATCCATCGGACAGGCGTTGTCGTCCGTTTGAACGTGGTTACTGCTTCTGCTTCGCTCATGGATCGATTCCTATGCATGGAGCGATAGGGAATTGCAGTTTGTGTTATGAAGACTTCGGACAAATTTTGCGACGATTTTTACTTTTTTTTTATCTCGTTCTCAGCACGTTGCAGTTCCTTAGTTCGAAAGAGGAATTCATGCCGAAGTACAGAATTTCACCTCATCATTGCTTCGAACGGTTTGCAAGTTCATTCTTATTTTGGACACATAGCTTTGAAATTTTTAGCCTCATAGGAAATTGACAGGATGTCATGTGCACTCATCTGTTGCAAAGTTACATGAAACTGAAATGCCGATGCATGGAAATGATCAGTCCAACATACGTAGGGCTCTATAGGTTGTTGATGCGCCTCTGTTTTATAGCCTGTTTTGACACTCTGCTTCATTCAGTTATAGTATCCGTCATCTTGCACACTTCGCCAGTACAAGATTACTTGGAAGGCTTTCCATCTTCACATCATAAAAGAGCAATCAAGAATAAGTTAGACGTTGTGTAGTCAGAGCCAAAAATAGAAACTTCCACATCTAATGTTCACATAAAATCTATAGAGATCATCGATCAAGGCTTCGGTGATCAAAGTGGCGGGCAACACGGCTTGCCATTATTATTCACACTTGTGCCGATTTCAATGGGCTAACTACTCTTTAGAGATCTTATTAGGATGTCTCTGTAAGAAATAATTTATTATGATAAGTGCGTTCTTTTTTAGGCGACGCAATTAAATTTCAAATTAGCTTTTGCGGGCATAGTTGTATATGTATCCTAGCAGGATCCTCTTCTTAATGTCGGCGCTGCAAGCAGGAGTCGTTTTTATTGCAGTTAAGCTGAGGAACTTGATATTGGAGATTTCTTTTTCTGCTGTCAAAAACAACACTCTAATTTTTGTGCCGCATCTTACTGGCTATTTACTTTTCGTGCATTCAACAAATCTTCATTTTTGTACTGCAAGAAAATGTTTCCAATCGGCACTGCAGGACCGATCCTGCAGAGGCTACTTTATTGTGTACTTCCCGCTAAATTTGAGAAAACGAGCCCATGGGATCGTTGTTTGGAGTTAGCTACATGAGGATCTCTGCCGGAGACCTCCCATGTTTCATTCAACATTAGTTTTTATAGGACAAACGCGAGCCAAGCAAAAGCCAAGCTTTACAGCAATCTTGATTTAGGCCATTATTCATCGATCATCTTGCAATAGTGAGAACAAAACAGTGATGCCCAGGCAGCAGCTAAACCTCTGAGTTATCTGTTATAGGCACCATTTCGTTCCTAACTGGGAGCTCCTTGAGGCTGTCAGTCACTGAAAAGAGCTGGCATTGCTTGCGATTGCTTCATGAAGCGCATCGAAGGTAACGTTGAAACTTAGCCACGCGAAAAACAACCATTCATGATGTGATCAGTTATCAGCTGAAGGCACCTGATGTCAATCATGCACAATCGGCGGGAGTGTGACGAATTCATCACTCTTCACTGGAGCAAGCAACTGCTAATGTATTTATATAACTGTGTTTTGACTGGACGACATTCATGCTGCCATGCACGCTAATTGATTTTTACAGCATACTTTTCATGATCAGAAACTGATAAAGAAATGGTTATTGCTCTGCTGAGCTCTCCTCTCAACATGTACGTGCGACAACTTATTGCTGTGGTAAATAAGCCTACAAGGATATGACGTAGTCGAAGGAAATGAACAGAGGGACAAAGTTAGGAGTGCGGTTTTTTCCGATCTCTTAACCAGAATTAAAATATACTTAAATAGACTTGACGTCATTGAACCGGAAGTCTTGAGGTCAGCAACAAAATTTCGGCGTAGGCACAAGCTAGGTATATTCAAAATAAGGAGAGCGCGCACTAAAGTGAATTCCGCTTCTAAAAATATTTAAAACAATGGTAGGCATTAAAACACTGAAGTGTAAAAGAACGGGCATTTGCATTTGTGTTTTTCTGCTTACTAAAACTGTGCACGGAAGGAACACCAGCGCTCGTGAGCAAAACGCTAATAAGACGTCTGTACTCGTAGGCCCTCCGACGCCGTGAATAATGGCTTCCAAGGAGTAATGAACTAGGTTCCTCAGCAAGAGGGTTCAGCGCGGGTCTGAAGTTACTGATGTGAAAAATAAATGCGAACCCGTCCTTACACAAGAGAGTAGCTAGACCAAACAGAGTAAGAGAACGTTGAAAAATGACCGGTCGCAAGAAAATGGGATAAAAAAATGTAAAATAATAGAATTTCTAAATCGTGAAAACTCTTCATCCGAGAAAGTGAGCTGGATTAAAAGAAACGAACAAGAGAGGATACAAATCATCAAGGTAATACTGTGTAAAAATTGCGCAGTTGGCGACGGCCAATAAAGATAACGAAACGGACAACGGCAAAACGCAAAGTCCATTCCAGCTTGCGCTTTCGCTTCCGTACACACGGTAATCTTCGCAAGAGGCATCAGATGCGCCCAAACGAAAAAAAAACAAAAGTGGTGAGCGAGGGAGAGAGCGGAAGAAAAGAAGAAAGGCGGAGAGTTCGCTACTCCTGCGAGATCTACCGAAGCCCCGCTGAAGAGCAGAGGCGGCAGTGTACGAGTTTAGACAAACGCCGCTCGTTTGCGCCAATCCCCAGCTTTGCTCTGAGCTCTTTCGCCCACCCCGAGATCCAGCAAATTGATTTCCTTCGGTTTTTATCTTTATCTTAGCTGAAACTTGGAGAGGAAGGCGCTCGCAGTAAGTCCACTTCCCTATGATATCGCTTTCTCTATTTTGATCAATCGGTACGGTAAACATAAAAAAAAAATTGCGACAGAAAGGAAGAAAAAATGACTGATATAAACTGGAGGAAGGAAGGTGGTGTTAAGAAACGCCAGCCATGAGTTATATAGATGCTTGTGGAGGTTTTTGCAACAACAAAAATAGAATAAACTAAAACGCCCACGTCGTAAAGCAGTTTATACTTATGAAACTTAGCTTGCTGAAAAATACACAAATAACGCTACTTTGAACTAATCCCGTGTTTTTACTCTTACGCTTGCGTGAATAGGTGGCATGCGGAGTAGGTAGATAGAGGGAAAAAACCCTTCCAGGATGCTCGATTTTGACTGCAGACCCATCTGTGAACGGCAAATGTATGCATTCAAAAGCAGAACTTCGTTAACAGCAAATGGGGGTTCAGTTCCGTTATACTGCATTCCGGTTCTCCCGCTTTGGAAGAATTTTTTCTCTAAGCGAAAAATAGGGAGCAGGTGGCTATTCACAGGAGCAAATTTTTAGGAAATATAGTTCTTATGAGAGCACATGTGCCCTACTGAATCTGTTGATAGGTTCAATATCTCTGTGCCAATTTTCCAATGCGTAATTCTTCTTGAGAACTTCGCGATAAAAACTGCTTCGCCCCCTTAATGTGCGCCTATTCTTTCAATATTTGCCGGGCTTTGTTGATAGTTGTCTTTCTTCTTTTATGACGCCCCTTGCTGTTATTTTTTTCACATCCGGCATTTGTCCCACCTTAATAGGTTATCGAAAGAAACAGAAAGCCCATATGGCTTGCAGCGCATCACACCAGGCTTGAATTTTTTAAAGGAACTAACAAAATTGTACTTAAACATGTTCTTGAATTCCCGCTTCGAAGTCACCTCGCTTTCTCAAGTTAGCACACTGGTATTGTGTAGTCATGTATCTTGAATCAAAGGCTCCCATGACAAAGAAACCCTAGAAAAGAATTATTGCGGGCTACAAATTCACTCGGGAATTTGCCGAAGGACGAGCTGCTATGATGACAGCGGCCGTCGAAGCTTGTCGACATGGAAAAATGATGTACGCCCTTTAAACACACGTGGCTTGTTGTGCAAGTGAATCAGCGGAAGAAGGGACCTAGACTGAAACTTTTTTAGTTCTCACAGGTTTGTACAATACGAATTTTTGCCTTTTTATAGCTTGTTTACCGGCCACGTAGCGAAAAAAGTCAAATATATCACACGGGTGCTTCGGTGCTGAACAGTGTGACCGTATTCTGATGTAAGTACGCCATCGCCCAAGGTTACAAAAAGCATGATGCCGGAACGTAGCTTTCCGGCCATGCCTTTCAGTACGCAATTACGTCTATGCCAGAAGTATCACGTCTTGATTAACCTCCGCATAATCGATCTTTAGGGAACAATGAGAGCACGTGGCCGGTGTACTATGCTTGTACACCGTTGACAATGCCATGCTGGAAACAGTTCTCTTCTAAATCGAAAAACGTTAATTTTAAATATCGCAGAGTATCATTCATAAAACAGCCGGAATGGTCTTCTCTCTCATGCTCAGCTTCACTGTTAGTGCATAGGTCTTTGATGTGTGCCGTTTCCTTTGATCTCCTTGAGCTCAATATTGGTGAAAACAGCCGAGTGGCACAATACAGCTCGATAACAAGCAGGCTGCAGAGTTAACCAGTATTGTGTTTTCACTGTGCCACTCTTCTCTGCCGTTTCGATCAGTGCAAAATGCAATGCTTCAGCGGCAGCAAAAGACAACATAGGTATTATAATGAAGGCAGCATTGAAGCTTTGAGAGGCACAGCCGGGGAATTTAAACTTGCGAAAAGAGACACTATCGTAATTCGAAATTCTCTGAAGATAAAACACGTTAAAACAGAGTGGTAGGGGCTTAACGTAATTAAACCGAGCACACATAAGAAAGCAGAAAACACTTAGGCTCCTCTTTAAGGACTTCGGTTCGTTAATGACCATATATGCAGAACTGGCCATTCCCTACTTAAGATTCATAGATAGCGGCGAGTCCTCATACCACTATACAGCGCAATAACGCAGCGGTCAAGCGATTCTACATTACACTGGCAGGTAGGTGGCTGTTTCTATCACAGCCACAGGTCCGTATTGTGCGACCCGTGCTGCTCTTCCCGAGCAACTTTCGCGATCAATCATGAGTTTGATTGCCACCTGCTACCCATTGGTTAGAGCTGGTGCGACGCTCCTGCGAACTTACCCCAGCTTTCTCTCATTGGCTGCAGCTCGCGCGATGCTCCACCGAAATAACCCGAGCTTACCCGATTAATTCAGCTTAGCTCGGGTTAGTTCGGAGAATAAGAAAAGACGATATTCTTGCTCGGAGTTGGTACGACTGGAATGGTGCTCTCACTCTAAAACTAGGGCCAGCAGAGAGGGCCACTCCTCCACAAAGAAATATAACGCGTTCCTGCCATCCACAGCAGCGGCTAGCCTGTCGCAGAGATGGCGACGAAGCGGCCACTCTTGGACAGGTTTCGGACAAAGAAAAAACGTAATTTTGTTCAAATTAAGTAGTGTTACTCCATTATCCCAGACTTGTGTGTCGAACATCTGCAGGCGTTCGCGTTGCGTAGTGAATAAAGCCGACATCACCAAAGCTGCGCTCAGCCTTATTTATTTGTGTGGCAATGCTCAGATTATTAAAAAGGCTCTTGAAAAGATTGTAATGTTTCATTTTTTCGGTTGTTCAGCGCGTATTGAAATGTTTATGAATGCGAGTGTTATCTGGATACCCGGTGCTCTTCGAGCTTCTTTCGGGTAGGTAAGGACAGGTGACGGTTGTTCGGCGTGATTGCTCCTGCCTCCATTCCCCATTCTAACTTGCCAATAAATGTTAAGGCACTGTTCGTTATCATGCGATCGATATATTATAATTCGATACGTCTTCTTGTTAAGGGGATTTGGATCACTCGTCTCAAAACTGATGATCTTTATCCAAACCCTTAGGAGGCTGCATCCCAATGGTCTATCCCACGTACCGCGTCACGAGTTCTTATTTTTTGGTAGCAATATCGTGTAAATAACGTCGTCGGCGTCGTCTTCGGATGGTGCCCCCCCCCCCCCCCCCTGCCATAATCCCGATCCCCACACAACATCACAGCTTACTGTAACCGGATGCTCCAACAATGGCAACTTCTCACCCCCACACCCTAACGTCACATACTCCTTTGTTATGCGTGTCACGCCGGGCGCTCACCTTAATGGGTGGATGAGTGGCTGTGCGTAACAGTGCAAGATAAACGCACATCTACTTACCCTCCTACAAACGTAATGCCCCCACCACTGCCAACATCCACCCCAATGCTATGCCTGGTCACTGAGCCCAGTTGCCTCAACACTCTCAACAATGCCTACAGTTTAACCGCAGCGTAAATGGGAATGTTGCGGCATAAACGCAGCAGACATCGCACACATCTATGCGGTGCTATTAACAGTCTCAGTGTCATAAACAGTAGCAGCAGTTCAAATAACCTCAAGGTTAAACACTCGGCCACTTGCTTTAGTACAATCGTTCTTGTGCTCCAGGAACATGTTGGTATATCTGTGCATATGTGCGAGTGTGTGAGTGGGTGGGTGTCGGCTCTCACATGTGAAACAAGCGAGAGGCCGTCGCAGTTTACATACTTTTGCACTGGCTGGCCGTGTGCTGCCGCTGTCTTCTGGTCCATAACGCAAAGTATTACTCTTTTTTCTTGGGGAAAAAAATCAGCGAGAAAATAACTAATTTCAGGCAATGAGATTACGAAAGTCAGCGCTGAGCTAAACCAATTTTGCCTCCCTCAGCTCAATCCACAAAGAAGTTGGAAGCCACGCAATGGAATCTTCGTTAAACAATGAGAAATGGCATTCAGCTTCTTTGCTTCATGTACTTGTTAGAAGCAAACATCCACCCACCACCCTCTCTCAAGCTCCGGGTTTGAGGCTTCCGCGAGTGCTAGCAAAAATGTACGCTCGATGAGGCAGCAATAAATCAAGCGTTGCCGTAGTTTCATTAACTCCGCTGCATTTTATAAATGAGGGCAAAAAAAAGCCAAGAAGCCGTGTGTACTCTCGGCGAAAGTTGCATTCATCAGAAACTCCAATTCCTTTTCGCTTGCTTCGCAAGTTTCCCTAGCTGTGAACGTAATTCTTAACCTTACTTTTGTAAAATTTATTGATTTTTTTGTTTATAAAAGCCGTTGATAGAACGTAGTTTTAGTAGCAGAAAAAAAAAAACTACCAGGCGTGTCCAAAGCGCGTAAACCGTGCTATTCCACTGCGTTGTTCTGTGGCTCCTTATCTTCAATGCGGTGGCGTCATCAGAGGAGGTTACTGAGATGACATTGGTGTTGCGACCTTTGGCGGGTTTTAATAGGATGACAGCAGGGTTTAAGAGGATGTTACAAGTAAGTTTTAATCAACGGTTTAGAATACAGCGGCTGTGCATGACCTTGCCCGTGAAACGGGCGTGAATGTTTACTGCGCCCGGCTGCTCAAACACGTTGCATAGGGTAACCAAACACCGCTACTCGTATCGTAATTTTGCACAATCTCAGTCGACATCAGAATTACCATCACCAGAACTACTTGCGTCCAGTCAATCTTTTGCCTATCACGGTCTATAAATCCTCTGGTAAAAACACTGCTGACCAGTCAGACCTTAAGATCCAACGAACAGCATTAAAGTACAAAGGTTGACAAGGAATTTAAACCATTATCGTTTTAATAATTATAACAATAATAATAACAATTTCTTGGGGGGGAGGAAATGGCGCAGTATCTGTCTCATCTATCGTTGGACACCTGAACCGCGCCGTAAGGGAAGGGATAAAGGAGGGAGTTAAAGAAGAAAGGAAGAAAAAGGGGCCGTAGTGGAGGGCTGCGGTAATCAATTTCGACCACCTGGGGATCATTAACGTGCACTGACATCGCACAGCACACGGGCGCCTTAGCGTTTTTTCTCCATAAAAACGCAGCCGCCGTGGTCGGGTTCGAACCCTGGAACTCCGGACTCCGGAGATCTCTAATTTAGAACGCCCTTCCATGAAACTGACAAGCGAATGTACTACTCAGGTGAAGTTAGGTGCCTTCGCTCATCTCATTTTCTTTATTTAGGCACAGGTGATTGTTGTAAATAATTATTAGCGGTTCAGAAAGCAAAACATGCGTTAGATAGAATGTAACAAATGGTTCTTGTCTTGTGTAAATATTTTGCTGCACACCTATAACAAAGCCCCATGTTTCTTCACGTCGTCAGCTGAACACCCCGAGGTAGTAGGAAAGAAAACATGTACACTAAGGTTGCTTGCGGCTAATGAAGAATTGCCTGCTTAAATTCGCTCTGCAATCGATCATCATGGCCGCGGATCGGATACAGGGACCACAGTGTAACAAAAAAAGGAATGCGGGAGCAAGGCTCAAAAGGCAGTTTCTACAGCTTGTGCACCTTTAACTTGGTGAAAGTTGTGCTAAGACAGAAGTATGAGCACAGAACAAAAAGCAAATAAACCAGTCGTCTCTTCTGGCGACGAAGCAGCGTCTAAGTTATGCGTCGGAGAATCAGCTCTGACAGCAGGCAGTGTCTGTACTGTGTCTAGCCAATAACATCACTTCTTTTCGCGCAGCAAACACAGGCCAAGAAAAGAGAGAAAAAAGCAGGCGCCTGTCTGGATGCATTTGAAGACCTCTTTGACGGCATTCGCTGCAGAAAGAAAGAGGAGCTCGGGAACGCATCGTCGGACCGACAAAGCAGCATAAGTAGACCACCTGCAACTACGGCTGTCGAGAGAGAGAACCCGCATGCAGACTACGGTGAAAAGTTGAGGTGCAGGTGGATTTTATGGATTTGTGCAGCTGTGCTTTGCTACTGTACGTTAGTGAGCAAACCAGGAGGCGAGGTCACCGCTGCGGCATTGGGTTAAAACAAATGAGCCAAGCAGCACCTTTCTATGTACGTTGATGTAGTCAGACTGCTTCGTCATCCCAGTACTTCATTAAGAGGAGGTCTAGCTTCACGAGAAGTTTAGCTTCCTGAAAAACCTGAGAAATCTAGCTTCCGTTTTTTGCGGCACAGTCAGGACTGAGAGGCGTAAATTTATTTTAAGAATCATAAATTCCGCTGGACGGTGCTTTCTTTGAAAGCAGATTATTTCCTCTTGAACTGGAAGAAGTTCAAGCTGTCAATTATTTGTTCTGAAGACAACGAAATTTTGGGCCTCTAAATGAGTGTGCACATATTCTCATCTCACTTCTCCCCACATCGTCCCCTATCGTGTCCCTCTTTCTTCTCCTCTTCCCCTTCCCCAGTTCAGAATAGCAGGCCAGATATCTATTTTGCCGGCTGACCCCTTTGCTTTTCCTCTCATTAAACTTATCTCTCTCTCTCTCTCCCTCTCTGGAGCTATTTTGAACTCGTGTTTGATAATGAACTTCCCCGCAGATGGCTGGGCTCGCGAAGCGTCGGTGCTCTGGCCAGCAAGGACGCTTTCCCTAACTGGTTCATTTAACAGACAGGCAAAAAAACCTTATTCCGCAAGTCAATTTTAGACCCTGCTGGGTCCCTGGGCCACTGCGCGGTCCCGCACTGCATCAAGTAGGTCATGTCGGGACATGACGTCGGTAGCCCGAGCCACCGCAGCAAGCTGCGATGTGGGGTCTCCAGACGTGAGCAGGACCTCCCAGTCCGCCCAGCTCGAGACGGCGTGCTGTCCCTGCGGGGGAGGGTCAGCAGGGCAGCCGAAAAGGACGTGGGAGAGTGTGGCGTGAGGGTCACCGCATAGGGAGCATGCAGGGGAAGTGCCACAATAGTTGGATAACAGCTGAGGTGATGACAGAGAGCGGGTCTGGAGGCGTCTGAAGAGGACCTGTTGGGAGTGCGTAAGAGAGGGGTGGGGAGGGGGGTAAGTCTGAGAAACCAAACGGGGTATTTGCGGCCCGAGAGAAAGACACGAGCGGAGTTGTAGATTTTAGGGCCTACCTGTAGAGCCCCGCAGTACCCGTAAGATGGCATCGCGTCGAATTCTGTCAAATGCTTTGGTGAGGTCAACTGCAAGGATAGCGTTAGTGTTGTGGGGGATGGTATCAAAAACACGTCATGCGTAATTTGAAGTAGGGCGTCCTGAGCAGATAGATGCGTACGAAAGCCGAGCATACTGTGGGGGAAAAGGTGGTTGTCTTCCATGTACGTACTCAGCCGAGCAAGAATGCTTTCTCCGATGAAACGATTACATCCCTTCCCTCCAACTTTGAGACTTCGGAAGACGGGAACGCAAGCGCTTATGGCTATAGGGCTGTTGAGGGCGGTACAGGTTGACTATCAAGAGGCGAAATGAGATCTCCTGGATTAACCTATTAAAGCCTAGTGTCCCGACTTTGAGACATGAAACATGAAGAGACAAGAAGCTTGTATGCAGGCTTGTATGCAAGCTTGTATGTACTAATATTAGCACATTTCTAGCAGCCGCCGTTTTCGAATACACATACTGATGTTTGAAATTTCGGTGGCGCAGAAAACTTTGGGACTTTGGCTCTTGAGTGTGAGCACAGTATCTGTCATAGTGTGGAGGGTATAAATATAATACCCTCAAGAGGATCAAAACCGAAGATTTCATGCCCAATATCTAGTTTAAGAGATGAGGCCAAGCGTTCGCTTGGCAGATCCGTCCCCAGCATGAACAGAGCCGGCAATCCCCCGGTGTAACCGCCATGGTCCTCCTCATGGTGTCGTTGAGCACGGCTCAGGACCACAGTGCGCTGCAGCGCTTTAGCTCCTACCTTCTCTGTTGTGTCGATTGGTTTGTCAAAGAGCCCGCCTGGACGCGCAGCAATGAAATAATAATGGTTTCGACTAGTCCACTTAAAAGCACGAACACCTGCTTGAATCAGAAAGAATGTTGTAAAAAAGGCATCTCTGATATTCCTGTACCCTCCTGGCACACCACCCAGTGTCTTACATAAGGTGAATGCTGATATTTATGAGGGCTATGCCTTCATTTTCTATCATGGAAGAAGAAATTAGTGTGGCTGGCACCGGTATCGAGCGCAGCAATGGAATCACCCCCCCCCCCAAATCTCTGCACCAAAAAAAAAAAAGCAATTACAGAATCTCTATCTCAAGTTCGGAAACTTGTTCAGGGAGAGCACAGGCAGCACTATGGCCAAGTTCTCCCTTTAACTAGCGTAACGGCCAAAGCCCGATTTTTGGGTAATAAATTTTTAGATTGTGTTTCCGTTTAAGGCAATGGTGTAAAGCGAAGTGACTCGTTACTGCTATTTACTGCCACGTAGTTAGTAAATACTGAGGAGAGATTTTGAGAGTAATATATTTTGTACTAGTCTTTGTAATGAATATCGCGTTTCTTTTTTATTTGCACGCCAGAGAATATTAAGGTCAAAATTTTCCCATAAACGTTGGCGAGCGCTAGCTGACAGGATGAGCCGCGCCATAAGCTACTGAATGACTGCGCAAAGCCTCTTGGTGCAGGAAAGGGTAATGTAAGTCGTGCATGTAAAGCCGATGAAGCAAAAGTAAGTAAAAGTGAAGGAGCCGGCATAGCAAAACGTCACACCAGACCCCATGCAAGAAAACTTATGTCGGTATTTTTTTGCCTCATTAACCAACTGTTTTTCCTCGCTGGGCCGCAATTCAGCGTCAAGCATTTATCAACATGGTTTTACAAGACAACTTTGCCCGCTGAACATTTAATGGGGGACTTCCAAGAATATGTTTTGGACAAGGATGTGAAAAAGTGACACAAGACGAAACTTTTCGCCTTGGCTGGCGAGAAAAAAAAAACAACAATTGTAAAGAGCATCACTATCCTCAAACTTTCTGAACAATAGTAAAGGCACTCAACCCGTATTCACAAACCTCCAGATAAATAAAAGCGGCCTATTTATTGTCTGCCTGCATGTGCCTGCTGCTTACGATCACCAGTAAAATAAGCCAATCTTGAGAGGTAATCGTGAGGTCTCTTGACAAAAAAAAAATTAATTCATGTCAGCAAAGTTCTGTGACTAAATTCCAACGCAGCCTTAAAAGAACATTTGTAGCTTGTTGCGAAAGATTTTAAATTTCAGTGAAGTCAGACGGCTTCACGTTTGGCTCCCTTATAAATGTCGACGCCAGCACAGTCGCCGACACCACGGAAATGCTTAGTAGGGAGAACAGCTTGAAGACTGTGCACGAATAAAATACGAATGAACAAGGGCGTGATTTTTGATATGGGAAATGAGCGTAGCGGAGTGGTGGATGTGATTCTCAACTTCGGATTGTTTCCAGGCCTCCAATATTGAATACCAAGAAGTAGGAGGAGGAAAGAACTTTTATTTTCCAATATAAATAGTATTCCCTCGCTTCCTCGGCTTATTTCTTGTATCAGAAATCGCGCCCTTGTTCATATGACTGTTTTATTTGTTAACAACTTTCAAGCCGTTCCACAAACTTAAACCAATATTGAGAGTTAGGCTGACAAAGAGAATCCAACATAAACAGATGATTGTGCTAGGAAATAAAATTTTTGTTATGAGAAATATCCTTTCTTCATTCTCTCATTTAGCTGGATTTGCGGGCTAATGTGCAATCATTGCGGATTTCATAAAATCAGTTTGGAAACGAGAGAAAATTATATGCATGCAAACTGGTGTCCTCAGCTGAAGAAAAGTGAAGGAAGGCAAATAATTTGAGAAGCTGGTAATTTTCCTGCGAGTAATTTGTTTTATTTGTGTCAAAAAAATAATGAACATAAATGAACTTTGGGTGGTGCAATTTTGGATCAGACACCTACTGAAATTACAAAGTACTCCTTTCAAATTCTCGACTGAAATTCGCCAACCTTCCTTGCATAAAAAAAAAAACTAGAATTACGGCTGGATGATTACAATCTTTCCAAGGTGTAAGAGATTTGCATGTTTAGAAAAAACATTTAGAAACTACAGAGAGAAATAAACAACCAGCCTCCAAAGTGGAAACATCCTATCCTTGGACCCTCGAGATATTAAATTGCTTGTGGAAATAACGTATGAGCGAATTCGCCATTGCTTTACCCCCGTAACTTTTGCACACAACTCACTTCGTGCATCAGGTGACAGAGCCAAAGGGCTAAAGAGTGATGTCAAATATACATTTATTAGAATTTTATTAAACTTCGCCAATCGTTTTCTGATGTATCAAGGAAGAAGTTAGGTTATTAAGCATGAGATACAATAACTTACGCCGTTATGCATGCTGATTCATATTTAACGATTTCTTAAATGTTTTTTCCACGTAGGAGATCTTTTATCGTTTGCGTATTCCCAGCCCCTGTTACCACTCAAGCAATAGTAACCAGGCATACTTGATCACTGCGTTTCGAGATTATACTGACGACTTTCTGACACGAAACTCGTCTATTCCGTTTGAAGTAAGAATATCATAGTAACACCTTTATCTCCTGATCATTTATTTCTTTGAAGTACATGTCGCTAGTACAAATGTTGAGCGCTTGTCGCTAGTAACATTTCTCATGCGTCTAGCTTTTTGTGCTGAAACTCGCATATAGAATTGCAGATCTTTTGATTCATAACGTCGTTAGTGTCCAGAAACGGCCTCTTGGTATCAGGGGTGCCTTCATGCGGCTAAGCTATTGTGCCGTGTTTCCATATATCGCAGACAATGACGTCATATCAGCACCAATCTGCACTTTGAGAAAGTTATTTTGGTCTCACTAACCGCATTCAGGGAGTAGCAAGTGTATTCACGGGCTCTCGGGGGAACTCTACTTCTTTCTGCAGTGCCTCGGCCAGGGGGACATGACAACGAGAACTTCACTCTGTTTTTGGAGAAGCTTGAAGAACTGATTTACGATGGCCGAAGCATGTGAATTACGGCTACCGTCGGTGACCGAATCAACAACCGCCTAGGCTGCGTGACTGCTTGGAGCCACATTTCCATACGACTGACTTCATCAAAGCATAGTTAAATGAAAAATACTGAATGTCTTTTCATTAATACTGAGCCCCATTGCATACCCCTGTGCGCTTCTATGACAGCAGATGTGGCGAATATTTTTGACTCCCGTTTTTTTTCGCACGTCAATGAAGGACGAAACCATCTTTTACCCCAACGTTTTCTGATCCACCTGGTTTAGTGACTGCAGCGGTGACTGCAGTGTGTTTAGTGAGAATGTTGAGGTGCTGAATAACTTAACAATCTAAATATTGTACAAAAGTCAGTTTTCATGCCTCTTATCGATGACAGGCATGTACTGCTTTTTGAAGCAAAAGATTTGTATTGGTTTGCTGTTGACACATGCAGTACGGTTAGGAAGCTGTGAAACTATAGTTAAACGGGCAGCTCCTTTACGCAATCGGGATATCACATTTCGTTCACGAAGTATTATATACGAAATTGGACATTTTGCGCGCTCTATATATAGCTCTGATCACCAAAGGGAAGAAAGAACAAATTACTATATTTCATTCCCGCAGAAAACAAGTAGATCCTAACTCTGTAACCATCTGTATTAACAACTCCCTACTGGAATATACTCCTTGTTTTAAATATCTTGGCGTACTGTTTGACAGACACCTGCACTGGCAATACCATTTATTAGCAGTGGGGGCGAAAATGACATCGGGGTGCTTTAAACTGCTTCAAGCACGTGATTTTTTTGGCACAAGTACATTACGTATTTTATATTTTGCCTTTATCCACAGTCATCTCTCATACTGTCTGGACTCATGGGGATGGACCTACAGTAGTTATCATCAGCCAATAAGAAAATTGCAGAAACGATCATTACGAATCATAACGCATTCTACGCAGGATCACCCCAGCAACCCATTATTCCATGACCTACGGATATTACCTTTCGATTCACTACGCCTCCTAAAAACAGCAACTGTCGTTAACAGCATCGTAAGAAACAACCACCCCTTCCATATGTCCCTCTTCCATACATCATCTCGTGCTACCAGAAATGTAGCATTAGGCATCTTTAATTTACCGCCCACGCACAATGTTTATGGAGAACGACGGCTCTCTTTCACTGGTGTTAAGATATGGAATACTCTTCCACAAGAAATAAAATATGCTCAAAATTTTGCACATACAGCTAAAAAATTCTTTCAGCTCATGCATTAAACATGTTAAAAGACATCTATCTGCATTTCACATCCCATTTATCATTATAATTTGAAGTACACGATGTTTTCCGAGGCGACTGTTCCTTGTTAGCTTTTTTTTTTCTTTCCCCCATTTGTACTATGTATATATCTCTCTCTCCGCTCTTCTAAGTTTTTAGTGTGCATGCGACGAAGTGTCTGCATTATGTAATTTCATTTCTTGGACCCATAACTAGCCTACGGCTACGGGTCCAAACAGTTCTGGACACTTTTTTTGTGTTTTCATCGATTAATAAAAAAATTTGAATTTGAATTTGAATTTGAATTTGAATGTAGGCGTTGTTATCATTTGAAAAATTTTAAACGATTTCAATTGGCCACCGTATGTAGAAAAACTAAACGAAAAACAAGCTCCGGAAATTCAAAGTACAGTTGCGTTCGCGAAGCTCTTTACGAGTTTATACTCTGTTTCCGCCCTTCAAAAAATGATTTAAAATATACGTAATGACAATGATTGCAACAGGGACAAAACGATAACTTCGCGCCATGATGTGAAAGGTAGACTTGTTAGCTTTGCCAGAACACACTGAGTGGTTACGGCGCTCAGCTGCTGGACCGAAAGACGCGGGTTCGATCCCGGCCGCGGCAGTCGAATTTCGATGCAGACGAAATTCTAGAGGCCCATGTACTGTGCGATGTCAGTGCACGTTAAAGAACTCCAGGTGGTCGGAATTTCCGGAGCCCTTCACTACGGCGTCTCTCAGAGCCTGAGTCGCTTTGGGACGTTAAACCCCCCAAAACTAAAATAAACTTACCAGAACACAACCGCCCACCACTACCACGAAGCCGTCGTTGCACGCCGTTTCCATTACACACAATAGGTAAACAATCTAGCGACCAGTCAGCTGTATGTATCTGCTGTATCAGGAAATACACGCTTACATTGTTATTCTTGGAGCAACAGATCGTTAAGCGAGATTAAGAGAATGGCGAACAAAATTTAGAAAACGCATGAACTGATCAGGCTGGATCTTATCTTTATTTTTTTATTCTTGATACCCTCGATTACAAATTAAAACCTTGTTGCAAACTTTATCTTACGGCCGTTTGCTAACTGGAGCTAATCCAGACCTCGAGGCTCACAGAACCGACTTATGAGACCAAATTAAATGCGGAACATTGAGATTGCACAATATAGGTGTCATTGTTCGCATAGCGTTGTTACGATACGCTGCTGTACTGGCGGACGGCTTTTTGTGGCTGCGCGGAGGAAGCTACGGGCGCGCGTCGTCAGCTTAAACGCCCATCTCTATCCCTCGTGAGAGCGTGATAAGAGTGCGCTTGCGAAAGCCTTGCGCCTCGCCCTCGTAGCTTCCACAGCATAGCAAAAAAGCTGTCCGCGACTATAGACTACAACGAAGGATTTTAACGACAGCTTAGTCAGTAATTAAGCAAAAAGAGACGGGAGTGGTGATTACTCCGTTTTTAGCGCACAGTGCGCCCGGCGACATAAAATATGAAGAAGTGAAAAAAATTTAAATGCAAAATTACATTACGCGAGATAATAGCATAATAAATGACCCAA
Organism: Amblyomma americanum; assembly: GCF_052857255.1. NCBI lineage: Eukaryota > Metazoa > Arthropoda > Arachnida > Ixodida > Ixodidae > Amblyomma > Amblyomma americanum. Next base: position 90,191,950 of record NC_135503.1, read on the forward strand.
TGTTACAATGGCCAGTACAAGAGAGTATAGTTATTTTTATCGTGGTATTACGAAGCAATACAGGTTAAAATGAAACCATCGCAAATGTTCCGAAGAAGAATTGCTGAGTTGCCGGAGCAAACGCTGTTTTCAGAGCCTTATGAATAGTTGTAGCTTGTACGCTATAAATGTCTTGCCTATATTAATGTCTTGGTATAAATGTCTTGCCTATTACATGTACGCCTAATCTTATCGGCATTGAGGCATACTTCCATCAATATTCTCTTCCTCAGTATATTTTGAAAGCACATCCTGTTACAAAAGTTTCTCAAATATTCCACGATGCAAAAACAATAACCGATTTATCATTCTTTATTTCATCTGGGAATATTTTTGAAATGTTTTGAAAATGTATTGCGGATTGAACACACCATATCTCCGAAAAAAATAAGGGCTTGTAAGAACTTCCCACTAGGGCTGCGAGTAAATACTTTCAGCTGAATCCACTCTGCCCGTGCTTAAAAGCACCACTTATGATAACCTTCAGAAATCGTGAGGATGAAAATCTATGAGTGGTCCCAGAATAATAATATTTGGCGTCAAAGCGAGGGGTGTGGCAAAGTCATATCGGGTAAGGATAGGTCATGTACAACATCAAAAGCTATGACACTTACCAGTCAGGCCTTAGCGTTGAATTAAGAAAAAAACAGAACATGTTCCTCCCATGGGCAAATTAAATCTCCTGCAAATAACGATAATAGTTTCTTGAGTCGACATTGCTTCCGCATGAAAAGATTTGCGTCAGCCTAGGAGCTTACTGCTATTGATCACATGCGAAGATGGGAGAGGAACTTGGCGGCACTGAATGAAAATGCAAACTTTTTCCAGCTAGTACAAAAAACGCTGCAGTGCATCTATTCTCGCCCATTCGATGTAGCTAATAAACTAAATCGCTAGAAAGAGAAAATTTCCTCTTTCCAGCGAAACACAGCTCCAAAAATATAAGCAAACAGACTCAGCTTCAGACGAAAAGAGTTTTTGATATAAAAATGTTTTGTTTACAGAGCGCACGGCCATCCTTTTTTCCGTGAAATGTAATAGCGATGAATGCATGTGAATAAAAGTGTTCATATTGGCATCATACGTAATAGCGACTCAAACAAGGCGTGATTCAATCTGCAAGCAAGTGGATTCACGCAAAAATAAATATTTTTGTCAGCAGCCAATTGCTCTGGGTAATTTAACTTTAACGCATTTACACTGGCTGGCATCCAATTTTGAGTCCTCTTCTCATCACAGACAGAAATGCGGCTAAAGAAAACACATTTATAGCACTCTACGTAGCGCGGAAATGTTGAAATCATCTTTCCAGTCAATTCAATCCAAACATATCCTGTTCCCGCTGCCTGACTTCTTAGTACTGCGCCAGTGCGGATGTTAAAAATGATGGGCACCGGTGTACTGCCTTTATTTATTTTTCCTATGAAAGAATGCAAGTAACTGTTTTTATGCGTTAGTGTGTCTTAACCGTGTACTTCCTGCAGTGCTAATTGAGGTAGAGGCGCAAAGTTGTCAAAGCTTTTGTTTCCGCTTGCAAATATAGACCGATATTTTGAAGCGTTGTGAAAAAAACAATTACGAACGTTCATATCAAACAATATCAAGGTGTCAGAGGCTTCCTAAGAGATCACCAACTGCAAAAGCTAACCTTAATTACAAATCAAGCTAGCAGCAGCCAGCTGGCGCATTGCATGATTTGCAGAGAATGTGAGAATTGTGAAATTTTTTACGGATATCGGATAAGCACGGAGGTACGTGCGCGTAGTATTCCTGTTTCAAACGCTCCGAAATACACTGCAATTTCGAACTTGTAATCACGCTGTAGATATATATTATTGAACTATTCAAAATGTGTTTTTAATTTCTCTAGTGTACGAACACAAAAAGACGAAATTCCAGTAGTGGGGGGTTTGTCCGACGTCTTCGTTGCCCGAGCGTAAGGGTTAATCTGCATGCAGGTGCATAAGCAAAGCATTTCATATACTTAAGAGATACACACTTCGAGGAAAATTGGCTGTCTCTTAAACATTGCACGGACAGCAGCGGTAGACGTGAGGAGCCAGTGAACGCTGTTAACTGCGAAGATGGTTAACGGTATTCTAAATGCCTTGAAAATATGACAGGTGCGTCATGTCATTGTATTTTGTGATCTATACCTGCCGTCACTCGTGGTTTCAGCATATTCTAGTTTCTGAGATATGTGATTCTCATAGACGCTTTTTTGCAGGAAACTTCTGTAACAAGACGAACACTTAAGACTAAGTATTCTTTCACTCCTATAAACACAATAAACTGCAACAACGTCCATCCGCTCCAAGCTCTTGCTATGTCACAAGCTCCATGACATTTGCCTTTGGTACTTTTTCTAGCACGCTCAGCGACATAAGACCTCAACAAGATTCATATCACACGTTTTTAAATGTGAAACGAAACTCTCAAGATTACAAGCAGAAAAAAAACGCACGTATTGTAGCACACGAATGGTAGCAACTTGAAGAACGTGAGCTTGCCGCCCCCTTACGCTGTAGAAAATCCCGCATGTCATTAACGCATTTCACCTCCTTGATGGTGCTCACTAAAGGCGTTCTAATACAAAAATCGTCCACTTAAAAAAAGCGATTTGGTTTTATCTCCAAGAGAGCAGATTGAATGATCTGTGTCAAAATCATTAATGACGCATCTTTGATAAATTATGCAATGCAGTGCGCAATTTCTTTTTAATCTAAGCCAACCACTGTGACATGGAGGAGGAATCGCAAAAACTACACCTCAATGCACTTTATCTCCTGTTCTTGAAGGTTGCGCCTGACAGACAAATAACGTTTGCAATGTTCATAGTTTACCGCACGAAGGAAGACCCCGCCCACCAAAGCACAAGGTCGAAAGCATCGTCAAGAAAAGTAACGCGTGGATGTCCGACGGAGAAGAGTGCAATGTATATAAAACGAACTCACCAATGTAGATCGTTTCCGGCAGGGCAACTGCAAAGTTCCTCAGCAGCAGAAGCAGAACACAGCACAAGACACAACACAGGCGGGGCACAAAACAGGGGCTTGCGGACATGGTCGCCACAGTGACTATCGTTTGCGATAGGCACAATATCCTCCGCTCAAATGTCAATGGGCTTCTGGAAGCTGTCCATGTTTGTTGATGGAAACCATAGGTTCGTTACGTCCACAGTGCCTGTCATGAAGAAAGAAGCAGAGAATAATAATCGGGATGTTTGTAAACAAGAAGCTGGTAAAGAAGATGGTAAAAGTGAACAAACAAGAGAAACATATTATATAATAAATGGTAAACATCAAGAACGACTAAAGAAATCGACGCTCCAGAAACAAGCGCAGATCAAACAAAAACTCAGTTTTTTTTCGAACCGAGGACCTTCCAGATTTCATCACTTTTGCAGTTGGACCGGAAACATTCGGCTGATGTAAAGAAGACTTCGCTTCATTATACGACTGAGTGAGTTTCTGAGAGTGGAAAACACTGCGCGGCCTAGAATATGTGAAAAAAAAATATTCTATTAAAACACACACCAAGGAAATGGGGGTCGTTAAAAAATGCCTTTGAGAAATAAAACGCCTGATAAACGCAGTTCACGCATCTCCTCTGTCTTGCCCGCAATGAAAAATCTGATAAACCTCTAAAAGCTTAAATAAGGAAAAATAAATTAAAAAGTCTAAGAATGCCCTTCCTGCCTATAATATCGACACTTAATAAGCGTCGCCGAAAAATTTTAAGGAAGCAATGTAGCATATTTGGTTACAGGCAGGCAATTGAAAAATACAGGTTTCTGGGATTTTGTAGCCTCCAGCAAAAACGCAACACTCCAAGCAACATGCAATCTAAAATATATGTTTCCCCGCGCTATGTTTCAAACAGGGTAGAAAATATAAGGAAACTTTGTTTCAGACTCTTCAAAAATAACAAGCATCTAGGTGCAGCCGCTAACGGACAAAACGAAATCCGGAGCGACAGCGACGTAAGCGGCTTTTCATGCTCGCGATTTGTCTAAAGAGGACCAAATATATCAAACTCTCCAGCTTTTTTTCTATTCTGCTGAGACGTTACGCCCACGTTGTTTTGCCACTTTACGCGACTTTTTTTAGATTCACCCCTCAAGAATTTCCTTTCCTTGCCATGTGTCAGGCGGAAGAAACAATCGTAAGCTCTTCGACGTCGCACAACAATTCACTGCATATAAAAGGATTGTAGCTATGCTTTAAATTTGTCAGATTACGCATACAGGTTTATTGCACTTGAGTTCTATTACGCTTGCTTGATATTTTATTTTTTTTAAATATCCTGAGCTCGAGCACATGTCTGAGATCTTCTAGAACCATGTGCCAGCGAGTTAAATCATTTTAGGTGGCATCTATTATAAATCTGCAACAGAACGAAACAGTCCTGACGCCTGCAATTAGTACAAACAGCTTTTCTTTTTTATAAAAGATTGTAATAAATTGAAAAATTCATATCCCTGGCAATACAAACGTGTGCACGACGCCTAAGCACTGCGCCTATGCGTTTCGCTCTCCGACTTACGTTTCAGCCTTGAGGAAGTTGATCAGAATATTTCCATGCTGTCCGCCGTCCTTGGCGAAGGACACCGTCAACCTCCTACCTACACTCTTTCTCGGCTACAAGAAATACTGACCACAGGTTCTTGCAGACAAAAAGTATTTCACAGCAATGCCGTAATGAACGGTACAAAATAGCACCAATACACACAAGGTCCACAACACCGACGTGCAGTTATTCTCAAGAATGGCGCACAGTAACAGAAAATTCGAGTTTATACCTCTTCATAAAGCCGAATAGTGTGTACAGAAAACGTGAGGTGCAGAAGTTAGTTCGAAGAAGATCGTCGTGCACAAGCCAGAAGTCGGGCCTGCGGATTTTCCAGCGCGTTTACTGAAAGCGAAGAGAGTCTCCGTATTTTATGCACAAACAGATCAAAAGTTGCGCGCTCGCGAACGTCGGAACTCACCGGGGCCGCAGCGCCGACCGTCCCGAGCGAGCGCAGCGGATGTTCTGAAGCGCCGAGCGCTCGAGAAGTTTTTTCTCCCCAGGCGCGCTCCCAACTTCCATCCGCAGTCGCTCTCTTCCTTTCTGTCGCTCTCTTTCATCGCTCGCTCTTCCCCATCCGCCCATGGGGATGAAAAGCGGCGCGCCGATGCTTCGGCCTAGTCCCACGTCGCGTGTGTCGCTGGCTCCGACTTGGGTCGAACGGCGCTTGCGCTGTCACGACCCCTGGCGGAAGGAAAGGCGAATGAGCGGGCTCTGTAGAAGGAGCGGGAAATCCAAACTCGCATGCCCGATTCCTCCACGAGTGCTTCAAGGTGGTGGTGGTTACAACTTTATTGCCAAAAAAGAGAAGGGAGCTGGGGCGCGTCCAGGGTGGCCTCCAGTCGGGGGCAACCTCTTGAGCTCGCGTGATGAGGACCAGCTGCGTTGTTCTTCTTGAACTGGCCAAGAACTCGTCCGATTCCTACGCTGAGGGCGGTGGCAAGTGTGCCGTCGGAGGGGGTTCGCTAGCGCCTTCCTATTATATATGGTCTTGGTTGCCGTGCGTCCTGTCACCGCAGTGTGTGCATTCAGGATCGTATTCACCGTTTTTAATTAAACATTACTGCTGGGAGCTCAGAATGGCTCTTGTGTTTAGGTGACTGTGTCGTGGCTTGTGCCTTCTCCAGGTCGGGGTATGTGCATTTTAGCCCGCGATAAACCTTTGTAATCTTCGCAGAACGAGTGTAGTGCCTCAAGTTATTAGCGCCTAAACTAGGAAGGCATGTGACAGACGACTGTTTTGCATAAACTGAACACGCGAACAAGAAAGCCTGATGGCAGGGAGCATTGCCTTATTTACGAAGAGGGCTCCATGGAAGTTTGCTAAGGGTGAGCGGGGGAGTGAAATAAGTTAAAAATAATGATGAGGTGGCCGGAGGGTATTTATCTGGAACAATCACACCACGCTTGAAAACTTACCAGTACCAATATGTGTATAGAATGTTTGTGTGTTTAAAGCACCTCGCTATTGGTCGGAACTTTGCTCCTCCGTCTTTTGTCCGTTTTTTTTGCGCTGCTACCCTGAAGAACTTGAGCATGAGGAAAACGGGCTGAAAAAGTTCAAGACAGGCGAGCGAGCAATGGAAAGAAAAACGATAGGTGTAACAATCCGAGAAGGCCAGAGAGCATAATTGGTCAGATAATAAGGACGAAGTAATGATATCCTAGCTGCTATCAAGAAGAAAGTGGCATGTCTAGGGCATATAGTGCGAAGGCACGACAAACAATTTTCTCTCGCGGTACCACAGTGGATTCGATGAGAGAGCAAGCGCAGCTAGCGGTTGGGAAGAAAGAAGTAGGCGAAAAAATTGAGGGTAATGCAGTGATAAGGTGGCCACTGCTGGGTGCAGGACAGGGTGTATCGTAGGTCAATGAGAAATTCCGTTATCCTGCAGTAGACGCAGGTAGGCTGATGTTGATCGCGAGGGGGGTGGCGGTTAAATGCCACCAATAATTGTGGGGATACTCTTTACGCCTCCTACGACCGATGCGGAAACCAATACTCCCAAACTATCTCTAGTGGCCTAAAGCGGCCCTTCTTCCACCGGCCTACAGCGGAGCAGCTACGCATGTACAAGGCGGAGGACAGGCCCCAACGTCGTCCAGTGGATGCCCCGGCTCTCCCCCTCCCTCAAGTTCAATGACGGCGCTGGCAGTGTGACGTCAGCCTCTCTCGTGCCTCCCTCTCTGCCTGCTGCTGCCTGAGACACTGGGAAACCAACCAATATTTGTGAAGTCTAGAAGAAACAGTTCTCCTGCGGATTGTCCCTGGATGAGCTGCTCTTCGCGGTCACAGGAGCGGCCCGGGTTAGCGGACTAGTCTTGGCCCTGAGTGCGGAGTATCGACCACGCGAGAAACGTTCCACACTGCATGTTCGAACCAAGAATCCTCCCGATTGCAGGCTTGTTAATGAAATTCTTGCGTACTTGGCACAGTTTCATAATGGTGGGGTGAGACAGTAAGCGAAGGATTTCGTAAATTTGCCAATTTAGTAACATGACGCGAGCGCAGGAGAAAGAGAGCGCTCACTATAACCATCATTATCACATCTCTACTCCGACGGCGGTAAAAAGTGTGTGGCGGTGCTTCAGTTCAACACTTTCGACCTCTGACCACCGTGCCAAATCTTTTCGGCCATTTACATTCAAGTTTTTACCTTGCTATTGCGTACAGCCACTCTCGTTGTATGTAAGAGGCAGCTATAATTTACCCCAAATACGAGCCACGTTATTATAAGAATTTGTTGTCTCCAGCGTGCATCGGTTGATTAGTGACAATGCACGTGAACAACACATCGGTCTTACGTAACGGCAAAGAAACATGACTGCTGTTGTACCTTATTCGATGACAAATTGCGAAGTCGAGCTGTGATATCAGCGATGGCGTTTCACAAAGCTTGCAAGCCGTAAGAACAACTTTGTACTACAGATATATGTCAAGGCAGTTGCACTGTTCTGAAAAAAAAAAACAAGTTATTTCAAAGTAAATTCTGGTAATTTTATTGGAAGCATCCTAGGCTTGAGATGTTCTCATGTCTCTCATCTTCATCAACAACAGCTTCACTACGCCAACTGAAGGGAGAGCACTCGCGCATGTCTCTGCAATTAACCCTGTCTTTTGCCAGCTGCGACCACCCTATCCCCGCAAACTTTTTGATCTCGTACGCCCACCTAACTTTCTGCCGCCCCCTGATACACTTGCCTTTTCTTGGAATCCTCTCCGTTACTCTTAAAGACCAGCAGTCACCTTGCCTTCGCATTACATGCCCCGCCAAAGCCCATTCCTTCCTCTTGATTTCGACTAGGATATTGCTACGTACGCTGGGAGTACGACGAATGTTTGGTTTACGGTTTCATGGGTGTTTAACGCACCAAAGCGACTCAGGCTATGAGGGACGATGGAGTGAAGGGCTCCTGAGATTTCGACCACCCGGGAATCTTTTACGTGCACTGACATCGCACAGTACACAGGCCTCTAATTTCGCCTCCATCGAACTTCAACCGCCGCGGCTGGAATCGAACCCGCGCTTTTAGGGTCAGCAGCCGAGCGCCATAACCACGGAGCCACCGTGGCGGCCAGTACGACGAAGTGTCTAGAGCGATTACGATGCTGTGGTGCGCTCCTCTATTCTGTTCTGCTGTCCCAGGCCACCGATATTCTGCCTAGCAGATTACTTGTGCTGCATATAGTCCTCAGGTAACATTTTTTGGTGGTTGTCAAATTCAACCCCGGACCCAGGCTGGATCTCCTCGCCCATTGTATTAATCATCCCCGCGAACCAGGCAAATTCTGCGGGAGAGGCGACGCTGGTGTTTGCGACTGGCTCACTCTTTATGAACGCGTCAGCACGCATAACAGGTTGGATGCGACGCTGGTGCTCGCAAGTGTGATATTTTATCTGACCGGCACCACGGGAGTGTGTTTCGAAACACATGACGATGATTTGACCTCGTGGGACGTCTGTGAGCAGAAACTCCGCTGCTTATTCGGGAAGCCTATCGGGCGTCAAATCGCCTCCAAGAAGGCTCTCGCGTCACGCGCCCAAACGTCTTCAGAGCCTTACATCGCCTACATTCAGAACGTCCTGGCCTTGAGGCGTAAAGTTGAAAAATGCATGTCAGAGGCAGAGTCCGCCACATACTGAAAGGTATTGCCGACGATAGCTTTGACCTGCTGCAATGTAAAGACTGTTCTACGGTCGCTTTTGTTCTTTAGGTGTGCCGGCGCTTCGAGCAGGCCAAGCACAGGCTTATTTCCCACCGTTTTGACCGGCTGCCGGACGCCGCCGCCAGCTCCTCATTTGATCTGTCAACATGTGGCAGCCTTCCTACCCGTCTAACTTAGTGCACCCCATTCATACACCGGGTTTATTCCCTCACCCACTGTGCCCGCTTCCGGTCTTTTAACGTTACACTGTATCACTATCACAAAGCCTCGATGCGCTGCCACCATGGGCACACTGTCACTGGGTTGCCTGCTCGCCTCGCTGTCTGAGAGACCTGGGTTCAATTTTCCGCATCTTAGGAAGAAATTGGATATATTTATATCACGGGGAAGCCATCTGGAAGGTTTAGGAGCACGGCTCATAGCTAATGCAAAAGCGGAGTTTGTTTGCCAGTTTCGCATTAAAAACTTATAAATTGAATGAATGGGCGCAGTGACTGTCTCATGTCTCGACGGACACTTGAACCATGCCATAAGAAAAAGATGAAAAAAGGAGTTGAAGAATAGCGAAAGAAAGAGGTGCCGTAGTGGAGGGCTCCGGAAAATTTTCGATCACGTGGGGATCTTTGACATGCACTGATATCGCAGAACACACGCGCGGCTTTTTGGCTTTGCCTTTAGCTAAATGTGGCCGCCGCTGCGCTCTCCTGCTGCTGTGTCCGTATGAAGAAAGAAAAGGAAAGCGCACGGGCCTTTCTACTGCCTCCAACAGGGCCAGTACGGTATGTGCCATCGTTTGTAAGGCTAACAACAACAGGGCCACTATCATTGTCGCATGTCGTTGGAAGTCAAATGAAAGAAGCAGATGTGAAAGCATGGCAGGAACGGACGTGCCTTGCGGCAACCGCGTCCGTAGAAGCGACGACGCTGCCGGCTTCAGCAGAACACACCCCATTTCCCGATTCCCCCAACGTGCCCAGCTCCACTCCGGTTATGACGGTAAAAGTGAGAGTTTCGCCATGCAGCTAGGATATGACGATGCTGACATTACTGGGGAGCCACTGCTTACGTCATTAAGGGCAAAATGTAAGGGTAGAATCCTGGGGAAAAATCTGAGGGAACTTGTAATGAATCGGGTCCTCGTGAAACTGCTCGAGCATTTAGTCCCGTACACCTCCAACGCTGCTGACCTCCCTATAACAGTTTTCCGCTGTATGTAGCCCGTAACCAGCTAGGCCGGTTCCCACCTGCCCAAATTAACGTCGCAAATGAACATGACTTTTCTTTACCAGTTAATAATTAACCTACTACTCGACACTGTGGGCAGCTTGCTCCTATTAAGATGGGCAAGCTGCCACTTGCCATGATGCCGTCGCAGGGTTACGTGACCTTCCTCGACCAGCAATTAATTTGTCACTTTCAATGCCGGGCACGTTCCCCAAAACACGGTGCGCCACCTGCTTTTCTCGGCACTCCAAAGCCGACGCCGCGTTTTCCTCTCAAAGGGACCTTGAACTCGGTTGCTTTAATGCGTAGGAAAGGGGGGGGGGGGGGGACGCGGAGGGGGGGGGGGGGCACGTGCACGCCATAGCGCACCTTTTACTAAGTGTATGCGGCGCTGTCATCCTGAGACATTGTCGTCGTGCTGGGAACAGGTTCGGCGGTTTGGAAAGTAGCCCAAAACCACCTCATTTTTTAGCATTGCTCTTTACCTAGAGGGCTGCGGAGTTGCGCTTACTATAGTCGCATAGAAGTGTGGAACGAAGCGGCCGACACCCTTCAAAGGAAGCCCTCTAGCCGATGGCGTCGACCAATTCTCATGACCTCGCGATTAATAGCCTAGCGTGACGTGGCAGGCGGCCGGAAGGTACCTTTATATAACGGTAATAACCCCGGAGTCATGACAACCGGCCAATGCATGACCTGCTTTGAAGGGTGTATGCAGCTTAGTTCTTCATTTGTGTCCATCCCTTTCTGCCGAACAGTATTGATGCCGCGTTATGTGTTATTATGGTGCTCCGAATCTCCTGCTCTAATGTTTCGGCGCATAAGGAGGTCATTTCTTAACAAACAAATAAAAAAACATGTATCAAAGAGGCTGTCGTTAGTGTAGTTAGAAGGAAAGAATTGGGCACCAAATCAAAAATGTAATATTTTCTGGCGAAAAAATTTTCATAATCAATGTTCATGTGTAAAAGTGAAGTACAAGTTAATCAAGCTGCAACCCTCTAGAGTTCGGTCAATTGTAGCCTATCAGTAGAAATCTTCTTGGTTCATGACAGGCTCTCTTTTTTCACGTGCGACACAACATCAACGGGAAGTACCGTCAAAATGGGATAGCAGTGGGACAAACGCGGTGGAATTAGAAGAATGCGGAGCTCATTTTGTTTCGTATGCAGCCCAGTCGGCTTCCGCAGAAGCAGTACGCAGCTACTTGAAAAGCTCACGTAAACCACAAGCTCAGCGTTTTGTTCACGCTCTTTCCGAACTTAGGCTGCCACGTCTTGGAGAGATGGTGCCGCAGCATGTAGGGTGGTGAAGTGATGTTTATGGCAAACACCAACGGCGGAGCCATTTTCTGAGCGATATTTTTTTGAAAGGCTGACTCAGCAGTCGGAGACATGATTTGGTCCTGAGCGGTCTTGTCTGGTTGTTTTACCGTTAAAAGAGTTACACGACGTGAAAACAGCCCAACTACTTGAGCCACGCACTGCATGGGGACAAAAATGCGCCTCTAAATCACCGACTTTCTTTGCAATTGGCTACCAAAGCATCAACTTTTCCGGAGAAAAAAACGCGAATGAAAAAATTCGATGGACGATTACGGTTATCCCTAATGCGAAATTTGACCGCGGTTATGACGGCGTTTTAGGCTCTGTAGGCTCACTGTTTTGCTTCGTTGGTTCGTCGGCACCTCTGGTGATGACATTCGTTCTATGGTAGCGTTAGTTGAAGAAGACGACGATATGCAATGCACAGCGTGAGGGTCTGTTGCACGAGGCGTGATCGGTGCCCTCGTGCAGTAGCCAGCAAAGCTGATCTGTTCGCGGTGCAGCAGGTTCGAAACCCAGTCGCGGCAATGGTTATTTATTTCTTTGTTTATGGCTTAGTTCAGTTGCACCGACGGCGGCGTCGCGGCTCAACCAACGAACGGGCTCTTAAGAGCTGTGCTCTAAAACTGAACAAAACGCTTGTAGCTTGTTTTCGAAGACTGATATATCGATCTAGTGAGGCTTCTCGTCTCCTTTAATATTTTCGTTGAGTTTGCCTCTTTGTACAAAAAAACAACAACTAGCCTTTCCTTTGAAATCATTGAGGTATGCACAAGTAGATTTAAAGGACCCGCCCTGCAGCAATCTTGAAGTCTTGACAGTTTAGTAATATCTGGCCTATAGGCCCGTCTATTTATCTTATGTCTAAACGACCAGTTTGAGAAGTTACAAAGATTCTTATATTTATCAAAAGATGTGTACGGTCCTACGCATGTCAATATTCATATCTGACAGCGATAGCTGTATGGAGATTGTCGTTGAATGAGATCGTTTCGTCGCTGACGTCGTCGACGGTGTTGGCCCTATGCACAAAGCCGGCCAATAAACTAAATGCAACACTATCTTCTCTCTCCTCCTCCTGCGACGCCACTACCTCTTTCCTCTCGACTATGGCTCACCCTGCGCGGTGTTGACCTAGCAGACGCTCTGCGATGCGCTAGCGCTAAGTAGCGCTCGAGCTTTTGAACTCGTATGTTTGTCGCAGTTAGTTTACATCATATTATAACCACGGCGTCTCTCATAGCCTGATTTGCTCTTGGACGTTAAACCCCCATAAGCCATAAACTGTATTATGATTGGTTGCCGAAAAAATAATGTCTAAACGTTGTGGCGCTCACGTAGTTTTGTTATTAGCTTTGAGACACTGAGCCATCCTACGCGCGACCTCGGCGCTACGTCATCTGACGCTTTCGGCTCCGTGCTTCAGCCGCTCGTCAGTCACCGGCCGAAGTTTGTGCTGCAGCTTTCAAGATTCAACGGCTTAAACGTCATCGTCCGTGAAAAAGTCCTGTTCCAGTTTGAAGTGCCCCCAAAGAAGCCTACAATACAACCTTGCTCCGTTGGGCATAATGCGGAACACAACATTATTTGCGCTAGTTCAAACCTCTGCGAAGTACTGTATGCCTGATTACCTTTTTTCCTCCGCTGCCAGCACGAGACCTAGTATTCCTGTCGGTACGCGATACGCGACTAGGATTCTCTGAATAATTCTCACACGCGGAACTTTCTGCTACTTTCGATGCACTTATGAGCCATGGACACCGATACATATATCGTCTTTGAGCGTGGCCCTGATCGCCGGGAACCAAGTTGTTTTTTTTTTTCTAAGGCGCCCAGTTACCCAAAAAAGTTCCACGTTCCATGGGTAATTAAACGGCCCTTATTTTTCCTAAGTACCCTCACCGTTTCGTAAAGTAGGGCATGTATTCAAAATATGCAGTTAGCATGCATCAGACCAAAAAAAAGTTGGAATATATGATTGAGCCGTCAAAAATCACGGGCTTTTATAGGCGACTTCATTGAGTTTGGGCACCGAAGTTGAAACTAAACGCAGCATGAACGAGCCGCACTTAGCAGGGTGAAATATCAACGTTTCCGTACACAGTAAGTGGCGGCGTATAACATTACCTAGGAGCGAGTAATCACTCGTTTAGCTCACTGAGCCGTGACCATGGCCCTGGGTTGAAGCCAGCGCTTGCCATTCTTTGCAGCCAAGCCTTCCTCGGCGCCGCATCTCTATCAGCGGGTGAAATCCATAATAGTCGCTTGCCGTCACCTTCACCTGTGCTGCACCCGAAAGCGCAGCAACATGGCATTGCGAACGCGGTGCTGCGCTAAAAACAGCACAAACGAGGCGAGAAACATTGGTTTGGTTGGTTCGTGGGGTTTAACGTCCCAAAGATACTCACGCTGGGGGGGGGGGGGGGGGGAAGCCGTAGTGGAGGGCTCCGGATAATTTCGACCACCTGGGGTTCTTTAACGTGCACAGACATCGCACAGTACACGGGCCTCCAGCATTTCGCCGTCATTGAAATGTGGCCGCTGAGACCGGAATCGAACCCCCCTCTTTCTGGAGGAGCGAAACGTGGGAAAGAAACGTAGCACTCGCATGCGCAGTTCGCGCTGTTTCGTACCGCAGAAGACGAGGAAGCAACGTAAACAAACAACAAAAAGTGCCAGAAAACACGTGACGGCGTTCGACCACTGGCAGGCTCGAAAAAGAAGGGAACACATAATGAAGAAGGTGGGCAGAAGTCTTCAAAACATGGCGTTATTTGTGTGCGATTGAAGGGCTTTATGACACATCACCGCGCACCGACACCCCCATAGCATACAAGCTGCCCACCTATCCTAGTAAACCGCAAACTCAACATGAGAAGCAAAAAACATAAAAACGGTACTTACACTCCGAAACTCCACCCAACGCTGCACCCATAACCCCCATACGTGCCTCACGTTCTTATTTTTTTACGTGCACGTACATCCTTCAGAATTACTGGCGTTTTTGAAATATACCTCCGCTTATTTTTACCTCAACTGCAATATGCAATTTCACGACTTTGCGCTCTGTAGCTGTAAGTTGCAGACGGGACCATGAAGATCAGAGGCTAACCGAGGACACTGAAGATTTAGTTTGTGTTTCTGTGTGGTTCTCAAAGAAGCCGTTTCCCAAAATAATTGAAACAGCAATACCTGGCATCTTCTCTTCAAGCTTCAAGTTGTTAGTTCCAAAATTTCTCAACGTAGAATCCCCCAGGCGCCGAAGAATTCACTTGCAGAAACAAACCGCACATCAGCCTGCACTCTTGGGAGTTACATATGCATTTTAAGATGCACTCTTTTAGTACTAGAAAATCATCATCCCGCAGCTGAATACTTGCTCTCTCACATAGGAAAAACTTGCGCCTGAAAAACGAACCCTTTTCTTTCTCACGTATACATTAAAAGTGCTGTATATGACGGCGCACCAGTGTCTTGTTCCTGCCTGTCATTCCAGAACAGCCGAATGCTCTCTCGATTCTTTCAGACTGTGATGAAGAGTTAGCCAAACATTTATGCCGTATATTTTCTCCAGTGCTCTTAACAGGAAAAGTCCACCAGCGCACTGTACCTTACAGTTCAGTTACTGTTACACCGTAACACTCGATAGCTATAGGGGGGAGCTTCTGGGGAGAGAACGCAGTTTTGAGAATTAAGATATTCCTGACTATTGGGGAAGCAATCAGATTAACATTAAAAAAATCGTGTTGTTTGCTCTTTTAAAACCCGCAGCTAACATAGGCAAAAAACAGAGCATGTGCTCCAATCTCCTTACACAAGCCAACTGCCCCCAGCAAAAATTCCAGGCAAAAATTAGACAATAAAAAATTGGCAAAGTACCACCGTTGCTTGCGTGGTGGCGCGCTTATTCCCACTGCTTTCATCTCGAATATTGCGTACAACTCAACCGCAACGACATAAATGAATTCTTACAAGTAAGCTAACGATAGATGCGCTGCATGACCAGCGTGTATTCCGACCAGCCATGTTTTTTTCTAATGGGCGCCAATGTCTGCATAAGTAATGGTTAATCCAACACATTTTTGATGAAGAAAGATGCAGGACAAAGTTAAAAAAAGATGTGATTAGCGGTGCCATTAGATGTATTTAAAACCGCTATAAACTGGGTCATCATTATTAAATGCAAAGGGACTTTTAAAAGTTAGAAACATATAAGGAAGTCTTCTGGCTTAACTTCGCCGGTGCATGCATCCCAAATTAGTTGGGTCGCAAGGCACAAACCCTCCAAAGTTGTACACCGAGCTTAATGTTGCGACAGTTCATTACAGGATCCGACTCATTTCCTTTCAAGCACTGAGATAAAACCTTGACTCGCCTCGATTTTTCCACTTTTTTTTCCGCACGACACGAGGTCGGGGTAAAATTCAAGAAATGCTTGATGAATCTCAGTTGGTGGAAAGCTTCGCTAGTGCTGCACCCCTATGCTCTCGCTGCCCGCGGCATTCATTCACTGCCAGCTCCGAAAACAAGGGCCAGCGGTCATTAATTATCCAGTTCGAGGCAATCAATATGCGTGTCACTGCGGAATATCCTGAAAGAAGCTCACTTGTGTTTTGGGGCCCGCCCGAAAACCCCGGGTCACGCCGCTGAAACCAAACGTCGTTACGTGCGACTAATGTGTAAATGAGTCTGGCAGTACGCCGGCCACCCACAGGCCTTCCCGACGTGTGGTACTGATTTCTGCGAGGGAAACAATGGAGTTCCACGAAGCATATCGCCGATGCCGGCGTCTTCGCGCGGTAAAAGTCAAAACCGGCCGTAATTGTCCGCGCCGCAGAACTGGAGGCAGCGCTTCATAATCAAAAATAGCTTCGGCTTTGCTGGTCGCGTGTACTTGCCAGTGCTTAATGCGCCCCGACAACAACAATCTCGCTGTGGTCGCTGGCGGCATCCCCATGTATGAGATAAAGAGCTCCCCGCTTCGCTGTTGTGACACCACGCGAGAGGACAATGAATTTTGTGGCCGGTGTATTGTTCTTACACTCCAGGTTTTCTTGAATAGAGGAATTATCAAGGTAGCGTCCTTTATCTGACCCAGAAAAAAATCGCCAACACTCCTAAACATTCGTGGAAAGGCGAACATACACCGACCTTTTAATCAAGTGAAGATGCGGGAGGGCGAATGCTTTGATTCTTTATGGTAATGCGGATTAGCCTTGTTTTTTGTAGCCCAC
This sequence comes from Amblyomma americanum, assembly GCF_052857255.1. Classification (NCBI taxonomy): domain Eukaryota; kingdom Metazoa; phylum Arthropoda; class Arachnida; order Ixodida; family Ixodidae; genus Amblyomma; species Amblyomma americanum. The sequence continues at coordinate 90,208,509 of NC_135503.1, forward strand.
TCATTTCCCAGAAAAGATGCATTCATCATGTTCTGAAGCCACCCTCAAAGTTGCTTTTGGACCAAACTGTTCAGAAAGACGAAAGAAAAATCCCTTAGCCGATCACTGTAAACCGCGAACGACCCCTTTCGCATTGTCACCATAACTGTGCTTATGCAAGTCAACACCTTCTTAATGAAAATTTATCCAGGCACATACTTTTTCGTCAGCGTTGAACGGACACCAGAGCAGTACTAATTGCCGAAGATGAGAAAGGTTTGCTTTCAGATTTTGCAAACGGGGTCTCGAACATTTACCCTTTTGTTTCGCGTGCTCACAGTGTACCATTCTTACGTATATCTCCTCCTCTATCATCTCCACATAGAGGCAGCGACGCTTTCATCATAGCCCTCAAATTTGTTTAGTAATTATTATTATTATTGTTATTTTCAGCATGCCCAGGCAGCCAAAAACAGAGCGCAGTGAGACGCCCAAGAGCCACATATAGCACAGCCTACTGCAAGTTTTTCAGCACAATATATTGAGGGTTTAAAATATAGAATGTTTTCTTTCGGTAACATATAGGGTTATCTCACTAATGCTCATGCCAGCATATGGCCCGCGATACTGCAGAAACAACAATGTTTTCAGAGTCAAACTTTATCCTTCACTTCGCGATGAATAGTGTCTAAATGACGAAGGTTCTCGCGTGTTTTCATTTCAAACGGGCACTTTAACCAATGCGCACTCATCCTTAAGTCCAGTCACTGTAAACGTGGACGAAAGAGCACGTTGGTGATAAAACTCACAGCTCTCAGCCAGGAAATATTACCTCATCTCTTTAACGGCAGGAACCAGAAAAAATAAAGGAAAAGAAGACAGGTATGGCAAACAAAATTCCAGCCTTCCCACTTTTCTTCATCTATAAGACGCTACGATAGGCATTTCCGATGACTCCTCACGAAAAAGCGCGATAAATGCCGGGAATTTCCAACGCCCCATTCTCTGTCACCTCTCTTTAAGCACAGGGAAGGTCCCCATCAGCATTTTTCACCTCGTAGACTCGTTCGCTTTAACGGCCTTCAGGTTTTATTGCCAACGTCCACCGCCGCCAAGGAGAGAACGTTAGGGTGAATATAGTGGGGAAAATTGGAAGAAATCAAGAAGGAGAGTCCCAAAAAGGCATAATACATTTCACCACCTTCGCCTATATAGGGATGATGTGCAAGGCTTTTGAAAAAATATAAATGGGAATAATCGGGCAGTGTTTGGGGCAAAAAGAGTCAGCACTATTCCTCCTGTTGACACAATTTATACGTCCCTTTTTCCGGCGGCATTAAGGGTGTTAAGATATCCTCGCCTTGTTCGGTTTCTTCTTTTTTCTCTTCTAGCCTCTAAATATGGGAAATTTAAACCAGCGAGTCAATATTCATTTTCCGCTATAATTTAATACTTTAACGGCATTCAAAACTCACAGAAGTTAGATAAAAATTTCTGAGAACTAATTTTGTGCCTGTTTCCGTACCTGTTTAACACTGCGATTTAAACCTACCTTTTATAGATATAAAGCAAACCTGTCATCAAGAAAAAATGCGTAAAATCTAGTTAACAACCTGTCGGCAAATAAAAAACGACATTTTCTTTAGTTAAACCAATATTTTACGAGAAATGTAACATAGGCGAGTAGCAAGAGTAGGTGCACGGCGATTGCTTTGAAAATGTTTCAGTGAAAACCTTCTGTGTAGGCACCGTTCACTCATCATCAGTATCACATATAGCCACACTGTCCGAGGGCCGCGTACCATTCATTGGCGCGAACACAATGAAGCACGCAAAATTTATATGAACGGTGACGCACACTTTTCGATACCTTTCTTTTGCCGAGCTAGGCATGTCACCTGGTTCATGTTATGAAAAGGGCTATTCATACCGCTCTAGGAGAATTAAGCGTGTTTTTGTTTTCGTCATCCTATAGAGAACTTAATAACGAAAATGTGGTTTGGTTCTAATGCTCGAAGTACCTACAGCACGAAGCGAATGGTAGCATACGGAAGGAACACGTAAGACATACATGAGCGCCCTCTACAATATTTTTTAATGTTACACCACAAAATTACTTTTGTTCATCTACATGTCTGGCAACATCAATGATGACTAAACACAAAAATTTACTGGACGTTTACCAATATCGCAGTGTGAATTGTAGTGGCAGCTAAAATGGCGTCTGCCGCCGGGGTCAGCAGCAAACTAGACAACGCAATCCACTTGCCCGAAGGAGCTGCAGGAAGATGCTGCTGTGATTCGCACCAGTTGAAACCCGCGGGGATGTCAACAACTGAAGTTTTTTTTGGCATATTACAAAAGTTATCGTACGCGCTAATCTGCGAGGAATGATAGCAACATGCAATTCAGCGGCATTTGAAGCGACGTTAGGAAAGCTCCCAGCGGTGCAGTGCCGGTAACGTATAACAGCCGTACAATTTCATTCAGTCTGCTCAAGATGACGAAGCAAAGGCTAAGTCATCTCACCCTCGGGCCACTGCTCCTGCTATCAAACAACCACAGGCCATCCCGCTGAAGCTGTTTTTCAAATGAATGGAAACGAGACCTACGTCTGCCCAGAGGACCCCGGCTGCCCATGAACCATGAATGCCACGATGCCTGTAATTGTCGCCGCATTAGCATATAGTCCTGCGATAGCACGAGCGGCTTGAGCAAAGACCAGCAAAGTTCTCTAGCACATCGGTTGACCGCTTTTGGGTCACCAAAAGGAAAAACGCTAGGGGTCAGACCTTTGCGCTCAGGGCTTGCCACGCTCCACAAGCATATAGAAAGGCAGTGGTCCAGGGCCACTGCTTTGTAGTATTGGCGTGCCGCACATGCACTTTCACGCGCAATGCTTTCAGTTCACAGAGTCAGTCCAGTCTCCAGTCACGTCAAATCATACCTGGCACGTTCCTTTAAGGTCACTCTAGTAAGACTGCGCGCCGTTTTAGGAAAAAAAGGAAGACAGAAAATGGGAGCTCATTTAAACGATTCACCGAGACCCACCACTCGGATTTGACCCTTATTCGGCTTGCGCTTGAGATGACGTATTCTGCCCGCCAGATTTCTCTTTCACTCCACTATTTGGGTGATTTTCGTTTTCTTCGGCGACACCGTGACGTGTGTACCTGCCATGTGGGCTACTCTCGCGGATGCGCAAGATGAAGTTGTTGACCTGAGCGAGCTTACGCGTTCTTTGCGCATTTCCAAGGATTCCTCTCGTATTCGCGCTGCGTTGCCGAAAATGCGCTCAGGTGTTATGACTACTCATTCCAGTCCAAAACACAGTAGGAACTTTTGGCTTACAATAGACAGCGTGTAACATTCATTCGGTAGAGCCATTATGCAACTGGCACAGGACATCAGGAAAAGAATTTCGTCAAGTGACCCGCAACCCCTATTCAGATATTACGTTTACTTACAACGCATAATAAAAGACCGAGCATCGATTTTTGGCGCATGAAGAACTATGCTCCTTATTCCAGTGATCACGGTTGCCATCTTTTGTTGCTCTTAATGACCACCAGTAGTTTGAAATATATGGACCGAATTTATGGCCTCTGTATAGCTGTAGCCGGCTTACTAAGCGCTCTTTGGCTATTGCGAGGCATACAATTTTGCCTACGTACCACGTCACATCAGATGCCTTCTCTAGAAGAGACGTCACGTTCCTTACGTACCACAGCGTGCATGTGCTTTAGAAACTAACGCTGGGCTTAGTTATGGTTTAGTACTGCTCGGTTAAGTACAACAATTATCAAGAAGCATTAGATTCAAAAAGCTTTATATATATATTCAATTTATATCAAATACATAAAGCGTGGACGAAAAAATCGCGACGTGCAGTAGCCTCGCGGCAGCACGAATGATATCGCGTTTTCAGGCTGCACTACATACAAGCAGGCAGTTGGGCTGCTGACAAAAAAAGCAACCTAGAATAAAAAGTACCTTCGTGCCAAAATACCTCGTTATTGAGAGGCTGCAAAATATCGTTAGCTTTTGCCCCAACGAGTGACCGAAAACGCTCGCAAAGTTCCATCAAAACGATGAAAAATGTACCAGGTAAACCGTGCAGAAACATTAGCTCCAGCTGCTTCGCGGTTAATGTGCAAAACAAAACATCACGTAGTAGTTTATCAGTGGTTTCGAAAATCCCAAGAGAGCTTTGGTTTTTCTTTCTTTTTTTTGTCAATATATCATTGGTTCGAACGCATTTTCAGAATGCGGGCAAAGCGGCCATGTGCACATACTATCACACCTGGGTCTGCTCGAGCGCTACGAAATAATTAAAGGTGGCAGAAAAAAATAGCTGACTGCTTGAGATTTAAAGGCTTTAGTGCGGCTATGCGCTATATCTTGGCGTAGATCAGCAGATATCTAGGGCGTTGTACCTCAGACGGGATGTCGCTCAATGTATAAAGTAGCTTGAGCTCGGAACGAACTATTCTCCTCAGAAAAATGAAACTACTGAAACAAACGATGGATACCAAAGGTATACACTTCACTCCGAGGATTTAGACACTGCGTGCTTCAAGCGGACAACTGTTCTCTTCATGCGACAGCGGCAACTTCCTACTTTCTCTGTACTCAAAACACTCAGTCTTGCAGCGCAATCCATCTTCTGGGTACAGAAGAAAGGGGGGGGGGGATTTTTAGTGCTTCATTTTCCGTCAGCGAAGACCTTGCACTGTCTTCTCTCCAGCTGTTGGGCTCCTAACAAAATGAAAATGCGAATGAAACGTACGAGAACGTTTACGAGCGACAGAAAGCAAAAAGGCTGACATGTATCTGCGGCGCAGAGCTGGCTGAAAGCGACGTCCATTCAGCAGCAGGAAAATGGACGTCTGTTCCTCTCAAAACTAGTGCGGTTCACTGGTAGTAAGTCGTTGCAGAACGTTAGGGCCGGCAAGAAGTGGTAGTTTAAAGCAGAAACGATCTTTCGCTGGGCAGGGTAACGGGACAAAAAGCTTACAGTATTGGAGAGATGTCACAGATATCGTGAACAACTGCCAGAAAATCTGAACGGCCGTCATGTGTTAATGCAACGCGAATAGCATATGTGCGAAAAAGTGAAAATAAAAGATGCTGCTGAAGAATTAGTACTCAGCAGTATTGAACGTGGAGCCTCGCTTTTTCGCCAGATTAATTTTGAGAAAGTGGACGAGGCTACCAAAACCATCCGTTTCTTTCGCCCGCCGTATATTGCACTTGATTTCGATGCCTGTTGACTGTCTCCATAAGTGTCCAGTTTCGCGTATTCTGCGACAGCTTAGCCACTTTCGGCTAATATCAAGTCGCGTTTACGCTTTTTACAGCCGAGTGAAACCCAAAGAAAAATGAACATGGCTGATTGCAACTCTAGTCATGGAACTTGAAGTTGTAAACAAATTGCTCGCTGCATAATTTCATTATTGCGGTAAGGAAGGTCATCACAGCTTTTTCAGTGACTCCGCGGAAAGGGCTAATACATCGCAGCTGTGACTTCTACGATTTCGCACGGGAGACGGTAACTTCCGCGGGAGCGCGAAAAGGGTTACGTGTATGTTCAATAGCTATCTTTATGGGACTAGCTTTTTTAAGGTGAGTTCGCAAGGAAGCCTGTTATAGAGTGAAATATCGTATAAGCAAAGAGCGGAAATGCAGGTATATGACATTTTCTTTCAAATGAAGGCTTGGAATGTTCTTCTCAGGATTACTTCCATTTCCGAAATACTCACCATTAGCGATGTCACCCCTTCTCCACCAATTCATGGGTAACTTCGTGGTACGCAAACTTTTCACACGTTTCTTCGTCCGTAGAAACAGCTGCATTTCTAAAAATACGATGTTCCGGCGGTATGCATGATGATACAAAACGGTTCCCTCATTTCTCCACAACGATATACTGAGAGTAATGAACTGGTATACAGCCACAAATGCATTGCAGGACGGCGCATCTTTTCTAGTGTGTGAACCTTATCAACAAGCAATCGCCTGTTCAAGAAAATGACAATAAGTTTTATTTCAAGCTAACATTTTTATGATGTTCACGCCATGGCATGACTTGCCTTCGTAGAGTGAGCACGAGAGTACATCGTAGGTCCGGTGGCTTGTTGCTTCTTTCAAGCAAATGAAGAATCTTCAAGCGTTTTTCGCCACTGACTGAAGGAGGAGGAAAGAAAGCAGCGAACAATGAGAATCAAGTTGAGTGTTTTCTCAACATTTTTAAAATGTTATAAACGAGCATCCGTACACTATTCATAATTTCATGTATTCCATTCCTGTTTCACAAATCTTACGCTCATTCCCATGATTTAAAACTTAACGCCAAACCCTGTACAATGTTCCTTAACTATACGCATCATTACTGCAGATAATAACTATAACAACTCGAGAGAAGAGGCCTAGTTTACAAATGCAAAATGCACTTAAGACATTTGGCCCTAGTTTGCACAAGGGTTCATACCGGCTGTCACGAAGCATAACGGTAATCAGTGAAGGCAAGATTTGAACACAGAAGCGTGAGTGCATGAGACTTTGACCCCGTTTGCGCCTTTCCTAGGTGGTCTAAATTAATCCACAGCCCTCCACTGCAGCGGCTCTCGAAGACCATATGAAGCTCTTGGATGCTAAACCTCACATACCGTATTACATCATACTGTGCCTTTATCTTGGTCGTGTGTTCAAGACTTCTTGTCTTCTTTCGCCTCTAAAAACGTTCGCGCCGGAAAGCTGTCCTTTTCACTTCAAGTGATCGTCCCGTCCCTAAGCCGCCACCAAATCCCCGCTGACGCCGGCTGTATATTCTGACTAGCAGAATCCGCTTCAGACAAAGAAGGCCTCTCACTGATGTCTCGTTATCTTTTCTGTAGCCTTGGAAATATTTCCATATCTCCTGACATTGAGGAAGACGACCTCATTTCCTATACTGTCCTCTGAGAGGAGCGTCGATTCTGTAATTATATTCTGCCGGAAGATTTTAGTCAAGGCTAGTTGGATGCCTACGAAAGTTAACAGGGTAGTAAAAAAGACAACGGCACTAAACGGTTACAAGACTGACACAAAAGCACAGGTCATGCTGTCTTGTGTGAGCGTTTCTTCTAATCGATTAGTTCCGCTGTTTTTTCATGTCTCTATTTTCTTGCTGGCCCTCGTAGTTCGCCTATCGGTAAAATGACAGAAATAATGCTTTATATTGCGCACATGTCGGGGTTTTTTAACTTCCTTATTTATTGGCCCCGAAAAAGAGACATGACAAAGGTGAAGCTGCCTCCAAGAATTATACGCAGCTTTGACTTTTAAAGGTGAGCTGTAACAGCTCGATGGGGGAGTACGGGGATGAGAAGTCGATAGCGGCAGTAACAACAGCCGTGAACATTACATCCTGTCGAAATTATTTTAGAAGCTCCTTATTTATTAAAACCAAAGCACTGAATGCAAAGACAACAAGAAAAAAACGCTACCAACCTTTCATTCCAGTTTATCCCGAGAAAATTCCCTATGTGGAGTAGTATCGCTCGGCTCATTTCGTTGTTATCAGTAGGAACCAGACATTTCCAGACGAAAGATTGTGCAGCTCCTTGCAACCAGTCTGCAGAAAGTATCGCACTTATAAAAAAACACTTCCTAAGGTTTCCGTACCAGTTTTCCTGTGTACACAGAGCTGAATTTGCTTGTATAGGTATCTAATAGCGCATGGCGCATAGAAAAAGTTATTCTTGCGTGAAAAAAAAAATCGTAGCGTTTTTAGCCATTGACAGTTGTCAGCAAATAACGGCAATTGGTGTTATTTTCTTATGTGGCCCTATTATATGCGGTGCGAAGACAGATAAAATATTGGACGATAGGAGAGTATTCTTTATATCCGATCATAAAATACTGGTAAATGGGCTGAAACACTAACAACAAAGAGAGCGTCCGTTCAGCGCCCCTCTTATAACAAACAATTCAGAGGCCATCCGGAGGCGCTAGTAAGCTGACCTGTACAAAAGCATCCCTAATATGCAAAGAAGGCCTGAACGTGTTTCCAGAACCTCAGCCGCAGAACAGGTGTGGACTCAGGAAAGCTGACTGTCCTAAACTTATTATCTCTGACAAGAAATAGTTGAATAAACCACCAGATTCTCAAGGAATTTAATAAAATGCTTCTTAATTATTATTTTCATTATTATTAAATAATAATACCGAATTATAACGTTCAAAAACATATTGTGAATTGTTCAAGAAATGCGCACAATGATCCCAATCTGGAAGGAAGAAAATTTTTTTCGATGGCCTAGGTCGATGTTAAGTCGTTCAATTCAGGCTGCAGAACAGCTCGGTATAGCTGTTGCCCAACATGTGGGTGATATCGACAGCAAGCTTGGTCCAAACTGTTGGGGCCAATATGAAAGAGAACTGTTTCAAAAACAATGAAAACTCATATGCGTGGACACAATTGTCTTTATCAGCGTTGCGAAAAATAAAAGGACTGTGAATTGCTGTTGCAGCAAAATAGTGACGGCTAGTATGTGAAAATCAATCACGTAAGCACGTACACAATTACCTTGATGAAACTGAAAAATTAGAAAAATGAAAGATATTGCACACTCACGCGTCCGCTGACTATCAGCGAGAACAGGTCGCGAATAATCAACTGACTGAGCTCCCATCAACTTTTCTTACCTTATTAAAAGAAAATAAGTTTGGATGGAGGGAGGGGGGGGGGGGGGGCTTTTGGCTTGGTTGGCTTTCTGTGAGATTTCTGCCCAATTTCGTTCTGAGTAGCCTTCCGCTCAAGTCTGATGTTTGCAGTATTTCGGTTTCTGCTTTACCTGCTGCTTTGCGCCCCTTTGATTTATATTGTGCCATTTCTATGCCGAACCTAGATATTTCATTCGTAGTGTCTGCGTTTATTGCACGAGCATGAGCGCACTCCACGGCCTGCGGAGTGGGCGCTGAGAACTCTGCAAATTTTTTTTTCTTTTTTTTTTCATTTCCTCTGTCAGCGTGTATAATGATAGAAAGTATTTTCTATCAGTAAAAGTCAATAAAATTGGCGAATACTGAGCTTGACAATAGGAAATGTCATTACATTATTGATAACCGCAAGGCACCAGGTTCTGTAGCCATACTTTGTCACTCTGATTTCCAACCGAAAGCATCGAATAAACCGTTCCCGGCAATTTGAAAAGCCAATCTTATTGTACCCTACGTATTGAGCGTTCTTCTAACCTGGAATATAAATGAAATTTATATGCTTATTTTTCTTACTTATGGACGTCATGCAAAAGTGTTAGACAAATAAAAAGTAAGTGGCGGTGTCATTCGTGCACCGCCGCGACAACCCCAATGAAGGAAGGCATGCGTGCTGACCCGTGTTTCAGTGCCATAAAGGAAGACTGGATTTTGAGAAAATGCCCTTTTATTCATTTGTGTGTTCTGTAATGTAGTCTAGTACAAAGAGTAATGGAATATGGAAGCTGAAATTCGGCACCCACGTCACGCTAGTGAAATGGACGAGCCGTGCGAAAATGTAGACAATGCAAATGGCGCTTCTGGTGGTTGCTTGGAGAGGGCTGTTAACAATTGTGTCAGAAATATGTGCATAAACTCCGGCAACCACTGCGAATGCTCAGCGTCGACGTTAAGGTCCCGGCAAATGACGAAGGCGACGTAAAAATTTCGCTACGATGCACGTGGCCACATTAGCGCAATGCATGAAAACCATGGATATAAAATTGTTTATCACTTTCTCGGCGATGTTAGGCAAATTGTATACGCAGGATATCGCCACGTCTCCTCTGCTATCACCGCACTTGAAGGCGCACGTCTCCCGACGTGACGCTTATCCTTTCGACAGCTGTTATGTCTTGTCTCTGCGAGCCTGTCTCTGTGTGCCTGTGTCTCTGTTCATACATTAGCACATGTTCCGCAGGCGACGGCCTTATCGACGGCCAGGTTGCGGCTAACTAGGGGCAGTCAGTCCGCATGCTTGCCTCTAACGCTTGCGATGCTCCACGACATATGCACAGTTCATCTGGTGATGATGTTCTGTTCGACCGCGAAGGCTTTTTCTTCGAATACGGCTGGATTTTTTCATTGATGCTTCATCTCAGGCACATGGACCGACCGTATCTCCTCTGCTGACTGCGGCTTATCCGGTGACAATGCGTTATCGATGGCGATGGAGCTGTAAGCACTAGCGCGGCCTCCGCTTTGAGTCGCCAAGAAGACGACGCGGCCACGCATACGTGAACAGCACTAGTCCTTCTTACGTGACCTTGCCGCGTCATCAGTGGCAGCACTCATGCTGATCCGGCAAACGATCCATTAACAACGCAGCACCACGCGGCATCCACTTGAGCAGCAAAGAGAACAAAGGCATCACTCGTGCAGTGTTAAGCTAGGTGGTTGTTCACGGGTCAGCGGAGCTCATCGCGGTGGAGCTCATTACAGCCGCTTTCGCTACATAACGAAAAAGACGCGGTATGATTATACTAAATGCTGACTTGAAACAGCTGTTTTTGTCGTGTTTCAGCCTTTTCGCCTTTGAAGAACAGCTTTAAAGCGCCTGCCCCAACTCACGAGTCATGCATATGAAAACTCTTGCAGCCTTCTTAATTTGAATCTCATACGCAGAGAGAAATCCTTTCATGGCGACAGCACCATCGACACTTAGAAAGTCAGAAGGCACCAGCTGGAGCACAAAGAATAGAGAAGCCAGTCACGAATGAAACATGGCCGACACTGGTGGAGTCTATGAAGACAAAAGCTGGTCACTTGAAAGCGTGCACATCTTCTGCTGTCTTCATTTGTGTCCCGTTGAAAGGAAGGCATATACACGCAACGCGACAGACTGTCCCGTTTCTTTTGACAAACACGAGAAGACGAGCAAGCGATATGCCTGAAGAATAAAAGCCGCGACCAACCGGAAAAAGATAACTTAGAAATTTCTGCCCAGCGTGGCTTTGTTTCGCTGATATTCCGCAATAGCGGCTCCTAACATAACGACCCAAAAGACAAAGGCTTCTCTCTGGAAATGAATGACCGATTGTGATTCGCATTGTAGAATGAACACAAAAATTGCATTTGTTTTGTCGGAGCTGGGTAAGGCTGGTTAGAGGATATTTGATTTCATTGGTTCATCTGCCTCATCTAAATTTTTTCGCTCATATACAGCTTGTGAGAGAAAGAGGATGCCATTAATAAACCATTATGCATCGCACTAAAATCTGAAAATAAATAATTTCCGCGTTAAATGAGCTCTCTTTATCGGAGAACTCGAATACGAGGTTCCTTGAAGATATCTTAGCCAAAGCTTGTAGTAGGTCAGAGATCTCCTTTACTGCGAAAAAAGTACCGTTGTCAGAAAGCGATAAAGATGCCGTCTGTCCCGTCTGTCTGTAGCCTCGGAAAGCGAAGCCTCCTCCATTCAGATGCGCCATGCACTAGCCACCTTCTCACTGCACCTGCCTATCACCCTAAACAAAAAAAAGCAAAAAGGGGATAAGCTTTCCTCTAGCGCGCTCCTTTATATTGAAGGGAGCGCCTCACCCGACGTGCACACAGATCACCCTCCAAAATGAAATCCACCAAAATGTCTATCCTCAACAAGTTCTATCCTACGTCCACCACCATAAAGCCTCCACCCTCTAGAAGCTCATGCAGCAATGTAAGGAAAATTGACAGCGACATCGCATGCTAAGACGCAATGGGAAAGCCAGCTGCTTTCCAGAAGCGCAATACAGGAGGGAAGGCAGTCAACTATTGAATCTTACATCTTTTAATGAAAGTAACATCTTGGCAATCCCAAACATGCCGCTGTCGTTGAGAATAATTCTGGCGCCATGATTTCTCGTATTTGCAGCGCCATGTCGGCCATGGTACAAATAGCTTTTGAGCCTGAAAGGCCTTTTATTAAAGGCTTCCCAGAAACTCTCTAATCGGGTCGTTAATTGTAATGTTCTTTGCATTACATGAGACGGTTAGTTAGACCTCGGAAGCACACACGTCGACGGTCGTGAGCACAGCTATATCGATGTACTAATCGTGTTCTGCTGTATCTGAACTACTGTTCTCGAGAATTTCGTTGCTACCATCTGAGTCTCCTGAATAAATATACGGTGACCTTGTATTGATGATATCAAGTCCGCGGGTAAATAAATAGCGTAACCATAGGCACACACTGCCGCTGTTGTGTGTGTCGGTACACATACTCGTCGTTCACTCAGCTATGCAAATATAGATGCGCATGTAGATGAGTTTATAACACTAGCCTCATTGTATGCAGACAAACAAAACCAGAATACAGCAGCTGTGTTTGATGTAGCGCTCTCACTTGAGCAGAAAGCATGATCATGTCTTGCTTTCGAATTATTTCTTCGGCAGACAACTCAAGCGTAGGCGTCAGTGGTAGGAAACTTCCTATATATGTCATTGTCCAGCCAATCGAGTTGTCAGCGCTAATTCTTCCCATAGCGGATAGAAAAAGAGACGTGGAGCCCCACATGGTTGTCATAGCAATGATACCCAGTCGAAAAATCTTCATCTTCATTCCCGAAAGCGTTTTGAAGCACCACAGGCGGAAACAAAGAAGCATTTTCTCTCTAGTTTCTCTGATAATTCTGCCACCACAGCAGCTTCTCGCCCGGCGTGGATGTGCAGGAGTTATTCATTTTTAAGCATCAGTGCTCCTCCAGTTCCCAAGTACACCTAAGTAGTTAAACCTAAACTAGAGTTTCGTACCCGTGTAGGGATCCCCGGACAGAAAGACGGTGCCCGGCTAGCATATCTTTACTGCTGCAGGGTAACCAGCGGGTATCTTTAATGCTGGACCATTAGAGAAAATCTGTCGGCGAGTCTATATTATTCTCAACAGTTGAAATGTAGGATGCCTGGCCTCAGCATTGACCATAGAGCTGCAAGTCGCTTAAGGAACACCCAAAGAAACGCGAAGGACACTAGTTACCAGTCTCTGCCAGCACTCCTCCTTACAGCACACAGCACCTTAAAACTCCTTACATCAACCAAAACCACCCGCAAAAGTTCGGTTTTAGCAGGCCTTTGCAGCACAGGACTCCAAAAAGATAGGATATTGCACATAGCGCCAACAGTGAGTATTCTCAGTGATGTGAAGGTGTTTATTACGCTCACAGCGTCAATTTTTTTAAATGGAAATAGCAGTTTTGTAAAGAAGGTAAAATTTGCAGTTTTATTCGTTACCGGTAAACATGATTACTGTGGAGTGCATTTCGCCAAGAAGTCATTACAAATGCACCAACAATGGACGCAATGCAAGGTGCATGATCACTGATACCGTTTGCTTGTTTCTCGCTGAACTAGAGGGTCTACTTTTTTTTTATCCCAGTGCATTTATTCAATCAGGCGAAACACGCTGAACACCATCATCACGCTCTTTTTGTTTTGCGTTTAGTCTGCAAAGAAATTGCGGTGTAATTGAATTTCACCTGAGGACTGCTCGTTTTAGACGTCGTAAATTGTCTCAATAGAGTTGTTTAAGCTTTACTAAGAATCACCGTCCCCTTCTTCCACCTTCCCACTCGCGAGTGCAAGGGATAGAGTATAAGGTGCTACCTACCTGTATACAGTAGAAAATCAGACATTGCCTAATAACCTTCCTTTTTTTACATTATTCCGCCTCTCTCTTGAGGCTAACAGAGAGCTATGATGAACATTGTCTACCTCTGTTTCTCTTTCGCCAAATTTGTTTCTTTAAATACTCCTCCATTATAGCGTGTACGAGAACAATGAAACTGAAAACACTTCGGTGACTGTTCCTTCACAACAGGTCAGAACTACACAATTCCCTTTGCGTTATTTGATGCCTTCTGGGCCAGTGGCAGGAGTTAGAATTTGCTTAGACTAAGAGACTCAGGATGGCCACTTGTCGATACGTTCAATTTAAGGTTAACCCCGCCTGACCATTAGCGCGACCACCGGTCATGTACTGAAGGAACATCGACACAGGCAGGGGACACTCGCAAAAAAGATTAACTAGTCATCTTGACTGGTCCTGAGTCCCCTAGGGGGTAATAAGCAAAGGCAAAAACAAAAGAGCAGGCAGTGCAGCAGCACGCACATGATGTGTATATCCGCAAAAATTAAGAGTCAGTCATATAACGATAACAAAGACAATTCATGGTGGGCGAGAGACAATGAATAGAAATACAAAAATGCAAGTGTATCGAGAGGTATAAAGATTGCAGGCAAGCATCTGTTTTCAAGTTCTAAAAATTGTAAGTGATTGATTAACAGACGTGGAAGAGTGCAAAAGCGATCAGTGTTCGCAATTTTGTGATTTGTTCAGCAGAGTTGACTGCTTGTAAAGAAATCGTTGCTTACCATAATTAGTCATTGGTCGCTAACAATGCATCTTTCTTGTCGACGTGTGCAATTAATAGAATTTCTTTAGGCTAAGTGCGCGTCGTGGAGGCTTTTGTCATTACGCGATTCCTTTCATATAAGACCAATAGTCTGAGGCCATATACATAAAAATATTTGCCACACGGACACGTGAAAAAGTTGGTGGAATAGAATCCTCTAACGGGTTATCGAAAATCACTCTTACCGCTCTTTTTGGAATACAACTATTTCCTATTGTTTGTACGCATTGTCGTAAGCCGGATGCTTTGCAATAGTTAAGTTGTGCTGTAATTAATTAAGTACAAAAAATAACATTTTCATATGAAGGGGTATTATATAACTGAGCTAGGATAATGCGCCCAAACAACAGAGGCAATTTTGTTGTGATGTGATTAACACGGACATCCCAGTATTATGTGCATGCAAAAAATACTCACAATGTTTTAAACTTGCTTACTACCTCCCGTTGCATGATGTTGCACATGACTGGTGCAGTGCATTGACCAGATGTATTTTCCGCAGCGAACATTGCTTTTGTGTTTGGAGGCGTTAACTTTCTGACTGTTATGTTTCGAACGCTTTGTCAAGTTTGCCAAGGTTGTATTAACGATGTTTACAAGATTTTGGCGATCACGTCTTGAAAACAATAATTTTGTATGATCTGCGTGCATAACACATTTCTTCTCATGTGCAACGTTTACTATATAATTAATGTAAATGCTGAAAAAAAAGACCCGGCGATTCTTCCTTGCGGTAGTAGTGACATTGTTAACTTAGTTGCAGACGAATTCTCGCCGATATAAATGTACTGGTGGCGGTTGTTTCAAGTAAGATTTTAATAGATACAGTGCGTTTCTCCGATACCCAAGCTAGCGAAAGTTTTTTTCTTTTCTATTGGTTCGAAGATATATACTTCTTTATCTAGGAGAGCAATTTCGGTATTTCGGTGTGCGCGGAAACCGTATTGCGCTGGGGTGAACATGCTGTGTTGATCAGCAAAGTTTGTAAAACTGACAAACACTAGCTTTTCGAAACCGTTTCCGAACACCGGAAGAATGAATATCGGCCGTTAGTATTCCAGGTTGTTCTCATCTCGTTTCTCATAAATGTGCAATACTTTGGCAACTTACATCCTAGCTGCAAATACGGCTTGTTCGATCGCTTGGTTGAAGATAAAAAATTAAAACAGGAGCTATAGTAGGAATGATACGCTTCACAGGCCTTATTATAATGTTGTCATAGCCGGTAGCATGACTATTATTCAGGCTGCGGAATAACTCGGCCACTTCGTCATTCGTTACGGGGGACATATACGTGGTGGCGTCAGGGCGTTGATTAGGATATTCATCGGTAAAAAAACATGTACTGCTCTTAAACACAGATATGAAATAATCATTAACGCCAATGGCAAGCTCAGTTTGTGTTATTGTATTATTATCCCTAACTGCATTTGTTGGCAGAATTGGCAAAATATCATACTTCTTTCTCTTTAGAAAAATGTTATTAATTTTCCATGTCCCATCCGTCTCACCATTACAAGACAAAAAATAATTTTGGTAGCAAGTTAGTTTCCTCGGCCTCCATCAATTACCGCTGAAGCTTGTTTCGAAAATTCTTAAATTGTGACAAGTATCGAGGTCTTAAGTTTCAATAATGAAAAGACTTGAAAAGAAGATTTTATCAGCAATTCGCTTTAAGTATTCAGCTGTTATCAAAGGCTTTCGATTCTTGCGTTTTCCGTATTTCTTTTTAATTATAAGGCTCCTATGACAAGCTGTCTGAATAGCTTCATAAAACAGTCGTAACCGCTTTCTGCATTGTAGTGTTCATAGACATTACTCCAGTCTTTCTCAAAAACCATACTGGCGAAGCAAGATAAGGCAAAGGGACTTACGTTATGTACAGAAAATTCTTGTTCCCTGGTAAGTTTGGCTGATGAGATACGTATATCGAGAAACACAAAATCGGCGAAGCGCCCATTAGTGGTGATTTACCCCAAGCTCCATATAGCTCGTCAACTGTTATCTGTGGCAGATATGCGGTATGCACACAAGCCCATTTCGGTCGATGGTGTATAGGACTACTGACTGCTATATTTCGCAACTTTTTAGTTGTGTTCATAAATACATCATTAAATTTATCGCAGAGCACTTTCACGTTCTCTTTTGAAAAATTCTTTACTGCTTCATCAACGGAAGTATTTTTCTGTCTACCCATCAGTTCATTGGCAATTTGCACGTTTTCTTTCCGTCATGTTTGTTCAGTGAAATCTGTCGTGCGTAAAACAAGCTTTTCGCCAGTCGCATTTTTGCCGTAACCTGGTTCCGCAATGCGTGATATTCATCTCTTAAACCTTTATCTTAAGGTTGCTTCCTACATTTTTGCCACGCTGTGTCTTTCGCGCAGCACAACTCCGCTATCTCATGAGTTATCCACTTCTTATCTGGTCTCCTTATTTTGATGTTAACAGATTTAGGTGACTGCGCATAGACGTTGCGAAAGATTTCAATAGTTTTTGTATATGAGCTGATGTGATCTAAGTCTAAAAAGGAACTCCAGTTAACATTACGAAGTAAATTGTCTACTTTTCAGTTATCTATTCCAGAGCCTGTAATAGTACCTCCATCAGTTGAATGATCGTCAGACATAATTGTAAGCGTTACAAAGTAATGATCAGCTAGTTTATGCTTTATAACTCCCGAAACATATTGCTGATTTTACAAACGAATAATTATGTGGTCAATGCATGACTTGGTAATGTTATCACCCAAGTATTCCTCTCTCGTGTATCCATTAATTACGTTCACAAGTCCAAATTCTGCAAGCAAGTTGAGGTAATCAGCTGTGATACCTTTTGTTTCTTTCATAATGTCTATGTTTAGATCCACTGCAATGATGAAGTGTTTCTCATTCATGTATTTTTGAAAAAAGTATACAGCTCATCTAGAAATGCACTGGCATTTAGATTTGGTGGCCTGTATATTGCTCATAAAATGTAATCGGTATTTCTTTTTCAAATAGAGAGAGTGACCACCTCTGCGTGAATAAATCTGACGTCAATTCTTTTGGTCATCCACTCATTTTTTATGAAAAGCATAAAACCGCCTCCTTTACGATTTTCACGGCACAATGCGTACTGAGTGTATCCAGCAAATACAAATGAACATTTTCTCGACACATCTATATTAACCTCAGTGAGAATAATAGCACCAAATGGAACCGCCACAGTCTTTAAAATCAATCCTAATTCATCACCGTATTTATTCAAACTTCTGATATTGACATGCAGCAAACCGAGTTCATGGTTCAAATCTGCATCGGTTTTTGCAGTATCAACAGGAACGCTCCACTGACGAAATTACTCAAAAGACACCATTACGTTAGTTTCTCGAGATCCCTATCAGAGTTGATACTAATGATCGAAGCACCTTCTCTTTTTCGTACAAGAATTTTCCCGTTGCTCACCCAGAAAAATTTGAACCCTCGATCTTTCGCAAGCTTCTTGCACTCTGAAAGCAACATTTTTTGAGCTCTTGTCAGGTTCTCATTTATGTAGATTTTTTCTATTTTCAGCGCGCGCTTTTTCGCCAGCCACATGTCCCGCGTGGCTTGGTCCACAAAGCGAACAATAATAGGCGGAATCTTATCTTTTTGTGCCTTGAGTCGATACAGCCCTTCTATCATCTGTCGCTCCGGTGTCTGTATCTTCAACTTTGCACTGAGGTCAGTCAGAACTTGGTAAATGTCCTGATTAGGGGCTTCAGCTACCCCGTGTATTTCTACGTTTCTGCTCCTTGTGTACTGCTCAGCGCTTTCAACCCGATTTCTTTCAGCCTGGCAAGCACACAGTCCTATTCAGCCAATTTTGCAGTCAGTTCTTCAGTTGTTGTTTTTAGTTTAGCTATCTCGTTTTAATGACTGGTAATCTTTGACAAAAGTTCGTCATACTTGGAAGCAAACATTTCCATTGCTTTTTATACTGCGTGGTAGCGCTCTGTTTGTCAACCTTGTTTTCAAGCGTTTGCACACGGCACAAAATTTTTGTAAGCTTCTGGCTGATGAAGATTATGGGAAATGCACAGAGTGAGGCTGTGTTGCAGTTTAACACGATTCGTGTTCGGCTGCTGTGACAGCCTAGTGTAATAAAGGAGAAAAAGCAGTGACAGCCTAGTTTCTAGTGCTTGGAGTTTTGGAGGATACTGAGCTACAGGGCCACGATAGTTTAAAAAAGTGAAGTACAATGGCGATGCCAACAGGAACATTAAAAAAAATATTTTTGGTCGACGCTTGGTTGTTAGGAATAGCAAGTGTGCTAACGAGGCTTTTGGTGGTAGAGGGGCGAGGTTGCGCAGAAGAAACATGTTGGAGGTGGTCCGGTGGGGTGAGTGGCAAGTCAGTTTTGGGGCGACAGATAGGTATCTGTCTGTAGCTATATCTACAAAGGACAGATTCCTTTCTCAATAGAGCGTCATAAAGAAGAGGGTGCATGCCGCGGTCCTGACCGCGCCTGCGTAAGTACTCCGTAAGTACTGTGTAAGTAGGAGAAATTCCCGACTGACACAAGTTTCAGGGGATACGCATTACTCGCGCGACAGGTTCCCCAAAAGAACTGGAACTGGAGGGTTCTGTAAATGCAAAATGCACTAGGTTTTCGCTTAGTGTGCCTCATCACAAATATTCTAACATATACACTGCCAATTTAAATTAATTTTGTGTGCATTAGAGTTTGCGGCGCTTGCCGAAACCAAGGAGGCACCAAACGTTAAGATGACGTTGTTTCTTTCTTTCAATCAAGTGTTAATAATTTGTTCTTAATGTAATTTTTTTACCTTCTCTGAAACCTAACAAAACAATGTTGGCATATTGTTTCCTTAATTATAATGCAACATTTGTACAATATTTAAACAACCTTAAATTTACGAAGGGCTCTTAAGACTGCTTAAGCGCTTTGAAGGCAAAAGCATTACTTTTATTGATATTTTTTCCTTACTTTCTAATCACACACATACTTCTTAGCATATAGTCTTAAGGGAACGCACACACTATGTTCACCTTTATTCGCCAATCAGCAACGAGGTTTTGTGGCCTACGAGGGTCTTCGATTTATCCCCAGCCCCTTCAGAATTCGTCATTAAGAATTTTTTCTTTGGTCATGATATCACTCGAGGTTTTGTGGACGGCTTTTCCTGCACGACAACGCTGCCAAGTTTCGTTGCCAATGGGCCATAAAAAACTTTCAGCTTGAACTAACATTACCATAACTTCGAAAATCCAGACCAAGGAGCTGTGGCATTACGCACATGCACACTAGCATCTTCAGTCAACTCTGCGTGAACAATGCTAGAAAGGTACACCGCAGAACAGAATAAGGCATGCCGCATCCATGCACTCTCCTGTCCTGTGTTGTTATTCCATTTTCATGCCATTGTACTACCCATTAAAATCGCCATTAATTTCGTTACTGTTGTTTAGTTAATAACCAAAGTTTTGAGAACTAATTTGGGCAGTATATGTATAATATATGGCTGGCACAAATCAACAGCTTTAATTACAAACTTGTGTTAGTTGAAGTTCATCACAACCAACTGAAATGTGGAATAAGCTCTGGAACAGCGCTTAAATTATGTGCAAGAAGCAAGCTTGTGTTGGCCAGGAACACTAAATTAACGTTATATTTGCGTTTTGCTAATCCTATAATTTCTTGTTCCGCAAGCATTACTGAGGGATAACTGCAATACTAAAAGAAGTTTATCGGACCTCTATTAAAGTTAATTACTGTTTAATGGTGGCATGCATTCTTAACTGTACTACATTACGGTGTTACATATTTCCATGGTACACCAGTGCTTTTTAATGCGAATTTACAGTTCTGTATGGAAGATTGCATAAATGTTTAGAACGTCAATACAGGTTAAAGGCAAAGTTTTAATATATTACACTGGCGTTTTATTACTAAGGCTATAGTTTCGTTTGATCTGAAATGGTATAAAGATGTTCTGAGCAGAAAAGCACATTACATCTTAAAATTAACATT
The DNA here is from genome assembly GCF_052857255.1 of Amblyomma americanum. Taxonomy (NCBI): domain Eukaryota; kingdom Metazoa; phylum Arthropoda; class Arachnida; order Ixodida; family Ixodidae; genus Amblyomma; species Amblyomma americanum. The sequence continues at coordinate 90,228,910 of NC_135503.1, forward strand.
AGAGTAACGTTATTCTGTTACACATAATGTTGTTTCAACATCTATAACAAATATATAACGTTACTATACTGTTTTGCATTACCTCGAAAATTTCTATACTTTTTGCCGCGCACAGTAAATTAGCAAGAGTAAGAACACCTCGCATAAAACGAACTTTGTATTTTTTTTGTATACGGATGCCATACAGAAATAAAAACAGCGTCATAGGGTTGATTAAAACCCATCTACATTCAGAGATCATACATACTGATGAGCCCCCTTTTTGTGTGTTTTCTTCATGTATATTTGGATACTTTTGTAAACGACCGCCAACCAACTAAAATTATTCTTGGAATGGACACCCTCTCTCTCCCGCATGTCTTATACATGAACTGAGAGCACGGAGTGGTCAGCTAAAAGTGTTTGATTTTGTCTCAGCACAAGGTGTACTGTTCTTCAGCCCACACGTTTCTTGTCCAGGCCTCACAACGCTGTCTAAATTGGCAGGAAATCTGGCACATGAATATAGACCACACTCTGCTCTAATGGCAACACCAACTCTAGAATCAGTGGCTCTGGCAAAACCGCAAACCAATTATTTGTTTTTAAAAATTTGAGTCTTCATAAATACCTACCATTGTCAAGAAGCATTGTATGCCATTAGATTTCACTCGCTAGTCTTAGGAAGTTTAATCCGTACTCGCAGCCGCTAGTTAAGCTCTCGAAGCGGTGTAAGCCAGTGAACAAATGGACCAGCACATTTCATACGGTTATGCTCTTTTCAAAGCCAGTTTTCTGCAGAAATCCTCCATAGGCAGCCGTAAGAACACAATGCAAAAAAGACGAACTGCGCAACAAGAACACGGACGAAAGGGAGGCAGACACACACTAACGCGTTAGTGTGTGTCTGCCTCCCTTTCGTCCGTGTTCTTGTTGCGCAGTTCGTCTTTTTTGCATTATGATCAACCAACTGGCCCGACAAGTCCTGCTGTAAGAACACGCAGTCTATATGGTGATGAGAAATATACAGAGAGCCATATGCTTTCCATTTGTTTTCTCTGTGCTTCTGACATCATTTTCGTATACTCTTCATATGCTTTCCATATTTTTGTGCTACTTGACATGCAGCCCACTCGAAATTCAACTTTGCGGTAATCGTTTTTCATATCGACTCCGTATGTCTCGTACTGTGTTTATGGGATCCATATGGCAAAATTACGAAATTGTACGAATTCTTATGCGGAACCGTTCACTACACCAATGTTTCGGTTTACGCCTATAGCAAAGAACACTTGAGATGCCGTTCACCACAGGTGCTTTGCTGCGTGCCAGTGGTCGGTCTCTCGTAGATCTGCTCAAGAGTAGGGTGGCCAAACACTGTGCAGCTAATCGACTTCCACTCAGCCGCACCTCTTACCGTTTACACTAAGAAAAGACGTCTAATTCGGCGCCGCCCCCGTTCATCCGACTGGGCGCTGCTCCGCAGCAGTGATCACGAGATGGCGCGCCCCTCATCTCGGTGGACGGTGGCTAGTCTTTCGCGCTAATACCGTCCGCTCCCGGACAGTAATTGGCTCGAGCGCTTTCCGCTCGGCCGCCGCGTCTTTCAATTTGGCGGTACTTCGTGGCGTTTGTCGCTGCGTTTCCTTTTCTGTCCCGTTATAACGAACTAAGCCTAGGAGTCTGGAGACAGTGCTTTACCCGCTGCCCAGAAGAAGATCGGAGCGATAATTGAACAGCTGTGTGCGTAATCAAAAAGTGCGCTCCTACTTTGGAGTTGCGAAGATGACAGCGCCTGGGCACGAAACTTCACATTAAGGAAGCTCTGCACGTCACTTTCAAGGCTCGAGTGCGTGGCCTAGTTATGTTCTTTATTTGAAGCGTTCTAGGTAGATTACCTCCTGATTAACTCTTTAAGGATGGCATCGCCGGTTTGCTTGCGTCCGATATTAAAAGCAAGTAGCTGGTGCTGCTGCATGCAACTGTTTAGGAGAGTACTTGTTTTTGTAATCATAAGTCAAATCTCCGGTTTCTGTTTTTAGGTCTTAAGGCATGCTTTTGCATCTCTTATACAATCTAAAATATCCGAGAGGTCTTATTGTAATTTAGACTAAAGCGGCGAGGTCACGTTTCAGGAAATTACTTAGGTTTTTTTTTAATTGGTATAAAAAGAAAATGATTGCCACCTTTATACAGAGCATCAAACTGTTGTCAATAAAGCAGTTTTCTATTCAGCTTTTTTTAAGACCCCAGGGTCGAAGAATTTTAATTTTGTAGCGCATTATGGTGGAATTGTATTACTTCAAGGGAAATTTCTTTCACACCTAAAGTGCGACCGAAACGACCCGTTGATTTTCACAGCAGCCTCTACGCAAGTGTCAAGGAACAAGGCGGCCTTAGACAAAGCCACTTGCTTCATGGAGGATTCACCGTCTTTCGCGCGCGGTGCACTCTGACAGCAATGATGCGTCAGGCTTTCGCTCTGTCTCCCCACATTTTCAGTACTAGGTTTTACAGCAAAATCTCTATTTCCGTGCTACACGAAGCTATTAGAGATAAAAGTGTGGTCACCCTAGAAACGGCACTAAGAATGCGAAAATTCAGAGACATTTTACATCCGCAGGTTACATCCAGGCATCTCCCTTGGTTTTCTTGGCGCTAATTATGTGTCCAGATGCTTTGTAAGCGATGCTACAGACACCATGCAGATACAGAACTACGGTAATAAAATTGTAGTACAGTGGGCTTTGACTTTATAATTGTACTACAATAATTGCTACTCACTCGTTGTGTAGCAATTTATTATTTTCAGGAACAGCGACATGCTGCGATAGTTAAACTTAACACACTTTTGTATGAGTATGTTGACGCAGTAAAGGGTTTAACATTCGGTCTGTTAATCATATGCTAAAGAGAATACTATTTGTTTGTGCGGCTATCCACCGTGACTGCTGAGTGGCTACGGCGCCCGGCTGCTGACCCAAAAGACGCGGGTTGGATCCGGGCCGCGGCGATCGAATTTCGATGGAGGCGAAATTCTAGAGTCCCGTGTACTGTGCGATGTCAGGCCACGTTAAAGAATCCCAGGTGGTCGAAATTTCCGGAGCCCTTCACTACGGCGTCCCTCATTGTCTCAGTCGCTTTGGGACGTTAGACCCCCATAAACCCATTAACCCATGCAAAAAAGAAGTGGTGGGGTAGGTTTAAATTAGCTAAACCCAGTAGACGCGCGAAAGCCTTTTTTCATCAAGCTGGCTCATGGTTTTGATGCGCTGGCTCGTTCGCACATCTGGGTACCATACTCTTTTCATAGTAATATTGGTTGCTGAAGATGATGACGTGCAATGTACAACTCGAGAGTATGTTGCAGTGTAACAGGAGGCGTGATCGGCTGTGGCAGTGGCATAATTCTCTGAAGTACAGGCCTGCTAGGCTGATCCGTTCGCCACACTAGGTATGAATCCCAGCAGCGGCAGAATTTTTAAATTTATTTATTGCTTTATTTACGCTCGCAAGATCAGAATAATGTCAGGCTTCAGTGGTGAGCCGGCTTTCACAGCTTTGGTCAAGAAGTAGATCTTTCGCTGTAATAGATAACGGCAACATGCAGGGATCAATGCAAGCTAGATCGAAAATGACCCTGCAGGAGTAATCCTCCGGGCTTACGTGGGAGTTCTGTAGCATCGTGGCAGGCATGAAGCTGCACGAGACACCGATATTAACGAACATTTCATTTTTTTATTCTTTATTTCAAGATACCCCTCAAGGCTCTCATTCGGGGATATTGTAAAGGGGGTGAAGGTTTAGTGTACATTGAAATCGAACAAAGAAAAAGAACATGAAAAAGATACAATTGACAAGCTAGCGAAAACATCGTTTTAAAGTTTTAAATACCTAAGAACTGGAAAACAAACAAAACGAAAAAGAAAAGCGTTAATGAAATTTTCATACATATCCTAGGTAGGCGATAGAATATTAGGGCATGACAACCAGTGAGAAACCAATGGATACAAAAAGAGCAAGAAACAATCGGAACCGTGCAAAGGTTAACAAAAAAAATAATACAGAAAATTTTGTTTTCAAATGTCAATGTCACTGTGTATTAGGTCATGAAATTGGTGCATTAGGTTGGATGGCTGTGTGTGCTGGTAGCTTATTGCCCTCGATGATAATGCGTCGTATAAAAGACTGCAAATGCAGCTGAATGGCATGCGATGCGTTTAAATTTGAATGGAGGTGAAGACGAGGAAAGAAGGCTGACGATGAGTGCAACAACTCGTGGTGAAGCGATAGATGATGATCTGGCGGTAAGATAGGGGTTCTAATTCAGCATGTCTTTTTAAAGCAGTGACACTGGAATTTTGTGTGTAGTCTGAAAAATAAAACGCGCAGAAAGGTTTGGCAAGCATTCAATATTAGCTATGTGATAGGCTTGGTCAGGGTGCCCAATGGCTGATGCATAATCTATTTTCGGGCCAATGAGTCTGATGTAGGCAAGCTTCTTCCGAGGTGGTAGAGCATGTTTGAGGTTATGATTTAGAAAGCCAAGATAGCGGTTGGCCAATGCTAAATTCAAATTAATGTGATGATGCCACGTTAAGCTTGTTTTCAGGAGAATGGCGATGTGTTTATAAGTAGTGGCAATTTGGACAGAATCGTTATTTAGGAACTAACTAGTGGGCATGCGGGAAGAACGGTGAGCTTAAGATATAAGCTTTCATTTAGAAGTATTAATTGTAAAAAGCCAAGATGAACACCGATGAACACCATGCATTTACTTTACCCAGGTCAGATTGCAAATATAGCTGGTCCGTGATGGAATTAATGCTGCGATATATTACGCACTCATCAGCAAATATCCTAACTCGAGACGACACACAATTAGTTAAATCTATATTATATATATTAAAAAAGCAGGTGGCCACGCTTTTTTGCGGTGCTCCAGAGATCACTTTGGAATAACAAGGGTTATAGTTGTTAACGGAGGTAAACTGTAGTCTAGCGGAAAGAAAGCCGTTATTCCAAGTAATTAATAACAGCAGGGTGAATGTACACCTAAGTTTGAGAATAAGGCTGTTATGAGGGAAACGATCAAAAGCCTTGAAGAAATCTATAAAAATGACGTTTACTTAAGAGCCAAAATTGATAGATGAAATTATGCGGCGAGTTGAGTGTCACAGGAAAAGCCCTTGCGAAAAGAGTGCTGGTATATAAAAATAACATTGTTTGTTTCTAGTTCGTTAAAAGACTTGCCTATTATTGATGTGGTACAAAAGTTAGCGGAAGGTATACTTTGGCGAAATGGGGCAATATATGAGCGCAGAAGATCAATCACCAGATTTGAAGATGGGCATCACTTTGGTAACACACCATGATGTATACAACCAGATGCTAATGATTGAGAAAACAGGGTGGTTATGATTGTACTAATGAAGTGGGATGTGCTTTTGAGTATCGTGTTATTAAAATTATGGTGACCCGAGCTTGTATAAATCTTAAATCTTAATGTTATTTTGTAAGGATAAAATACCAGTTTGACAAATAATTATTGGCGACATTGATATATTCGAAAGGTTATTTATGCGAGGAGCTGAGGAGATGCCTTCATTTGTGAATGCGGAAGGCAAATTGCCATTAAAGAGCTGAGCACACAGGGTTTCTGAAACTATAATTCCATCACGTACTGTAAGAATTATGTCGGAATTACTATTTGGGTTTATCACTTTCCAGAATCGGCGAAAATTATTTGCTAGCATAAGTGATAGCCTAAGTCTTTGTTGAAACACTGGCGTGTAGCTAACTTGAGCGACGTTCGATAGTGCTTATCAGACGCTTTATATTTGACCCAAGCGCGTTTGTAATGGCTTGCCTGTAAACACGCTTCTTTTTATTTTTAGCCTGCGAAGTTGCCGATGAAAGCATAGTGCACACATGTTCTTTTTTATTGTAATTACGTGAATGAAATTATTGGCATGGCAAGTGACAGTATTTTTGAAAACAATACAATTATCATCAACAGAACATGATGCATATTCATCCAGAAATTCCATAGAAAATAGCTACAGTTTAGAACCAATAGCGTCATAGTCCCCTTTGTTTAAGCATCTTTTTTAGATCCTGCTTTTTTTATTAAGCGAGCAAGAAAGATTATCAGTTATAATGGTATGATCCGAGAGGCCGTCCAGATGATTTAGGTCTGAACAAACGTCGGGATTTGTTGTCAACAATAGGTCCAAATTTATAGCTCGACTGGGCGTGGATCGCGTAGGCAGGTTAACGAGCTGCGCTAAGGAAAGATTAAGGCAGGAGTGAAGAAGGGATGAGCATCCTGATCACAACCAATGACAGTTAAGGAGCACCAGTATCGAAAGTTAAAATCGCCAAAAATTATCAACACGCTGGTGAGATAACGCGTATGGAGCTCACTCAGAATACGAGAACATACTTCCGAAACTCCGCTTACTATGTAAGAAGGGGGACGATAAAAAACGCCAATAACTTCGACTGCATAACCATTAATTTATTTCTGATTTTGAGCAGGACACCTCCTTCCTGCAATAGTGCCTATCATAACTAAAAAAGTAAAGTAAAACAATTACCCATGTACTAAAACTCAAAGGTCATGAACAGTATCATTGAACTATTTTTTGGAGAGTGCGACCAGTGATGCTCAGCATCAATCGATGAGCGATGAAAGCTTGATGCTTTTCGGGAAGACGCTTAGGAAGTTGGTGTAGAAAAAGCAAACGTTGATGACACGTACAGATGAATGCTGGAATGAAGGAAAATGGATAGAACTGGCAGACTGTGGGAACAATGTAATTCAGTAGTGCGCCGTGTGACGCACACGGCTGGCATCAGTGTCCCACTCGTACATCTCTTGTTTGACAGAAGGTTTGTTGAAGAGAAGAGGCACACGGTCACCCTGATTTTTTATATTTTTTGTAAACTTCTACACCTTGCTACGTTTATCGCGGGCGGCCTCTGGGTAGTCCCGTGAAATGCTGAAATCTTTGCCTTTTAGTTTGAAGCCCCTATTCCTCCTTGCTTGAACATCCTTCTCGTTATAAATTTTAACAATGAATGGACGCCATTTGTCAGTAGTAAAATGGCCCGGTCGATGAGCCCTAGAGATGAAAGGCGCATTTTTACCAAGTTCTTCCATACAAACCTCGGTAACCAGTCGCTCAGTGGTTCTTCTTAACTGCTCTTAAATATACTACTTCCGCTCAACCGTGTGAACAATTGTATCCTGAGGATACTAGAATGTGACGTTAAGTAAAACGTATCACGCGTGAAAGGCTTTAGAAATTTTTGATAAGGTCAATCAGGAACACCATAAATAAATGCTATTTATAAAATACAGATTAATTAGCATTTTGAATACGATCACGTTCACAAAAGCAGGAAAGCACGTCCTCCTTGAAAGTGTAATTTTACCTTACGATTAGGGTGGGTAATTGCGCGACTTCGGCTTGATAAAGAAAACGCGACGAATCTTGTGATTAAGCATGCTTTACAAAAGTTAGGACGTTACATGTTTCCTCTAAAGTCTCACGATCGCGTAATTCTTGTCTTTTGTTCAATACTCTTCTGCATTTATTTCCCAGTGTTTCTAAGTGTAGTGTTGTCCCGGGGGCAAAGTTTCTAATATTAAAGGTGGAAATTTAGAGGTGCCCACAAGAGTTTATATCTCAGGAAAGTGATTCTTCTGTGCACTGCGCGAAAGAAGAGATAGGCTGCTGCTTTCTTTAGAACTCACCTCTTCAATAAACTAACTCATTAAAGGCAGGTCTGAAAACTGGGGAAGTTTTCAGAATACAAGCTGATAAATTAAGCAGCTGAGAGTCTATAATCTTGAATAGCCTGCATAAGTAAAGTCTCCATAACTTCCGCGGGCAAAATGGTTAACTAGCTCAACTAAGAAAGGGTTAGTGGTAGCTAAGATAGAAAGCGTGCGCAGTGCTCCGAAGCGAGCACTGTTCTGCCTGTGGACGTTGTCAATGACGTCTTTTACACAGAGCAGAACATTTATTTCTTGTTTTTGCATGCATACGACAAAAATAAAGATTCGTGCAGTTTGATGTCTATTCTTGTCCGCCATGTTTCATCATGTGCCAGTTTTTGGCCATGTGGAACTGAAATTTCAAAGATTTCAAAATAAGAGAGATTCAAAAGACTGCTCTTGTCACAAGCGCTCCAAAAGGTTCTTTCTAGAAGTTCTTAGATAACTTTGGTGCAGTTTTGATTCCAATACAGTAGTGAATAAATGAATGAAAAAGGGCTAGCTAATTTGATGAAGTCCAGTAGAGAACGATGGTATGGTCCCTGCGTCCAGGCAATGTATGAAGCAAGGTTGCTTGGTGAAAGACCCGCTACCTTCAGGTGCCGGATTCTTGTCGGCTTGAGAGCTGGGCAGTCCCACAGTAAGTGATGAATGTCGGCTTCAATGTCCTCGTACAACCCAACCCCACCCACCGAGGGCAAATAGTTTGTAATTATGCGGTATTCACTTATGCTGACAAGGAAGGACATAATATCAGCAAGAAAACTACGTTCCAGTTCCCAAAAAATTATGTCGTGACAACGTTGGCAATGAACATTGTGTTATGCATAAAACAAAGAAATGCGTGCCGCCACGCATAAAAAAATAACTACATGTGACCGCCTGGTTCCAAGATGCCTGCTCTACACACTAAGCTCTGAGCCTATAATGTGCTCCGATGTTCTATTGTGTGGGTATGGTCAAGTATTCTAAAATGCTCGGAATGAGAGGGCAAAGACCAGGGCATTGATGATAAAGTGCCAGAGAAACACCGAACAATCATCAGTACCAGTTAAACCTCTGAGGATTGGGCAAGCCTTGGCCCTCGTGCATACGCATCATTCAGCCCAACCGTTTAAATGTAGAGTATTAAGAATGTAAACCGGACTGTAAACTTGGCTTTAAATCGCATCCTCGTGCATCGCGCAAGTGAGCCTTTCAGCTGTGGCTGATATATCTGATGTCTGAAATTGCTTGTTTTATCGGAGAAATAGCCTTACTTCACCGGACGTGGCTTGGTTGGAAAGAGTTCATTTTTGTTTATTCATGTTGCTCTCAAATCCGCTGACTTGACTTCGTATCACATTGCCCTCACGGCTAGCAAAACCGTCTTGACGTGTCGCGTCTGCTGCATCGTGCAGTCAGAGTCAATTATTGTACCTTCCACACCGCACACATGGCGTGACTAAAATAAAAAAAAAACTTATCACTGGACAGTGCAAACACAATGCGACTTGCACTAGCCTCCAGTGTGCGACGACTTTGCAGCGTACAAGCCTGGCGCGGTTCTAGAGGAGCCTGGTATCCGAGAAAATAGGCTATCGTGCATGCATGCGCTTTCATAGGAAGATAGCTTTATTTTACGTGACTGTACTTGCTCTGTTATGTTCAGGAACCTGTGACGAATGCATCAACTCTGGCGGAGGACATTGATCTGTGCTCACACATAGAAGCTTTAACAAAACGCATGGCGCTCCTCTTGATAGCAGCTATAAAACGTCAGTAACCTGTATCTGACGGTGACATGAAGACGTTTTGCCACTTGCTACCAAAGAGACAAGAAAGAAGAGACTCCCTGAAGATGGCTTGTGAAGCGACTGCGCTCACTACTTGCACCTACACAACTGCCCGTTACGACTACGAGGAACTTCCTTTCTCTCTAGGGAGTGGAATGATCGTTTTCTGTTTTAGTAGCAATTGCTACATTTAAATGCAGCATTTTAAGTAGAAGCTTTGCAAGGCACGACATTGACTGCCAAGCAACATATAAATATTTCATTGAGACACTGAGCCCCCTAATTAATCTTCATCTCCCGGCCGAGGCTTTCTGGTGACATGCAATCTATTTTTCTTCGTCACTCAGCAACACAACGACGAGAAGTCAAAGAACTTCCTGTATCCACTCCATATACGGTGTATAGTCCGCAGGGCTGATTTTGTGTTGAAAATTTCTTTTTTTCGCTGATTTTCCCGCACGTGCCATATAGCATCTTGTTGGTCATACCATGCTTCATTGGGGGATGTTGAATTATGAAATGGGGTATAATTGACCTACTTAATACAAAAATTTTGAATTTTACAATGTGTAGCCCGCAGGATGTATACCGGAATATATAGCACATGACGCGGTAAAATAACACGGTTGGTTCGATTTGGGCTCAGTAGGCACTGCAAAACATCAATAGCTGACGTTGCATTCCCGCTGAAATTCCAACGCATATCATGTGATATGCTTTGGTTGTGTGCTAAAAAAAACAACACAATATTTTCCATGTTTGCAGAGCTTTGTATAATTACGTTATCTTAGTTTTAGAAACTGCTATAGCCACAAAGGTTCCCAGTATAGCATAGAGGGAAAGCTCGCGGCGATGCACTTCATTCACGATCAAGAGGCGAACGAATGCCGGGAAGAGGAGGTTTCCTACTTGGCTATCATTGGGCACAAAACGTGGATTCTGCAGTAGCAATGCCACTCTTCTTGCGGCAAAGTTGCAAGAACTGCCGTGAAAATATCCATAGCATCCTATCATCCGACTGTCACTTTCGTTAAATTTATTGCAGAAGCGAAAACCGCACTAATGAATTAATTCATTCTGCGCACACAGAAGAGCATCGCGGCACAACTACCGATTACGAAGCTGAATCCGCGTCTTCTCCCAAACACTACACGAGCCAAATACGAAATCTCGCCTTCCCGACATTCCCGTGGTAATGAAGTTGACTCTTGGAAGTCGCATAGAGGGTGGAGTAAAGTTTTCCTCCAGTTGATGTTCAGAAACTCTAAGGCTGTGGCATCGTCTGCTCCGCGTCAACTAAGTAACTATGTTCTTTTAACCACAGAGCAATTCTATGTAAAAAGAGTTTAGCACACTGAGGTACCAATCGCCCTCAAGAAAAAAATTTTAACAGCTGCATCTTACCTGTACTCACTTGTAGGGCAGAAATTTGGAGGACAACTATGGAGAGGAAAATCATAGCTGTATCGTTAAGAGACAGCAAAAGGACAGAGTGGGTCTGGGAACAAACACGGGTGAATGATATGCTATTCGAAATCAACAAAAACAAATGGTCTTGTGTTGGGAATGTAACTCAAAGACAAGATATTATATGGCCCTTAAGAGTAACGGACTAGATTCTATGATAAAGGCAGCGCAGCAGAGGCAGCAGAAAGTTGGGTGGGCGTATGAGATTAGGAAGTTTGCGGCGATAGGATGGCCGCGGCAGGCGCGAGACAAGGTTTGCGGAAGAGATATGGCAGAGGGCCTTTGCCCTGCAGTGGACGTACTGAGGCTGATAAAGATGATGATGATGAGTACCCAAATGTAGTAAGCTAATTATATATTCAATTGAGGTTGTTTTTAAACTGACGTCCACCGCACCTTGAAGCTTGTCCTCCGCAAGATTTGTTTTCTTTTCGGTGCGCCTATTTTTTGTATATTTTAAGTACACTCTGCAGCGCCTGGCGCGTTTTAAGTTCCTTCCTAATCATTGCGATAACCTTAATGTGGAATAACACAGTCTTCATAATAACACCGTCTTCACAGTCTTCATAGTACTTATCATTCTGCTAGGAGTTCAATCCAAGATGTGTTACGCGGACAAAAGCGTAATCACTCGCTTATAACTAGTGTATATGCCTTCGTAATCGTCTGAGTTATTAAAAAAAATTTAGTGGCTCAAATCACAAACTGTAAGCACATTGTGTGGCAGAAACATTAGTTTACGGATGGGCTACTACTCCTTGTCACCAAGGGAAAAAAATACAGCTAGATGCCACTGAAACGATGGCATGCACCCGCCCAGCACAATATTTATCATTACTGTAAAACCGACCTTTTCGGGAACTTCCAGGCAGCGTTAGCCCCATAAGCTGAATGTTTGCTGAAAATATGCTACTTTCTGACTACTCTGATAAAAAAATTATCCAGCGTATGCGCTAAAAAATTTCCATAAAAGCAAAATCTATCGGTTTCCAGCCAAAGTTACGGCTGTTTTGGTTGATTGGAGAGTACACTGCAGGGTCACCAAATTATTAACCCCCTGTTATCATGCTCGTGTTCTCAGGGCTTGAGAGGACAGTCCTTGTAAATAACGATTTTATGAAGAAAGCGTGCCTCAAAAACAGGCTAACTTTGTTCCGCGTCGCTCAAGAGGCAAAGACCGGCGATTTACATGGACGTCGGAACAGGTCGAAAGCGAACAAGAAGCACAGGCTACAAGAACACTGAGAAAGCAACACCACACCACGTTGCAAGCCGCTGACGCTAAGGACAAAGTTTGGTTGTATTATTTCAAGATCCTAAATAGTACATCGAGAATGTCTTCAGACATTTATTCCTAACATAGCCAGGCGTAATCGTCTTGAGTTTAAAGGTTGGTTGCTTCATTCTCGTGGTTTGGGTGGTACGCTGTGGAACCAAATATCCTACCTTCCACCTTTCCATGGAAACATGACTACCATTAGGACACGTAATTATCCTACTATTTATCCACCCCCGTACCGCCCACATATGCCCAGCCGTTCTCGTAAACTCATTCATTCCTTCATGAAATATATTCATAAAACGATTTTAAAAATAATGGAATGAACGAAACAATGAATCAATCGAAAAATAAGTGGCCGGCAGCTACTCGCACAGTGCAAGCGAAGTGAAGAATTTTATAGTAGGAGAGATACATGCCATCATGGTGAAGCCGTATGCATCAAAGGGTTTAGTTGACGCTACACGTTCCATGTAGAGTGATTATTTTCTCATTTACATATTGAATTTATATAATACGGCATAGATGTTTTTAACAAACGCTAGTTCCTAATATAGCCAATCCTTATCGCGCTAAGACTGAAGGTACATCTTGTCACTGACATGCATAAAGGACCCAGTTTCCAGGCTCTGTATCGTCTGTTTACGTCAATGTTCCCATGATGTAGTATTCGCGACGTATTTTTTAGCTTAGTGGAGAGCGCTTTTGGGGCGTAAAGAAATGTAGGAATGGATGTAAACAGTAACTTTAAACAATTGTATCAACGAGGATATCCTGAATTTTACTCCAGCAAAAGCAAGCCAGCATGGTTGTCCTTTGGCCTCTTGGAGGAAACAAAACAGAGGGATCAAACTGCGCACTAGGAGGCACCCTCTTCATTATCAACGCAAATGAATAATCAGTTACAGAAGGTAAAATATATCCCCATCGGCATAGTCTCCGCTTTGATTGCGAGAAGACGTGTACTGTGTGCAACACTGACGTCTAAAAGGGACGTGCCTGAAACTTTCTTCGACCGCCGCGTCACAGCTTGGCTCTCTAGTGTAATCACCAAGCGCTAGCAAAATGATTTCCTCGCATCCCTGAAGAAAAAAAGGACCCACTAGGGAGGATGTAAAAAAAGATTTCTCAATGCGCCTGTGCCTCTAGCTTCTGAGTATAGTACCCCAAGCTGATCCTTCTTAAAATTGAGCTGCTTTTGATTATTTTAGGCAATGAACTGTCACAACTCACTGGGCAGTATTTCCTTTTGTCTTTTTTTCCCTCCAAAATTCTTCCAGTTATTCTTTCTCCTATCATGTTTACAACAAGCAAAGCAAAAGCATTTGCTTTCTCTAAGGGAAATAAAGAAAAAAGAAAATTCTTGGTGTTTTCGGGTAGCTCGAGGGGAAAAGACACGAAGCTTGGTAACGGAATGAGGGGCCATTATCTTTGCGACCACTGTCCTTGACCGTACACACTCGGCACAAATGGAATCATAAAGGAAACAAAGGGCAAACACTGGGCTTTCGAGGGAACGAATATTTTGACAGCTGGCGTGGAGAAGCCCTGAGGGTGCAACTAGGTCACACAAGCGTAGGGCACGCCTGTGCTCCGGGCTAAGCCAAGGCCTGCGGACATTTCATCTCACAGTGTGTGGTCTTTTGTTGCGCAAAGCGCCCTCCGGCGATGACACAAGCGGAACACGACACGGCAATGAGAAAATGCCTTTTTTCCCTAGCACCTATTCTTGTTTGGTGAAAAAGGTCGATGATTACGCAACCGCACTTGCTTTTCATGATCATGCCAAGAAAAAGGTAACAAGGTCTAAAGAGGAGGACATCTTTTGTTCTTTTGTAGCATAAAGCCGAAAAAAAAACTAAATACTCCAGAATGTCACTCCATAAAGGAAAACAAATGACGCCGTCCCCTTATGTGGCCTCGTTTCCTTTACTTGCAGTTTCGAGTGCACAAATTTGTGGTTCTTCGACGGGGACGGGAAAAACAGTGTACAGCATTACTACACTGCACAAAATCAGAACTGCCAGTGCTAGATTCGCAAATGTCAACTGAAAATACATTGGCGAAGACCCAACAGAAGCAAGCGTGAAAAGGCTCTTTTGAGTTGTTCATAAATGGGCTCGTAAACTATAGACTCCAAAGATATTTATTCAGTACAAGCTTCTCTAGCTACTAACGCTTTAATGACTGTACCACTGAGCAAAAATGGGAGAACAAAATTGATTTAACAAAAAGGCCGCATATCCATATAGTGTGAGAACAACGGGCTGCCAACCAACCCTCCGAAAACACCATTCATGATTTTCTGTTCCTTCCTCTTTGCTCATTGTTGTAGTAAACCCAAAGATATTCACTGATTCCCATCCTATACATCTGCTAACCGGTGTTCGTTTTTTGGATTTTCTATTTAACGGTTCACGTAAATTTCACCTTCATGGTGCTCTTCTTCAGAAGAGAACTGCTTATGGCGTTATGGTGCTCTTAAAAGCTATAAGACGGCCACGGCATCGTCTCCGCTTCGTTCTTTATGTGGCGTGTGCGGGGATATAGAACATTATATTATGTGCTGCCCAGAGCACAACGCGGAAAAGTATGTGATGTTCGCTCCCTTCAAGAAGACAGGAGCCCTTCTTCAGTACAGTTCAGGACATTGTCTACTCGAGTGGAAACCAGACATGGAGAAGGGAGGCTGTACGTATTCTCTTAACATTTCTGCAGCACACTGATCTTGCCTCTAAATGGCGACAGCAAAAACGAACTGTGGTCTTCTGTGAGTGAATGTGTGCATGCAAGGTGGAACTGCAAAAGATTATGTTCTACTGTGAATGAATATGTGCATAGATGGTGACTTCTGGAGTGGACTTTGTTCTGCTGTGAGTGAATGTGTGTATAGATGGTGACTGCTAGAGTGGAATATGTGCTATTATAAGTGATTTTGCGCATAGCGGTGCAGATCCGACAGGTTTTAGGTCGTTATTAACATATAAGTTACGCTACGGTGGAGAAATTGCCGGAAGACTAAGCAAGGCTCATCCCACCTGTAGCATACAACAGCTCAGCTCAACTTAAAGACTCGACTTTACTTTCATTTGTCCACCCAGGCAACACTATGCTATGCCTTTATTCAGAGCCATCTTAATTATAGCATTACAACTTGTGTTCTCACATATCTTTGGCATATCGCAGTGATAGAACACATAAAAAACCAAGCCATACGTATCATTAGATTGAGTCCATAGGGTGCCAATATTTATACATTTTTTCAGCGACTCAGTACTCCTCCCATTTCTGACCTAATCACTCATAATTGACTTATTTTCCTGTAATGTTTTGTTAATGACCGCAAATTTTCTCCACTTCATATATCGCCAAGATATAAATAATCACAACGTTACAGATTTGCATCACGAAGTAACTTCCTACTGCAACAATTCCACGCTAATCACGGTGTCTTCATAGTAAGATTCACATGAATGTAAGCATGGAATAGGATTTCTTTGGACATTAAATCAAGTTCTTCGTTACATTTCTTGAAGCGCTCATATCGAACTTTTTTCTGCAGTCATCCAATGCTGCCTCCTAATTAAATATTTTATAATCACTGTGCAAATGATTACTACTTCAAAAACAATTACGGTGGATTCTTTTTATCTGAAATAGTATTGCATATTGTATATTAGTATTCTCTTCGTAGATTTTTTTTATTCATCGTTTTTTCTTCGTATTTGCAATGACTTTTCATGTGATAGTTCTGATAAAGATTATTTCGACTTAGGTTATTTTTTTATTTTCAGTGATGCTTGTTAACCCTCTTTCTTTTCTTGTTATTGTAATTTTCTAATATATCCTAATCATTTCGGTGTACAAATGCTGTACTATCGCTGCTTCCATTTTTTATTCAATTTACTTAATTCTAGAGGTCCCAGTGCAGTGGTTCACTACGGGAGCTCTTTTTGTAATCTTTTTATATGTATGTAGTAAACTTATGCAGTCAGTAAACTTGCAACTAAAACCTATTACTACGGATATTGGGGATATTTTCACTCGCTTTTGAAAGAGGGTACAGACCATAGCGCTGACCTAGTAGCATGAATATCCGCCTTTTCTGTGGGACTGCAGTGTTCCAAGCTCGAGTAGCGTCAGGTATGAACCATTTTCCAATGAGCATAAGCTTTCCTCTGCCCTAGTGCTCGGCACCTCTCGTGTACAGTGCTTGGAAAATGTGTTTCTGAGCCCATCTTGAGTCCCCCAAAACACTTTGTACCATGACGCTCTCAACGAAGTTCAGAAGAATCGATCGGTTTGGTTGGAGCGTTGATTCATGACTAAATGAAAACAAGGCGACCGGAGCGGGTGTCTCGTGCGTCTTATATTCATTTAGTCTTGCAGGAAGCTATCCTAGCGAATTTAACCAGTCATGGTCATCATCAGGAAAGAGGGGTTCTGAATGGAATACATTAAACGTCAGCCATTTGCACCTATGACGACCTAATTAAGACATGAGTACAGGGCGCGGCAACAAAAAAGGCGCGTTTGGAACGTTAAAAAGAAACCAGCAATACGCTTTCATCTACAATGACCTTCACATGTAAATGAGTCAACTGCTACCAAATTACAGGCCACTCACAGAACTTCAGCCGATTTGAGTAATCAATTAGTTTGCTACGAGAATCTAACGCGTACCGATCGAAAGCATTCAGGGGCCGGAGAGCCATGTTGCTAATATCAGGTGCACTCGACGGTAGTCGCCTAAGTTATTGATCTTGCGGACAAACTTCAAACTATCAGCGAAGAATGCTCTTTTCGCATTCGTTATGTGGAGCTACAAATCATCAAATTGTATATAAATGCTAAATCCAACAGGTGACCTAAGTTAAGCCATTCAGGGATTGCTTGTATCAATATGAGCTTATCGGCTAAGTGGCCGGAAAATGCAATCCTTTTGCGACAGATATCGAGGTAACCAAACAAACACTTAACCCAATAGCGGCGAAGTCCATATTTTTTCAGCATCACAGCAAGTACCTCGTTAGATGCAGCGTAAAAACAATAATGTGGATTAGCTCAGCTTACCCAGGATATACAAAGCGAAAGATGGTGTTCACTGTCCATTGGCGTTGCCGTTGACAATGTTCTAGACGGCGATGGCTTCAGGAGAGGAAGGGCGCATAAATGGCTCCCTGGATATTGTGATGACCCCCATAATGCGCAGGTCCACACGGGACGGAGAGGCAAAGAGACACCGTATGGCTCAGTTTAAACAAACAGGTATATTCAATAATTACACATGATTAAGGTTATACATCAGAGGCTGGGGCGTCCGAGCTTACGTGCCGACGACTTCATGGGGGCGATGGAGTGGCTCCGGAGTTGGGCTCGAGCGGTTGCTGGCAGAAGCTGCACGCCGTCGGGCTTCGGCGCTGAAGGCCCTCTTCGCTAACGATGTCGTCCTGAGCGTGTATGCAGTAGAATTTCAATAGTCGTCCGTTTCTTCGAGGATGGTTCACAAACCCTTCCTCTAGTGTCGTTCGGCTTGGAAGATGAACAGGAGGCGAGCTTGTAGATGATGACAGCAGAGCATAATTTTACAACAGAACAAACTTTGCACTACTTTACTCATCGACCGGGCAGGTTAGTGCCTAAGTAGCATCACATTACATGCTAAGCATGGAGCCCCAGCTCAGACTGGACTGCATCCGTTTACATGTGCTTTTAAGCACTTGATTAACAAAGGACTAAGGGCGGTCATTTCCAGTGGCCCGCCCAAAGCATCAATTCTCCAATCCAAAATAACATGCGAGATGGGGACCACCCCTTGGGTTGGGCTTAGCCTCGAACCCAGAGTCTCTTAACAATACAAACTAAATAAACAACAAAAACGCCACCACTCTCTCTCAAGTGAGAGTATACACAGGCTCTCTCTTCGGAGCTAATTCACTAGCGCCTGTCTTTCCACATTCTTGGCGAGTACTGCCTGTCCGCCATGACAGGTGTCCGTCGCGGCCCTTCTGGGAAGCTGTGGGTGCCTTCCCGGCGATAGCCCACGACAAAGGGGGGGGAGGGAAAGAATGTCGTCTTCGCGGTAGCGCATAGCGTCGGCTGTGGTACGGCGCGCTCTGGCCCGCTGACAGCTCCCTTGTCCTGGAATGTGCCCGGAAATTGGGGAGGATAAAGCCTGTTTCACCGCGGCGGCGGCGGCGGGTCCGGTTGTTCTGGTCGTCACTCAAAGAGCATGGCTGGGTAATTGATGATGCCGCTGTCACGGGTCTCCGTCTGCGCCGCGCCGTCGAACGTGGATCCTCGTAGCACACACGGAATGTCACACTCGCTCACCCTCCAGAAGAATGTTCTCCGAACATTTGAGTCCACGCAGCTCCCCTTGTCTTTCTGAATCGCCTCGCACAGTGCGTCCGACAAAAACACTTTTCGCTGCACTCAACACCACTGCACAACACCATATGCCTCCGCTGTCATAACTGGCGTCTCCAGGGGCAGCATTGATCTTTTTTTTACAGATAAACATGAAACTCAGCACCCAAGCCTCTCTTTTCTAGTCCAAACTGGACGAAATAAATTTACCACAGTTATAAAGGAGCTCCCACTTCTAGCACGATCACGGCACAGACAAAAATATAGATAACGAAAGGAAGTAGGGCAGGTTCTGCATGCGCTCCGCATGCTCTCCTGTGAAGGTGTTACTTAATGACAGAAAGGTTTAACTACCAACTCCGATAACTTAACACATAAGCACATAGCAATGTTATGAGCTGCGGCATTACACAATTCTAACCAGTTCAAAACTCCGCTCTGTTTACGCCATTAGTCCGACTTAGCTTTCCGATTTCGCAGCGGATATCGGCCTTCATGAGTCATACTAAGTAAGTCTGTGCCCCTTTGTCTGCTTTGGGACTCGCGAGGGCTCGTGGCAGGAGCCTCTCCTGGCGTTATCTGCGCGGCAACCTCGCGCGCTTCTTCTTCTAGCAATGCATGAAGTAAATCCGGTGGCATTCCGGCCGTCACCTCGGGCGCCTGCCGAACAAATGCAGGAGAGGGCGTTTCTTGCGAACTATCTGCGCGCTCCGCTTCACTTCTGTCCCCATCAAAATCCGCGCTTTCCCTTTCCTCATTTCGTGAATACTGAACCGGTGCCGACTTGAGGCGATTTGCGTGTATCCTTATCAAACGCCGGTTCACGTCTCGGACTCTGAAGTTTACCGGAGAAAGCTTCTCGACAACCTCGCACGGTCCTCTCCACTTCGTCTGGAACTTACGAGCTAGCCCAATCTGCTTTTGGCAGTTTTCAATGTACACGCTGTCCCCCACATTAAACGGCGCGTCTCTAGCACTGCGATCGTGCACCTCCTTCCTGCGCTTCGCCGCTTTCTTTAAGGACTCCTTTGCGATGTCCCTCGCCACTTGCAAGCGCGATTCTAGCTCAACCTTATAGTCGTCCAGTGAAGCGTATGGGACACGACGGGGGCCCTCTGGCACTTCACTAGGCTGGTCCGGGTCTCGGCCGTAGAGAAGAAAGAATGGCGATTCGCTCGTGCTCTCGTGTGCTGCGGAATTGTAGGCAAACATTGCATACGGGAGCCACAAATCCCAGTCCCGCTGGTCGCGCGAAACAAAATGCGACAGGAACCCGGCCACGGTTTGGTTCAGTCGCTCCACCGCGCCGTTGCAAGCCGGATGGTACGGTGTTGTCTGCTTCTTAGCGATCTTAAGCAGCTCGCAAACTCTCCTCATTAGCTGCGACACGAAGTTCGTTCCCCGATCTGTCAAGAGTTGCCTCGGGGGTCCATGTCGGAGCACGATCTGTTCGACAAATGCTCTTGCAACCGTGTCTGCCTTCTGATCTGGGAGTGCTACCGCTTCCGCGTATTTTGAAAGGTGGTCGACAAATACTAAAATGTACTTGTTTCCGGAAGTGGTCGTGGGCAATGGGCCCATTATGTCCATACCTGTCCGCTCGAAGGGAGCCGAAACCTCAGGGAACGGCTGAATTGGAACTGGTCTTCGTCCCTTGGGTGTTTTTCTTTCGAGACAGGAATGACACTTCGCACAGTAGTCTCTAACATCCCGTCGCATGCCACTCCAAAAGTACAAACGCTCCACACGCCTGCGTGTCTTCGCTACGCCAAAATGACCGGCGCATGGCGCATCGTGAAACGCGCGAAGAACCCTTTCTGTCCACGACCGAGGTATGACGACTCTCTCCCAAGCGGTTTTCTCTGGTCTCCCTTTCCTGGTTGGCCTCGTGCGCCGACACAGGGTGCCGTCTTTGCCAATGAAATAACCTAGCTGTTCGGGGTGAGACGGTGCGCCCTCTAAGCTTTCGATTATTCGCTTCAGGTCAGGATCTTTGCACTGCTCTGTGCGTAATTCGGCGGGGTCTACTACGGGGACAAACTCATCTATAGCTGCCACGGCAGCTGTGCGGCTGAGTGCATCAGCATTCAGATGTGTCTTTCCTGACTTGTGCTCAACTTCAAAGCAGTATTCCTGCAGGTGTAGATTCCATCTAGCGAGTCGCGAGCTAGGGTCCCTGACACTCATCACCCATTTCAGAGGATGGCAGTCTGTGACTAGCTTGAATTTGCGGCCGTAAAGGTAGCATCTGAAGTGCTTTACTGCCCAGACAACGGCGAGGCACTCCCTTTCCGTAGCTCCGTACTTTTGCTCTGTGGGGCTCAGCTGTCGGCTAGCAAAAGCAACGGGATGTTCTTTGCCCTCGATAACCTGAGATAGCACGGCACCAACTGCGAACTTTGACGCATCTGTGGCCATAACGAAGGGCAAACTAAAATCCGGGTGGCGCAACAGCGGTGCACTCATTAGCTTCCTTTTCAGGGCCCCAAAAGCATTCTCCGCGTTTTCGTCCCAGCGAAAGGCGACATTTTTGGCTTTTAAGGCGGTGAGCGGCTTAGCGAGCTTGGCGAACTCCTCTATGTGCCTTCGGTAGTAACCGATCAGGCCGAGAAACTGCCGGACCTGGCGGACACTAGTCGGGGATGGAAAATCCGAGACACACCTTAGTTTCTCAGGGTCCGGTCGCACGCCGTCAGCTGAAACAACGTGCCCGAGGTATTTCACCTCGTTTTTGAGGAATTGGCACTTAGAGGGCTTCAGCTTGAGACCCGCTGCTCTTAGTCGCACCAAAACCTGCTCAATATCGCGCAAATGGTTATCAAAACTGTCACTGTATATGATAATGTCATCCATATACACGAAGCACAACCTCCCCAGAAGACCTGCCAGGATAACATCAGCGGTTCTCTGCCAGACAGCAGGGCTGTTGGCCAGACCCATCGGCATTCTTTTCCATTCATAGTGCCCTGAGGGCGTGTTGAATGCCGTTTTCTCGGCATCTGCCGGATCCATTGCTATCTGCCAGAATCCCGCCGCCATGTCCACTACCGTGAAGTACCTGGCAGAGCCCAGCTGAGAAAGCGTCTCCTGTATATTGGGGATGGGGTATGGATCGATGCGAGTTACGGCATTTAGTTTGCGGTAGTCCACTACCAATCGATACGAGCCATCTGGCTTTTCCACCAATAGTGCTGGTGCTCCCCAGGGTGACTTTGAGTGTTCGACAATGCCGCGATCAATCTGGTCCTGCACCTGCCGCTCCATCTCCTCACGTTGGGAGTAAGGAATCCTGTACGCACGCTGGTAAACGGGCGATGAAGTGCCGGTTTCTATCCTGTGCTTTATAACGCCACAGCAGCCCAAATCCAGGTTGGACGCGGCGAATACCTCCGAGTAGTCGTTCAGCAAACCAGCCAGAGCCTCCCTCTCCCTGGATTTTACGTGAGAAAGATCGAACGACACCTTTGGAGCAGCCGAAGGACTAGCATGCTCTACAGTTGCGAGTACCGTATCGGTGGGCTCACGTTGCTCTATCGCAGAGGTGAAGAAAGCCAATGTTTTGTTCTTGGGAAGGCTCAGTGGCTGCTGGCTACAGTTAACCACCCGTAGGGGCACTCTGTGGGCGTCATTAACTGTCACGAGGCACGCGGCTGCCTTCAGGCCATTGCTGAGAGAGTCGACCGGCTCAAGCACTCCCACGGCGCCGCTCTCTACATCTGAAGGCACAAACGCGTACAAAATGTGCTCCGACCAAGGAAGGACGACCGCCTCCTCGACCAGCCGGACGGCAACCCGCGAATATACCTTCTCCAATGATCCCACTGTTTGACGGGTGTCAATATCGGTAATGCGAATCTCAGCCCCTCTCCTGTTCAAAAACGGAACTTTTGAGCCGCCCGCATTAACCTCTTCCTCAGAGAATGAGACTACTACCTTCCCTTTTCTCAAAAAATCCTGCCCTAATATACCTGACACTCCGTTTGGCAGAGACACCGTGTCCGGGCATACGTAGCAGGGGTGCTCCAATGCAATTCCGCCGAGAGAGAAGTGTAACCGGTAGAGTCCACTTATGCCAAGAGGATCCCCCGTTATGCCTACAAATTTGGTTGCCATACCACCAGACGCTTCCAACACCTCGCGGTCCCCCTTCCTTCGAAGCGTGTTAAAACTGCTCTCCTTAAGCAATGTCACCTTTGACCCCGTATCTATCAACAATTCCATGCAACAACCATTTAACTTGCAACGCACAACAGGGCATGCCTCGTCGGCCACACAAACTACCACCACCTCATCATTCACTGCTCCCTCCCCACGCTCCTCAGGCTGGGGAGGACTAACTAGTTTTTTGTCTCGGTATCTGGAGCCCCGCTGTAGGCTTGCTTAGGGCGTGTCTCGCCTGCTTCTCTTTGTGGCTCCCCACGGCGCACGTTTTGGCAGAACCTGGCGATGTGTCCGCGACCCTGGCAAGCGAAGCATACGATTTCTTCAAAATCTCGCATACCGCGCCTGTAGCTTTGTGGCGGTCTCCGGTTTCCAGCGAATGGGCGCTGTTGAGCGCGCGCTTCAACCTGGCATTCTACCTGCTGAGATAGCAGCTGTTCTAAGCGATCTAACCGCTCTGTCAAGAGAGCAACCTCAGGGTTGAGCACCGCTCTCTCTATGACGCGTACTCTCGCTGCGGCTGTCGTTAACGCCTCATTTTGTTCCTCATCCAATGCGGCCTCCACGGCTTGGTCGAAATTGCTCGGCTTGCGCGAGAGCACGAACCGGCGCACGGGGTCTTGCAGACCAGCCACGAACAAAGCGGTCATTTCCTCTTTAAGTAGATCCTCCGCGTATTTCTTCCTTAGCTGGTCTCCTTCCTCCTCCCTGCTTAACGTATCGCGCGCTAAGCGCTGAAGCCGCGACGCAAACGTTCGCACGTCCTCCCTTACCATCTGTCCGGCGTCACGGAACCTCTGTACTCGCACGTGACGTGGTTCAGTGTCAAAATGCTCAAACGCGAGCTTCTTAAATTCCGCAAATGATTTTGTGGATTTTACTTTTTCGTCTCGCCATGCAAAATCATGAGCAGCTCCTGCCATCTTACACCTCGCCATTCCCAGCATTTGAGCATCGGACCATCCCCCCATTTTCCCAATCTCTTCTAGCATGGAAAAGAAATCGCAGATTGGAACCCCTGTCTTATCTCCCGTAAACGTCGGAATGACGCTTCCTAATGCCAGCATGCTTGCTCCGAGCGACGGCTGTGGAGTGGGAGCTCCCTCAGATAAAGACATTTTTTTTTTTCAAGCCCTCCGGTGCCTCAAGCCTCTCAAATGGGGGGTAAAAGTCCCACAATCAGTCCCGTGATTCCCTTTTGATTACAATTTTGAAGTCATGAATGTCGCAGCATTCAGAGGACATTTGCCGTAGTCGACCCCACTTCTGACACCAGTGTGATGACCCCCATAATGCGCAGGTCCACACGGGACGGAGAGGCAAAGAGACACCGTATGGCTCAGTTTAAACAAACAGGTATATTCAATAATTACACATGATTAAGGTTATACATCAGAGGCTGGGGCGTCCGAGCTTACGTGCCGACGACTTCATGGGGGCGATGGAGTGGCTCCGGAGTTGGGCTCGAGCGGTTGCTGGCAGAAGCTGCACGCCGTCGGGCTTCGGCGCTGAAGGCCCTCTTCGCTAACGATGTCGTCCTGAGCGTGTATGCAGTAGAATTTCAATAGTCGTCCGTTTCTTCGAGGATGGTTCACAAACCCTTCCTCTAGTGTCGTTCGGCTTGGAAGATGAACAGGAGGCGAGCTTGTAGATGATGACAGCAGAGCATAATTTTACAACAGAACAAACTTTGCACTACTTTACTCATCGACCGGGCAGGTTAGTGCCTAAGTAGCATCACATTACATGCTAAGCATGGAGCCCCAGCTCAGACTGGACTGCATCCGTTTACATGTGCTTTTAAGCACTTGATTAACAAAGGACTAAGGGCGGTCATTTCCAGTGGCCCGCCCAAAGCATCAATTCTCCAATCCAAAATAACATGCGAGATGGGGACCACCCCTTGAGTTGGGCTTAGCCTCGAACCCAGAGTCTCTTAACAATACAAACTAAATAAACAACAAAAACGCCACCACTCTCTCTCAAGTGAGAGTATACACAGGCTCTCTCTTCGGAGCTAATTCACTAGCGCCTGTCTTTCCACATTCTTGGCGAGTACTGCCTGTCCGCCATGACAGGTGTCCGTCGCGGCCCTTCTGGGAAGCTGTGGGTGCCTTCCCGGCGATAGCCCACGACAAAGGGGGGGGAGGGAAAGAATGTCGTCTTCGCGGTAGCGCATAGCGTCGGCTGTGGTACGGCGCGCTCTGGCCCGCTGACAGCTCCCTTGTCCTGGAATGTGCCCGGAAATTGGGGAGGATAAAGCCTGTTTCACCGCGGCGGCGGCGGCGGGTCCGGTTGTTCTGGTCGTCACTCAAAGAGCATGGCTGGGTAATTGATGATGCCGCTGTCACGGGTCTCCGTCTGCGCCGCGCCGTCGAACGTGGATCCTCGTAGCACACACGGAATGTCACAATATGCGGACGCCTCAGTCGTGCTTTGATACATGCTGCAGTGGTGAGAGATGTGGCCTCAATGCATTAGCGCTGACAGCGCTATGGCTGACATGCGGCACTGCAGCAATAGCTAGGCCGGAGAGTTCATTTGGTGATCGATCTCTCGTGATCAACCATTAACTGCATGCCACCTCCCAGGGTGGCACGGAGGGCGTACTGCCTATCCAGTGTGCGGAACGCAATCAAAGCAAGCTTTTGCAGTTGGACACCAACGCCACGTACATGAAAGCGAGATTGAGGTCTCCACTGACGCACGGAGCCGGTTGTGCGCCTTTCCTTTCGTGAAAATTAGGGGTGTGCGAATAATGAAAATTTCGAATACGAATCGAATACGAATATGAATAAAATATGGCTTCGAATACCGAATCGAATATCGAATATCTGTTCAGTACAAAAAAAATTCAGAAAACGATGAGCAAGAAACCGTTGTTGCCCTTATTTTTTTTTCAAAATGGTCTTTGGAACAAAAATAAACAAAACTAGACTGCCTCAGTACCATATAAAAAATAACAATGTGCACAGAAATGTGTACTACTTTATTAGACAGCATAGCAGTATCCAAACTATGATGAGATCATGGAAAACAATATCTATAAAATGACAACACTGGCAACAAAAAAATAACATGATGACTATTAAACCTCAATCATTCAGAGTTCAAGGGACCGCAAGATATGCCTGGTTCATCCGATAGCCTCTGTAATAAAATTTCCCTCCCTCCCCCCTCCCGGAAAAAAAAATGCTGCCCAAAATGCTGGAGATGCAGTAAGGCCTTATGAGGCGGCTCCATCGTGCTAACACCTGTAAGCCCGTGACGAGCCACCCGTATTGGAGTGCTGGAAGAACAACAAAAATGCAAGCAAGAGGCCGGGGAACACACAGTGGCGCCGGAGCGGCGAGGCGGTTTCTAAAAAAGGAAAAAGAAATAAGCCGCGCGTAGCTGGGATTGGACTATCGGCGAATGCGCAGGCCGACAATTGAAGTTGCCACGGGGCAGCGGTGAAGCTCAGAAACCGAAACTACGGAGCCAGGCTATTTTTTCGCCCTAGCGACAGAGGCCTTCCGATCGTTGCCACGCCTGCCGTTACGCCCGCTAAAGACGTGAGCAGGTCACAATGCACCATGCAATAGGCGGGATTTTTACAGGATCGCTTGCCCTATTGACTACTGGACGCTCCCCTTCAGGAGGCTCCCGCCGCATTCCGCAAGTAGGCTTTCCCGCATAGCGTAGTTTACAAAACGGGATGGCGGAAGTGACGCTCGAAGTGTTATGAAGGCGACAGGACGCATTGTTCGGATGTGGGCATTAAATGTGTATCGTATTACCGAAGGATTAAAAGAAAAGCACGATTTCGCGTTGCGATTGTTCGAAGCGAGCCGTCGGCCATCTTGTTCGCAGCATGGGTGGTATGTGAGAAAGCCCACTTGGGAAAAACTTACGAGTTGAAGCCTTGCGGCGTCGGGATGCGGTTGGCCCGCGTGATAAACGGCGGAGAATGAAGGAGATAGGATATCTGTATTGTTTTCATGTAATTTTTAACTTGATTATTGGCTAATTTTCCTGGATGTTGTGGTTTTGCCATGATCGAATTTGTGAAA
Organism: Amblyomma americanum; assembly: GCF_052857255.1. NCBI lineage: Eukaryota > Metazoa > Arthropoda > Arachnida > Ixodida > Ixodidae > Amblyomma > Amblyomma americanum. Next base: position 90,255,778 of record NC_135503.1, read on the forward strand.
GTATGCGCAGTATACGATAGCTGGTGAGTTTTCGGGAATTTTCGAATACTCGGAAATGCACGAATATCAATTTTTGAATACGAATACGAATCGAATAACAAACATATTCGATTCGTATTCGAAATTTCGAATATTTGCACACCCCTAGTGAAAATGAACGGCCTTTGCAAAGTTGCCAACGCCAATGAACTTTATGAGCGCCGTCGGGTCACTTGTTTTGTTTTTGAGGAAAGGAAATGGCACAGTAATGTCCAGTGGACACCCGAACCGCGCCGTGAAGGAAGGAATAAAGGAGGGAGGGAAAGAAGAAAGAGAAAACTGAAAACTGAAAGTTGGATTTTGAGGAAAGGCGGCGCTGCGCAGCTGCGGAACACCTGTGGCTCGGTGCTATAGTGGCGCATACGCAGTAGTGACTAGGGAGCGACAGATAGAGAGAAATATCCGCGGCGAGGCGCGCGTTGTGACATCATGTGCCTCCTCGAAGCACCGCCACGGCGAAATCACAAGTTCACGGCCAGTAAAGCTTTCGCTTTAAAACTTCAGTCGCATCAGAACAAAGTGTCTGCCTGAGAGCGAATAGGCACGCGAGGTGTGGCGTAACACGTGATGCCAGGCATGACTGATTTCGGTGGGCGTGACAGTAGAGTACGCTGGTCCTAAGCAGAATGTTACTGGATGCCAGAACTCATCGCTCCAACAGACGCGTAGCTAACACGTGTAGAGAAATGCACAGAGAATAGCCACCATAGTGGCAAGTATACACCAGAGCACATGGGCGTAGCCCGCTCACTGCCCCACAAAGCAGACCATTTCTTACTCGACAACTAACATCGACAACTAATGTATCCGTTCGACGAGCCATTGACTGTATCAGCCGGACAACGCCCGGAGTAGCGATGCCAGAAGGCGTGTGTTGCAGGTAAGCTGCGCTGTCAAAGAATCATGCCACTGACGTATTCTGCACATTTATATGACCGATTCCGCATTCATTGAAAGTACTGTATTGCTCGTCACCTACGCTTCGGCATTTGTAGGGGAAACGCTGCCGTAAGTGGCGCAAGAGAAAACTGCTCCCTGCTGCTAATGTCTAGAGAGCAGCGCACCCACTCGTCTATCTCTGGTGCCATCTTTGAAGAAAACTGTCTGAAGAAATTACAGGTGCGAAGCACACTAGACAGCCTTGCGTTTTCTTTCTTTTTAAAGCCTGAAATGCTTTAAGCACCCATTTTCAGCAGTATGAAGAACGTCATCATGCTGTTCCGTACCTGTTCATGTCAAAGCCAGCGGCCTCAGAAGCCCAAGTTTTTCCCCAGTGTTATCGAAAACAAAAGCACCCTTCTCAAGATCTAAATAGGATTCGAACCAATGCCGGCAAAATGAAGGAAACAAAACCGTAAACGCTAGCATGATGCGTTAGTAGCCACGATCGAACCAATGATCATGCAAATAGGTGGTAAAGTGCCAGCGAGGTCGCGTCTTACGCTTGTCTGACTTGTCTCTTGGTTGGTTTATCATTTAAAGTACTATTTTCTAGTCCACAAAATTTTTACAGTAATGTTACTTGATTAGGCAGCCAGCTCACAGCTCCTTTAAAAATTTTTTTTTAGGACTTCAGAGAATAACGACCTGTGCTTCAATGCATTAAGACTTACATCTAGAGAAGCCACGTGTGGAACCCTGTGCACTTGTAGGATGCTCTTTCCATCTTCTCCCTCGATTGCATTTAGTGTAACTGTTTCTAAGAGATTTCATACTTTTGTTCAGAGTGATTTTTAAATTCACACACTGCAGGTGCCTTACATTTTTATCCTTTCGGCCTTTAGTCTCCCTGGGGCCGTCAAGACTCAAATTCAATTATTTTTACAAGTTGAAGATAAATAGTGTACTTTAATTAGGGCGCCGTTGGGTCACACAAGGAGCAAGTTTCAGATCTGCTTTGAAGCTGATTTTGATCCTTCGGAGCTCGGCAAGGCCGTTGGTGTGTGAGTGGCAAGGAGTGTAGTGGTGATAAATAAAGCTGCACAGCCGAAATGGCTCTTCTACGATGTCAGCAGTGAACTGCTTGCCACGATCGATGATTACAACATGGTGTGCACCGTGACGAACTATAATAGAGAAAAATGTAAAAGAATAAGCGAGCAGAAAAGAGGACACATCATTTGCCTTCGCTGATACGAGAGCTGAAGTTTCCGCATATCTTGTTAAATAATTGACCCATGCCCAGCCGCGTCCTTTTGAAGAGTTTGGAAAGGGGCGAAACAAGTCGAGGGCAACTTTTTCAAAGGCGCCGATAGAGGCTTGACCGGCTGTAGGTCAGCAGGAGGAGCTATGCCAGGCTTTTGAGCATTACATTGGTGACTGCTTGCAACGAATTGTTTAGCTGACTTATGCAAGTTCAGCCAAAAAGAGCGCTGACGAAGTATGTGCAGTGTAAGGCAGAATTCAAGGTTACCCGACGTGATGTCGTCGTGCATGGTATGCAGCACATCATTGCGGTGGCGTTCTTATACAACCAAAAGCACAGAAGCACCACCAACCGAGTAGTTTTTCTTGTACATGGTTCCGTCTTTAACGATGAACGGCGTAGACCGTTCTCTCTTGTTGGCCGCAACAAGAAAAGGTTGCAACGGGAGGTCGCACTGTTCCTCTCACCGAAAGGCCTCTGTATTTGGGAATGGTACAGAGAGCAAAGCCCAATAGCCCTTGAAGTCCTCTCCGCTAGATGTAGGTGCCAAACGGATGGCGCGAAAAGCAATCGACATTAGTGTGGCGGCGACCACTTTTTTAGGCGAAAGGAAAGTCGTATTCCTGCAGGTGCAGAGCCCAACGCGCCAAACGACCAGGCTGATCGCGCGGGCCCATCAGCCAGCATAGTGTTGCAAATGGGTTGCAAGCCCCAAGGGTAGCGTTGGCCTGGCGGCCTGGGGCACAGCTGGAAACATCCGAAGATCCTGGCAAAGGATGAGTCGACTGGCAACAGAACAACTTGTTTATTCTGGCATCGCAAAAGAGCAGCCGGTCAGGGCGACCACGTTACTCGAAGGAAGAAATCGAAGTCTCTCCTTGGCGTCCGCGGCAGCTACCTTTATACCCTCGGAGTCGAGGGCAAGAAGGAACGGCTCGGGAGGAGGCGCACGGACATGTTGAAACGTGACGTGCCGCGTCCGCCGGGCCGGCGCTGGTCAGACATCCTCGCCTCCCAGTTGGGGAGCTCCTCTCCCCGGCTGCTGCGCTTTGACAAGCGTGGGCACCAACATGCACACACACACACGCACACACGAAGACACGTGGCATTGAAACCTGCCTGGACGCGCTTGGCGGGAGGCGTTGCGGCAGCGATGAACGGGTCAAAATGACCGCCACTTTGAACGAAGCCCCGGCGTCCGTTGCATCCGCGTCGGCTATACCGCGCGTCGTAGGCGAAACGTAACAGACCGCCCCGCCGGGAGAAGGAGATCCCGATGGTCCGGGGTCTGCATCCGCTGTCCGGAGGGATGTCGGTCGATGATGCTCGTAATCGAAATCGGTCGTCCCTCGGCGTTGCTTGAGCGCAGCGCACGGAGAAGGCCTCGTTCTCAGGTTCAGGTTCACACAGGACACTGCAAAGCGACTTCTGGAGAGTTGCCATTTTTGTTCTCGTTCCCAGCAAGCGTTAGAACTACGCCGAAATGCAACCGCTCAGTCAACAAGCACGAGACAACCCTCACTAAGCTCTGCCAGGCTCTTTCCCCTTTTATACTACTGCCTAGTTCCTTACAGTAGTCAAGCAGCACTCAGAACGCGTCCACAAATGGGAAAATTGCACTAGAAAGCACGTCATCACTTTGAAACACTAAACAAAAGCAATATGTTAAAAATCCTTCCACAGGAAGAAAACATCAGTAACAAACAACTTTGAGGCGGATTCCCACGTTAGGGGCCTCGACTTAAGCCATCGGCGTTACCGTTGAGACTCCCCTTTTTGTAACGCACCTCAAAGGAATATTGCTGCAAAGCGAGGCTCCAGCGCAGGAGGCGGCCATTTTTGGGAGAGATGGTCTGGAGCCATTGGAGAGGGCAGTGATCCGTCTCAATGATAAACCTCGAGCCGGCTAGGTAGCATGACAATTTCTTAACGGCCCACACGAGACACGCACACTCTTTCTCGGTGGCGCTGTACGCCTGCTCACGACAGGTCAGCTTACGACTAGCATACAGGACGGGGTGTTCCACTTCTCCATTTTCCCGTTGGCACAGTACAACGCCCATGCCTCGCTCACTAGCATCGCACTGAACAACGAACCCTTTTGTGTAGTCTGGCGATCGTAGCACAGGCTGGCTTGTTAGGGCGCTCTTTAGGGCGCTAAAACCTCTTTCGTTTGTATCGCCCCAGACGACTGTTTGGGGCTCTGTTTTTCTTAGAGCATCCGTCAGGGGAGCCGCGAATCGGAGTACCTGGGGATGTACCTCTGATAGTATCCGGCGACACCTAAGAACGACCGAATATCGGTCTTCGTGCGCGGTTGCGGGAAGTCTCGCACAGCGGCCACCTTTATTTCAGAGGGGCGGTGACGGCCCTGTCCAATCACGTGACCGAGGTAAACAACCTCGGCCCGTGCTAATTGGCACTTGGGAGCCTTGACTGTCAAGCCCGCTTCGCGCAGGCGGGTTAGCACTGCCCGCAAGTGTGCCATATGCT